>NC_069717.1:17478483-18105983 GCF_027358585.1 Pangasianodon hypophthalmus
AGAAGATGGGATGTCTTCAAAGTCAGATATCTCCTCAATAGGATCGAAAGAAGGTTTACAGAGAGCCTCCAGCAACCCAGCCAGGTCCCACGGAGGGAACGAGATCGTACCAGAGGCCTTAGCGCACCGCGGAGGAAATGTGTAACTAGGGGGTGTCTGCCCAAACACTGACCACCGAGGGGGGGCGTGGCAGGCCAAAATGGCTGAGCTTTAGGCATGCCGCGACGAAAGCGAAACCACATAAAAAGGACCACACACAGAGCGCGCGCTGAATGAATGAAAGCTGCCGCTGTATCCACCGTGCGTGTTTTTAAGCTTCCTGGTCTCTACGTCACCCCGCCCGTGACATCTCGCCCATCCATTGGACTGATTACACACGTGATTCAGAGCATGGTCAAGCTGAAGGTGTTCCCATAGCGTTTCGATGCAGCTCGAGTTCCTGAAGGGGAACCATGCATTAAGAGCCCGGGGAGGGGGGGTGAAAACTTTTTGAATTTGAAGATCAGGGTAAATTTAACTTATTTTGTATTCTGGGAAACATGTAACTATCTTTTGTAGCCTCTGAAGGGCAGTACTAAATGAAAAAATATGATATTTAGGCAAAATAAGAAAAATGTACACGTCTCCATTCTGTTCAAAAGTTTTCATCCCCCCGGCTCTTAATGCATGGTTTCCTTCTGGGGCATCAGTGAGCATTTGAACCTTCTGTAATCTGCATATGATTACACCTTCTGTAATCTGCATATGATTATAATTGAGTCCCTCAGTTTTTCCCTCAGGGTCATTTTTATAAATTCAGCTATTATTTTCTGTTGTGGACTATATGTAAACATCTTTTATGTGAAATGTCTTATTCAGGTCTAAATATACAGTAACATGCATTTTGTATGATCCCTCTTATTTTGGTAAAATAATTAATATTTTGCAGATTCTGAAAGGGTGATGTAAACTTTTGACCTCAACTGTAACAGGATAACCTTTGACCTCTTGGTCATCATCTGCTAGAGAATTAGGGATGATAGTTTCCGCTGGCCAGATGTGGTTTGGCTCCCAAAGGAATTTTGGGCCTTGAATCCATCACCTATTCTCAAGACACTTAAGCATACTCAGCCCTCTGGAGGTTTTACTGTCAATGTCCACTGCTGGATACTGGTGTTCTCTCTTACAACTGAGACCCTATTTGCAACAAAGGTGTAGAATCTTGCACTACTGTTGGCAATGTATTTCAATACTGCCTGACTATCTGTCCAAAACAGGGAATTCTTTAGGGGAGATGCAATTCTGAATTAAGCATCTCCTCTACTTAATCAGACAACACAGCAGCTGCCAGTTCAAGTCTAGGTATAGTCATTTGTTTTAAAGGAGCAACTGTTGCCTTTCCAATCATGAAAGCAACATGTATCTCACCTCGGTCATTAGTCATCCTAAGGTAGCTTACTGTTCCATACCCCATCTCGCTGGCATCAGCAAGATGTTGCAGCTGGAGAGATTGTGGCTTTCCAAATTCACTAGGTTTGATACAGCATGGAACACTGAAGTCTGTTAATTCGGGAAGGTCTTGGATCCAACTAATCCACTGCCTAGATTGAGCTGTGGGTATTGGCTCATCCCATCCATAGTCCTGCTTACAGAGCTGTTATAGCAGCTGTTTGGCTGGGAGAGTAAGAGGCTCTAGAAAACCGAGTGGATCGTACACAGACCTTACCATTGACAGATTTCCTTTCCCTGTGTAGGGTCTTTTGGGGACTATAATGTCAAACTTGAAGGTGTCGTCCTCCACACTCGACTGAAGTCCCAGAGCACAGTCAGTTTGTAACTGGTCTTTGTCTAGGTCCAGGAATCTGATGTCTTTTCCACTTTCTTCCTCCTTTATGGTAGACAGCATAGCTCTGTTATTGCTTACCCATTTGGTGAGCTGAAATCCTCCCTTACTGCACAGCTCCACCAGATCTGATGTCAACTGCACTGCTTCCTGTACTGTGGGCACAGATGTTAAACAGTCATCGACACAGAAAATTTTCATTATAGCATCAGTCACCTGGGCAGGGCAAAGTTGGCACAGCTTGGGGAGGAAACTGCCCCAAATAGGTGTACCAGCATACGGTGGTCTAATGGATGCTGTTAAATGTCTCCATCTGGCCACCACAAAAAGCAGAGGAAATCTATTTTTCACTTGGAGACCCTTACTTGATAGAACATAGATTTGATATCTGCCATAAATGCTATGGGTTCTAGTCTAAACCTGAGCAGGACACCAATTTGTGTGTTGGTAAGATTAGGGCCTTGCAACAGCTCAGAGTTCAGGGATCTACTGTGATAGACCGCACCACAGTCAAAGACCACCCTGAGCGTGTTCTTCTTGGGGTGGTAAACTCCTTGTTGCGGAATATACCAGATTCTTCCCTTGTCTCCTTCCACCTCTTCCTGTGGGACCATCTCAGCATATCCTGCAGTTATAACATCATTTAGAAAGGCTGTGTCCACTCTGTGGAAAGACTCATTTCTTTTTTAACTTTCCTTTTAGGTTCAGGAGACGTTGCATGACAACATGACGGTTGTTACGCATTTGTACGTCATCTCTTCTGAATGGCAAGTTAAGGGTATAGTGCCCATCCATTAATGAGACTGACTCATTTGCAATTTTGAGGAATTTTTTATCCTTTTTCATTAATTCATGCTTTTCCTCTGATGCCTTTTCACTAAAGTCATTATTATACTGACTAATCTGTTCATGGTGACAGACTGAGGGTCACTAGAGGTACTGGACTCACCCCCTCTTAATGGCCCATTGACTACCCAACCCACTAGAGTCCTTACTGCATAAGGTCCCTCACCCTGACTGTTTAAGATCTCCCAGGGTTCTATGATCTTTGATGCATTGAATCTTATGAGCAGCTCAATGTTTTGCAGGTATGGTCATCTGGCAAGACCTGTTTTGTGGGGATGTTGTCAACAGTGACTGGCATTTCCTTTTGTGTGAACATATCAGGTAGCTGCAAAAAACTGTTTCCATTCAATCCGGAAACTTCTAGACCTGAGATCACATATGTTGGTACTGACCTCTCATGACTCATTGTTTGTAATAAGATGTTCGTTCTTCTGCCTGATATGTAACTGAGACATGAGGCGTTCTGGGCAGAAAGTAGCTGAGCTACCTGGGTCAATGAAAGCATACACTGGGATGACCTTATCAACTTTACTAGCTTTGGCTTTCACAGTCACTACTGAAAGTACATTTCCGGCCCCAGTACTAGCCCCAATGTGCCCACACATTGTGGAGTCCATTACTAGAGTGTTCGCCGCTTCTGATGTACTAGTTTTGTCTTTGTCTACAATGTTTGCTGATGTGACCTGGGCATAAACAACCAAAACAGATTCGATTCTCCTTCAGGAACTCTATTTTGTCCCTGTGTTTCTTGTTCCTGAATGAAACACAATGCTCCAGTGTGTGATTGCCATTGCATAGGGAGCAAGTGGCTTCACTGTTATTACTCTTTGGTTGAGTGGGCTGAGAGACAGTAGTACAGACACTATTTGCAAAGCTGCTTCCACTGGACTTGAGCTTGGCTTTAATGGGCAGCTTTTCTTTAGCTCTGGCAGGCCTATCCTGAATGTCCCCATATACCGGGTGTTATGACCCGCAGTACCCTGCTGTATGCCTTGGTTGTGTGTCTCCTGTGTGTGTGTCAATCTGTGCAGGTAGGCCAATCTGGAATCCGGTCCGGCCCACCTTGCCCTGCTGCTCCACGCCTGGATTTTGTGGCTGCTGTCTACAATGCCGTCATCCAGAGGCAACAGTATTTAAAGCTCTGCTTGGCTCAGCTCAGGAGCTTCGGCTTGCTTCCTTGATGCATTGCTCGTTTTGTGTGTTGCCATTCCTATTTGTATGATCTGTGTTTTGACTTGCTTGACTGTTGTTGAACTCTGAACTTGGACTGCCCCTTGGGACTTTTGGTTTTTGTAAATAGCTACTAGCTGCTGTATATTTGTAAATATTCTTCTTTGCTAGTTTTCACCGGTAGTAGGGGTGCGGTCACCATTTATTTTGGGAGTGGGTTTTATCCATGTTTCTGCTTAGGGAGTTAGGGACGTCTTGCTGTATTTTTGTTTTGGTGTTTCTTTGTAGGTCAGGTAGTTTCCTAAAACAGTGTCTTTTGTTTATTATTTTGGCCTTGGTCCACCCTGAAGCTCAACCCAGTTGTTGCTTGTACAGCACTTGTATATATCTTGTATAATATACCACGTTATCTGGTGTGTCCCTTGTGTGTGTTCCTGATAACACCTCATACTGCCCTCCAGCTAACACAATCCCATGCCACTACCACTGTATGACTCAACCATAGACTGGGTCATAACACTGGGTCAGAGGCTATACTCACTTGTCTCTCAAGGAATGCAACAAGATCTATTAATCGAGGTCTACTCTTTTGCCTCTCCTCGAATTCACACACATAGGACCGCCATCTTTCCCTAAGCTTGTAAGGAAGTTTCATAATTAAGATTTTCATGTTTGATGTTGATTTCGTGTGAGTATCTTATCTCTTCCATTGCATCACAGCAACTCCTCATATATTGCAAGGGCTTGTAATGCTTCCTCAGCCTTAATTACAGGGCACTCTAATGCTTTCTTCATGTAAGCAGAACAAATTTTGAAATCATCTCCATAGTGTTCCTGTAACAATGTTTTGCCCTCTCATAACCTCTGTCTGGGCTCATGTGTAGACAACTCCTGACGAGATCTCTAGGGAGGCCACTAGTGTACTGATCTAGGAAGTACATCTGCACTGATATCAGTCTTAAGCTCAACTGCATGCTCAAAGGCTCTAATAAATGGCCTGTACAACAAAGCATCACCATTGAAGACAGGGACTTCTCTTTGTGGTAGATGGAGAGATGTTGCTGCTTTACGAGAACAGATGTTATATCATTTTGACGTTGGAGGATGTTCATCAGTCCATCATGGCTCAAACTTGTCTGTGAGCTCTTAAGAGTTGATCAGGGGCCTTTTCAGATATGTGTGAGGTTTTGACTGGACCTCTTTCTATGAAAGGAGGTGAAAGGACTTGATGTCTGTACTGAGCTGCTTTTCTTTATGTCTACATCACCTCTTTCTGAATGCACAGAGACAGGCTGAAAGTGACCACCATCTTTGGGGTGAATACTTGGGGTTTGTACCATGGAAAGGCCTTTATAGACTTTGTCTAAGGAAAGAAATGTGCTCTCAGAAGCATCACTTTTCATTGATATCTCAGTAAAGTAAGCATTCATTGCATCTTTACCGTCATTTGGCAGGTTTTCAGAAGGTGGCTTAGGTAGAGGGTCTGCTACTGGGCCGGATTGATACTTCTCAATAGACGGCTTAGCTGTTGGATTGGCCACCACAGGCTGTTGTTCATCAGCAGACATGAGAACTGCCAGTTTAGATGATGAGGCTGCCAACTGTGTTTTCAGCTCCAGGGCCTCATGTGTTTTCTTTACTGCTTGTATTCCTTTGTTTAGGGCCTCCTCCCTTTGTTCTAGGTCATACTTTTCTTTTAGTGCTGCCACCCTTGCAGCACTCAGACACAGAAGAAAGAAAATCATTAATCTCTGCCATTTTAAGTTGAAACCATTCACATTCATCTTTCTTTGCCTCTTCCTCTGTCAAAAACTCATGGTATTCTCTATGAATAGATGTAAAGTCCTCCAACAAAGATATATACTTAAGGAGATTTTCTTTCACACTGTACACCTCGGACTTCAGTTATAACACTAACACCTGCCACCTCCAAAAGTTCTCAGATGATACAGCCATTGTTGGATGTGTATCTGATGGGAATGAACAAGAATACAAGGACGTCATCAAGGACTTTGTTGACTGGTGTGAGTGTAACCACTTGCACTTGAACACCAGTAAGACGAAGGAGATGATTGACTTCCGGAGAAGGAGAACACCGCACCACATCCCAGTGACCATCCAGGGCTTGGACATTGAGTTGGTGGATAGGTTCAAGTACCTAGGTGTCCACTTAAACAATAGACTGGACTGACTGGATAACACTGATGCTCTGTACAAGAAGGGCCAGAGTCGCCTCCACCTGCTGAGGAGACTAGGGTCCTTTGGAGTTTGCAAGACATTATTAAGGACATTTTTCAATACTTTGGTGGCCTCCGCATTTCTCTACACTGTAGTCTGCTGGGTGGGAGGCAGTACAGAGTGGGACAGGAAGAGACTGAACAAGCTGGTTAGGAGAGCCAGCTCTCTACTGGGCTGCCCACTGGACTCTGTGGAGGAGGTGGATGAGAGGAGGATGTTAGCCAAGCTGACATCTATAATGAACAACACCTCTCACCCCCTGTATGGGACTGTGGAGACCCTGTGTAGCTCTTTCAGCAGCAGACTGCTACACCCCCAGTGTAGGAAGGAGCGCAACCTCAGGTCATTCATACCAGTGGCTGTCAGACCTTACAACACCGCATTACAGTGATGTTCAAATGTGCAATATTTGATAATTTTATATAATTTTATTTCTTTTATTATTCCTAAGGGGTATATTATATAGTCTTTAATACCTGCAATTTAACTGTCTGTGAGCTGCTGTGATAAGTGAATTTCCCCACTGTGGGATCAATAAAGATTATCTTATCTTATCTTATCTTATCTTTAACTTCTTGTGCATATGATGCATCTTCCAGAAGTTCAATCATTATATTCTTCCTTTTAGTTAAGTGGGCAAGTGTTTCCTTTCTGGCATTTCTTAATTTGGATATATGTTCTTCCTCTAACCTTTCTGGGCCTGTTTTTGAGGAGCTAGATGTGACCCCCACTTCCTCACTTGCTTTCACAGTAGCCATGTTTGTTAACTGATTATCAAGAAATCATCCAAACCATCCAATAATCCACTCCTATAGAAGACTCTTTAAAATTTGAATGAGTTCACAACCCACTCCAATAGTAGACTTCCTATATGACTTAATCCTAAACTTCTTAATTTCCATTATCCATGGATAGAGGGGAATACATACTATGCTCTCAAACAATCAGGCCATGTGCTTGTCTGCATCCATCAAGCTCTTTCATTTCAGTTAAACCAGTCTTTGACATTAGTCCTTTACACACCTGCTGGATGGAGTCTTTCATTTGTTGTAAGTAGTCTTCAACTTGATATAGTGGTAATTTCTTTTGTTTTCCACTGGTGGCTGAGTGAAGAGGTCTGACACACACACCCTCATACAATAATCCAAAGTCCACAGACGATATACAAAAATGAAGCACTATCTATTGCAAATAAGTAAATCCAAAGCTCAGAGGTTTTAAAACAATAAAATAAAACTAAGGATTAATAAGATAACTAAGGATTGACTTCCTGCTCTGGTCATGCCCCCAGGTAGTATCACCAGCCTTACATTATAATGGCAGGGCAGCAACCTTCCAGCCACTAGAGGGGGTTTAACTCAGAACAACAAATGACACAAGAGACAGAAAATATCATTTGGCTCCTACAGTTATAAAACTGGTTTTATATTAATAATCTGAATTTTTCGCCTGATATTTTCAGTTTTACCATTGAAAATAACCATGAAGTCATCACTGCTATATGATTGTGTGCATGTTTATGTTGTGGCCTTAATTTTTTACAGTATTAAATTTTGCTACAGTATTAAATAAGAATCTAGGATTATTTTTGTTATCTTAAATTAAGGTGGAGAGATACATTGATCTAGCAGCACTAAGAGTTTTTCTATAGCTCAGAAGGCTCTCCTTCCATGCTATCCAAAATACTACCAATTTAGTTTGACGCCATTTACTTTCTAATTTTCAAGTGGTCTGTTTTAAGGTGCGTGTGATCATTATACCGGGGTGCTAGCTTTTTTTCTCTAATTATTTTTCTTTTAATTGGAGTTACTTTATCTATCATGTAGCAGAACATTGATTCTAAGCATTCAGTTGCCTGGTCAAGTTCTTCGGGATCAGACAGTGATCCAATCATGGTTGGTACCTGTGGGAGATTATTGACAAAACTCTGTGCAGTTGCTGATGCGAATGAACAATTTACACAGTAGCATGGCAAGGTGCATATATTTTGATTAAGTCATATTTTAAATGAGATGAGATAATGATCTGATGTAGCTTCATACTGCAGAAATGTGACTATATTTTCTATATTTAATCTGAATTAATCTGAATCTGAATCTGAACAACTACCACTATGAGTGGGTCCTATTACATTCTGATTAACCCCTACTGAATCAAGAATGGACACAACCACTCTTCTCAGAGGGTCTTCTGGGTTATCAAAATGAATATTAAAGTCTCCAACAATTAATGCTTTGTCTAAAGAAACAACCAGGTTAGAGATGAAATCCAAAAAATCCCCAAAGGAATTCAGAATATGGCCCTGGGAGTCTGTAAATAATAATTAGAGCAATTGTCTGGGTAGATTTATTTTTTTGTGGCTACGTATATTATGTTGATATTAAGAACTTCAAACGTGTTGAATTTTTGACTAGGTTTTTGTGTGACACCTAGATTAACATTATAAATACCTGCGACACCTCCTCCTCTGCCAGTTAGACGGGGCTGATGTATGTAACTGTATCCGGGAGGACTAGCTTCATTTAATGCTACATACTTATTTGGTTTAATCCACATTTCTATTAAACACAGTACATTAAACTCCTGATCAGTAATAGTTTCATTAACAATAAGTGCTTTAGACGGAAGTGATCTAATATTCAATAGTCCTAGCTTCAGATCAGAAGTGCTGGCTGTGCATTAGGTATGATTTATTTTTATGTTAATTAGGTTATTAAAACAAACTTTCTGAGTATTCCTACATTTTTGTTTAGCTCAGGGAACAGACACAGTCTCAATATAGTGGAACCTGAGTGATGACTCAGTGCAGCTAGCAGATGGTTGGTTTAGCCAGCTTGTCTGCTCGCTGGCCTTGGCTCTGGATTGTCACCGATTTACTAGGCCTGTTTTGAGACTGTGCTATGTTGCAAGAAATGAGAGCAGCGCCTTCCCGAATGGGATGGACACTGTCCCGCCCTAACAGGCCAGTCTTGCCCTCAAAACTATTCCAATTATCTATAAAGCCCACATTGTTTTCAGAGCATCACCTGGGCGTCCAGCATTTCAGCTACCATAACCTGTTGTAAGTTACATCGCCCCGCTGCATTGGGATTGGGCCAGAGCATACTACAGCATTGGACATCACCTTCGCTAATTTACACCTCAGACTGACGAAGGTGTATATCATTAGCTTCTACATGAATAACTATCTTTGAAAAGCTGTGCTTGCCTAAGACCCTAAGATTACCTGCTATGTCTGGCGCCCTGGCTCCCAGTATACACCTAACTAGTGCTACTGGTGCCCCTAGCTAATTTCACGTGCCACAAGATAGAGTCTCCTATAACCACAGCTCTTTCAGGTTTCTCAGCAGGCCCTTTGCAGAGGAGAGCAAACCTGTTAGACACGTGAAGCAGAAAGAAGTGGTGCTCCCATGGGCGAGCCTTAGCGTTAGCTTTGGCTTTGCAATTATGTCGTGGAGTAGTCTCCCATTTGCCCCGCTGTGAGGGCTCTATTGCCGGAGTTGGGGAATTGTTAACTCCACCTAAGGCATCCAGATTTCCCCTATGGAAACTATGCTGCACTCACTCTCACTAACCCTCTCTAGAGTCTGGATGTGCACCTCTAATGTTGCAATCTTCTCCACCAGAGAACTAACTAATATACTCTTAGCACAGATAAAGCTATTACTAACGACAGAGGAAGAGGCACTAAACATCCTGCAATCAACGCACTGAACAAGCTGAAAGATTGACATGTTTTACCTTAGTTGAAGGTTAGTTGATATTATTTTAGACGGCATGGACCACTATCTTGACAAAAAAAAAACAAAAAGCGCTCTTCGAAAAAATGAAAATACGGCAGAAAGGAAAGTAAAAAAGTTAATATTTTCAATTAATTAAATTCCTTTTTTGAGACCCTAGAAGATATTTGCTACCCTATGCATAGCAGATGTTCTGCGTGGGTTATATGTCTCTATAAATAAATATATGTGTCTATAGATATTTCGTTTGTGTATTTCAGGCCAGTTTGTCTAGAAATGTGGTAGAAATATTTTATTTAGGAGCTAAATAGGGCAGGGTTTATATCAGGCTACTGGTGCAAACCACTCATTATAGACAAAAAAACGTATGTGCTTCTTATTCATATAAACTTGGTCTTTGTCCCATGAGGATCATGCTTGCGCCCTTCAAGCAACACCCTGAAAGTAAAAGCCTCCCACTAGTGTGATTTCTTTGTTTCATCCTGCAGGACCAATTAAACTTTCTGGCAAGTTTTCTAAAAAAAAAAAAAAAAAAAAAAAAAAAAAGAATAGTGCTCTTCCTATTCATAACTGTGTTTGTATTATTTAGAATACATGTGTTCAATCCAAACGTATCTATATTCGGTTACATCCCTAAGAGATAGAAATCTACATCACTCCAGTTCATGGTGATCTCAATTACACATTTTTTTTTTATCCTGTTATCAGTTATTATTTTTGTTTGCACCTGAATATAGATGGTTCTATTTACCAAAATGGGAATGGCAAATCCAGTTCTTTTGTTTTTGCTGTACACTGAAAACATTTGGGTTTGAGATCAAAAGATGAATATGAGACGATCAGAATTTCAGCTTTCATTTCCTGATATTTACATCAGGAAATATGGCACCTTTGGTGGCAGACCACCCTAATTTTAGGTGAGCAAAAGTACTGTCTTAAAGTATAGTCTTAAACTATATAACACTTAATATTTGGTTGCACATCCTTTGCTTTCAATTACTGCATCAAGCTGGTGATACATTGACATCACCAAACTGTTGCATTCAAAAGGTGAAAATGAGATGATGGATCAGAATTTCAGCTTTCATTTCCTTATATCTACATCTAAACTTAACCAACTTAGAACATGAATCTACCCATTTTTCAAGTGATCAAAAATATTGGAACATGTGACTGACAGGAATTTCACCATACCATCACCCATTTTCTGGATGAAGAACATTTACTTTCTCTCTCACTATACCTACATCCTGCCCCTCAATAAAAACATGCTCTGGGGTTTAACTAATTATCCACAGGCTCACATTTTCCACATGGAACACCAGGAGATTTCCTGGTGGCCTCGCATGATAGTTAGCTCAGAAAACTAACTAAAAAAGTAAACTAGAGCATAGCCACATCCATTCAAACTGAATAATTCCCCTCATCCTTCTTTCTGCTCTAACAGCCAATCATGCAGTTACACTCTGTTGCACCAAATCTTGTAATGTGAATAACATTAATAATCTCTTCAGACAGAACAGACATACAAAGTAATATTAGCTACTTTTTCATTAAAATACATTGAAAATACCCTTTTCAATGAAAATGCAACATGCTCAAAATTACTGTGCATTTTAACAAAGGCACTCTTTCAGATCAGTTAGAAAAACACAGCCACCCCTACATTTAGGGCCACTACAATTTTATAGCAGCTAATTAGCAACTGCTGCATCATATCTCCTCTTCAGGAAAATACAGTTTCTACAGAACACACATTTCTAAAAGCCAATTTATAATATATTGCTTTCAATATTTTCTAACAATTTTAGTTGGTTCTATTTTCCCAAAATATAAATTAACTAGCCTAATTTTGAAACACCTCAACCTCATGTTATGAATGAAGGAATTTGTCTGATATGGGTAAGCTGATGCAAGTGCAGGGCTTTATGAGGGAAAACACAAAAGAAAACAAACAAAGTGGGGACAAGGATTATTCACAAACAAAAACAAGAGTGAAACCTGCACTGCCTCCTATTCATATCTGTATTTCTATTTAGAACACATTATCTGTTCATTCCAATGTATGGAATGGCAGGTTTTTGTGAAGTAAAAAAAATGAAACCAAGATAAATCATGTCAGACGTTTTTCCACCTTCAATGTGAAATTATAAAGTATAAAAATTAAGTGAAAAACAATCAGAAACATTTTAGAGAAAATAGGAAAAATAAAGAAGTTATAATAACCTGGTTGGACGGAGGAGTCACTGCCGTCGGCCTGAAAAGAGGAGGAACCCCTGCCATCCGCCTGAAAGGGGAAGAGTGGCTGTCATCCGCTTGGGGACAAAGGACCTGCTGCAGCCTGCCAGGAGGTGGAGGTTCGGCTGCCGTCCACCTGACAAGGGGGGAGCCGAAGCCATCCGCCATGAGGGACAGTGCCAGCATGAAGCGTCGTGGGGATCACTTCCCGGCTGGCCGAGGACAAAATGACAGCGTGTCTGGGGACAGGGGAACCAGTTTTTTTCTTTTTTCTCTCTCTTCTCTCTCTTCCTCCTCTCGTCTCTCCTCACTCGCAGGATGCGTGGCTGACCAGCCAAAGGACATAGCCAGAAAGGCAGCACTACTCCTCTTGAGAGGGGGGGAAGGGGGTGTACATCAGGCTGGAGGCCTGAATCTGCCCGTGGAGGAGTGTGACAAGGAGGAGGGAGGGGCCAGGATGTGAGGACGCACACCTGGCACTGAGTTGTCTAATCAGTGGGAGAGAGGGATAAAGGAGTGGCTGGAGATGCCAAGGTGGGAGAGAGGCCTGTTTGCCTTGTGCCTCCAGGGTTGGGGGTTCAGTTCCTGCTTCCTCCTTGCCCATCAGTTAATTTGGTTACATAGGGGTCCTTGGCCAGCCAGGAAGCGATCCTTTATCAGTGCCAGGCACAGCCTGGCCCCTCCCTCCTCCTCATCACAGTTCAGAATGAACCAATCACATTCAATCTCATGTTCAAAAGTAATTATATAAAAGTAATGTTTTCCCTTTTCAGGTACAGGTGAACTTCCAGTTTGGGTGAACGCTGGCATGTCTGTCTACTGCTCCGGTGTTTTGTTGTTACTTGTTTGTGTTCATCTTTGGAATTATACCCCTGGACACTGCGAATTTGCACTCTGTCTGCAAGGATTACATAGCTCATGTTCGTATGGACATATTTGTTTTTCTCGTGATCTTTTTTCCCTGTCCTGCACTGGCCTACCGCAAGCCTTCTGCACCCTGGTTACCCCTAGTCTGTTGCATATAGATCTGTGGGTAAGTTTCCACTTTCCTCCTGGTTTATTGCTTATTATTCTCCGTTTGGTCTTAAACATTTGGGGCATCCTTTACCTGTTTGCTCTTTTTCCTACCTGATGGTTTTCTAGGTGGTCCTGTGGTGTTTAGGCTAATGCGTTTCTTAGTATGGTTGTATAGACGGGGCAGAAAGATGCATTGTTTATGGTTGTGCGTTTTTATCGCAATGGTTTATCGCTACTCATCTGCGGACCTTTATCGTTAGAATTCTTTATCACGCCTGCCTGCTGGAGTTTATAAAACCTGTGTCGACTTAGGAATTGCTCGTTGCCCACGCTATGTACATCGCGGCTCTTAAACGCAAACATTTTTCTGCCATTCTCTCCGACACATCAATTGATGATCAAATACTGGACATCTGGTCTCCTTTTCGCCGCTTTTGCTCTAGATCAAGTACTGGGAATGGAGGAGCGAACTTCAATAACCTCAGATCGTTGGAATATCTACCAACAAATAATACTGTGTCAGATCCTGTGTGTACTATTGTAACGAATCCGGCCTCTGTGGTTCCCCCTGATCGTCACCAGAGGTCACCATCACCCGAGTATTGACTTTCCCCTCGAAACTACATTTCCCATCACCCCGCACCCAGCACTGATTACGAGCTCACCTGCAGCCTATTACCGGGACTACTTAAGCCTCCGCCTCTCGCTCACTCATTGCGAAGTCTTGTTTTGCCCCGGCTGACATTTCTGAGCGTTTATATCTTCTTTGTTGGATTACCGTGTTTGACCTTGGACTGTTTCTTCTCGTTTCTGGATTCTTTGCTGCCTGCCCTGACCATCTGCCTGTTTGATCACTCTGCCTTTGTTTAGCCTCTGATTACCCTGTTTCGCTGTTGCTCGACCACGCCTGTACGACTGTGTCTGCCTTTTATTAAAACGCTGCTAATGGATCCCCATTCTGTTGACTCCGCGTTACAACTATGGACCACCCTGTTAAATTTGCTCTAATAAATGCTAAGTCCTTGTCCAGTAAATCATTTATCTTGAATGACTTTTTCACCACTCGTGCTCTGGACTTTTTATTTGTGACGGAGACCTGGCTCAGCCCTGGTGACTCTATGGCCCTAAAGGAACTCACTCCTTCAGACTGCCTGTTTTTTAATACTCCAAGAACTGCAGGTCGTGGAGGTGGAATATCAACAATTTTCAAGAACTGCTTCGACTGTAGACTTTTGCCTACTGTTGAATTTTCAAGCTTTGACGTGCAGCTTTTCAAGTTTGATTTCTCTACTCCCTTGCTATGTGCACTGGTCTACAGACCACCTAGATTTAATAAGGACTTCATCCAGGAATTTTCTGACTTTTTGTCATCTGTGGTGTGACGCACTGATAGACTTCTGGTTATGGGCGATTTTAACATACATGTTTGTTGCCAGTCAAAACCCCTGGTAAAAGAGTTTTTATGCCTCATTGACTCTTAATCTTGTTCAATCTGTCTCTGGACCTACACATCAGAAGGGTCATACTCTTGATTTGGTGCTATCATTTGGTTTTTCTGTGGCAAACCTTGAAATATGTGATGTTGCTATTTCCGATCATTGCCCAGTTGTTTTTGAATCTGTGCTGTCATGTCAATTGTTCAAATCCTATGACCCACCATGCTATTCTAGATGTATTAATTCCTCCACTGCCAGGTTTTTCAATGATGTCTACATAGCTTCCCAATTGCCAAATGTTGTGGAAGTTTTATCCATTTGTGCCAACCCTGATGATCTGGTTGATCTTTTTTAACAGTACTTGCATAACTACCTTGGACTCAGTTGCTCCCTTTAGGTTACAAAGATCCAAAGTGATGCATAAAGCTTAGCCCTGGCTAGATGAATCCATTCGTGCTCTCAGACAGGAGTGTAAGTACGCTGAGCGTAAATGGAAGAAAGATAAACTGCAGATATTTTATGAAACTGTTAGGGAGTGTCTTTGCAGTATCAGAGCCACAGTATCGAGTATCGTGCCACAGTACCTGAGCGAACTTTTGGTCTTTTATGATCCGCCACGCCTACTCAGATCAAAAGGTGCAGGCTATTTGTTGGTACCTCGAATAATGCGGGCTACAGCTGGGGGAAGAGCTTTCTCTTACAAAGCCCCACAGTTACGGAACAGCCTTCCACTTAGTGTTCGGGGCTCAGACACAGTCTTAGTGTTTAAGTCTAGGCTGAAAACATATTTGTTTAGTCAAGCCTTTTGTGAATAGTTTTCTTAGGTACAGGGGCAGGTCTGGAGGGTTTCACAGGCATAAAGTGTTGTGGTGAACTGGGATGTTTGGATGCTGTCGCCCCCCCACTCTCACACGTTCACTCAGGTTTGTTGACGGTGGAGTGGCTGGCTGCTTTATGTCCCAGGGTGCCCTCATGTCTGTGTTAGCTTCTGGCTCTCCCTTTTAGTTATGCTGTCATAGCTAGTCTTGCCGGAGTCCCTGCTTGCACTCTGCATGCAAAGTACATCGTGCTTAACCAATAGAGGACAAAAGCTCACCTAACAATCTCTTCCTTTCTCTCCATCTCTCTCTCTCCCTCACTCTCTGTCGAGCTACACATGCTACTTCTGAGATGCCAGAGATGCCAGCGATCCTGACCCCTTCTGCTCCTCCTCGCTGCCTGACCCATCCTGATGCCCTACTTCTGGTTGGAGTTCTCATCGGTTGAGTTCGCTCGCTGCTGCTGTGGGTGGCCCCATATGGATGGCCTGAAGAACTGTTTGGATTGCTGGGGATGGCGCCACCTGGGGCTGTGGAGATGGCATGGGGATCACATATGGGGAGCTGTACTGTAATGGCTTGGGACTGCGATTGCTGTAGTGGCTTTGGGGCTGCAGTTGCCATGAGCAGCTTCGTACTCAGGACTCCATCAGTGGACTGTGGATAGATTTTAACCAGCCGGACTTCTTGCAAAAACTGTGATGAATTTATTGGTTGCACAATTGCACTATTTGTCCATATAGTACACAATAATAGAAGGGATTTATTTATAATCGCACTATCCATTGCATCCAGATGAGGATGGGTTCCCTTTTGAGCCTGGTTCCTCTCAAGGTTTCTTCCTCATATCATCTCGGGGAGTTTTTCTTTGCCACCGTCGCCACTGGCTTGCTCATTAGGGATAAATTTACAGTGATAAATTCAAATATTTACAATATATTTTTGTGAATCCATTTATTTCTGTAAAGCTGCTTTGTGACAATGTCCATTGTTAAAAGCTCTATACAAATAAAATTGAATTGAATTGAATCAGAGCTCTGTTAAGGAAGCACAGTTTAGATATATGTCTAATATAATTGAACAAAATGCACAAAGGCTGAAGGTACTTTTTAGTAAAATTAATGCTTTTTTAAGCCCTACTCCTAGGGGCCCTTTAGAGAGTTCCACCGCCTGATCAATTCTTGAATCATTTCATCCAGAAAGTTGAGGACATCAGATCTAACGTACCATCTCATAGTTCTGTTCTGTTAGAGACACTGTGTTATGAGAGCTATTTATCTCAGTTTCAACTTGTCTCACCTTCACAACTTTTTGACATTGTTTCAAATGTGAAGTCTACAAACTGTCCTACAGATGTTCCACCTTCAGATATTTGTGGTTGTTACTGCTATTATTAATAGCCCCCTAGAAAATGGAATTGTACCAGCCACTTTTAAACATGCTGTGGTTCAGCCACTGTTGAAGAGGCAGAATCTTGATCAACATGATCTGAATAATTACGGGCCGACTATTTCAGAAGTCTTGGAAAAAGCTGTTTATTCTCAGATTTTTTTGTACTTGAATACGTTCAACATCTTTGATACATTTCAGTCTGGTTTTAGAGAACTCCGCAGTACTGAATCTGCTTTGCTAAAGGTCACCAACAATGTTTTACTTTCTCTTGAATCTGGCTCCTGCTGTCTTTTAATCCTGCTTGATCTAAGTGCAGCGTTTGACACAGTGGACCATGAGATCCTTTTGAAAAGACTGAATCATGTCGTTGGGTTTCAGGGATCTGTGTTGAAGTGGTTTGCCTCTTATCTTAAGGGGAGAACCTTTTCAGTTAATATAGGGAATTGTTCCTCACCACATGCACAAATATCTTATGGTGTTCCCCAGGGTTCCATTTTGGAACTTCTTCTATTTGCTCTATACATGCTCCCCTTGGGCCACATTTTCCAGAAGCATAATTTATCATATCATTTTTATGCTGACGACACTCAACTTTATTTTCCTGTTAGTACAAACGACAGCTGTTCAGTGCAAAATCTATTTGTTTGTCTCGGTGACATTAAATGCTGGATGGACACGAATTTTTTGCAGCTGAACAGTGATAAAACTGAAATAATTATCTTTGGTCCATCAGTCTCATCCGCTGGTATCGTTAATCAGCTAGGTACGCTGTCTTCCAATGTGCATGATTACGTCAAAAACCTTGGTGTTATTCTAGATCCTTCATTATGTTTTGATAAGCAGATAAATGCTGTTGTCAAGAGCAGCTTCTTTCAGTTGAGATCAATTGCTAAAATCAAGAAGATGCTATCTAAGCAGGATCTGGAAACTGTTATTCATGCATTTATAACATCAAGGTTGGACTACTGTAAGTTCCTTTATTTCAGGTTGCCTAAGACTGCTCTAGATCGCCTGCAAATGGTGCAAAATGCATCAGCCAGACTTTTGACTGGCACTAGGAAGTGTGAGCACATTGCTCCTGTGCTTGCCTCTCTTCACTGGCTGCCAGTCAATTTCCGCATTGAGTTTAAAATTTTATTATTTGTTTTTAAAGCTTTGCATGGGCTTGCTCCACCATACATATGTGATCTCCTTAGTCTGTACACTACCCCAAGATCTCTTCGATCATCAATTCAATTATTCCTTTCAGTACCACGTTCACGTTCCAAAACCAAGGTTGACCAGGCTTTCTCTGTGGCTGCTCCCAGGCTTTGGAATAGTCTCCCTATTCATATAAGATCATCCTCCTCTATGGTATGTACCCTCCTGCTATGTTTAAATCCTCCTTGAAGACTCACTGTTATTCTCTATCTTTTAATTCAGTCTGAGCCTTGAAAATGTCCATTTGTCTCTCAGTATTTTGTATTGTTAAATGTTTTTGTGTATAGATTTGTTTTATACAACTTGTACAGCACTTTAGTTTCAACTTTAGCTGTTTTTAAATGTGCTTTATAAATGAATAAACTAAACTAAACATAAACTAATTATTAGACAGATGTCATCAATGAAATAGTGGATAGGTTCAACAAACCAGACTTCTTGTGAAAACTGTAATGAATTTATTGGTTGCACAATTGCACTATTTATCCATGTATTACACAGTTATAGAAGGGATTTATATATAATTGCACTATCCGTTATCATGGGTTCCCTTTAGAGTCTGGTTCCTCTCAAGGTTTCTTCCTCATATCATCTCAGGGAGTTTTTCCTTGCAACTGTCACCTCTGACCTACTCATTAGGGATAAATTCACATATTTACAATTTATTTTTATTTAATTTACTTTGAATGTATTTATTTCTGTAAAGCTGCTTTGTGACAATGTCCATTGTTAAAAGGACTATACAAATAAAATTGAATTGAATTTAAATTATTTGATTAATCCCAAATAAAGATCAGCTGTTTCTATGGGATTTTCTTCACATCTTCTTGGTTTCATCTGACTTCTGAAGCCATGGTCCGCAAAGAGCTTACAAAGCATGCATGGTATTTCACTTGTTGAAAGCTATCAATCAGGAAAGGGGTATAAAAAATTTCCAAAACATTAGATGTACCATGGAACACAATAAAGGCCATCATCATAAAACAGAGAAAATGAAGCACCACAGTGACATCACCAAGAACAGGATGTCCCTCCAAAATTTATAAAAGGACAAGATAAAAACTTAACAAGGAGGCTGTTAAGAGACCTACGACAACATTAAAGTATCTGCAGGAATATCTGACAAATAATGATTACTCTGTGCATTTGACAACAACCTTTCATTCTTTCATTCTTGCCTGGGCTATGGGGTAGGGTGGCTAGATGGAAGCCCTTTCTTACAAAAAACATCCAAACTAAACCACCCTAAGCCATATGGTAAAATGTGTTATAGTCTGATGAGAACAATTCCAAAACGTATAATAATTTCATAATTCCAAAAGGTATGTTTGGTGCAAAAAGAAGCACTAAAAGTGACTCTTACCGAAAAGCACTGTGTGGTGTAATAAAATCCAAAGGTGCTTCAACAAAGTATTAGTTTATGGGTGTGCACACTTATGCAACTACATTGTTGTAAGTTTTTTATTTTTCCTTTTTTCCCTAAAAATGTTTCTGATTGTTTTTTACTTAATTTTTATACGTTGTAATAATTTCATTGAAGGTGGAAAATGTTCTGACATGATTTATCTGGGTTTCATTTTTTACATCATGAAAATCTGCCATTTTAACAGGACTATATAGACTTTTTATATTCATATATATATATATATATATATATATATATATATATATATATATATATATATATATATATATATGTGTGTGTGTGTGTGTGTGTGTGTGTGTGTATTATATATATATACATCCATTTATTTAACCATTTTCTGTACTGCTTATCCTACACAGGGTCATGGAAAGCCTGGAGCCTATTCCAGGGGACTCGGGGCACAAGGCAGGGACACTCTGGAAGGGGTGCCAATCCGTCACAGGCATATATATATATATATATATATATATATATATAGGCATATACATATATACAGACATATATAATGTGTCTCATTCATTGTGGATTGGCGCACAAATGCCAGACCTATTTGAAACCTTATGAACACTGTTTGTGAAGTTCCAAATACCTCCATTGTGTTGTACAATAAAAATGCTGCATTTCCATAGGAAAAATAGCACTATCATATCTGTTTGCTCAGCAAGTTAAAAAATATTATATAGGTCTGGCATTTGTGCACCAATCCACAATAAATGAGACACATACTGTATGTATATGTCTATATTGTCATGGTCTTGGACACATACCTGGCATGTCAAAATTAATGTAGTCACACAATGATCTGTGTGACTGTGACATTTGAACAGCTGTGCATTTCCACATGCAATGACCCGGATTAGCCTCTTCCTTCTCTTCCCTTTCTTATTGCCTCTTATCATTAATCATTAGAGTTGGTCTGTTAGAGACACTGTTTGATTAATACACGCCTGCCCACACTCTAGTGGTATAACACAATGCCTCGATCTGCATCTGTTTAGTGCAGATGAATATTCTTATCTCTATCTGTGTTCATATTTAAACCTGAAGTGGGCATGGCTTAAACCAAAAGGGTTTTTTTTAGGGCCCAAGCACTGAAAGTGCAAAGGGTCCTATTGTTTTTCCTCAGGGTCCTAAGGATTATTACATTTTTATTATTATTATTTTCTTTTCAAGGTTTTGGGGGCTGTTGGGGCCCTTAACATGCTCAAAAACTTGTGAAATTCGGCACACACACCAGTCGTCAGCCATTAGGCCCACGCAAAGGGTAGCACATGGGCGTGGTGGGGGGGGGGGGCTTGGTGTACATATCGTACATTCTTGAACTTATGTGTACTAAACTGAGTACACATTGTTCTCATCAACCTGAACAACTTTCGCACTGATAATCATTAGCTCCATCCAGCAGGAAGCTGCCCATTTTGGATTATGTGAAAAGTGCATGCAATGAACTTTTAAATACTCTTCCTAGGGAAATAGGTGATCCTAGGTGATTTGGTGATTGTCACCAAACCTGGTCAACATTATTCCAAGACATTGAGGATGCTAATTGCAAAGGGATTTTTGATATCTCGAATGGTTTTGTGATGGCGAGGCAATAAATTTTTGGTGAAAAAAGGGAAACAGGAAGTGTCTCATATGTTCTGAGTGCACTCAGTGATTTAGATGAAACTTGGGCTGTATGTTTGATACTGGGGTCTGATCACATGGATGTGGCTATTTTGAGTCACAATGTGTGGGAGGAAGTGTGTGACTTTGCAATAATCCTCTAATATTTACCCTGATTGCCTAAAACTTGGTCAGAATAATGTCAAGACACGGCTCATGTAAAATTGTGAAAGGATTTTTGATATTTTAAATAGTGTTGCTATGGTAACGCATCAACATTAATATTCGTTTCCGGTGTTTTTGAGGCTCTTAGCATGCTTAAAATTTTAGGTAATTCAGGACACACAGAGTTGTTGGCCGTTAGGCATAGACAAAACCTAAGATACGGGTATGGGGGGAAGAGCATTGTCTGATTTGGATCAAATTGGTGTTGTATGTTTGGTCATGGGGGCTATATTGCACCCCCTTAAATGCATGTGCCCACTACACATTACTTCACTACAATTAATTAATGGCTAATAACGAAAACAACATACATCTCTTATTTTGTTCATGCATTATATCACCAAATCTCAGCTGTATGTTTGGCAATGTAAGCTGTTGTGAAGCCTTAGACCTGGGCTTAACCTAACAGATCAACGCAAAACATGTTTCTCTACAGCACTCACTTCACTATGCATTCTTTTCATACACCCACCGGGTGGCAATGGCACCGTACTGCTTTGGCCCGTCATCGCTATATTTTTCTTCTTCTTTTTTAAATAGGCATTATCTTGCAACAACAAATTTCATAACTGGCCATTCACAAAAGTAAAAATGCATGAAGGTAAAAACCTCCAACTCACATGACTTCCAGTGGTGGTATCCCAATCCCAGGCACACCTCTACTATCATCTAGATGCCCTGTTAACCTTTCTGTCAAACTTTCTGAAGAAAAAAAAAAACAATAGTGCACCTCCTATTCATATCTTAGTTTGTATCTGTTTAGAGTACATTATTTGTTCATTCCAGATAGGCCCTGTCCACCTGTATATGGGTGTGTTTGAAAACAGTCTATAGCCTTCCATTTTGAAAAAAAAAAAACCTGTCTACATGAATAGTGTTTTTGAAAATACAGTATTTGCTAATTTATTTGCTATCTGCTAATTTAATTTATTTGCAGTATTTGCTAATTTAGTATTTGTAAACTCATGTCATACTCCTCAAGAATAATGTTAGTAGCATGCATACTGAGCAATAGAAGAATGTGGAAAAATACCAACATGCTCAAAAGCTCATTCTTCAGTAACAGCTACATCCTGGTCAGGGTTTTGGTTGACTATAAGTTCTAAAACAAAAAAAAAAAAAAGACAAACACAAGAATTCATATGTGTGGACTGTGGAACTACTGCTTAATGATACACTTAAATACAAAGTGGTTCCCCAGGGCTTATGCAAAATCTCTGTTTGCAGTGAGGTTTGTAGTGAACAGTGGATTCAGGAGCAGTACAGTATCATATTCTGTCGCCTACACACAAAGTGACAATTAAATTATAAACACATCAATAAGTAATTACAGACCACAAAGTAACAACCTTGTCAGCAGTCATGATAAAGGAGCACATTCATAATGCATGCAAAACCAAAATGGGCATGCATAGGGTTACAGTGATGTCAGCATTTTCAAAACATATTTCTTCACTTTGGAGGGTGGTTTTGAAAAGCTCCAAAAATTGTGTGTGTGTGTTTGTCAGGCTTACTGTTTGGTATCTGTTATCGTTTGATACATAGGCAGGAAAAAGAGAGACAGATGGGAAATCTCTTAGTAACTCACCGCTGACCTTTTCCTCTGATGACACATTACAGCAGTACAAGCCACAGTGCTCTCTCTCTCTGTCTCTCCTCTCTCTCTCTCTCTCTCTCTCTCTCTCTCTCTCTCTCTGTCTCTGTCTCACACACACACACACAACAACAACCTGGCATGATTGATGCTAACCTTTGCTTGCTACTTCAGGAAGTATGTACGCATGTACGCGTGTGTGTGTGTGTGTGTGTGTGTGTGCGTGTGTGTGTGTGTGTGTGCGTGCATGTGCATGCACACTTTTCTCTCTCAGGCTGAGCTGTGTAGAGTCTGTCTCTCAGCTCTGAAATGATACAGTGTCATGTTACTGCACACAGGGCCATATAATGTTTGGGGAGTTTTAGACATATTAGAAGTGATTTACATACAAAATATCAGTGTGTGTGTCTGTGTGTGCATGTGTGTGTCAGGGACAAGGCAGATGTGTTGATACTGTAACGATGACATGCTAATAAAACACAAGTTACTGTCAGAATGTCTGCATATGGGATGGAGAGGAACTGGAGAGACTGAGCGTGTTATAGGAGTGAGAGGCTGTGTGCAGGTTGTTAGCACAGCAGAGAGAGGGAGAGAGTCAGTGTATGTATCAGTGTCAGGCTCTTGATCCATCTCTCATATTTAATAACTTGTCAGATCAATAGCTCTCCATCTGCTACCTATCACTGCTGTGTGTGTGTGTTTTATATGAATGTATAATGGATCTGAATACGTGTGTGTTTGTATAATGAAGAGACAGCCCAGCCAGAGAAGAAGCAGTTTGTAAACAGCTGAGCTTTTACCCTCTGTGACTTTTCCACTGATCTGACATCACAGATCTCACAGATGTGATCACAGATCACAGATGTGTGACTTGTCCACTCACCACAACAAAGACTGATTTGATGAAAATTCTGAGGGCATGTATGATCTTCTTGCAATGAAGAATAGAACACACAACAACTGCCAGCACACACCCCAGCTCTTTAACTTTAAAAACTGCATTCTAGAATCTCAAAAGCAAAACCCAGGGAAAATACATGAAATAGAGAACAAATGACGGATTGAGCAAGGAAAAGAACTGCAAAGGCTAGCTGATATTGACAATTAACATGAGTCAATAAAAGCACAATGGGACAGTTAACAAGTCCATAAAAGCCATCCATTAACCATGCAAATGCAATATAGCTCCTATTTGATCAGCTGATAAACAGCTTCTGAAAGTTAAGCAAGCAAGCCTAGAAAGGTGGGCACAACACTTCAATACTACCTTGTTGAATCAAACAAACCCTGCAGTGCACAATATTCCTGATAACATCACAAATGTTTCTCTAGCTGCAGACTTTGACATCCCACCCACATTTGCAGTGACTGTTCAGGCTTTCCAACATCTGAAAAATAACAAAAGCCCTAGCCCTGATGGCTTTCCATCTCAACTTCTCAAAGAGGGCATTGTAAATTTCTTAACATCCTTAAGAGTCTTCATGACAACATGAATGCTTGTGTGTCAATAGATGGGAACAAGTCTGAACCCTTTAAAGTGGATGTGGGAGTAAAGCAATGATGTGTCCTGGCTCCTGTTATTTTCAACATTTATCATACTGCAGTCACCCTTTTAAATCACCAATAATTGAATCCTGATGGTTGAATCCAACTCTGGATGGACTGGCTAGTGCCCATGTGTATGCACATACATTTATTTATTCCTGTTGGTATATCCTTATGATGATTACCCTTACAAAGATTTTTTCCTTTGCTTTTATTTGAAAATAATAGAAGAGCCAAAAACATTCCTTTTAATTAGTGAAAATATGAATAGGCTCTTCATGTTTGCTGCCTACATAACATTTAGAGGCTAATAATAAGTAATATATTATTTGCATGAAATCAGAGCTGTTTTTTTTTTCTTGGCAAGAAATCAGATTTTTGGCTGTGTATGTTATATTTCCAGACCAAAATGATGAAGATAGTTACAGTGGATATAAAAAGTCTACACACCCCTGTTAAAATTGCAGGTTTTTGTAATGTAAAAAAAATGAAACCAAGATACCTAAGAAACCAAGACACCTATGGCAATATTAAAGGAGCTACAGGAATATCTGACAAGTGCTGATTACTCTCTGCATGTGACAACAAACTCTCATATTAGTAACTTGTCTGGGCTATGAGGTAAGGTGGCCAGACAAAAGCCCTTTCTCACAAAAAAAAAAAAAAAAAAAAAAAAAACATCCAAGCCCAACTAAATCATCCCAACCTATGTGGCAAAATGTGTATGGCCTGATGACCAATTCCAAAAGGTATAATAATTCCATAAACTGTATGTTTGGGGCAAAAAAAGCACATCACCAAAAGAACACCACACCCAAGGTGAAGCATGGTGTAGGCAGCATCATGCATTAGGGCTGCTTTAACAAAGTGGAGAGAATCATGAATAGCTACAAATACCAGCCGATTTTAATGAAAAACATTCGGGTGTCTGCAAGTAAGGTGAATATTAAAAGGAATTTCTCATTTTAGCATGACAGTGTCCCAAAGTTAACAAAGGAAATCAACAAAGGAATGGCTTAACCAAAAGAAGATCAGTGTTTTTGAATGGCCTTGCCAGAGCCCAGACCTGAATCCAACTAAAAATCTGTGGGTTGACCTGAAGTGGGCTGTGCACAGGAGAGGCCCTTACAGTTTGATGGATCTAAAATGGTTTTGCAGGAAAGAGTGAGAAAATATTGCCAAGTCAAGATGTACCACATGGATAGACTCTTAGCCAAAAAGACTGAGTGGTGTAATATAATCAAAAGGTGCTTCAACAATGTATTAGTTTAGTTTAGTGTGCACACTTATGCAATCAGGTTATTGTAAGTTTTTTTTATTTTTTATTTTTTTTTATTTTTACTTAGAATGTTTTTGATTGTTTCTCAAATTAATTTTATATGTTGCAATTTCACATTGAGAGTAGAAAAAGTTCTGACATAATTTATCTTGGTTTCATTTTTTTTACCTCATAAAAACCTGCCATTTTAACAGGGGTGTGTAGACTTTATATCCACTGTATACTTTATATGACTGAGATAGACGTGTGGAATCATCAACAGTTCCCTGGAATTTAAGAGGTTAACGATGTATACAGGAAAGCTTTGAATACATTCTCTATATTCTATATAACTGTCTAAAAATCTCAATCTCTCTCCCACTCTCTCTCTCTCTCTCTCTCTCTCACTCTCTTTCTCTACCTTTCATCACCTTTCTCTCACTTTTTGTCACCTTCCAGCCCTCTTTAGTCATTACAGATGTTGGCAAACAGTGTATACAAAGTTATCTATGGAGGCAAATCACACAAATCAAACCTGAACACAAAATCGATGATGCCCGGTTTTGCCAGGCATCAGAAATTAAAGCAGTTACCTAATGTCTGTAAAAATCTTTGTTTTACCCTACAAGATCACACATTTCACCACCTTGCCCACAGTTACTCTCTTCATTCCCTTAGACTCTCTGTTTTCTTTCATTTCTTTTTTTATATCTGTTTTCAGCTGTTTCCTCACCACTGTGCAGACTGCCCCACTAGATTTAGTATGCAAGACAGTCTAATCACTAAATACTGCCTGTATACTTCATTCAATTGGATCAGATGGCCAAACAAAGCCAAAGTCAGTGCTAGAGAGGAAGGGGATAGCCTGGAGTGATGCCCCCAGCAGAGTAAGCCCAGGCTGTCTGATGTCTTTTCACTGATCCTTCTCAGCTCTGGAGCTCCCTCTGTTCTTAAGGGTAGGACAAAAGATTCAAGGTAATATAACATTTTTTAAGACCTGGTATGTTTTTTTTTCACGACTATTGCTTGCTTTTTGGTATGTAGAACTAGACAGTCCTTTTTTTATTTAAGTGACAACTTTGTGACTAGACTGAATTGATACTAGACTAGACTAGACTTTGATACTAGACTGAAACTCTGGATTGGTATCACATAGGATTTGACATATTTCTAATATGTCTGTTCCACTGTATAAAGCAATGGTGTAAAATGTATCTGATGTTGCATTAAACAGTAGATACAACTCACCCTAAAGCATCATGCTCACATGATATGACAACAAAAGCCTGCAGAAATCAGTTTGTTTACTAAGCAGGTGTCAATATTGGATACATATTAGGCAATCCTCATTGTAAAATCTTTAACAGCTCTGTATTTGGATCTCCACTTGTAAGTCACTTTGGATAAAAAAGCATTTTCCCAAATATGTAAATGTAAATGTAAACTTTCCCTACCTTAGAGCCGCTCAGAGACATTAAGCAGTAGTGACCTTACATACTGAGGGCCAACTTTTCCAGTGTAAAGGGCACAAAGAACAACTTTCATCCTGTTATAACTTCATGATGAAGATCAAGGCTAGCAACCTTATGAATCGAGAAATTATAATGGTCATTGTTTTCTTCAACATTTGCAAACTGATCTAGCTCTGGTCATTTGGGTCTGTAAAAAGTCTTAAGTTGACAGACATTTAAAAAGTTAGAGGCCTTAAATTTCAGTTTACTTGGTCTAAGGATTTAGGCTTTTGTGTTATGTGTTGTCTGGTTATAAATTGTTCTTAATTTTTCCTCTTGAAACTGTTCCGAAAACAGCTGATATGACAGCACACACATGGAATAATCTGCATGAGGCATGAGGCAACAATGTGCATTAAACTGAGGTAAACATTAGCTAACTATTCTTGAGCAGTGGTGGAAATAGTACAAAACACAATGACTTGAATAAAAGTAATGCTATTCTAGAAATAATTCACTTGAGTAAAAATAAAAGTAATCCTCAAGAAAATTATTCAAGTAAGAGTAAATACATAATAAAATAAAAGTACTTGAGTAATTTCTTTACAAATTACACGTATACATATGAACATGGAACACCAACTCCATTATCACCACAAAGAATGCCACATCTACTATTAACAGTGTATGAAGAGAGGTATCGTTAGCTCACTAGCTAACAAATATTGTCAGGGTATCAATAGTTTGCTAGGTACATTAGCTAGTTAGCTATGCCATGGTAATTAATATATGTTTTTGGCTATATTGTTAGCTATCTACTAAAGATGCCCTTACAATTTATCCTAACCTAGGCCAGGAGTGTCAAACTTAAATTCTGCCTGGGCCACATCAGTATTTTTGTGAGTTCTTAAAAGGCTATAATGTAAGGCTATTCTTTTTTTTAAACACATTATTGATTCTAGGCTAGAAGGGCCAACAGAAACTATTCAACTGTATGCGTGTTGTGTGGTCCTCACCATATGCGGTCAACAAATAACCTCAGGTGACAATAAAAAACACAACAGATTTCAACATGTAATCATATTTTCCCAAACCAAAATTCAGAAACCAGTTGGGGAAAAAATAAGTACACCATTCCTATTTCCACAATCATTAAAAGAGTAATTATCAGCCAGTTGTTACTAATGAAATGCAAAAGATTAGTCAATCATCAAGAACTTTTTGCAGTTTGGTGTTCTGTAGCACTCAGGTGTGTGTCTACATCATGCCAAGAAGAAAGGACAGAAAAATAATTTTTTAAAAAATCAAGAAACATCAGAAAAAAAGGCTGAAAAATATGGTTTTCATGGAAGGGTGGCTAGGAAAAAGCATGACTGTCATAGTTGCATTTGAACAAACCACACATGTTCTGGAACAATATCCTTTGGATTGGTGAGACCAAGATGTAGTTGTTTGGTCATCATGCACAGCACCACGTTTGGTGAAAACTGAACACAGCACATCACCACAAACACCTCATACCAACTGTCAATCTGGGAAAGTTGCAGTCCTTGAGACAACAATGAACTCCACTTTATTCCAGAATATTCTTGAGACAAAAGTGAAGCCATGTTTCCAGCAGCTTAAGCTGGGCCAAAATTGGGTCATGCAACAGGACAATAATCCCAAGCACACCAGGAAATCGACATCTAAGTGGCTGAAGAAGAAAAAAATCAAGGTGTTGGAATGGCCAAGTCAAAGTTTAGACCTCAACCCCAATGAAATAATGTGATGGGATCTTAAGAGAGCTGCGCATAAGCGAATGCCCTCAAACATCAATGAACTAAAGCAATGTTGTAAAGAAGAGTGTGCCAAAATTTCTCAAAAACGATGTGAGAGACTGATAAACTCCTACAGAAGACATTTACTTCAGGTTATTTTTTGCTAAAGGTGGTTCTGCATGTTCCTGAATTATAGGTTGTACTCATATTTACCCACCTGGTTTCTGAATGTTGGTTTACTTTTTGAAAAAAAAGGCACATATACGTATATATATACTGTATTTATGTTCAGAAAGAAATTTAACTACTCACACAGGATTAACTCCATCTACCTTTTTTATAGCATATTTGTAGGTCTGTACACTGATTGATAGATTTCAGGATTTGGAGTCAATTTCTGAATATGTTTTAGACATGAGTGTGGCTTGCATTTAATGCAGCAGATTGATTGATTGTTGATTTAAACCTGTGTGAGATGTGAGCACATGCTCTGCTGTATAGTGTGGAATGCATGGGGTTACTATGCTATGGGTCTGGTTTGAGTTCTAGATAGTGTGAGAATGCTGAGTAGTAGTGTACTACAAGTCATTTCAATATTATTTTTTGCACTATTGTTTTTTTTTTTTTTTTTGTGCTATAGGCTGTAGCAGCACTTGGATATATTTAACACAACAAGCCTGTATCACTACCGATACATCAGCATTTTAGGGCCAGTGTTGAAAAAGTAAAAATACAAGATTTTATAATTAAGAATTACATAATAATACCTGATATTATGAGAAAAATCACAATATTTCGAGAATAAAGTCATAATATTTCATGATGAAACATTAGATTCAGTAATTAGAAATGTATCACTATGTATCACGCATTTCACTTTATAATACTGTTCTAGATCATGATAAACTACTGAAGAACAACAGAGTAACACTTCCGTCATTAGGAACTGATTTCACTTTATTGTTTGTACTCATATCCATGTACTTACAACACATTCAAAGCAACATTCTTGGAGCTGTTATAATAGTATAAAGCAGGGCTGGCAAAGTAATTTAAAAGTTACATTGTAATTATTTAAAACAATACAATAAAATAATAATAAACTGAACAAATATGTTTTGCTCATATCACGTATAACACAGAAGGTGAAAAAACGTATCATTGTAATGTCATCATTTTATCAACATTTTATTTATATTCATTTCTATTTATGCACCTACAGTAATATATTCGGTCGGATCTGTGTAAAACCATGCAATCTTCAATGATTTTTTGCAGAATTGGGAATAGGGCATGATGTATATGCAATATCTGTTTTAGGACATGCAAGCTGTTAGTATTTTATATATGGTTATAAAATTAATACAGAAATAAATGCACATTCAAAACTGCTATTACTAGTATATCATAATAAAGTTTGATCAGTTTCTAATTATAGTCACTGTTTCTGTGATTGAATCTGAAATGACATTCTAGTGGCAATATAGTGCACTATGTACGTTCTACGACATAATTAAAACATGCCATATTTAGTGAGAAGTGGTAGTAAAGAGGAAGTAATTTGAGATTCTGTAGTTTTGAGTAGCAAGAAGTGAGAATCTAGCAAAAACATTACTGTACGGACAGTGAAATTAATATAAATTCACTGAAAATGATAAAAATTATTACATTGCTTCCCCATGATTTTCTTTGCTTAACTTCCGTTCACCGTCTGTGGTTTTTGATATGAGCAAACAGTATGCTAATGTTAATGTTTGATCAACTTTTTATTGTTTTATTTTATTGTTTTACATATTTAGAATGTAACTTTTAAATTAATTTATCAGCCCTGCTTGGTACCATTATAACAGTTTCAATTACTTAAGAATGTTACTTTCATGTATTATAAATATATGGATATGAGTGTTATCACTTAAAACACTTTTGAAAGTAAGTTAATAGATTTTTTTACTCATTACAGCCTTGTCCTTTTGTAGGTTATTTTTGTCCATTTCTCTCTTTAGACCTTGACTGGATAAATAATAACAACACACCCCGTGCTCCTCTGAGGAGACCTGTTTCTATGGACAATAATAAATCATATAGGCATTTACATTTTAGACATTGAGGTATTAGAATAGTTGAGGTATATGAGGGAGGCTAGTAGATCTTGATGAGGAAGGTAAGACTTAGCTATTGGGAATTAGTGTTGATGTGATCAGTGATTAATCAGTAAAAGATCCATAGTTAGATAATAGTTCTGCAGTTGATAAGTAAGACTCAGTAATTAACTCTAAGTAAGTAAGTAAGTAGCTCTAAGTTAATAGTGAACTCCTCCTAAAATAATTACTGAGTAAGTAACTAGTAGTGCTTAGTAGTTAATACCAAAATTGAATATTTTATTGTTAAACAACTCAAGTAAAGTACTATGGTTTAATTATACTCAAAATAGCACAATTACACTGAACCACGTACTCAAGTACTGTAATGAGAGTATGTGTAGTTCATTACTTACCGCACTGCTTTTGAGCTATTGTATACAAAGACCTTTTTTTTTTGGTTAATCTCAAACAAAAGTGGCTGGAGAGAGCTCAGTGCAGACTATGCCATAAATTTTTTTAACACACACTGACAGTGTATCTTCTATGGAAAGTATTACATTTTATATTGCTGCAAGCTAGTGTATACCCACCCACCCGCCCACCCACACACACACCCACACACACACACACACACACACACACACACATACAGAAGAGCCGCATATAACTACAAACTCCTTTACTACTGTGGTCCTTGTCCATAATGCATGTGTCACTGGGGAGGCTGGTCAATCAAGTGTGTGAGCATGTCAGTACTGTCTTACCCTCTCCCCTCCATGGAGTTATACACATGTCTGACAAATCTGTACAGTGAAGTGCTTACTCAGCTGAGTACCTGGGTATGTACATTTCAGACATACAGATTTCAGATCTTTTACAAAGATGCAGAAGGTCTACAGGAAAAGCAGTAGTGCATAATTCCAGATGTTTATTTTATTTCTCCTGATAACCACTCATTATTATAAAACTGTATCATATTGTCAATATTCTTGTGCGTAATACAGGAAATCATAGTGTGTGTGTGTGTGTGTCTTTGTCTATCTGTCTGTGAAGAGCAACAGTACTGCTGTTGGTGGTCTCATGGGGCAGGATTAGCCGTCTATATGCCCCAGGCAGGCTGGCTCACAGAGGGGTTTAAGCCTGCACACTTGTGCCTTCTCTGAATTAACTCCCTTGCTTTTCTCTCTATTTTCTTTATTGAGCAGCAGAGAACAGTCCTCACTGCAACACACCACTGGGTCTTCCAAGAGCAATGACAGAGGGACTCTCACATTTTTTCTCTCCATTTCCATATATATATATATTCTATTAGGGGTTGTCTGGTTGACTACAAAGATTATAGACTAAATTATCATATGTTTATGGATTATTAATGATAGTCAAAATGTTTTTATGAACATGTATGATTTATTAGTACCTCAGTAATAATACATAGAAATCATCATAAGCAGCATACAAAATACTATTTCTCACTTCTTTCTCACTGGTTCTTTATAGTGGATATTATTCAGCTTTACAGGTGCGCTGCATTGAAATCTGCTGAATTTCTAAAAGGTCACTCTCAGAGCTCCTCCATACTTTTTTTGTTCTGCTCAGATGGACACTGTGGACCAAAATGCATTTAATGTATAATAATAATGGTTGACTCTCTTGCCTACTTGTTGTTAATTAGCTTCTTATTAGTCATTCGGTGAAGTGCATATCACTACAGCAATCACCATGCATGTTTTAGCATCCTACATAGAATATGTCAACACAAAAAATCCTTATTGAATGTCATTAATTGAATGAAAACACACCCACACTCAAAATCAATTCATACTATTGTACAATGAACACTCAGCAGCAGATATGCATGCAGGCTGTGAGTTAATTGGCTCTGTCTGAATGTTTTACACTTTTTAATCTGAAAATAGAAAAAAAATACACTTGGCTTGCTTGTTATCGCTAATCCTGAGAGGACAAAACGTGTGTGTGTGTGTGTGTGCGTGTGTGGCTGCAATGGGATGCAGACAGTTGGTAGGCACGCATGTGTGCAGTTCCTTAACAAGCTGTACACACTCACATACACACATTGTGCTCTAACCCTGCACACTGTGGGTCAGTGACCTGTATACATTAGCTGTGTGAATGCAAATTCATGTTTCCTGATATGTGCTATTCTGTGCACAATGCTAGCTTTATGCCAAAAAGCAGTTCAGCTAGCTATATGCATAATCCTTAGGGAGAATGCAACTTTTAATGCATCTCAGCGTGACATGTATTGGCAGTGCAGCACTATTTCGAACCATGTCTTGTGGGTGTGTTTGTGTATCCATGCATGTATTCAGACACACTTGTGATGGTCTCATTACCATTCATTGTTTTTTTAGCAGCATGTCAGTGCTTGTAAGCATAATGCAGTTAATATAAGAGTAGACTGAGAAGAGTAGCCCGATATCAAGAAAAACTCATATGCTATAACGGAGAAGAACTGTTTCACTGGAATTCATGTAAATGAAGTCATAACAAAACCTACAAATACCTTAAACTAACCCTACTCTTAACCATTCATAATTTTTCAAAGCAGGAGGGTCATGTAAATTCCTATACTCTAAAAATGCTGTTCTAATTACTTAGCTTAATTTCTGCAACCCAGTGTTGGGTCACTCTGTAACAGAACAATTGTTCGGCTGACTACAGACCATTAGGTTATGTGTAGACCCCAACATGCTGAGTTGCTTTTATTAACTGAAAGCTAGTTCATTAGGACCCAGCCTGGTTCATTAAGGGGTCATTTTTACCCTTATTTTTGGGTTGTACAGCCTATTCATGATTATTTATGATTTATGATCCAAATAAGAGATCTCAATACATTTTTTAATGGAAGCTTCTTTTAACTTCCTTTAACTTTTCTGGAATGTGGCTGTTTTTTTTTTTCTTTGTTTTTTTTTGCAAAGATTGCAATTAGTTTGCTACAAATGAAACTGGTCATTCACTCCCCCCACCTACAATCCCTGCCGGACCCGAGACTTGAACCCACGACCTTCAGGTTCACCTTCAGGTTGCGAGGAGTTTTAGAGCAGTTCACAAATGGAGTGAGGATACCAGCTCTAGACTCCAGGACTGCTTTGAATCAACAAACTGGCAAATGTTTCACGATGCAGCAGGAGACAACATAAATGAATACACAGATTCTGTGATAAGCTATGTCAACAAATGTATGGAAGACGTTGACCCAACAGTCAAAGTCATTTCCCAACCAGAAACCATGGATCAGTGGAGAGGTGCATGCCAGGCTGAGAACATAAACTGCAGCCTTCAACTCTGGGGACCTGACTGCCTATAAGAATTCCAGGTATGACCTTCGAAAGGCTTTCAGGTCTGCCAAAAGAGACTTCAGGGACAGAGTGGAGTCAGATTATCATGGCTCTGACCCCAAATGCATGTGGAGCAGACTGTGCACTATAACAGACTACAAAGGCAGGAAAAGCAGTGATACGCCTATGTCTGCCATATTACCAGATGAACTCAACACATTCTACACTCAGTTTGAGGCAGGCAATTTATTCCCTGCTGTGAAAATACCTGCTGACCATGCCCTCTGGCTCCAACTACACCCAAGATGAGCAGGGCCATTAAGAGAGTCAACACTCAGAGGGCACCAGCACCTGATGGCCTCCATGAACATGTCCTGAGGGCCTGTGCTGACCAGTTTCACTAACATTTTTAACCTCTCTTTGAGCCTGACTGTGATCCCCACATGCTTCAAGCAGACCATCATCCCTGTCTCCAAGAAAACTACTGTATCCTTCCCAAATGTCTACTGCCCTGTAGCACTGACAACAGTGACCATGAAGTGCTTTGAGTGTCTCATCTAATCCTACATCTGCTCCTCTCTACCAGACACTTTGGATCCCTTCCAGTTTGCTTACCGCTGGAATAGATCCACTGATAATGTCATTGCAATGGCCATGCACTCTGCCCTGAATGACCTGGAGGAAAGAGACACCTATGTGCAGATGCTGTTTATTGATTATAGTTCTGTATTCAATACCATCATCCCTACCAAGCTCATAGTCAAGCTGAAGGATCTGGGACTTAACAGTCACATGGGTAACTGGATTCTGGACTTCCTGATGGGCAGACCCTAGGCGGTCAGGACTGGGAGCCACACATCCACTCACAGTCAACACTGGTGACCCACGGGGATTTGTGCTCAGGCCCCTGTTGTAATCCCTGTTCACCTATGACTACTCGGCTAATCACAGTTCCAACATCATCTATAAAAGTTTTCTGACGATACAACCATCCTGGGACTAACCACCAATGGTAATGAGGCATCTTACAGAGAGGAGGTCAGAGCACTTTCAACATGGTGTGATGACAACAATCTATCTCTGAATGTCAGCAAGACCAAAAAGATTTTTATGGATTATACGAAGTCACAAAAAAGGAGTCATGCTCCTATCTATATCAATGGGGTTGAGGTGGAGAGAGTTACGAGCTACAAGTTCCTTGGTGTCCACATCTCTGAAGATCTCTCCTGGAGCCTCTACACAGACTCAGTAGTGAGATCAGCTCATCAGCATCTCTACTTTCTGTTTAAGGCAAAGAGCGCTGGAAAACACAAAAAACAGGCAGGCAAAGCATACACGCATACAAACAACATGACAGCACCTCCATTACTGGCTAAGTATTGGTGGGGGAAATTATTTAGAATTATTTAAAATTATTTGGCAGTCTATGGGATATCTTTATGACACTTGTGATCCTATGATTATTGGGCATTTGTCTCTTTCTTTTTCTCTAGGTTGTTTGGCCTACTAAAAGAAAAGAGGAAAGCAAGAGAAAGGAATGATAATGACTGTGATCACAAAAGGAAGAAAGAAAAATAACTCTTGATAATAAATAGGGTTTCCCTACAATGATGGGAGTGTAACTTCTATACAGTAGTGTAAGTTGATTTTTAAGTGTGTGTATGTTTATCTGATGTGGGATGCTCTACCTATCAGGAAGACAATTGTGTGTTTTTGTGGAAGCAGGGGCATGCTCGAGCACTGGTTTGAATGCACACCTGATTTGTGTCGTTCAATGAGGCGGTCCACCTGGCAAAGGATCACATGGCAGCGTATCCTGGGGCAGGCAAGCTCTTGCCTTCTCTCTGTCTGTCTCTCTCTCTCTCTCTCCCTCTCTCTCTCTCTCTCTTGCTCTTGTCCTTCTTCTCCTCCTTCCTGACTTTTCCCAGTATTATATTCAGTTCTTGGGTTTGGCGCTGGCATGGGGGTACCATTCTTTGCTGGTTACACGTTCTCTCCATTCTTCATGGAGGAATCTGGCATTGTCATGACAGTTGGTGTCTTCCAGTGCCAGGCCTGTATCTTGGATAATGAGGTTCGAGACTGTAGATGATTTGTCACCTTTTCTTCAGGCCATCTTCTTTTTGTTTGTTATAGGCCTTCTGTGTTAGATCACGTGGCTGTTGGATCATCATCATGCGACGGCAGGCCATGACACCTTGGTAATAGCTTACTCTAGGATGCAGATTTCTTAGGAAGAGGATTTTGAAGTTCATGTCCTCTTCCCGTTCGTTATGTGCCTCAAAGTAGGCTTGTCAGAGCCAGTTGTAATGGGCTTGGGGATTGTCTCGCTGACCTTGTTTGGTTTCTGACAGAGTAGCTGATAGTTTGATTTTGTGTGAACAGGCTGTTGGTATAGGAAGCTTCACACATCTGGAGTGGAAGTTTTCCTCAGTAGAAAGAGCCTGTCTTCATCGGTCACCTGAGGCCTCATTTCCTGGTGGAAGTCAATATCTTGCAGGTTGGCCTGTACATTGTATCCTCTAGTGGCATTCGGTGTGAACTTGTTAATGTTCCTGACCAGATGGTCAAGGTCTTTTAGGGCAAGGCCAGGTACAGCTTCAAGGTCTGTGGGGATGGGTCCCTTACTTCTGTCAGCAGGAAGGAATTCTTAAGTGAGGGCTGGTGAGGTTCTGGGTTGTACGCCCTCACTTCTTATGTCTTGTGTCAGCCCATAATGGGGGACCTTGCTTTGCTGGACAGTGGTGATGCTAGCAGGTGTCTCACCATTCTTGGCTCTGGTTGCAGCTAATAGGCATGCTTGATCTCCTCTTTGAGTGCGTCGGCCTCTTCTCTGGCGCAGTTGAGCTGCTGGGTCAGACTTTCAATTTCATTTCTGGATTTCTCCAGGTGGCCTTCTAAGGCATTGATTTTGGCAATCTTGTCTTTGACTTCAGACTTGGCTTTCTCCAGTAGCTGTTTGACGTATTTCACTTTGTCTGCTGGGTCCTTCTGGGTAGCCTTTGCTTCCTCCTTTACATTCTGGGTAGCTTCCAGGGTTTCTTGTAGCTTTAAGGATGTGGCTTAGGTAGCTAGTGATTTTGGCTCGCTCCTGGTGGCTGTAGCTCTGTCTTGGATCATGTGTCAGGCGTATTCTTAGAATTATGATTGTTATCAATAATATAATAGCTTGAAGGCTGCTTGTCATAATGCTCAGCCATGCCTCTAAGTTTTCCCAGTGGGCGATGGGTTCTGTAGTATGAGGCATGTTGGTACACTGTGGGGGAACCTGCCGTTGGAGAGACTGACACAGATCTTTACAGTGTAGTGGGCCCTAGGTGTAGTGGGACAGGGAAGTTTTGTTTCAGCGATTGTGATTGTGAACCTCTAGTGGGGTGTGTTGATGACTTGTGGTCTCACTGAGAGAGAATAACTAGTGGGGTGGAGTCTTTCTTCCTGCAACACAAGTCAAAACAAATGACTAGAGAATAAAACTGAAACAACAAAAATTTCCTTGATGAAAGAAGAAATGTTCCTGTTTAATAAGGGAAAACAAAATCAAAGGAAATAGATTCAGGGTAAATAAAGGATGTGTTGATTAAAGTTTAAACTTTTCATGAGACTCTCTTCTCTTTTTTTACAGTCTGTTGATGGTTCCCACAGGCTTGATGTCTAAAATAGAACAGGTGAGATAGAAGAAGGCAGGCAAGGACAGGAATGGCCTGAGTATGATTAAGGGAAGGAGACTGGCTCAATTGACAAGTGGATCAAGTCCACTAATAGGCCCTGCTGCCATAATGCTTAACTATGAGTATAGAGTTATTCCTATCCAAGTGGAACTTGCAAAGCAAGGACACTAGGGTGTCAAAATGGCTTAAAGGTGAAATAATGATTGTGTGATGGCATCTACTTGATGGTAATTTGATGGAGAGGTATCTACACTGTAGACTGTTTTCAGTTAAATTTAATAGCTTTACCGCTAACTTTCATGACTAATGGTTTTAGCATAGACTTCAGTGTAAACACTACTGCTTCAGATAAGCTTAGCTACACCTGAGAGTTTGTTTACAATATGGCATTGGCAGACTGTACATGCGCAGTTCAGAGTTGCCCCGGTTTTCTAGGACTTCTTGGCCCGATTGTTGCTATGGCGTCTAACACAAACAGTAGTTCATTTACACACTGCTTTGAGGCACACAATTTAAGCACTTCACATGAAATATTGGTGCCTTTCAACACTATGCACATAACAAACACCACTTGTAGCCCACTTTAAGGTGTGGTGCTTAAAATCTCAGTTTGTTTAGTGTAAGATAAAACTTACCTAAGCTACAGGTACACTGCAACTAATACAGTAATTTCATGTTATCTGAGCAGATCTTAAACACACCAGGGTTTCTTCACTCTTGGTTACACAAATTTACTCTAACTTTACCTGATCAAGTTTTAAAACAAAACTTCACATTCAAAACACACTTAGACACTGACACAGTGTTACACTGAGAGACATATCTTTCAAAAACTACTCTGCGAGCAGACACAAAAGGACAAGCATAAGTTCACTACTCTAATGGTTAACGCTGGGGAGTAAAATAGCTATTTGAATGGCATTGGAACACGCAATGGCATCAACTTAGCTATAACATAAAGCCTTTTAAGAAGAAATTGAGTAACACACTCAACTCTATCTTTACCATACTATGAGGCACTTTTAATTACTGCAGTTTAACTGTGACTGATATTTCTCAGTCAGAACAGGGAGTCAGATAGCTATTTGAATAACACTGGAACACACAATGCATCAATCTAGCTATAACATAAGGCCTTTTAGGAAGAAACTTAGGAACATGTTCAATTCTATCCCTACCACACTGTGAGGAGATTTCTTCATCCTAACAGGGGTGACTTTAATTCTCATTTACTGCAGGTTAATGATATAGTGAAACAACAATAAGAGCACAGTAACAAGATCAGCAGTTTAAGGCAATAAATTACAAGCACAGAGACACAAGACACTTGCATTTAAAATCAGACGAGTCTTTACTAAACCATTCTAAAACACAGAAACTAATTAACACATAAATAGATACACACATGCACACACACACAAAGGTCAAACAGAGAAGGGTTTTTAACAGAGAATGAATGAAATCCTGAGTTTCTAGGACTGCTGTTTCTCAGACCATGATTTGAACTAACCATCAACTTATCATTTTAACCTTCTTTCCTTTCTTTAGAAGGGCTTTAAACTTTGTATTAAAAGCACCAGTTCGGCGAGAATCAGGAGGTACTGTACTTGTGTTTACATTGTCTGGACTCCCGGCGATGTGGACTCACCAGCGGTCTGGATGGCTTTTGAGAAGCCTTCCAGGAGACCCTTCCAGATGGTGAAAAGAGTGAGGGCGTACCTGGTGGAATCTCATAGGTTCATTTCAATACAATTTTATTTGTATGGCGCTTTTAACAATGGACATTGTCACAAAGCAGCTTTACAGAAATAAATGGATTGAATAAATGGATAGGTGGGTTGATGAGTGAAACATTGGTTCCTGGTGGTGCGAACGCAGGCGTCGAAGGCTTTGCAGGAACCAGTCTTGATGTCAGAGTCTCAGAGTGAGTGTGATCTCCTTGTGATGTTGAAGGGCAAACCTGGAGCTTGTTGGTTTATCCACCTACTGAATTACACAATGTACAGTAATCATAGTCTAAAAGCACATTTGATTAAAATCATATAAATTCCATTTTTATATGAATGATGATGTATGAAAATACACACCTATATATATCACCTTGATCCAACATAGTGCTATGGATGGCTGTCATGTTGCAAGCTCTCTCCACTCTTTGTAGTATTTTGTATATTTTATTTTTATCTGTTTCTTTTTTTGCATTGAATGTCATCAGCACTTTTGCTTATGACAGTAAAACAGTATTGGAAATCAGATGGACAATCGTTTACAGAAAACTAGGCTTTGAGTTTGTCAGCATAGATCCATTGTTTGGCAACAATGAAGTAACTCCATTTGTTTGGGCCACCAGCATGAGATAGTGAGTCCTGAGAAAGGGGAGGAGAGCTAATGTGCTCATTCTGTGAACTGATGGCATGGATCTCATTTCAATGAGACCGGAGAAATAATAATAATAATAATAATAATAATAATAATAATAATAATAATGTATTTTATTTATTTAGTGCCACAGCTCAAGGACACTTTACATTTGAAAAACACAAGAGAAGAACAAAGAAAGAGCAATGATATAAATATTTCAACTGTTAGGTAAAGAGACAAAGTACTGAATAAATAAATGTGTTTATTTATAAATGTGTGTGATTTGAAAGTTGAAAAAAGTAATATTTCAGAGATTTTGAGGGAATGAATTCCAAAGTTTTGGAGCCATGACAGCAAATGATCTGTCACCCATGGTGGAAAAGTGAAAATGTGTATACAATGAGTAGGCCAGAATCAGAGGACCTAAGATTCTGAGCTGGGTTGTAGGGATGAAGGAGCTCAGATAGATAAGGAGGGGCAAGGCTATGGAGGAATTTAAAGTAGAAATTACAGGTAGCCAGTGCAGACTATGTAATACGGGTGTAATTTGAGTGGCCCTAGAGGAGTGGGTGAGAACTCTAGCAGCTGAATTTTGAATATATTGTAATCTGGTTATGGCATTTAATGGTAGTCCAATAAAAAGGGCATTGCAATAGTCAAAATGGGATGTGACAAATGCATGGACAACTGCATGGACAACTGCATCTTCAAAACCAAGAATATGATGGAGGTGAGCTATGTTGCAGAGGTGATAAAAAGCAGTTTTAACAATGGAGCTAATGTGTCGTTCAAATGAGAGGATGGGATCAAAAGTAACGCCAAGATTCCTAACAGGGTGAGAAGATTTGAAAGGAATACCATCAATATCTACCCAGAAATCACACACATATATATATATATATATATATATATATATATATATATATATATATATATATATATATACAGTATATATAATGAACGGGGACCAATAAGCAGTTTTGGCAGATTTTAGTCACATAGTCTGCTTCTCAGAAACCTGGCTTTAGGTACTAAAGCTAGCAGTTATGCCCTTGGATTTCTTCATGAACCACACAGACAGGACAAAGGACCTCTAGTGGTAAAGTAAGTGGGGTTTATGTTTTATGGTATACAGTTCTTTGTGCAATCAGAACAGCATACTCTCCCTAGAGTCTTTCTGTTCCCCCAACCTGGAGTACCTCATGATCATGTGATGAACTAAGAGAGTTCAGTGAAATTATTGTTTTTGATACAGAGCTGACTGCATGAGACTGCTAAATTCCCCAAACCAAAAAAAATAAATTGTGTAGACTAAGAGATGTTGTGGGTAACCTCTGATAACAACACTGGCCTGTATACAGACTTAGTCACTGGATTTATCAGCAAGTGCATAGACTTTGTTTTGCCCACAAACACAATCCAAATTTACCCCAACAGTGAGTGGCTCAACAGCGAAATTCATGCAGTCATAAAAACAAACTGATGGAGAATAAAAAAGCCTTCCATAAAAGCAGCCATGACAGGCAAAAGAAGCATGTGGTAGTGGCTAAACATAGACATACTTTAAGGGGAAAACCAGTTAGCAAACACAACTGTCTCCATTCCACTGAATTAAATATCTTCTACACTTGCTTTGAGGCCAAACCTCACTTTCCTGCTGAGAGAGCACCCACTGCTTATGAGACCAGATTATGTTTGCAGATCCTTGAATAAACAGTTGCAGGGCCAGGAATGCCAGAGGACCCGCATTGCAAATGTGAGATTGATGGTTGTGGATTACAGCTCAGCATTCCACACCATAGTCCCTTCTTAGCTTGAGATAATGCTACATGCTCTAGTGTAGTAGATTTATAAACAGTGGCAGTAATTTGATTAAGGTTAAAGTGATCAGGAATGTGGGTCAGAGAAACCATGTGAACTGTACCTGGTCATCTAAACTAAAATATTCTTCAGGGCCTATTTGGTATCAATCCATCCATCCATTGTTTGTACCGATTATCCTACACATGGTCACGGGGTAGCCTGGAGCCTATCCCAGGGGACTTGGGGCACGAGGGGGGACACCCTGGATGGGGTGCCAACCCATTGCAGGGCACAATCGCACACACACACTCACACACCCATCCACACACTATGGGTAATTTTGGAAATGCCAGTCAGACTACAACGCATGTCTTTCGACTGGGGAGGAAACTCCCAAAGCATGAGGAGAACATGCAAATTCCATGCAAACTGCCCCCTGTTTGGTATCAATCTAATCCATATTTCATGAGCAATGTGGTGACATCATAACTATCATACATGTTTAGAGGCACACATCTTGCAATGTGTGTTTGTTCTTCACACACACACACACACACATACCCCTACACCCACACATATATAGTACTGTGCGAATGTCTTATGCACATGCAAAGAAATGCTGTAGAGCAAAGATGCCTTCAAAAATAATGAAACTCAATGTTTCTATATTTAAAAAATACTATAAAGAGCTGTAAACAGTAATAAATGAAACAAAGTCAATATTTGGTGTGACAATCCTTCGTTTAAAAAAAAAATAGTAGTCTCAGGTACAATTTGTGAGTTTTATAAGGAAATTAGCTGGTAAGTTTTACTGAACATCTTGCAGAACCAGCCACAGTTCTTCTGAAGACTTTGACTGTCACACTTGCTCAAAACCCATCAGCCTTCGTTATGTTTTTTTGTATGAAAAGTGGTCTCTTATGTAATATGCTGCTTTCTTTACTTTCTATACAGTACACTAGGGTGAGCTACCCAGCTGGGGGTCCATCCTGCCATAAAATATACTGTGTCTCTTCCATTTGATACTCTGTTCATTATACATTTCAAAGAGGCTCAGGCGTATAAAAAGGTATGCATTATACAATGGTGAGAGATGCATTTACCATCAAGCATCCTATGCCCGTGACTCTGTCCATTGACTCTGTAAGTTCTCTGAGCATCTGACCAGCATGCTGCTGACCCGTATTCGAATCACAGCCTTGGCCACACTTCTCTCCCACACAATCCTACCTACCCCAACCTTCAATAAAAACCCATTTATCCTTGAGTCTGTGTTCTGCTTCTGGGTCCCCTTTCTCCTGTGGTTATAACAGAATGATCTGCCCATCATGGACCCAGGAGAACCAGATCCCTTTCATTCAGCTCTGTCCAATCACAGTGCCCTCCTGGGTCGGCATGAGCAGCAGCTTCGTGAGATCACTGTGCCATTATGAGTCAGATTGAGCTCCTTGGCCAGTAACTCAAACTAGTTCTCTCCCAACTGGTCCAGGTGTGTCCTGGCCCCCAGCCCAGTCAGTCTGCTACTGTGGCTCCCTCTGTTTCCTCTCCCAGTCCTCCCCAGTGTCAAGCACATGTCCCAAATCCTGAAACCTATTCAGGTGACCTAGGCAAGTATAAGTCCTTTCTCCTCCAGTGCACCCTTGTATTCGCTCAGCGCCCATTGACCTATGCCACTGATGAGGCCAAGGTAGCCTACATCATGGAGCTGCTAAGGGGAGATGCCCTGGCTTGAGCCAATGCCATTTGGGACAGGCAGCCGGCCCTGTGGTCCTCCCTCTCTTCCTTCACTGCCAAGGGTTTTCGACCATTCTGTCCAAGGGAAGGAGGCCGACAAACACCTGCTCTCCCTCTGCCAGGGACCCTGCAGTGTGGTGGAGTATTCTGTGGTGTTCCAGGTCCTGGCTGCTGAGGAGGTGCTCTAGGGAGTGTTCTTGAGTGGACTTAATGGCCAGTTGAAGGACAAACTAGCCCTTAAGGATGAGTCAGACTCCCTCGATGCAACGATATTTCTTGCCATTAGTCTGGATAACCGCATGCGGAAGCGGCGCAGGGCTCACCCTTAGAGAGGGGGCCATTAGTGAGCAGAACATCAAATTCATCTGCCCCCTTACTCCATCTCCAAATTCCAGCCACACTGTCACAACCAGCTCTCCGTATCCCTCCTCATGCTGGATGACTCCAGCGCCGACAATAACTTTCTGGACATTGAGCTGGCCACCCAGTTTGGGGTTCTGGTCAAATGGCTGGCCAAGCTACCCATACCCAGCACGTCAAAAGGGTACTGTCCTGGCTCCTTGCTAATCAGTTTATGTCAAGGGAGATAAATGTGAATTTCATGTGCACATGGTGGCATTCCTAGGATATATCAATGGGCAAGAAGGGCTGCTTAAGGACCAGGATAAAGTGTCTGCAGTCACCAAGTGGCCAGTCCCCACCACAGTAAAGGAGCTGCAACTCCCCCTGGGCTTTGTGAATTTCTATCATGTAGGAAATTAGCTGTTTAGGTTAAGCTGCCCACATTCTCCAACAAAATATGTAGGTAAGATCAGCTCAGAAGGGAAATTTTGCAAACTTAATATTTTAATAGTTCATCCATACTATTCATCCAGCAATAAGTTGAAATTAATGTATTCATTAATTGTGCCTGGGATATTTACCTCCGCGGCCACTGGCAATAATATCCTAAATATAGTGAAACACTATATTAAGAGCACAGTAACAGGATAAGCAGTTTAAGGCAGTAAATAATAAGCACAAAGACACAATACACTTGTCTTTAAAATCAGACGAGACTTTATTAATATTCTAAGACACAGAAACTAATCTAACACATAAACACACGCACACACATACACACAAAGGTCAAATGGAGAAGGGTTTTGAACAGAAAATTAATGAATTCCCAAGTTTCTATATTTCAGACTATGACCTGAACAAACCATCAACTTAACTTTTGCTTTGTTTAGAAGGGCTTTCAACTTTATATTAAATGCACCAGTTCAGTTAGAATGGAGGTACTTTACTTGTGTTTAAGTTTCCCTTGTTGCATCATGTCAGATGGCTTTCCCAGCGATGTGAGCTCGTCAGCAGTCTGGTTGCTTTTGAGTGGTGTCTCAGAAGACCAATCAGGATGATGACTGGAGTGAGGAGTGCACCCGGTCTCTTAGGCGGGTTGTAAAGGAGTGTTGAGAGAAAATGTAATTCCCAGTGGTGCAAAGGCGGGAGTTGGAGGCTTTGCAAGAACCAGTCTGGATGAGGAGTCTTGGAGCAAGCGTGATCACCTTGTGACTTTGAGGAGCGAAAACTTCTGGTGACTTGTTGGAAGAGACTCCTGCAGATGTTGATGGAAGAGAGATCCTGCAGATGTTAATTGAACATAGCTTCTGGTGTCGTTGGTAGAGACTCATGTGGAGAGTACTCCTGGTGATGTTGTTGGAAGAGACTCAGAGTTTCCTTTGTGTCAGGCTGGTTTTAACCCTTTCCAGCTGGGCTGAACCCAAAGTACTTGCTCCAATCAGCAGGATCTGGGGGCAGGGTGTAAACTGCATTCTCCTCCTCTGAAACTAAGTAGCATACAGGGCTCTTAGTAATGTGATTATTCTCACTTTCCACAAGGTAAAGTTAGAACTTTGGTCATGAATTCTGTAACATGGATGTACTACATTGTACTCCAATTTACTTTATCCCAACTCTTAGGAAATTACACAACAATCACACACATACCAAACAAGATATTTATAAGCGATGGTTACTAGACTGCTAATAATCAGCCATAATAATCATACTAAGACTCAACCACTATAATGCCTGCTAAGCAATCAAATTAGTAATGGCAACCTTGTGGCTATGAGCATGATACAAGTAAGGTATGACATTAAAAGACAACATGTTTTCAAACCATGGTGCATCATTTTAAGACTCACTGCCATTGTAGGAGATGTAAAGTAATCTGATGCAGTCTGTTAAAGATGGGTTTTGTGGAATATGTGACTGGTGGTGAGAACAGGGTGATAATGTATTCCTAGGGGAAAGAACAAAGGTTCTCAGTCCAGAAAGCCAGCCTGTGTTGATTCTTTCTTGAGGCATCCCCAGGTGAGTCGCCCCCCTTTTGGCCTTAAGTTATTAGATTTATGGCTGTGGATCCTTGGGTGTTATCCTGTGGACCAGCCACCGGTCTTGGCCAATGGCCTAAATCAATAGTTTTGACAGGGTTCCTCTTGGTTTAGATGGCTCATCCTCTGGTCAGGGATGTTCTAATGTTTGCTCTGTTGTTCCCAGGATAGCTGAAATTAGGCAGGGGGTAATTAACTCGGCTCCTCAGTGTCTGTGAGCGAGGATTCGTTGTTTTATTGTTTTCTTGCTGCTTGTTCGTTTAAAAATGCTACAATCGTCATTTCATCTAAGGGTTCAGCATCATAGCTTCACCAGTGACTGCCTTGCTAAAAGAGAGAAGCAAATGGCTGCAGTGGACCCCGTCAGCTGAGCAAGCCTTTATGAAGCTCAAGGAAGCATTCACCTCAGCTCCAATACTGAAACACCCTTACCCATCCAAACCTTTTGTTGTAGAGGTTACTACACAGTGGTTACTCTCACAGTGGTTTGAAGAGAAGCCCAAGCTCCATTCAGTGGCCTTCTTCTCCTGGAAGCTAACCCCTGCCGAATGAAACTATGACATCAGGACCACAGGGAGCCCCTTGCTGTCAAACTAGCTCTGGTGGAATGCCAGCATTGGTTAGAAGGGGCCCTGCACCCATTCATTATCTACACCAACCACAAGAACCTCAAGTATATTAAAACTGCGAAGAGACTGAACTCTCTTCAGGCTTACTGGGTGCTCTTCTTCTTTCACTTTGAATTCACCCTATCTTATCATCCTGGATCCAAAAATATCAAGGCTAACTCTTTGTCCCGCTTGTACCCCACTTTGACTCATGAGGCCTCAGATGAATGTATCCTCCCTGAATCCCATTTCATAGAAGCTCTAACCTGGGACCTCGGCCAAGAGATTGAAAATGCGTCAGACGGAAGAATTCCCAGGCAGTGTCCAGTGGGGAGGAAGTTAGAGGTAAATACTGGTGGTCAAACATGCTGAAAGATGCCCACAAGTTTGTCTCAACCTGTTCCATTCGCGCCTAGGCCAAAGTACCTCACATTCTGTCAATAAATAAACTCATGCCACTACCAACACCTCAATGACCATGGTCACACCTAGCCATCGACTTCATCCTGGACCTGCCACCAACCCAGCACAACACAGTTATCCTGGTAATCATAGACCGATTTTCCAAGTCCCTCCATCTGATACCCCTCCCTGGCTTACCCTCAGCTTTTGAAACAGCGGAGCGTGGCCTACAAACATGACCTCCAAGATCATGTTTGTCTACAACACACCTCCATCTCAAACACTTTCACATTCACCTGATTACTGATTGCTCACTCCTGGACTCAATCACAATCTCAGCCATGCACACAGTATATAAGGACTCTTAGTTGACACTCACTTTGCGAAGTATACACTCTGTGTTGATTTTCACCAGTTGGTACCAAGCCTTTTGATTATTGATTGCTTTTGTGGTTTTGATCTTGTTTCTGGTTTCCTCAATTTGCTCTTGTCTGATCTTGTTAATTCTGTTTGTTGATTGCCTGACCTTTGCCTGCACCTTGACCTTGTTTTTGAGTCTTGTCTTTGTTTTGAGTGCTAAGATTATTAAAAACCTATCAATCTCAATCTGCACTTCTTGCGTTCTTGCCTGCTTAATTAACATTCATAATGCTTTTTTTTTTTTTTAGAAAATTTAATACAAATTTTCCATTAAAATATTTGTTGGGAATCATAATCCATTTCTCCAAATAAACATGTTAAAGTTTCATTTAAAGTTTCATAAGTGACATTCTGTTTTGTCCTGACTTTTGTGACATACAAAAATTTAGAGAAAACAAATGTTGAACCAGTTTAAATGGGTCACCCAAGAGTAGTAGTTTAATAGTAGTAGTGCATGGAATCACATGGACAAATTTGATCACAAATGGATTAATGCTCGGATCTAGCGTTTTGTTTGAGACCGTCTATCCCCCTGTAGGCCACACACAGACTGAACATATGCACACACTCAGGCTGTTTGGCAGCATTTACTCTTGCAGCATAGAGGATGGGATGTCTTGTCTGGAGGCTGTGTGTGCGTGGGGGGGTGCGTACTTGCATATCTATATGTGTGTGTGTGTGTGTGTGTGTGAGAGAGAGAGAGAGAGAGAGAGAGAGAAAGAGAGATGCATTTGTGTGTATTCCTTGCCACAGAGACTAAATAAGAGTTTAATTCTGTTAACAGCCTGTTCTCCTGGCTTGGTCTCCTAGGTTGACAGGCTGCTTTAGTCCATAGAGACGCCATTACTGCTGGGAGCTAAATAAAAAATCAATGCAGAGGAGGCTTGCTGCTTAGGTTGGAGTTTAGCAGCATTTTTGCTTTGCACTCCCCTGACCAGAGCTGGGGAAACCAGAATTGATTTTCTCTTTCCCCTTTACACCCTGGTTCCCTTTCAATAAATATCACTTGCAGAGAATGTGTGGAAAATGTGTACATGCCCACTGCAGGTGAGGGCTGCTACAGTATGTGTGTGCCAATGCCTTGAAGCTTCAGATACCAGATTTTTGGCCTGTACCAGGCTGTAATCTGTGGCATTTGCAACCTGTTTATGAAGTAGTGCATCATGCCTTGCGCTGCATAGCTTATTGGAGCCAATCTTCCATTGGTTCTGTTCTGCTCACTGTGCTTGCACCGGCCTCAATGCATTCACTGGCAATGAGATGCGGACTATGTTTTATTTAGCCCCTCCCCTTAGATCAATAATACACTAATGCACAGTCCTGGAAAAGAGGAGAAAAAAGGAGTGAGAATGTGAGAGATGTGCTCAGCTGTTGTGTGCATGCATCCTTTGAATCTGGTTCTTCTGAGCCCTATGAGCGAAAGTAGTCAATTACCTTTCTGTTTACAGCAAACTTTATTTTTTCACTCTTCCATTTACATCTAATGTCCCTATGTATAAAGCATGGCAGAGCCACACTGCATAAAAGAACATCAATTTTGGTAGAGAAATGCAGTTTGTTCTATCTGTCTAGCAAATTCAAGTCAATTTTCATTGTCACAAAATGTTCTAAAATATCGTTCCTCAAGAACTAGGGTCTAAAATACTAGACAACATAGAAGCTAATGCATATTATTAAATGCAAATTATGTCACAAGTGTAACAATACAGTACACACTAGCAACACAGAATAACAGGATCAGCATCAGGTTATGCACAACTGTGCAAAGACTGTCTATGAAATTACATACAGTGCATTCAGAAAGTATTCAGATCCCTTCATTTTTTGTTTTGTTGCAACCTTATGCTAAAATGATTTTTTTCACATCAATCTACGCTCCCCGTAATGACAAAGCAAAAACCAGATTTGTGATAACTTTGCAAATTTATTAAAAAGAAAAAAACTGAAATATCACATTGACATAAGTATTCAGACCCTTTGCTATGACACTTGAAATTTAGCTCAGGTGCATACTATTTCTCTGGATCAGCTTTGAGATATTTCTACACTTTGATTGGAGTCCACCTGTGCAAATTCAATTGATTGGACATGATTTGGAAAGGCACACACCTGTCTATATAAGGTCTAACAGCTGAAGATTCATATCAGAGCAAAAACCAACCCATGAGGTCAAAGGAAGTGACTGCAGAGCTCAGAGACAGGATTGCGTCGAAGCACAGATCTAGGGAAGGCTACAGATGCTTTTTTGTTGCATTGAAGGTACCCTAGAGCACAGCCTCCATAATTCTTAAATGTAAGACGTACAACCAGGACTCTTCCTAGAGCTAGCTGCCCAGCCAAACTGTGCAATCGGGGGAGAAGGGCCTTGGTAAAAGGGGTGACCAAGAACCCGATAGTCACTCTGGTTGAGCTTCAGAGATCATAACTGGAGATGGGACAAACTTGCAGAAGTTCAACCACCACTGCAACACTCCACCAATCTGGGCTTTATGGCAGAGTGGTGAGATGGAAGCCTCTCTGAATGGAATTTGCAAAAAAGCACTTAAAGGACTCTCAGACTGTGAGAAACAATATTCTCTGATCTGATGAAATGAAGATTGAACTGTTTGGCCTCGAGTCCAAGCATCAAGTCTGGAGGAAACCAGGCACTGCTCATCATCTTTACAATAACCTCCCAACAGTGAAAATACAGAGATATTATTAATGAAAACTTGTTCCAGAGCACTCAGGACCTCAGACTGGTCCAAAAGTTCACCTTCCAACAGGACAATGACCCTAAACACACAGACAAGACAATGCAAGAGTGGCATAGGGACAACTCTGTGAACATCCTTCATTGGCCCAGCCAGAGCCCAGACCTGAACCCAATCGAACATCTCTGGAGAGATCTGAAAATGGCTGACCACCAATGGTCCCCATCCAACCTGACAGAGCTTAAGAGGATCTGAAGAGAAGAATGGCAGAAAATTCCCAAATCCAGGTGTGCAAAGCTTGTTGCATCATACCCAAAAAAGACTTGAGGTTGTAATCACAAGTCAAAGGTGCTTCAACCAAGTTAGGAGTCTGAATACTTATATCAATGTGATATTTCAGTTTTTTCTTTTTCATAAATTTGCAAAGTTATCACAAATCTGGTTTCTGCTTTGTCATTGTGGGGTATAGTGTGTAGATTGATGAAAAAATAAAGTGAAATATTTTTTTTAAAGCATTTTAGCATAAGGCTGCAACATAACAAAATAAAAAAAAACAAGGGGTCTTAATACTTTCTGAATGCACTGTAAGATGTAAACATTATAAGTAGCAGTATATGAGAGTGTGAACGTACATGAAGAATATACTGTAGATAAATGGACTTACTTCTGGAAAGTCTGCCCTGAGTCCTCAATGGTAAATGTGTACAGTCCACACAATATTATTGTGCAATGGGGCTTTCGGCCTCATATGTTCTGTTGTGGTGGGAGTAAGGGGGCAGCAGCATGTTGAGTAGAAAGGAGCAAGCCCTCTTAACCAGCAAGGGCATCCCCAGTAACACACACGGAAAGGTTACTGGGATCCCATCTGTCAATGAGGGGCTGAGACAATCTATGGTAGCGCAGAGGGAGTAGGAACCAGGATACACACATACATACACATACATATACACACACACACACATATACACACACACACACACACACACACATTTGTTTTACTATCCTTGTGAGGACCTTCCATTGTCAAAATTATTAATACAGCTAAATCTAAACCTAGCCATAACCTCAGTAACCTAAAGGAAATGTTTTGGCTATTCTAAGTTTTTTTTTTAAATCAAAACATCAGTTTTTGAAAACTCTACACACAAGGTGCTATAGACCCACAGAAAGAAAGAAAATGCCACAAACAGGGGATTATTAGTCAAGGAATATGCTTTATACATATCCAGTTAACAATTCCATTATCTTTTGCTATCTAATCTCTCTTATGTCAACATCTCAGCATTTTCATTTTTTCAAAAATTACTCATCCTCATTTGTCACATGAAGTATGATTGTTAATTTTTTTTAATTTGTAAAACATTTGTAAAACAGTATTTACTTCCTGTTGTTTCATATTTGAGTTAATATTGTATTCTAAACTGTTCTATTCACTGTGCAGAATTAGCCTCTGCTCTATACACACTGCTCTCACTAATGCACAGTCCCTTTCTACTAATCTCTACCTGTGGGGTTAAAATGAAAAAGGTCTGTGGTGCACACTCATGTTAATATTCTAGGATCAATGCTATCCTGAGACTGACCGATTAAGCAAGCTGCATCAGGTGTTCTCCTGTTTGGGCTGAATTAAAAAGCTGTATCCATACTGAATTTTTTGTGGATAAGATACACTAAATAATGAATATTTTCATTCTCAAGTCATGGCATGGGAGAGTAATTATGAATTTGTTATTATATGTTAGTGTAATTCCCAAAGTGATAGTTATAACTATGAACTTTAAATTAGGTACAGAATGCCCTATATGGTGTGAACATTTACCTGCAATTGACCTTAAAACTGAAATGAGAAATAAACTCCTGAACTATATTTAGTGTGTTATTTAGCTTATGTATAACACACACATAGTTTTGTCATGGTGTACCTTACCTAATCAATACTTGAATAAATGTTGAAATGCTGAAATGTCAGTCACACAGCAAAACTCATCAATACATTGCAGTCTCATGATGCATCTCTCATATTTGATAAATCTCTATAAGTAGAGAGTGGCTGGTTTTACCTTGAAACCTTGAATCTGGCATCTTTTAATGGCAGACTTTGTATGTACTGGAGCAGGAAATATTGGCTCTAGAGCAGTGGTAATGTGAGATATGTGAGAGTTCTAAAACACTCAGAACTGGCAACAGTTAACTAAAAAATATGAAGTTCGTTGTTATACAGAGTGAGACAGAGAGAAAGGAGGAGTAAGACAAAGAATAGGATAAAGGTAAGAACATGGACAAAGGGCCATTGACAAAGAGGTACAGAGACTGGTATAGGGGGTAAGAGAAGAGAAGAAAAGAGATGGAATGAGGGGTTCAGCCCTATGCAGAGTGGGGCATTCAAATGGAGGGATGAAGAGAGAGAAGTGTCTCAATGCTGCTTGTGAAGCACACCAAGAAATGCCCAGGAGAGATTACAGAGGGAATGAGAAAGGGCCCAAGAAAGGGGGGGGGTGTTGGGGGGAGGGGTTTGGTGGGGGGGGAGTGGTTAAGGCATTGGAGAATAACTGGGCATGAATAGACTGTGCTATCGAAAAGGAAGAAAGATTAGCAAAAAAAACAGGGGTATTTTATGTGTAGATGTGGGCTAAGGTGTCAGCACAGACTCCCATGGCTTCCACATCCCCAGCACACATGCATACATACACCCACACATGCAGAGATACTACAGTGACACTCACAGATCATCATAATGAGCTGTAGTCACCGCAAAGGGTCAGAGGTCTAAACTATTATACAGCTTCTCCCCATTACAAGAGTGCAGTGTAGCCACAGTGTCCATTTTCAATTCAGTTCTCTCCAGCCACAATTAGCAGCAGATATCAATGCCCAGAAGCTTTGTAATTAACAACAAAAAAGCATATCCTAGCAGCATGGACACAGTCCAGACAGATTATGGACATGAACTATGTATTATCATAAAACATGTACTAAATATACATTGGAAAAATTAGATATAGAGATAAAGATATAGATGTATCAAATTTAATATTGGAAACATAATTGCTTGACAGTATCTTTGTTTCATTATTTCTAATTAAAAAAAAATTGTAACATAATGTATAAACAGGCAAATATGAAGGCACCATGTGAGCACTTTTCATTCATTCTTGTCTACTTAAGGCTTCTCTGTGGTAGTAGATGACTAACCATGGCCTCTATTCCTCACCACTGTGTACAATGACATGTGATTAACTCCAATTAATCTGACAATTCATTGCTCCTGGAAGGCTCTGTCATGGCCAATATCTGGGAAGCCATCTAATTGTACATAACGCAAGAAAATATAAAAAACACATTCAATTATCACTGACCTGTTTTATGTCCACACAGGGATAGGGTTATTAATGCCATTCTTAAATAAGCGGAAAGAGCGACCCATAATTACTTGACATGCCTGCATGCAGGATAGTAAGGGTTTTTCTTGTTTTGTTATTGTTTTTTTTTTGCATGTTAGTTAATTCTTTTCATAAAGGGCAGAATGGTTTTTAGATCAGTTAATACACTATAAACTGAATATGGCACTGACTGGGACAGAGAAAGACTGACCTCTATTGGTGAAGAATGATGAATAATGTTAACTACTCATGAGTCACACGAGTACTGTGCCACAGTGAAATTCAAAAAAGATTGTGTTTCTTACCATTCTGATGATAACATGCTGATCTTTGTTGTTTTTCTTACCATTATGTTTAAATGCTAGAGACTGAAATACTCAAACTAGCCCATCTGGCATCAACAACCATTCCACTGTCAAAGTCACTGAGATCACAATGTCAGTGAACACATAAGTCCCTTCTAAAAGTATTGTAACGACAAGGCCAATTCTTTTGGTTTTGCTATACACTGAATACATTTGGGTTGAGATCGAATAATGAATATGAGACGATTTAAGCTGTTTAACGATCTAGATGTAAATATCAGAAAATCAATGCTGAAATTCTGATCTAATTCCGATTGTCTCATATTCATCTACTCATTTCAAATCCAAATGTCTTCAGTGTATAGAAAAAACAAAAGAATCGGCCTTGCTGTTCCAATAATTTCAGAGGAGACTAATATATATATATATATATATATATATATATATATATATATATATATATATATATATATATATATATATATATGTAACGTGTGTGTGCTTGTGTCAGAGTGTTCACTGATACAAAGAATCAATGGCCTGAGCAGAACTGGAGCCAATTATTTTCAGCTTAATGGTCCCTCAGGTATTGGCATGAAGAACAACAAAATGCCTGCAATTGAGACCAAGTCCTGACATCTCCGTTCTTCTGTTACCAGTGCAACCCACTGCTCTGCCACCAACTCCCACTAGGAGATAAGGGCAAAGGAGGAGTATCTGATTGGTCAGCCAGACCAAAAAAGAACTGCCATATGGGACAAAGCTGAATGTGTCAAAAGGTTTGAGGAGGTTGCGAGGGCAATCGGGCTTGAAATGTACCGTATGGTGAGCATCTTTTAATGATCAGAACTACTGATCAGTTAACTGCTGGGTGCCATGGATACAGAACATCTGGACAAACAGCAGTGTTCATTTAATTGATTTCTTTAATATCTAGTATTCTAGGACATGTATTATTTAAATCATCCTGAAGTGAAATAAAAAGAGGAATATATCAACAGACTGAACACGCTAAGCAGCTTTCACATATTTTTAATATTTGAATGAATTTTTTGTTAAATTACTTGTTCAGGTGTTTTTAAATGAAACATACTATATGTTTGTATAAACATACTGTATGTTTTGTAATCAGTGTTTTCATGCAATTGCACCAATTTTCCTCTTTCTAACGTTGATTTCTAACCTCACCCCTGTTTACATGGTCAAAAGCTCTTACCAGCTTGATCTAAGAACTGAGGTTTTTTTTTTTTGCATTATTATATATTGCATCAATATTTATAGATACAATTGAAAAAATTAGGACAGCACCCTTGCCCCACTATTACATGTAAATGTACAATGTACAATTATTTAAAACCATTCATAGCTTTTGTGAGTAAGTATAGATTATGTGTATCCTAGCTTGCTCTTACCTGTAAGATGGAAGCATGTGCTGCTGTGTGCTTATACCACAATCAGCTCTTTCTGTTTTTTCCTCTCATTCTGTCTCAGGAGACATTTCGCTGAAACTATACTGCACAACAGATCAAAAAAAGTTCCACGAAAATCCAAGAACAACCAATCACTTACACTGTGGATGTGCCAGGCTCTGTGAACAAAATGTTTAAGACTCCTGTGGTTTCATTCTTATGGGGATGGATGGAATAATGGAGGAAGTCTGAGAGACATAAAGACAGTGAGAGAAAAAGAGACAGGGAGTTCCCACATTGCCTGGTAGTGGCACCCACGGCTCTTTTAAGTGTTCCCAGAAGGAAACAGATAGCTCACTGAACTCTGGGATGCCCCTGGCTACACATTCTCAACTGCTTAGACATCATAAAGTATTTAAGAATAGTCTTAACATACACAGATAAGTAAGGATATGTTCTTGGTGGTACAGTACACTGCTCATAATGCATCTGCTGCACAGAACAACTACATTACAAACTGTACAAAAACAAAACTAAAGCAAGCACATATAAAATATGAAATTAAACCATAGGCGTCATCTACAGATCAAATAAAAGTAAAAGGAGAAAAAAAATAGAGTCCACACTCTTTAGTCCCTATCAACACATTATTTTTTCATTATTTCTTAAAGGACATACAATTTTCAAAGTAAAAAAAGTACATATACATTTTAAAGTAAGTTTAAAGTAAGTAAAGATTTTCTCTACACCTCCTTTTGTTCAGTAATGCACTTTTTAGCTCTTTAAATGAATATAGACAATATGCTGAAGAAAAAAAGTCACTGTTTAAATGTAGCTGTTTAAGGGTGCTGCCACTTTGGGGTGTATCTTTACCTTCTACTAGCCTCTAATTCATATAGTGACTGCTGTGGAATCATTTTTTCTAGTAAATCACAGCTACAGTGGTCATGTTCAAACCACGAGACAGGATTTAAAATGTGATTCATGTAGTTTGCTAAATGGTTCTCAATTCTCTTTAATATCCATTTTTATCTGAGAAAATTAGACAGGTAGTCAGAAGTACTATTCTGCTTGCACAGCTGACAAATGACTTTTGTCAGAAATGTTCTGTTTTGTGTGTGTGTTTATGTATGAGTGCGTGTGTAAGTGTATACCAATAGATCAGAATTTCAGCTTTCATTTCCTGATATTTACATCTAGATGTGTTAAACAACTTAGAACATGGTACCTTTTATTTGAACCCACCCATTTTTCAAGTGATCAAAAATATTGGAACATGTGACTGACAGGTGTTGCTGCCCAGGTATGCCCTGTTAGATTGACTGTTAAAACAATTATTAGCTCTGAATGTCTATTCTTGGTTTGAGCCCTGGGTTTTGCCTGTGAAGACAGCTTTTTTTTTTTGCGATAAACCAACATGAAGACCAGAGAGTTTTCTATGGGAGAGAAGCAAGCTATTTTAAAGCTGAGAAAAGAGGGAAAAATCAAACAGAGCAAACCTTTCCAAGCAAGGGATATGCAACCAAGTGTTACTTACATTAATTTAATTTAAGTCTATCCCTCCCAATAATTTTGCTCATCTAAAATTGGGTGGTCTCCCAACAAAGGTGCTATGGCTCTAAGTTGTTTAACACATCTAGATGTAAATATCAGGAAAAGAAAGCTGAAATTCTGATCTATCCTCTCATATTCATCTTTTGATCTCAAACACAAATGTCTTCTGCTACAGATGCCTTCAGATTCCAGGCGTTTGTGGCAGAGCCTGCAAACTGTTACAGACTGCAAACCCAAGATCCCCACCATTAATAATGCCAGTGCCTCCCTAGCCAACGAATTGAACATCTTCTACTCACGGTTTGAGGTTACCAGCACAGACCAGGACAACCATGAGTATGAACCATCAGGTCTAGCTGGAGAGGAGGAAAGACTGGTCATTTCAGAAATGGATGTGAGGGAGGTGCTACACAAAATTAACACATTAAAATTTTCTAAATTAATTAGAAAAGCATGGAGTCCGGACAACATCCCTGGACATGTGCTAAAAGTCTGGGCTAACCAACTAGCACCAGTCCTTACCACCATTTTTAACCTCTCCCTCAGCCAGAGTGTTGTCCCTACTTGTTTCAAGTCCTCCACCATCATTCCTGTCCCCAAAACCTCCCGTCCTGCCTCCCTGAATGAGTACCATACTATAGCACTCACTACAATAGTGATAAAGTGCTTTGAAAAGCTGGTTAGAAACATCATCTGCTCACTCCTCCCCAGCTGCCTAGACCCATTACAGTTTGCATACCAGTCCTACAGGTCCACTGACGATGCCATTAACTACACCCTACACACTGCCCTCTCCCACCTGGACCAAAGGAAAGGAAACTCCAGAAAGCTCCAGAATCTGGGACTAAACTCCTCCATCTACTACTGGATCCTGGACTTCCTGACCGGACGCCCCCAGGTGGTCAGGATGGGAAACCACACCTCCTCCACGCTCACCCTCAGCACTGGAGCTCCTCAGGGCTGCATCCTCTGCCCCTGCTGTACTCCCTGTACACCAGTGACTGCATGGCTACACACAGCTCCAACAGGCTGGTGCAGTTCACCGACAACACAGTGGTTGTAGGCCTCATCACCAACAATGATGAGAAGGCCTACATAGAGGAAGTGAATATCCTCTCCACATGGGGTCGGAATAATAATCTCTCCCTGAATGTCACCAAGACTAATGAGATGATTATTGACTACGGGAAGAAGCAGGTGAGGAACTACAGCCCCCTGCTGATCAATGGGGCCACGGTCGAGAGGGTGAGCAGCTTCAAATACCATGGGGTCAAATACCATCTAACAGAAGACCTGTCATGGACTACACACACATACAGCTTGGCCACAAGAGCGCATCAGCGTCTCTACCATCTACGACGTCTGGCCAGGTTCAGGGTCTCTCACAGGGTGCTGAAGGCCTTCTACACTGTTGCTGTGGAGAGTCTTCTCACCGGTAGCATCACCACCTGGTTCGGAAGCACCACGGCCAAGGACATTGGCACACATGCCCTCAGACAATCCGGCTACTGAATGAGGAGACTTGAGAAGTCTGCATACTACCTCCTCACACACAGACACACATACGCAAACAATTGCACTATGGACAAACAAAAACTCTTGCACTCTTTTGCACACTACGTCCTCTGAAAGCTGCAAGGATTCCTCCAAGCTGCTAAACATATTTTTACATATAACATCTATATCTTGTCTAATAGATTTTATTCTATTCTATTCTATTTTCTATTTTATTCATTATATTCTGTTTTTTATTATATTGTGTTTTATTATGTATCACTGTTGCATTGTGGGATGAGGCACTATGGAAAAACATTTCACTACATTAATACATCACATGTATATAATATATGTGACAAATAAAGAACCTTGGATCTTGAACCTTGAATCTTGTATAGCAGAAACAAAAGAATTGGCCTTGCCATTCCAATACTCTCATTGGGGACTGTATATAACATCACTCAGTTTCTTCCTGCCAAATCTAACAAGGTCATAGACACTTGTTGAGGTATCTTGGTCCACTCTTCCATGCAGAACAATTTAAGTTCACAAAGTAAATTTTTGTGTATGTGGACTTCTCTCTTCATTTCAGACAACAGGTTTTCAGTCCATTTTACAGTGACTATGAGGTGCTTTTCCTTGTATCCAGACTCCTTTTGTCACTAAACATCCTTATAGTGTACATAACCAGAAAATTTCATTTTGGTTTTATCTGAGCACACAACACAATGCCGGTTGACTTGTGCAGGTCCACAACTAATTTTTGTTCTTTGGTATTTCTCATGATAATGTATGACAAAGGGATTATTAAAGTTTAATTAAAATTTTAATTTAGAAATTTTACATTTAGGGAGTGCCAATGTAGAAATCTTGATGCAGATTTGTGTCCCACAGAAACAGGACATGGTTAAAGCAAAAACAGAATTCCTGGGGACTGAGAGCAAATGAAAAACAATAAGATGTTTTTCAAGAATGGCAGTTTGTTTGCATTTATTTAAAATATTTGGTGTCAATGATTTTGGTAGATTTCCATCAAGTAGTGGTGTTTTTCCATTTGTTCATTCTGTGTTGGATGACAGAACAACTCACTCATGCAGCCTATAAAAAGCTCCCACTATGTCATGTTAGTCCTCTGGCCATTATTATGAAGCCAAGCGACCCAGGTGGTTCACTCAGGCATAGAACCACAGTTACATATGTAACCTTCCATCCCACTTTCTTTTGTTCCAGACTACCGATGTGGTTTCCTCTGGAACTAGTGAAGACCATGTATCAAAGTTGTCACATGGGTTTGTAACACATCCTGATGGTACACCTCACCAGAGAATAACACACATCACTTAAAATGTGCAAATAACATATTAAGGGTTAGGAAATTAAGGATAGGAAAATGAAATTGTAGATAGTGATACATATCCAAGCACTGTCATAGATATTAGATTAAACTAAATACTGAGTTAATTTGTAAAAAGGACAGTTAAAGACTATTTTTTTTGTAAAATCTCAATAAGTTTGTTATTGACAGGAAGATGATGGTCAGCCCTTATTTGAATCACTATGGGTGGAATTCTAGATGCTTTTATCAAGGTGTCAAAGTTTAAAATACTTTGAGTAAAGAGCAATAGAAGAGGAAAATACATTTACAGTATATCTTTTAAATTGTTGTTCACAGCATTAATTGAATTAAGCACTAATTTGCACAATGCCTGTAATAATACTCTAATATTTTTTTTTGATATTTTAAAATACTGTTTATGTCTGTATGTTAGTGAATTAATGCACTGCATACTGTAGATCTTAACTTGCTGTAGGACACTCCTAAAAAATTTAGAGCCCTTAAGGGTTCATTGGTTGTCCCTCTGGCAGAACCCATAAAGGTTCTATGTAGAACCCAACAATAGTGTGTTTCCCAAACAGAAGGCATTCCAAATAAAACCCATTTTTGGAAGCTAGGAACTCTTAAATATCAAGTGAATCTTTACAGAAAAATCTTAGTAGTATATTATGCTACCAAGAGTATAGTATATAGTATAGTATGTAGTATATTTTGCTACAAAAGAGGTTTTCCTTAAAGGTTCAGTATAGATTTGTTATGAGATTGTCAGCTGGTCCCTTTCATTACATCCTTTCTATCTGTCTATGATGGATGAGTGGAGGAAGAGACAGAGAGGGCCTCTGCTAGTCAAAGAGCAAAGAACAGAATCCTCATGAGCTTAGAGTGAGCAGGTGTTTGTGTAGGTGCCTTTTTTTTAAAGTACATTAATATTATACTTAGCATTAAATTGAAACTTTCATTTCCAGTTAAATTTCAAGGTTTTACATAAAATAATAATGTGTTACAAAAGCAGCAATTTAAAAAAGAAAAATTTTAAAAATGCACATGAAAAAATAAAGTCTTTCAGATCTTCTGGCATTTTAGGGAAGTTCATTGCACACTTGTACTGACCTTTATTTTAAGGTTTTCAAAATGTGTCTAAAAAGATGGAATAAAATAAGCTCTAAGAATAATAAAATGTTAACAACCAAGAACATTTCATGCATTTCATATTGTGTCAATTTTGAGTTTATAAGGATAATGAAATAAAATTGCACACTGTACATTGTTAATTTACGTGTTTGTATAGAGCTTCTCTGGAGAGATACTGTGCATGTGTGTGTGTGTGTGTGTGTGTGTGTTGGTCAGGGAGTGATGACCACAGCCGTCTGTGCTCTCACAGGAGGGTTCATTACAGCAAGTGACAGGGCCTCCTCTAAAACGTTGTCTGAGGAATATACACTCTGCATGGGACAAAATAAACACCCGGCTTTGAGTGAGGGAGCCATAAATTATTTATATCACTGCCAGAAGCAGCCCAAGATACTCTTAATATCCCTACCTGCTCGTCTGGATGCGTAAAAGATGATTTATGTCTTGTGGCCACATTAAATTTCATTGCAATTGGGCCCTGCACCTTCTGGGGTCTGGGGAGACACAAAATGGTGGTTATAAACTGCTGCAGTTGCCCCAAAGAAACATGGGAAGGAAAGAATTACAGTTTGGAGGACATTTTCAGCACCTTTGTATCTTTACACAAATGCTCACAATCAGCAACTCTGTTAAGCTCCCTGTTCATCTTCCTGGATCTGCTTGGAATCAAGGAAATGTAAGCATTTTTAATTTTTTTTTTTTTTTAACTTGCCTCATTATTGTCTGAAAACATTGTCAAAACCAAATCTAAGCTGTAAACACATGACAAATTCTTTGGATAATGAGTCTCTCTCTCTCTCTCTCTCTCTCTTCCTTCCCTTTTTTGTTTCAGATTATAGTCTCACCTATTGCTATTGTTTAAATTCACCCTCTTTGTCAAATGCTTTAATTTTATAAACTGGCATTTTAAAAGATTTTGACACTACATGATACAACAATTAGTTATGTAAAACCCTGAATAATTATCAGCATTGTTTCTTCAATATCTCTTGTTTATGTTGCATAGGATACGCTCTCTCACTCTCTCACTCACACTCTCTCTCTCTCTCTCTCACACACACACACACATTCCCTCTCATACAAAGAGGCAAGCTGGGTTTCTTCAGCCCAGCAAACCCCATGCCAAGACACTACAAACCATGTTAATATTTTATGTCCCCATTAAAAATGCCTGATTTTTTTTGTCCAGCATCTGTTGTGTGGTGAGTATCACTTGGCCTCAAGAGACCTGTTTGATACAGACTAGGCCTGGATATTGAATTAATCACAGCTTCATCTTCCCTTTTACTTATGAATGATGTACTGGGGTCATATATATATATATATATATATATATATATATATATATATATATATATATATATATATATATATATATATATAAAATCAAATGGAGGATCAGATGGAGAAACACAATGGATTTTATGGAAGGATGGACCCCCAACTCACCCAAAGGTGTTGTATGCTAATTCAGTTCTTGGCAAATAATTTGGGAAACAATGGCAAAAGGTCCCCTATGTAGACTAGGTGGCCCCAATATGCAGATGGGTGTGTGTATGAGGGGGAGAATTAGACATTGTATAATTCTGTAAGTATAAAACCATATTTTGTAAATGTTATTTCCTAAACATGTACAATACTTTTAATATCACCACATTGTTCATCATGATATATGGATTAAATTTATATTTATATATTATATGCCCTGAGTAATATTGTGGCTAAGTATATTTTAAATGACCAGTATTAATTCGCGTGGTCTCTCTGACTCACATTCTTGATTATTTTAATCTGACCAGTCCAGAATCAGCCTACTGCCACAGTTTATAAATCTGCTACAATTCCTCCTCCAGGACATCTGAATGCAGAGCCATTTATTGGCCTGAGAGCATGTGTGGCAGTCACTGTAGGTCAAACAGCAGTGATAAGTGGTGATGATGGGGGTGACCAGGATGCAACTCCTGAAGACTCCAGGATTGGAGGCACTGCTCAGGAATCTTGCCGTCTGGTTTGCGTTCTGTTGCAACTAAAGCCAGTTGCCTGGTTTGGGCTCCTGTGCCCTGCATCAGGCCGTGTCTCTCTTTCCAGCATAAAGATACAGACGATTCTCTCTTTCCAGCATAAAGATACAGACGATTCTCTGTATTACTTGGATGAACACTCGGATAAACTGAAAGCCTACATTAGACACTTATTGCAACTGTAAACTCAGACTTACAACATACACATGGCATAGTTTTATATTCCATGGGAACAACAATGTGGTGAATATGTAACATTTGGTCCCATTTGATAATCTGATCTTTGAAAACAATGCTTAATCAGCATATGGTTGGTGAATCTAGAAAAAATATGCTCAGGGTATATAAAAGGGTATGTATTAATAGCAGTCAAACTGACGACAAATTCAGACAGATTTTGAAGATAAGTTGCTCCTGTACAAACTGAACTATCAAAACAGTTCATTTATGTCACAATAAACACTTAAAGACCTTAAAGAGCATATGTATATGGTTCAGAAGTTACAGTAGAAGCAAACAAATGATTTTTGAATGTATGTCAAAACAACACAAAACAAATCTCATAAATATGAAAAGATAAAAGTAATGTAACATGCTTTTGGATGACATTAAGAACAACCTATTGAAATTTGTGAAGGTGTATAATTAGTATACCAATACATTTTTCCCAGTTCTGGCTAGACTCTACTGACACCCTCCTCAGGTACTGAGAAGTAGCCTAATATAGTCTAGTTGTAAATTTTAAAAAAAGAAAAAAAATCAGGTGGAAAAACAACAAAACTAAGTGAAACAAAATTGTAGACGTTACTGTAAACTTATCAGGAGATTTATCAGTAATTTTTACTGCAATTTAGTCTCACTATAGAAATAAAATAAAACAAAAATAGAGATGTTAATGTGAACCTTAATGATGTTCATTCTTTTTTTTTTCTTTAACTGCTATAAAAGTCTCAGCAGATCCAGAGTTTCCTCTGGAAACAATGGGCAAGGTTTATTGGGCAGGAATAAACACTGAATGGGATGCTAGTCCATTACAAAGGCATCATACAAACTCACACTCACACCCACCCACATACACTTTCACACCGAGGGTCAATCTAGTGTTGCCAAGCCACCTACTGACTTGCTTAGGAGAGGTGGAAGCAAGCAAAATTATGAACATATAAAATGTTACTCCAAATTAGACAGATAGCTTACTATGTGTATCAAAACATTAAGGTTATATTAAGACGCATAGTTTTTGCCTATATGTGTTAACCAAAAGTATGTGCATTTGAGTATGTGTGTGACTATGTGCGTTACTCATATATAGAATAGAACATGGCAGGGTGTGCTGTTGTGCTGTGGTATAAATGTAAATAAAATGGTCCAGCAAGTTGCAATAGATGAAATTAAAGATGTGATTTCTATCAATTAGTGATGCAGAATTTGGAAAATCCTGGTGCTAACCCAGGGAGCTAGAGTATAAAATTTATAAATTTATAAAGTTGTGAACTGGTTCTATTAACTATCATGTTGCTATGTAAAGCATTTTACATTGATTACAGATGTGTAGTACCTGTAAATGCTGTGAGATGAGCAACTCTATCCCTTGGGGTTAGGGTTAGGGTTTGTTGGGGTTATTTACGGCAGAAATAATCCATATAATGCCATTAGGAGAAAAATGTTCAACATAGTTGAATTGGATTTTGAATAATCTAATGGCCTCTTCAAGATCAAATTGTAGTTTTAACCTCAAAGATAAGATTACTGGCTATGGTTAATATTTACAGCTTTGGTAGGCATAAGTGTTCCAATTTTACCCAAATCCACCATTACATGAAAATTTTAACTACTTTAGCCTTTAATATACTACAGTACATTAACAACTATGTGACAGCTGTACCTGCATTAGTATTATCTTTCCTAACAGCCCCAAAACTTTATTAAATATAACTGTGAGATGACACATAATTTCTTATAGGTGCATTTATCGGCCCTAGATTAACTGAATGTATATTTTTGTTCTTAAGAAAATAAGGTGGTGGATGACCATTTCTTAAAGACCAGCATTTCTGGACTGCATGGCTTTAAGTGGTGACTGTGCAGATAGTAGGCCTATAGTCTGTACCTGTGTTTGGTCCAGCCCAGCAGCTCCAACTGACTGTAGGTTCACAGCTGGTTGCTGTTGTTACTGGATTAGACCTGAGTGATGGAGCTAGTGTGGGTGGAGCCTCACATTGCTCCTCACAAGTCCTATCCTGTCTGATGCTAGAACTGCTCATGTGACTTATTCCTTGCATGTAACATCATTCTAGTGCAAATCTGAGTGCCTATGGATGAAACAGTGGTCTTGATCAAGTTGACATTAGCACAGAAGTCATCTAAAGCCATTGTATAACATATTATCTTTTGTTTGACCTCAGCTATGCGTTCAGTGAGCAGTACTCTGCTCTTTCCAGTTCTGCTTCTCATGTGCAAAACTGTCGATCTGCAGACGCACTCCCTCATATTACATTATAGCAGGTTATATTTAACTCTTAACTCTTATTTAACATTCTCTTGAACACAATTAAAGCGTCTTCCAGAGAGTCCAGAATGTTTTTGTACAAGTAAAAAAAATTTTTTTTTACCATGTTCCAAAAAGAACCACTCTAGAATAGACTCACTGCTTGTGTAAATTGATATTTTTGAATATTTTAGTTAAACATAGTTTAAATGACCAGGGTCTCGTTCTTCGTATGTCAATTATTATATCCGTGATCAAATGAAAAAAATGCAAGATCATCTAATCGTGCTAACTATGTTCTGGCTAAATAGGTTCTTTGAAAACACTTGTGGATTTGATTAGTATAGCTGGATTGAGTTGTCTGAGATAATTGTGCATTCATGCGTTGCTTTAAAAGGATATATATATATATATATACTAGAAACCATGATCGGTAGCACTGCAATTGGCTGGTTACTACAATGACCAAAGAGCGAGCACAGTTTTTTACCACTGCAGAGCAAGAATTATTGCTTGATTTGAATAAAGAAAAGAAAAGAACTTCAAATCCTTATTAAAACACCAGGAACCACCTCAAAATCTGCCAAAACAAGGAGAGAGGGCTGGCAAAATGTTGCAGACAAAGTAAATGCATGTGTTCCCCCAATGTTGCATTTTTACTTTTTACAGTATTTTGTATCCTTTTTTTGTTCACTTTAATTTTTGTGTTTTGTTTTTTGACATTTTATTTTCTTAATGTCAGAGCCACTTCAGGACCCACTAGAACTTGAGAAGAAGTAAAAGTGAAATATAAGAACATTCTACAAAATTGTAACTCTTTACTCCTTATACTGTGCTTGAAATACCTTTTAAAATACACTTTATTAAATGGTGTTTTTGTCTGTTTGGAAACAGCAACCAAGGAAAAAAACAGAAAAAAGGGGTGGTGGTCCTGCACCCCCAAATTATACCCTGGCAGAAGAGCTGGTCCTTGGGCTTAATGTTAACCGACCCAGTGTGAAGGCATCCCTGGGGGCAGCTTTTCCACAGCCAGGGAGCAGTAGCAGCAATACCTTCATTACTAGTAAATGAGGTTTAGATTCTGTCCTTTTGTTAGTAGTTCATTACAAAGATGTATTTTTTACTTTTTTGCAGTTGTAGATAATAAACCAAAACTTCTACCGGTTCCCAAGCAAGTGGTGAATGAAGCATGTGTAGTAAGTAAACAATTTTTATTTTACTTTTACATCAAAAGGGGAAAAAGGGCACCTGTGTTTGACACCCATTCTATTGCATGACAGTGAAGAAACCCTCTCAGATGGCTGTCCTTTGGAAGAAGTATATGTAAGTGTTTAAATATCTTAAATTGCATATACTCATGTAACTGTAGTATTTCTCATAGTAAGACTGCAACAACAGTTGCAGTAGTCCCCATCAACAGAGAGGCCTACATCTGCTGCTGTGTCTGCACAGAAAAGTGGTACAGAGGTAAGGAAAATATTAGAAAGATTATTCCTTCCTTTTATTCTTGAGTAAATGTATTAATTTCTCCACAAAATACACAGTATGATGTCTGTTCCCTATATAAAAGGAGTCATCTGACAAAGATTGAATATATGGAACTTAAAACCAAAAAATCGTGCATGGGATTGAAAGGAACAACTTGAGGAAAACAAAATTTAAACTGGAGATAGAGTTTCGCCAGAAATAACTTGTGCTAAATCACTATTGCACACAGACTAATATTGTTGATTATACATAACAATATCTCTAATTGCATTGCCTTTGACTGGGAGTAAAGAGAAATAAAATATATATAGGCCAAAACATGTTTGTATCTTTTCTTTATTCAAAAAAGTCAATCAAAAATGTGTTCCACAATTCTATCCCATGCAGCTTTTCCACTAGTGTGGTCCAAGTGCTGGAGGTCATCATCAGGCTGCACCTCCACCACAGGGATCCTATCTTTTCCGATGGTGGCAATGTTGTGTAGTACAGAACATGCGACAATAATGTCACTGGCCCTGTTAGGTGCAACCTTCAAACTTTTCAGACACTGAAATCTTCCCTTCAGTTGCCCGAAGGTCATTTCAATGTGTGCCCTTGTCCTGGCTAGAGCTGCATTATGACAGGTTTGTGGACCCATTTGTAATATGAATTGTACTAGAGTAATATGCTGGTGTGCAATAATGTTTTAAAATCTTACCATGGCATAAATATGTAATTATGGATTGGCAGTCTACAGTATACATTTGAATCTTAGTATACATTTGAAAAAGAGGGGAAGAATGTTGGATATAGACAAAAGGTGTAGTCAGACAGGTGAAGTTCAGTATACAAGCACACAGGGCAGTGGAGACAACCCAGGAGCAGAGTTGTGAATAAATTAGATATCAAAGCATAGAATTGAACACTTATGCACAGGGCACAGAAATGTTCAAATGAATGGACAAAATCTTCAAAGGAGTGAGGTGAATGGAGTATGGATCAATGAATGGAGTTTGAGTAATGGGAATAAGGAAAAGGTGTGTGAATCAGCAGGAAGGTGAGTGGGACCATGACAAATTGGGAACCGATTCTGGGGGCAGGTGGATCTGGGTGTGACAGAAGGCCAGTTCTATGAGGAACCTATCCTATGAGGAACATTTTAATTCAGAATGGTCTGGGACAACTTGAGGTGGTTCAGTGTAGTTTCTGTAGTGTTTGAAGATTCCTAAAGTTCTTTTGCTTAAATTCAAACATAATTCAGGGTGTATTTTTTAAATTACACTACCTAACAATATTATTGTTGTTATTCCTGGGTAGTAAGTGTTATTTCCTAATCACTTATACCACAAAAGAAAATGGCTATTATTCCCCTCAGACATTGTTTTGTTACCAGGACACTGGTATTGTGAATTGAATATACCTATTTTCAAGGAGAAAATGGGTGAATTTGTATCTTTTCATCCACATAAAGTCAAATTTCAAAAAAAGTTTATGTGAACTGTTATAATAAAAAAAATCACTGGAAAGTTCTAGAAAGTTTTAGATGTCTGGAAGTGTTCTGGAAAATAGACCTGGAATGATCTGGAAAATAGATAAATTTCAAAATATGTTATTTTCCAGAACAATTCAGATATATTTTCCTGAACTTTTCCAGTCTTCTAGACCTTTCCAGTATTATAAATAGTAGTAGTATAAATACAAGGACTTTAAATACAGGGGCCTTAAGCCTTAAGAGCAGAAAAGTACTCCACGGAAGCATCTGCTAAGATCTGTGAGGCCTACAAGGCATATTTTGGCATGCCTTTGAAAAACTATGGTCACCTCATTTCACCTGCAAGCACTGCAAAAAACTCTGTAAGGTAAGACAGACGATTGACAGAGAGCAGTCATCTTCAAAAGTGAGCAGCAAGTCAGAGAGCGAGGAAGACATTGTAGATCCAGATAACATTTTCAGAGGTGAAGCTGAGGAGAGAAACCCATACTACCCCAACCAAGAAGACCTCAATGACTTGGTCAGAGATCCTGGGCTCACCAAGTCCAATGCCGAACATATGATGTCTAGGCTCAACCAGTGGAACTTGTCAGATGAAAGTGTGCAAGTCACAGGTCATAGGAAGCATCATCAAGCTTTTTCCATCTTCTTCACCTGTCAAGATGGGCTCTGCTTCTGCCAGACTGTGGCCAGTCTGTTCGAAGCAATCAGAATTGCCTGTAGCGCGAATGATTGGCGTCTCTTCATTGGCAGCTCATCCAGGAGCTTCAAAGCCCTGCTGCTCCAAAATGGGAACACGTACCCGTCTCTTCCCCAGCTCACTCGGTGTACCTCAAAGAGGATTACAACAGCATCAAGACACCTTGAAGTATGATAAGTACAACTAGGAGGTCATCAGAGACTTTAAAATGGTAGCAATCCTGATAGGTCTCCAAAGAGGTTTTACCAAGTTTCCCTGTTATCTTTGTCTTTGGGACAGCAGGGACACCAAGGCACACTACCAAAGGTGGGACTGGCCTCAATGAAAATAGGTATATATAAAACTTTTAATGGGGTGAATTTGTCTGTTTGTTTTATGTTTTATTAAATCACATTTATGTTGTCATTTGTGGCTGACACAGTCATTCACGACTGAAGTAAACAAAGTTCACTGCAGTCATGCAGACATGTGTCAGGGATTTCCCCATCATGCCGAGCGCTGCGCGCAGAAGAGCTCAACGCACGTAACAGCCCGCAAGGCTACAGCGCTCAGTTTCGTGTTGTCATGTGTTTTGTTTTATTTTGTTTATTTTGTTTATTTTTGTGTGTTTTATTTTGACTCATGTTCAGTCTCCACCTATGTTCCATCATTGGTTGTATCCCTCATGTCTCTTCATTATTCGCACCCGTTTTCAGTTTGCCCTCTAATTAGTTTGTGTATTTAAACCCTCATGCGTCTTTGTTCAAGGGCGAAGTATTGTTCAGTGTCTACCTGCCTGACTTTGCCAAGCCTTCTGTTTCTGTTTCTGTTTCTGAGTGTGATTCATGTTTTGGATTCGTCTGCCTGCCTTTCTAATAAAACTCCTAACTGCACTTGCACCTATCTCATCTCTCACTTCGTGACAACATGATGCTGAAATCAAGTAAACTACAAACTCAGGTAGCTTTGCTGTCTCCTAACAACAAAAAAATAGACAAATATTGATAAATGTTGCAGCCCTGAAGCGGCAGGGTGTGGACAGTTGGGAGATATATATTGTACCAAGGAGCTGTGAATCAATCACTGTGTATCCTTGTTCAACACTTCCATTATGTAGCTCGGAGTAACACAACATAATTAGCAGTAGCTTTATATTTGTGTTTATTCTGGTTACCCATGTTGGTGTAATTACCATATATGCATGTTTGCTGGACACTATAGCAGAACTTATTTGGACATGCTTTAAAAACCACATGGGTGTTGCTGTGCAGTCTTGATTGCTGAGAAGCACATATTGATTAATGCAAAAAAAAAAAACAGTTTTATAAGAAAGAGAGTATAGTTCATTTAAGATGTGCGTGCTGTATGTAAGTCATTTAAAGTAAATGTGTACACATCCTCTATTATTTATGACTTCTGGCTAACACTGATTAGAGGTTTGGTCTTGCTTTAAGTGCCTGATGTGACCAGTAGTGTGTCAGTGTACGTGAGTAGAGTTGTGTGGTACATCACTGGAATAAGGGCACTTGGGGGTTGTGATGGGGCATGAAAAGCAGGTCAGTAGTAGGTAATGTAGCCGGATTAAAGGTGCTAAAGTGAAAGCTGTGTTTGCCCACACTTTATCATAACCTAACACACTTACATTGTGTCAGAACCACAGTTCTAAAACCAGTGAATCAGTGCAAGCCTATGTGTCCTAACTAAAGATTCTTGCAAAGAAATGCAAGTTCAGCACGCTCCAGAATAAACTAATAAGAGGCATAGTTTGCAATATAGACAGTGACACTGTGAGCAAACAGTTACTGCATGAACAAAAACCTTACCCTTGACTCAGCTATCAACATCTACATGCTGCACGAACAATCCAAAAAGAGCACGAATGAGCTAAAAAAAAATAATAAAAAGCTGAAGAACCCCCATTGTACTAATTCCAATGGCCATCCCTCCCCAGAGAGAAGTAAATGCTATGCATACAACGAACACTGCAACACCTGTGGTAAATTAAATCACTTTGCCAGGTGCAGTAGATCTACACCAGCACAACCTTCTGGTGTCAGAATAACTAACAGACCACAAAAGCACCAGAGAGATAGAGTTCATGAGCTAAACACTCAAACAGAATGGACTGCTGATGACACTTTCTATTGTGTCCCAGTTGATCTAGACAATCAAAAGAGTGACGTATTCACAACACTGAAACAGATAAATGGCAAAGGGCAACTAAAGGTAAAAGTGGACACTGGGGCCAAATGCAAAGTGATATCCAAAAACATGCTGCACAACCTACAGTGGATATAAAAAGTCTACACACCCCTGTTAAAATGGCAGGTTTTTGTGACGTAATTAAACCAAGATAAATCATGTCAGTACTTTTTCCACCCTCAATGTTAAATTACAACATATTAAAATTAAGAGAAAAACGATCAGAAATATTTTAGTGAAAAATATAAAAAAAAACTTACAATAACCTGGTTGCATAAGTGTTCACACCCCTAAACTAATACATTGTTGAAGCACCTTTTGATTACATTATACCACACAGTCTTTTTGGCTAAGAGTCTATCAGCGTGGCACATCTTGACTTGGAAATATATTCTCACTCCTTCTTGCAAAAACATTCTAGATCCATCAAATTTTAAGGGCATCTCCTGTGTACAGCCCGCTTAAGGTCACCCCACAGATTTTTAGTTGGATTCAGGTCTGGGCTCTGGCTGGGCTATTCAAAAACACTGATCTTCTTTTGATTAAGCCATTCCTTTGCTGATTTTTATATTAGCTTTGGGTCGTTGTCATGCTAAAAGGGGAAAATCCTTTTTGTCTGCCAGTTTTAAAAATAAAGCATTTCAACCTGCAACTGTGACTGCAGTCGTGGCTGGAACAAACCCACTCTGAAAGCTGCCTACTGTCTGGGTCTGCACCAGTATATTCTCACTGAGCTAGTATGTCTTGATGACCAAGTATCCCTGGATTCACTCTTTGACCTCTCGATTTGTCAAACCATCTGCTACGGAACTGAGGGGAATGAAGAGCTAAGATGAATCCAGTCCAAGTGCCAAGTGCAATCAGAACCAAGTGCACCAGAGCCCATGCAACATGGACAGGCCAAGCTAACCTCTGTGGTATGCCACATCCACATGATAAATTCCACAATATTTCTCCATACCGGTTCAAATAAGGCACTCAGAAAGTATTTCTACTGTTTCAGCCCTAATCAACTCTGGAGCAGCTGGGAATGTCATCAACTGTGCTCACTGTCTCACACATTGACAACTAGCTGCAACTACTACTAGTTGTGAGCACTGAAACCAGCTCCAAGATGAAAATCACACTTGAGTATCAGGAGTTCAAGGAAGTGTTTAGTAAAGCTAAGGCCAGTGGCCTTCCTCCCCATTGTCCATATGACTGTGCCATTGAGCTCATGGCCACACCCCCTGCAACTGAATCTACTCTACCCCTTTCAGCCAGTGAAAGTCAGGCAATGGATAGGTACATTGAGAAAACCCTGAAGCAAGAATACCTTTGTCCCTCAACCTCTCCAGACTCTACAGGCTTCTTCTTTATGGTAGAAAAAAGTGGGTGGTCTCCAACCCTGCATTGACCACCATGGGCTTAAACAAGTCATGGTAAAGTACCGTTACCCGCTACCTCTGGTTCCACTGGCACTGGAACAGCTTTGCAATGCTAAGATTTTCATGAAACTGGACTTACACAGTGTTTGTAACTTGAGGGTGATGAGTGGAAGATGGCCTTCAGCACCACCTCTGGCCACTTCGAATACTGCATTATGCCATATGGGCTCTCTTGTGCTCCATCAGTGTTCTAGTGCCACAACACTATCTGGGACTTACTCGGGAGATTCGGCATTGCTTACATCAACATTTTAATTTATTCCCCATTCAAGGAAGCCCATGGCCTATGTCAGACAGGTTCTAGCATGTCTCTGGGAGAACCAGCTTTTTGTCAAGTTAGAGAAGTATGAATTTCATGTCTTCAGAATTTCATTCCTGTGGTACATAATCAGCCCTGCTAGAGTGCTCAAGGATGAGCGCAAGGTGGCCAGTTCCAACTACCATCAAGGAGCTGCAGCGGTTCCTGGGCCACAGACCAATCAACTCAAGAAAGCATTCACCACAGCCCCCATCTTGAATTCCTGACCCCTCCAAGCAATTCATCATCAAGGTAGATGCCTCTGAAACAGGAATATAGGCTGTGCTGTCACAGAGGTTTAGAGAGAAACCCAAGCTCCATCCAATGACTTTCTTTTCCAGAAAATTGTCTCCAGGAACTATGACCCTTACTAACAGGGAGCTTCTGGTAGTTAAGTTGGCCCTTGAGAAGTGGCATCACTGGCTGGAGGGGGGCTGCACACATTCATAATCTACACAGACCACAAGAAACTGGAATATATAAGGACTGCTCAAAGGCTGAACTCCTGACAAGCAAAGTTCGCACTATTCTTCACTAGGTTTCTGTTCACCCTCTAGTACTGCCTTGGCTCCAAGAATACTTAAGCTAACCTCTTCTTTTCCTTATAGCCTGCTCCTTCTAGGAAGCACAATGAGGAGATTATCTTGCCACACTCCTGTTTAGTAGGTGCTTTAACTTGGGAGGTGGACCAATATATTGACCACAACAAGTACCCTCTCAATATCCAGCAGCCAGAAAATGTGTACAACCATATCTTCAAGACAAGCTCACAATGCAAATGCTGGTGGCAGTATATGCCCTGCATTTTGGACTTGTCTCCCAATTTAAAAAAAAAAAAGCATTTAAACCTGCACCTTCAACCATCTCTGCCACCTATCATGTGCATTATGTATGCATGCAAAATAATCTTCCACAAGCATTATATGGTAACTCTAAGTGTGCATTTGTGTTTTTGTAAGAGTAGAAAAAAGTCTGCTCCTAAACAATCCTGTTCATGTTTTTTTTTTAGTCTTAACATTTATCCATTAAATGGCCTCTGATTCACAGGTTTTAGAATAAACCCCTTCACTGACCATCTTTGGTAGAAGTATAAAAACATATTTTAGAATATTTCATTAAAAACGCTGTAGTAAGTTCTATTCAAAGTAATACAGAATCATATCTGGGTAAACTAGGTAGCAGTTTTAAAAATTTAAAAGATTTAAATTCTGCATTCTCTATTAGGTCAGTTTTAAAATATGGTCATTTTAAAATGGAATCGCTGCAATTTATGTGTTATCTTGTCTTTCCCTCTCAGCCCTATTCATAACTCACTTTTAGTGGAATATAATGGGCAAGGTTGGTGGCTGCAGGTAGTAAACTTGCACACAGAGACTGATTTTCCCAGCATGATATTCTGACACCAGCACAAACAAAACTCTGAGAATAAAAGAGCTTTCCACAGAGATCAATGCTGGTGGAGCAGAGGAGAGATAGGTCTACTTCTTTTCTTCCTTTCCTTTCTGTGCTTGCTTCTGTGCTTGTCTTTAAGGGAGCTACCAAGCCATGCCCGTTGACAAATAGAGAAGGTTGAGAAGTGGCCATTTGGTGCCTGGTATCAGTGCCATCATGGTCTTCAGGCGGGGAGAGACACTTTTGCCAGTGGAGGGAAGCTTCCTCAAGGGGCCCGCAGGGCAAAACGGACCCCCATAAATCAGTCTGTTTGAAAGACCGGACCAGGGAGCTCTACTCACCATCCATCTCAGCCTTAATGTCCCAGAGGAGACAGAGTACAAGAGAATGAGATAGAGAGAGACAGAGAAAGAGCAGCAAAAAGAGCAAAGAGAGAGGCTTGCCTTGAATGAACAGCAAGCATGTTTGATGTGAGCAAACCAGATTGTAGCAGGAGTGTATATGTGTATTAAGAGAGAAAGAAAAAGTGCTATTAGTCAATGTTGCATATGTAATGCTGTACACCTACAAAGCAATGACACATTTATTAACATATAAAATCACTTTACTAATGCAGCCTCATTCATGCTTTTACAGGCTGTACTGTGTTGTGTGTTAAGCTGCAGTATATATTCATACAATTCAGTATGAAAGAAGAGTGATGTAAATATATGATTTATTCCTTATATGTCAGCTGCATTTAATAGGCACTATTGTTGTCTAATGTCTTTATGTAATAAAATACAGGAAATGTGCTTCTGTAATCAGATCTCCTAAAAGAAATGAATTAAAACGATAATCCTCTTATGTGTTATACTTGTGTGTGTGTGTGTGTGCGTTACCTGAGGCCGTGACATGAGGTGTTCAAACAGTAGTGTGGGGGTCTGTAAGCAGTACAGCTAGGGGCTCTGCAAAAAGAGATCCTGCTGTAGGGTCTCAGACAGCAGAGCCACATCTTCAAAGGTCCCAGACACTACCACAGGCAAACACAGCTAGGCTTAACACATCTGATCTTCCTCTGTCTTGTCTATACACATGCACACATGCTATTATAACTGACCTTCTAAATCAAGTGCTTCTCTTCATAACATAGATTCCAGCCTCACACCTTTTCTGACACATCATACACATGACACATTAATGCACTGGTGTTGATTTTTCTTCCTCTAGAGATCAAACTTGCAAATAGAGAAAGAGGCAAAGGGATGGATTTGGAGGCTGAAGAGATAACGACAGAGTGGGAGCAAAAAAACAGGCAAGCAGAAAGAGAGGGATTTCTAGAGGTTGATTTTTCATTCCCCATCACATGCAGTTGTGAATTTTGTATGGTAAAGTCTTCCCTAGAGCTTCAGTGGTGCCAAAAGCAAGCTGATAAATAACAGTCTCCATTCTTCAAATGAATGCTAATTTCATCTCTCTCTCCCTTTCTCTTGCTCTCTTTTTTCTCTCCCTCTCCTCAACTTTGCTCACATATTGATGTGCTCTGAAATCAACTTCAAATGGTGCCAAAGATATCACTGAGAAAGGGATCCCTGAATTCCCCATCTCACACCCCCCATCTTCAGTCATGCTCTGAATGGTGGTTTCATTAGCCAGCTGCTAATTAGCCTCCTTCTACTGATTTGCAAGTCGATGAAGGTGGCTGCAGGACAGCTTTGAGCCCCTTTCCCCCTCTGATCTTAGGGGTCCTCCCTTCCCCTCACCCCTTCACAGAGCACTGCAGCCATTGGACAATTAGTTCTAAAAAATTTACATTCTCCTCTACAGATTCATTATTCATATTGTCTCCATACTTAAATAAATCATAATGTTCTGGAGTGTTCAGCTGACTGTACCCATATCCATCTCCTCCCACCCTGTTGGGCCTGTAGAGAAGTTGTATAAAATGACCTTAGAACACACACAACCCTGTTTCTTTCAGAAACTCCCCAAAATGCTACAGCTTTACAGGAAAACTACAAAATGTCAGTGGCTCAATCCATACAACCTCTAAAAATTTAGATTTAATACTTACAAAACAAATGATTTCGATCAATGAAATATAAATGTTTCATATCTGACAGCTGAAGCTCTTCATCAGGATCACTCTGCATCATTGTTCATGTTCCCTTGTTCCATGATAAAGAGGTCAGCTAATTTTAGCCTTTACCAAAAACACTTCTTTACCAAAGGTCACTAGAGTTAAAGCTATTCCATCAATACAGCCTAAGGCAGAAGCCTGTGTGGTGAGTGGTTTCACATCTCTGGTCTTGATCAAGTATCTCGGCTTCTTTGGGAGCAGCGCTAACTGGACAGACATGCCACAGTCATTTCAATGATTTAGCAGCCTCACTTTGTGCTATTATTAATTTTTATCAAGGGAGACCAGCTCCAGCCAAGGGGCTTGCATGTTTTATAACTACTGGAGGGCGAAGCTAGTGTATTTTCCAACTCAGTACTGAATTTCAGAAGTAGAAGAAGAGACTCTTTTACACATGGAGGTATAAATATAAAAAAAACTAATGTGGCAAGGTTGGACATGTTCCAGCAGAGACAAAAAAAGGAGGTTTGGGGCTGTCACCACTGACAGTGGACTTCAGTTTATGACGCATTGCACTAGAGGTCCATCCATCCATGCATCCATCCATTTTTCATACCACTTATCCTATACAGGGTTGCTGGGGAGCCTGCAGCCTATTCCAGGGAATCTAGACAGGGTGCCAACCCATTGCAGGGCACAATCGCACACATGTTCACACACCACACACAATTTGGAAATGCCAAGCAGCCTTACAGTGCATATCTTTGGACTGGGGAGGGAACCAGAGTACCCAGAGGAAACCCCCCAAACATGGTGAGAACATGCAAACTCTGCACACACAGGGTGGAGGTGGGGTTCAAACCCCCAACCCCGGGGGTGCAAGGCAAACCATGCCCCCCTTGACTAGAGGCTGTAATTTGTAATTCTTGACCTCCAACCAGGAAAAAAAGAAAATGTCCCCTCAACTTGGAATTCCTACTTAGGAACTCAAGATGGTCTCCTCAGCTCTGAGTTCCTCCAAGTTCAGCAAGTGACATCAAATCAACAAGGTTGCATACCAAATCAGCAGTAAATAAAGTAGCATTTCTACCAATTAAATAAGTTATGCTCTATATATAAGTATTTGTTTCAGTCAACATACAGACATATTCACTTTTTAAATCTATAACACTGACTATACAGTTCACTGTTTTGAGCAGGAAAATATACATCACTTATCTCAGTTAGCTAGCCTGCTAGCTAGATGCTAACCAAAAAAAAAACACATGGAGGCATCCATGTTTTTTCTACTTTGTAAGTCGAATTTGCAGAGATTGAAAATGATATTACAATCTGCAAATTACCACATACCAGTTAATTCAAATGCAGCATCATTTGCAGCACCTTCTATATGTTGAATATCAACATTCTGGCACAAGCATACTTTGCAAAGCAACGTATCAAATTTCATTTGAATGTTCTGTATGCACGTTTTGGACCAACATATTGTAGCATGTCCTTTCCGGCACCCTAGTGGTGTAGACCCTAGTATCTACAATCTGACAACTGTGCAAAATTAGCTTTCATATAAAACAAATAGTGACAATATCAACAAAAGCTGCATTTCATCTTTCACCATAATAAATTATCTATACACATATGAAATTTGAGCTTTCTTTGGCTCTCTGTTGTGGAGCACTTAATAACCGAACAGACATGTTGCCTCAGGACTTCTTTACAGCCTGCTGGAGCTCCCGATATAATGTGGCTATTTAAAAGTAGTTGGGAAAAAAATCATGTTCCAATAAGGCTCTTGCAAAAAGGCAATGCTGTTGGATGGTTCTGTTAAAAGGTTCTGTTGTTTTTCTGACCTTTGTAAGTAAGGGATTTTATGTAACTAGTCTGTTACAAATTTTAGTTAATTTAATTTGAGTAAACATAATTTAATTTAAACTTACTATATTACTAATTAAGTTACTATTTTTAACAGGTGGTGGATAAAAGCAATGTGTATATCTTAGTTTATTTAGTTTATTCAGTAAAATTAAACATTTTAAAACCGTGATCTATAGTGGTACATGTGGGTTCTTTAATTTAAATTAATAATCACTGTGCAGTGTAGTGCAGTGCAGTGTTTAAATTTAGTAAAAAAAACAGGAAATTACCCTATTTTGCCCTTAACCATGCTAACCACTACCACTATGCTATCTGAATAATATTCATATGTAATCAATAGTTTTATCTCTTTTTTAGCTGTAGCTGTAGCTCACTTTGTGCCTGAACTGATCTTTCATTCAATATGTAGGTGTGCAATCTGTAATACCACTTTAAATGTAACTAGAATGTACATTTTCTGAAGAAAAGGTGAGTGGTGCTTGCACATGGAAAAATCAACACCGACATGCAGCTGCACGTGCCGCTCAGTAGGGGGAGCTACATGCATGTAAACATTTGTTGAAGCATAGCTAATTTGATTTATATCAGTAGCTGTAATGATGGTATTTAACTCAAGTTTTTAATATAATAGTCTTTATGGCAGTCCATTTGCATGCACTTGACATCATTACTAATTACTAATCATCACTAATTTCATCATCAAAATCATCAACCTGTATGCTAGATCCTTTACCTACTTGTTTCCTCAAACAGATAATTCCTGAAACAATCAAACCTCTTTTAAAGATAATCAATTCTTCCCTTAGCATTGGCTATGTACCTAAATCTTTTAAATTAGCAGTTATCAAGCCCCTGATTAAAAAACCTGACCTCAATCCCTGTCAACTGTCCAACTACAGGCCAATATCAAACCTCCCCTTTATTTCCAAGGTCCTTGAAAAGGTTGTAGCACAGCAGCTATGCTCATACTTACATAGGAATAACATTCATGAAATGTATCAGTCAGGATTTAGGCCTCATCATAGCACAGAGACAGCACTGGTAAAAGTTGTAAATGACTTACTACTGGCCTCTGATCAGGGTTGTGTCTCCTTGCTGGTGCTGCTTGACCTTAGTGCAGCTTTTGATACCATTGATCATGCTATTCTCCTCAATAGACTAGAAAATGTAGTAGGCATTAAGGGAACAGCCCTTTCCTGGCTCAGGTCTTATTTGACTGATCGTTATCAGTTTGTAAACGTAAATGGTGACTTCTCTTCTCATGCTAAGGTAAAGTTTGGTGTTCCGCAAGGCTCTGTTTTAGGCCCACTGCTCTTTTCTTTATATATGCTACCTCTGGGCAAAATTATTCGTAAGCATGGTATTAGCTTCCACTGTTACGCTGATGACACACAGTTGTATGTTTCAGCAAAGCCAGATGACAGACACCAGCTTAATAAAGTTGAGGAATGTGTAAAAGACATTAGAAATTAGATGCTTATTAACTTTCTCTTACTTAATTCTGACAAGACAGAAGTACTTGTACTAGGACCACATGCAGCTAGAAGTAAGCTTTCTGATTACATAATAACTCTGGATGACCTTTCTGTTTCATCATGTGCAGCAGTAAAAGACCTTGGTGTGATTATCGACTCTAGTCTTTCTTTTGAAGCTCATGTAGATAATATAACTAGGATTGCTTTCTTTCATCTCAGAAATATTGCTAAAATAAGAAATATATTGTCACTACACGATGCAGAAAAATTAGTTCATGCTTTTGTTACCTCTAGGTTGGATTATTGTAATGCCTTACTGTCTGGATGTTCCAGTAGATGCATAAACAAGCTCCAGTTAGTCCAGAATGCAGCAGCGAGAGTCCTTACTAGAACCAGAAGATATGACCACATCACCCCTATCTTATCCACACTGCATTGGCTCCCAATCAAATTCCGTATTGATTATAAAATACTACTATTGACCTATAAAGCACTAAATGGTCTCGCGCCACAGTACCTGAGCGAACTTTTGGTCTTTTATGATCCGTCACGCCTACTCAGATCAAAAGATGCAGGCTATTTGTTGGTACCTCGAATAATGCGGGCTACAGCTGGGGGTAGAGCTTTCTCATACAAAGCCCCACAGTTATGGAACAGCCTTCCACTTAGTGTTCGGGGCTCAGACACAGTCTCAGTGTTTAAGTCTAGGCTGAAAACATATTTGTTTAGTCAAGCCTTTTGTGAATAGTTTTCTTAGGTACAGGGGCAGGTCTGGAGGGTTTCACAGGCATAGAGTGTTGTGGTGAAATGGGATGTTTGGAAGCTGTCGCCCCCCCACTCTCACACGTTCACTCAGGTTTGTTGACGGTGGAGTGGCTGGCTGCCTTATGTCCCAGGGTGCCCTCATGTCTGTGTTAGCTTCTGGCTCTCCCTTTCAGTTATGCTGTCATAGCTAGTCTTGCCGGAGTCCCTGCTTGCACTCTGCATGCAAAGTACATCGTGCTTAACCATTAGAGGACAAAAGCTCACCTAACAATCTCTTCCTTTCTCTCCATCTCTCTCTCTCCCTCACTCTCTGTCGAGCTACACATGCTACTTCTGAGATGCCAGTGATGCCAGTGATCCTGACCCCTTCTGCTCCTCCTCGCTGCCTGACCCATCCTGATGCCCTACTTCTGGTTGGAGTTCTCATCGGTTGAGTTCGCTCGCTGCTGCTGGGGGTGGCCCCATATGGACTGCCTGAAGAACTGTTTGGATTGCTGGGGATGGTGCCACCTGGGGGCTGTGGAGATGGCTTGGGGATCACATATGGGGAGCTGTACTGTAATGGCTTGGGACTGCGATTGCTGTAGTGGCTTTGGGGCTGCAGTTGCCACGAGCAGCTTCGTACTCAGGACTCCATCAGTGGACAGTGGATAGATTTTAACCAGCCGGACCTCTTGCAAATACTGTGATGAATTTATTGGTTGCACAATTGCACTATTTGTCCATATAGTACACAATAGAAGGGATTTATTTATAATTGCACTATCCGTTGCACCCAGATGAGGATGGGTTCCCTTTTGAGCCTGGTTCCTCTCAAGGTTTCTTCCTCATATCATCTCGGGGAGTTTTTCCTTGCCACCGTCGCCACTGGCTTGCTCATTAGGGATAAATTCACAGTGATAAATTTAAATATTTACAATATATTTTTGTGAATCCATTTATTTCTGTAAAGCTGCTTTGTGACAATGTCCATTGTTAAAAGCGCTATACAAATAAAATTGAATTGAATTGAATTGAATTAGAATACCAATAATGCAATTATTTTTATTGGGCTGAGCATTCCAATGTATCACATGTCTATGTTGTGGTAGTTTTGTGATTCCACTTATTTCTGGGGTTTACATGGATGTGACGTGCACATGACGTCATTAAAATACCCATAACGCAATTTTCCTCAGGCAGCCAAGTGTTTTGGTCATGCTTCTGATTTCTCAATGACTGTTTATGGGGGAAATTGGATCAGGAATTTCACGACACTTACATGGGAATGGAGAGAAAAGTAATTGCACACACCTCCCGACTGATTTGAGGTATGATCCGTATCTGTGAGTCAAACAGTGCAAGACTAGTTAGGTGCCGAAGATTTCCTATGAAGATAGTAAATCTAAACAGTGTCTCTGTTTGCCTGTTTGCTCCTCTAGACTCATTTTACATTAGTGTGTATTGTGAATCCCAGTGAGAAATTCCATGCAACTTGCACGTTGGATCAATTCTCAAATGGGATTTCCTGATTCTCTGGACCAAGTTGAACACTTGGACACATCATTCATGTTTATGTCACTGACAGTGTGGGAATTAGGGGGGTCCAAAATTTTCCCATTATTGTCTACGAGGCCCCAATAACACCATTTTCCCGGACGTTTCTGAAAATTCCGAAACGCGACGTGTATATGCCAGTTCTACTCCCTAAGACTTATTAGAGGATATGTGATACGAGCATATCAGCTGAATGACATCTGAGCTGTGACACCTGTGTTTTACTCCCCATTCATTCTTTATAGGCCAAAAACCACCATTTTTGGCCATGTGCACGAAAAGTTCATGTGCACATGAGAATGCTGAGAAAAGTACATGTACATGTACATGTACATGTGTCCCAATGGGGGTGCAAGTTTTGAGGTACATTTCTTGACAGTGGGGCAAAAACTGAGGGACTATTTAAGTGCCAAAAAAAGTGTCAGAAACTAGAAGAAGAAGAAAAAGAAGAATTATATTAGTGATGCTTGCATTGCATAGCAAGCACCACTAATAGTAGCTATAGGTCCCAATTTGGTTTTGCACTATTATAGCTATGATCATGCTAATAAGTACTGTACTGAGATAAACAACTACAAAGTCTTCATGTGATAATAAAAGTGACCTAAAATGCTGTTGGCCTAGGCCTCTTCTAAAATGTAACAATGGTGTATTGTAATTATTCTAGAAAATTAATGAGGAATGTTTGTTAATGTGTGTTTTATACTATAAAGAAGAGTTGGTATTCAGCCAACATGTAAAATCTGTGAGTATGAGCATATCCACTAGCACTCTGTAGCACTTGGTGACTGCATCACTACTTACCAAAACATGATTTTGATGATCTAATCACGGATGATTAAGCGTTAAAAGATAACTGTTCACACTCAGTGTTTTGGCTGTAACGCGTTATTAGTTTCTATTTCCCTGTAAAAAGTAATGTAAGGGATTACTCATTATTTAGTAATTTAATTACAGTTACTTTTTAAATAAAATACAATACTTCCTTTAAATATAGAACAATATTAAACAATAAATAAGCAAATAATTATTAACTAACTAAATTTAAAGTACGATGATTGCGCTCCCTTTAAATTTAAGAGAGCGCGCTCTGCGTTCCTGTGAAAGGATGGCAGAAGCAGCGATTGGCTGTCTTGCTAAATGGAAATATAGACAGATATAAATAGAATTTATGACACGTTCAGACAAGAATATAACTTTAAAATGTAAGTTATGTCCTGGTGGAAAAGCTTTCAGACATTCAAGAACCTCTCTGAATAGCACCAGTATCTGATTAAAACACTTGTCACGGCAATATTGCCACATTAAACTTGAGCCGAATTCACCAACAGCGACGGATGAAACTGCTGCTGCAACCTTACCTAAACAGGCGAAGCTTGATTTTAAAAGTGATTGAAGCATATAGTGGAAGAGATGCTACCGCTGCGCACGGTGGAATCGCCGTCTTTTAGGCGCGTACTGAACAAGAAACCTGTGTATGGCAATTTACTGTATGATGTAATTAATAAGTAATTAGTTTGTGTTTTTTTTAGACAGAGTAATTACTACAGTAATTTGATTCCAGTTTTAAAAAGAAACTAGTAATTAGTAATTAATTACTTTTTGGAGTAACTTACCCAACACTGTTCAAACCATTCAGTCATGTTAGTTGTTTTTCTGACCTTTGTAACTAAGGGACTTTATGTTACTATTCTGTTACAAATTTTAGTTAATTTAATTTAAACATACTATATTATTATTTTTTAAGCTAAGAGATCATTCAAGCACGTTTGCCTCTCACCTCCAGGGCTGGGGGGTCGAATCCCGCCTTCACCCTGCAGGCAAGGAGTTTGCATGTGCTCCGCGTGCTTCAGGGGTTTCCTCTGGGTACTCTGCTTTCCTCCCCCAGTCCAAAGACATGCGTTGTAGGCTAATTGGCATTTCCAAATTGTCCGTTGTGTGTGTGTGTGTGTGTGTGTGTGTGATTGTGCCCTGCGATGGGCTGGCCTCCCGTCCAGGTTGCCCCCCTGCTTGTGCCCTGAGTCCCCTGGGAAAAGCTCCAGGCTACCCTGACCCTGTGTAGGATAAGCGGTACAGAAATGGGTGGATGGATAGGTGGATGTTAATTCATGGTTTAATAAACTTTTCTTTATAATCTCTCCTTGTGTTATTGAGGCTTTTACTTACCTTTAATGACGTTGGCACAATTATAGTTTCTTTGTTCACTGACTAAGATTAAGTTAATTTGTTTAAGTAAACATTTTGTTGGACAATCACAGCTTACAACTTATGTGTATATGCTAAATGTGCTTAGGTGCTATTATTGTGATACACATGTGTAAGTGTTACTTAAGTAGCAAATTACTGTATTTATTTACTGTATTAAATACAGGTATTAGTATGCTCAACTGTATATTTAAAATATATATTTGAAGTTCAGAACAGAATAGTACACATGGCCATTACTGAAATAGTAATGTCCATGTGTACTTAAAAGTATATTTGAGTTATATTTAGTTGTTTCTGAATTTATTTTAAGTATGTATTTTAAGTACACAAATGCATTTTTATATAAAATTTAGTGATATTGAAATATAATTTAAAGTGCACATAAGTATATGTTTATCAGTACTGTGTCTACAAATTACACTCTTAAATGTATTTGAATACAACATAGGTTGTTTAAAAAAAAATTTAAATACACTAAATGGAGTATGTGTGTATGTGTTAAAGTATGTATAAATTGTTAACTCTAAAAGCATGTAATTTTCATATCAAGTGTACTTTTTTCCAAACTAAATGTACACTTACATTCGGGTCCATAAGTATTTGGACAGTGACATAATATTTGTAATTTTGCCTGTGTAGACCACAATGGATTTGAAATGATGCAATCAAGATGTGATTGAAGTTTAGACTTTCAGCTTTAATTCAAGGGGTTCAAGAAAAATATAGCATTAACCATTCAGGAATTACGGCCCTTTTTACATAGTTCTTCCACTTTCACAGGCTCAAAAGTAATTGGACAACTGTTCCCTCATTCCAAATGTTGAATTTGCACTTGGTAGCTGTTCATGTGAACTCTCAATACATGGTCCAGAGAGGTGTTTGTGTGGTCCAAAGAAGTGTCTCCTAAATGGTTAATGCAATACATTTTGTTAAATCCCTTGAATTAAGGCTGAAAAACTACACTTCTATCGCTGTCCAAATACTTATGGACCCCACTATAAATACATTTTTCTTTTGCAAGGTACACTTACTATACTATACTACTATTAAATGTTAGTATTCTTAACCAAGGTGCCTTATCACATTAATGGACTGAGTGACTATAGATATAGTGAATGTTAGCTTAATGAAAATTTAAGACTACCTTTGCAATAGGAATAGCATGTGGAGATTCAAACTATCATTTGGGGAAAGAAAAAAAAAACATTAACAGCTAAATGTTTGGCACTTATAGAGATCTGAAGGCATTTGTGAACACTCTCCTGTCAGGATACAGGGGCAATATCAGGTAAAGCAATTAGCCTACTACCAGTGTGTTTATCTTCCACAATGACTGCCAAAAACTGCTCCCCCTTCAGCAGTCAGTTCAAGTTTTGTAAGACATTAGAGATTTTCAGTGGACTCATTTAGAGCAAGAAATAAGCAAATATGAATATGTGCCTTCATTTTTCTATCCAATTAGGATACTGTTTGTGCATTTTTTACATTTTTAAAGTGCTCCATATGCTTACATGTTTCATAACTGCTCTTTAGAGAGGGGCACAAACCCATTTTGGATGATTTGTAGCACAGATTGTCCAAGTCTTTGTGTGGGACAGAAGCACTGACTCAGTGAATCAGAGGTGAGGAGAATGGGGCACCCCACAGTTTTAACAAGTCTGCTGAATCTGTAATGAAAGGAGAAGGGGAGGGTGAAACTGATGAGGAGAGTGAGAAGAATGAAAATGAAAGTCAGGGGGGTAAGGCAGACAGAACAATACACACCATGTCATCTGAATCATTTAAGCCAGACCTAATTAAAGATGAAAACTGCGAGGGAAGCAAGTCATTTTTAAAGGTAACACTAATCAATGAGTGAGCTGACTGTAATCTGTCAGATAGACATGCCTTGGTTTGAGGGTCATTACATCTCTGCTCCCCAGTGTGTTACCACAAAAAGGCACAGAGAAAACAAAGGCTCCTGTGCCATCTGTATAATAGTCTACAACCACTCATTTGTTAGCTCTATTGCAAAGTAGACTATCCATTTTCAAGCTAATAAACATTACCTCTTACCTAAAATTCTTATGTTGGTTCTCTAACATACCTTGATATCACTTGACCACCTTTATAATTCCTTTCTTTATTCTCCTGCAATAGATAGTCATTTGCAGGAGTCTTTGAGAGCTGTCCAAGCCCATACACCATGTTGCCAACTGCTTTGAGATAGAGCTGGGTAGTGGGCTATCAATTCCCAATAAGTTGCACATGTAAAAGAAAGAATTCATAACTCTCAAAGCTGCCGAAAACAGGGATTATCGTCAACACCACTAACCTAGAGTTAGCAGTAGTGCTAACCCTTGCTCAACTGGTAACTAAAAGCCATTCTGCATATAAAAGCCATTCTGTACTGGTCTCGACCTGAAATTAGGGCAGTTTAGGGACCCTTCCATGCCCCACCCAGGGGAGATTGTGATATGTGTGGCAGGGGTCAGGGTGGCAGGACTGGCTTGGCTGACCATGGCTGGTTGCATAAAGCCCCAGTGTTCCCCCTCTGTTCCTGCTTGCCATCTGTCATGATGTTGGCGTGAGCTAGAGTTTCAAGAGCAATGCTGGCTCCACTGGCTGCATGCATGGCAGCTGGAGTCATCACACAGCATGTATCGGCAGGGGAGTACATTGATTTTCTGTCAGCACGTTTTTACATCTTATAACATGGGCCATATTTGCACCTGGCCATGTGGGCCTTTCCGTATTGTGATAATCTATCCATGTATGTTAGCTGAGAAGGATGGAGGAGATTGGTTGTGATTATAGAATCAGTTTTAAGCATGGCATTGCATGGGGAGGAGATTTCAAAGCCCCCGGGGCCTAATTAAAAAGAATTTTAAAAAGGCAGCCACAATGCTGTTATGTTTTGGTTTATATTAACAGCCTCAAACTGCTTTTGGTAATACTTACGAACATATCCAACTATGACCCTTTAATCCTCATTAGAAATACAATGCATATAACAAAAACTCAATGATGATTTTATTTAGTTATACATTTCATTGTACATATACAGTAGTTATACGTTATATAAATTTCAATGTTATACATTTTATTGATTTAGCTATCATTTGAAAATACAGTTCAGCCAATCTGCACTGATGATTTGTTTTTAACAATTTTTTCCCACCTAAAGAAAATACATTTTTAGCAAACAAAAATTACAGGAACTCCAAAAAAAAACTCAAATTGAGAGAGGGAAGTTGACAGAGAGAAATGACTGAGAGAAACCAAGAAAATTAGTTATAGCTTTAGGGTGTGTGATCGTGCAAAGAAATCTACAGCCTAGAACAGAAGTGTATTCCAGTTCCTATTGATCTGGTTCATTTTTCACATTCTGCTGCCCAGGCCTAGAGCCCATGTTATTATCCTGGCTATGGCTGGCATAGGCCAATGAAACATGAATATGAATATAAAATAGAAGACACATAGGGGATATGACTAAGATTCTACCAGAGAGAATAACAAAGATAAAACAGATAAAGATGTGGTTCTTAAGAATTATTTATTTGGAACCATAACTAAACTCTCTAAGCTTAAAATTACTTTCATAAATAGCAGAGAACAAGTAGGAGTCTATACAAGAATCTTTATTTCTCATATTATTATTTAGCTCCATAGTGCAATGTTGCATGGTTTGCTGTAAAAATCCATTTGTCCTTTGTCAGCACAAAACACTTGGATATGAATTTCCCACTCCTGAGTAAGCAGCAAATCTCCAGTGCAGACTCCTGAGATGTGTAAAGAGGTCCTTTCCCCTCTCTTCTTGTTCATCATCACCATAGATTCACCAGCTTTTATTAGTTATTCAAATCTGAGATGTAAAAGGTGTTGATAAAAACAAACAACAACAACAACAACAACAACAACACACTAAGAGTTAGCTGCCTGTCTTGACCAACACAAATATCTGCTCTAATAATGTTGTTGTGCATAAAAAAGGCCAGGACGTGCAACAACATTTCAAGATTAAGATTCATTTCTTGAGGCAGATGTTTTTATCTACAGAGAGAGCCTAGTCCAAGTATATAAGACGTTAAGTTTCCACCAACTTATCAGAAATAAATGCAGGATAGTTGTGGGAAAAACAGAGACAGCTATAACTAAATACAAGGGTTGGTGAAAGTGCAAGTTCTCAGGACTGCTACTAGTACATAAACCTAATATTTAAAATGACAAATCTCTATTCACAATTTAAAATACTTTAATAATTGGTCGGACATTTTTTTTAAAAATTATTTCTGATTCTCTGTGGCTGTACTTTATATTTCTTGCTGGATATTGCCTTATAATATCTTCTTTGACTACATTTTCTGTGTATTTTTTGCTTCCCTGTGTCCTTGTTGCTTGCTGGAGGTTTTGGCTCTATATCCAGTTACCTAAATGTTAGATGGTGAACATGATACTATAAAAGCACAACAAAAATAAGCTTTATGAAACAAGGAAATTCAAAGTGACTGGAAGACAAACCAGACACAAAAGGCACTATTAGTAACTCGAACATGTATGCTACAGAAGTGATGCATGCTCAGCTTTTTGAATGTCATAGTAAACACTATATTTCATTCTGTCAGTATAAACATTAGCTTTGGAGGCTTTGACAAGATTGTAATGAAAATAACAGCAAAAAAGTTTAAGGAGAAATTGCAAGTTATCCATATGCAGAACTGTCTAATTCATTTCATAATGAGACGTTTAAAGGGTCAAATTTGCATTTTAAATTTTAACCAAAAAAATAATAAAATTTATTTCCCTTTTCCTTCATAGTCAGGACAGCATATATACTAATTAACAAAGAAATGTCCTTCCAAAATTAACTAATCAACAAATAAGGTTAATATTTTAAGTCAATTGCCTGTCCAGAGGTGGAGAAGTCATTAAATAAGGTAAATATTTTAAGTCAATTGCCTGTCCAGAGGTGGAGAAGTCATTAATTCAGAGCAAGCAGATTGTGTGTCTATGGTATCAATTTAAATTTTTTAATTAATTGTCTATTACTAGAGGTATTAATTACAGTTGAGGATAAAAGATCACATACACCTAGACTAAATACATTCAAACTCAATTTTCCACACTTCCACACATTTCATGTTACCATACATTTCTTGTTAAGTCAATTAGGGTATCTACTTTGTTTTCAAAATAATAGCTAAGAGACAGATATATTTCAGCTTTTATTTATGATATCAGATTTTTAGTGGATCATTCCTCCTGAGAGAACTGATGTAACTCAGTCAAGTTTGTAAGCCTCCTTGTTTGGACACTCACTTTCACTGTAGTTTCACTTTGTTGTCTTTAAGCCATTTTGTTGCAACTTTGGAAGCATGCTTAGGGTCATTTTCCTGATGGAAGACCCAGTTGCAACCAAGTTTTAACTTTCTGGCTGATGTCCTGAGGTGTTGTTTTAGTATTTCTAGACAATCCTTCTTCCTCATGATGCCATCTGTTTTCTGAAGTGCACCAGTCCCTTTTCCAGCAAAACACCCCCACAAAGTGACACTGCCACCCCCATGCTGTACAGTTGGGATGGCATTCTTCAGAATAAAAGTCTCGCCCTTTTTCTATAGGTCTATATGAATAAAACTTTGCATTTTACATATTAATAGTGCTGTACTCAATGTCCTGGTGATTAACTGCAAAGTTCACTCTGGCTTTTTTTTAAAGCTGGTCGTGGAGTAGGGGCTTCTTGCTTGAACGCCATCAGCCCATGGTGATTCTCTTATTGGTGGATGTACATATTTTGGTACCTGATGCCACCAAATTCTTCACAAGTTTTTTTTATTGTCTTAGGATTCATTTGAATCTTTTGGCCCAAAGTTCATTCATCACTGGGAGTTAAATTGTGCCTCTTTCCTGAACAATATAGTACATGGTCTTGGCTGAGTTACTTGGAATTCCCCACGGTATCAAGGGCAAAAAAGGCACTGGCTCTAAAGGTAGGACCTTTTGCAGTCACCGGTACACTCCCAACTAACTCCGAATTATGACAATTGGGCAATCAGAAACTTCTAAAATTCACTACATCAATTTCTGGAATCTTCCAGTCTGTTTAAAGAGACAATCAACTTGGCATTTGTAAACTTTTGACACACTGAAATTCTGATATAGTGACTTAAAGCTGAAACTAAAACTGTTTATAATCAATTGTTTTTTAAATGGGCTCTGATGTGAACAAAGTAGATGACCTAATTGACTTGCCAAAAGAAATGCAAGTTGAAAATGTGAGTTTATTTGTGAAAATTTGAGTTTAATTGTCTTTAGCCTAGATGTATGTAAACGTTTGGCCTTTCTGGCTATCTAATTTAATATAATTTAATATATACATATATACACATTGCGCGGACAGGATAGCAGCACTGTCAGGTAAGACTTGTGGTAGTGGTCTGTGTGTTTACACCAACAGCTAACAGTGAAGGAATGCTGGAGTGGTCTCGGAGGTATTGTTTGTTGCTGGTGGTTTGTGACTGTAAAGTGCCAGCAACACTATCTGCCCAAAGAGTTTATCATCATGCTCATTGTCGTGCTGTACATTCCAACTGCTGATAATGCAAGGGAAGTGTTAAATGAACTCTATGGAGTTTTCAGTAAGCTATAGACAGCGTGCCCTGATGGATTTTTTCACACAAACCTGAAATGAGTGCTGCCAAAATTACACCAGATATCTCAAACTGTGGACTAAATACTCTAGAAATGTGGTTCTGGTTCAGCACTTCAGGACAGTTTTGAGCACACAGACTGGACATGTTCATCAAGGCGGCTATATACAACCACACCACAGCATAAATGATGTGATTTCCTTCAAGACCATCACCACACAAACCAGAAAGTGAATCCTGTGAATTGTGAATTGTGAATCTGGATCCCTGACATGTGTGGCAGGGAGTATACGAAAGAGTACACATCAGGCCTTGGTGGACTCAGGGTGTAACCAGAGCATTGTCTATGCATGCCTGATTCAGTGCAGGGTATTGTGTAATGCATGATTGGTAAAGGTGTGGTATATGCATGGGGATGTTCCTGAGTATCTGCTGGTACCAGTCATCATTAAATTCTGGGGGCAAAAGCATAGAGGTGGTGGTTAGTCCTTGCCTTACCCATCCACTAATTCTTTGACAAATTTGCCAGCGTTTCAGGCATTACTACAAGAAATATTTGTGAATAGGTTCTAGGAGGCACTCTTCTAAGTTATCTCCCATGTTGGGATCCCAAAAGAGATCCTGACTGACCAGGGCACATCTTTTATGTCACACACTCTTTATGAACTGTATGAATTATTAGGGATTAAATTGATTCGCAACAGTGTTTACTATCCACAAACAGATGGGCTTGTCGGGTAAGTGATAAGTGGCTGGGATAAGTGGCTCAAACCCCTGTTATTTGCAGTACGAGAGGTCCCACAAGCCTCCATGAGGTTCTTGGCATTCGAATTATTGTATGGGCAAAAACCTCATGGCATCTTAGACTTCATTAGGGAAAATTGGGATAAGGAGCCTTCTAACAGCAAAAACAAAATTCAGTAAATACTGGACCTGAAAGGAAAACACACCTTAAATCACCTAACACAGGAGAATTGTATGTCAGCCCAAAGAATGACAGTCTTGACTGTATGACAGGGGTTCTCGGCTATGTGAATTTGCACTGGGAGATGAGGTACTCATTTTACTACCCACATCAAGCACTAAATTACTTGCAGTTGCAAGGGCCCTTCAATGTCAGACAGATCAACTATGAGGTAAGGCAAATGGATAGAGGCAAAAACGGATAGAGACAATGCACTTCAAATATACGTCCTCAATCTCCCAAAACTATGGAAAGAGGTGGTTCCTGCGGCTCTAGCAATGGTTGTTCCCAAGATGGAGAAGCTGGGACTGGAGGTAAATCTAAAAGGTGTGGCCTAATTCACACAGGTCCCCTGTGGAGACCACCTCTAACCATCCTGGAGAGAACCAGTTGCAAGGGGAATTCTCCTATGTGTTTTAGCCTCTAACCAGTCACACGGACCTCATAGACCATCACATTGAGATTTCTCCAAGCATGTTTGGCTGCAGCCACCCCTTTTGTTTACCTGAATACAAAAAAATGGTCTGGGATGAACTCAAGGCTATGCTTAACGTGAGAGTAATTGAGGAGTCCCACAGTGATTGGAGCAGTCCAGTGGTCTTAGTATCCAAGGCTGACAAGTTAGTCTGTTTTTGGGTGGACTTTAGGAAAGTCAATACCATGTCTAAATTTGATGCATATTCAGTGCCATGTATTGATGAACTGCTTGATTGGTTAGGCATTGTTGACTGTTATTCAGCACTGGATTTAACCAAGGATTACTGATAGATTACCTTGACTCCAATATCTCAAGAAAAAACAACCTTTTTAACCTATTTGGGTTACATCAAATTGTCACCATTCCATTTGGTTTGTTTGGAGCTCTAGCAATGTTTCAATGTCTCATGGACAGAATACTCTGCCCACACAGTGCATATGCTGCTGCTTATTTAGATGATGTAATTATTTATAGTAATGATTGGCAGTAGCATTTACAACATCCTTTAGATGGGCAGGACTCACAGCAGTGGAAGTGTGCAATTGGGCAGGTGGAAGTACGGTATCTTGGCTTCCACTTGGGCAATGGGCAGGTGTGTCCCCAAATTGATAAGACAGCAGTAATTGTGGCCTGCCCAAGATCCAAGACCAAAAAGGGGATGAGGCAGTTCCTGGGGCTGGCTGACTATTATCGGAGGTTTGTACCTAATTTTTCAGATGTCAAGTCCAGTGGACTGAGCGGTTTTGTGTGGGGGCCTGCTGTTGCATTCTTCAGACTTTTCTCTCCCAATTGTTCTGCAAAGTGATGTGTTGGACAGAGTGCTGGGGGCCATTTTGTCCCAGGTGGTGGAGAGGGAGGAGCACCTCATGCTGTACATCAAACAGAAGTTCTCATTAAGACAGAGTAAGTACAGGATAATAAAGAAGGAGTGTCTGGTCATCAAGTGGGTGGTCCTCACCCTCTGGTACCACCTACTGGGATACCCCTTTACCCTCTGTTCTGAACACACACTGTTCCAATGGCTCCTACAACTACTTTCCAACCTAATGACAAAGCAGCCCTCTACAGCCCTCTATCAATCTGTCCCGGGCTATCATAGAGGCAAAGCACAACTACATACAAAGAAGCCAAGGCCACTTTCTATACACCAAGGACACAGGGCATATGTTGCAAGGTATTCAGGCCACCACAGACTACAAAGCTATACCACATATCTATGATGGTGAAGCCTCGCTCCCAGATGGACTGAACAATTTCTACTCACGGTTCGAAGCAAAGAACAACATGCCAGCAGGAAAGACCACCCCAACTCCCACTGAACACATGCTTTGTCTGTCTGCAGTAGACATCAGAAAGACTCTGTTCATAGTTAAACCACCGAAAGCTGCTGGTCCTGACAACATACCTGGCAGGGTGCCTAGGGAATGTCCTGATCAGCTTGCAGACATTTTCAGACCACTCCCTGAGACAAGCTGTTGTCCCTGTATGCTTCAAGACATTTTCCCTGTGCCAAAGAAATTGTCTGTGTCTTAAATGAATGACTACTGCCCGTTGCACTCACATTTATGCCTAATCTATTCTATCAAAGCATGTGTTCAGACCTAAAATGGATCATAAGATTTTGCACAAACTCGTGGAGTCCAAGTTGTTGTCAATAATATAGTTTGTAATGAAAATCATTAAATTAGAAAAGAATGCAAAATAGAAGTATTTTTACTAGTGGTCTCAGACATGTCATGAATATCATTATCTCATTACAGTGGCACCTGTCAAGGGGTGGGATATATTAGGCAGCAAGCGAACAGTCACTTCTCAAAGTTGATATGTTGGAAGCAGGAAAAATGAACAAGCATAAGGATCTGAGCAACTTTGACAAGGACCAAATTGTGATGGCTAGATGACTGGGTCAGAGCACCTCCAAAATGGCAGGTCTTGTGGGGTGTTCCCAGGACGCAGTGGTTAGTACCTACCAAGGAAGGACAACTGGTTATCCAGTGACAGGGTCATGGGCACCCAAGGCTCACTGATGCACATGAGGAATGAAGGCTAGCCCGTCTGTACCGATCCCACAGAAGAGCTACTTTAGAACAACTTGCTGAAAAAGTTCATGCTGGCTATGAAAGAAAGGTGTCAGAACACACAGTGCATCACAGCTTGCTACATATGGGGCTGCGTAGCCGCAGACCGGCCAGAGTTCCCATGCTGCCCCCTGTCCACCACCAAAAGTACATACAATGGGCATGTGAGCATCACAAGTGGACCATGGAGCAATAGAAGAAGGTGGCCTGGTCTGACAAATCACGTTTTTTTCTTTTCTTTTTTTTTTTTACTTCATGTGGATGGCCATGCGTGTGTGTCACTTACCTGGGGAAGAGTTGGCAACAGGATGCACTATGGGAAGCAGGCAAGCTGGCAGATATCACTGCACACCTTCAGGCTGTCAAACTGGGAGCCAAAGTTGGGAGAGACAACTCCCTGTGTTTTTACAAAGAAATGGCAATTATATAGAGGATGTTTTGTAAATAAAGTTATATGTTGCTAAAAAGTATTAATTTTCCCTATGTATGTAGATTATATATACTATACTATTTACTATACTATGTGGACCAAATTTGGCAGTATTTGCCAAAATCATGCTCCAGAAATGACAACATCAGGCCAAACCTCACCCAGAACTTAACCTGTACACTCAAAATACAGCTATCTGTACCAAAATTGAGCCAGAATTGAACATTTCAGCCACTAAATAGCCTAAACTGGGCCAGAATCATGCCTTCATTGTACCAGATCTAGTTCCAGTTTTGTTTCTGTCCAACTCAGTTTGATTTAATTCAAATATATTAGAAAAGGTTGTGTCTGCTCAATTATGCTCCTTCTTACAGGAAAACAATATCCTTGAAGAATTTCAGTCAGGTTTCAGGCCCCATCATAGCACAGAAACTGCGCTAGTAAAAATCACAAATGACTTGTTTTTAGCTTAGGACTAAGGCTGCATCTCAATATTAGTCTTACTTTATGGTGCTGCATTCGACACTATAGATCATAACATTCTCGTAGATCGCTTACAAAATCACATAGGTATTCAGGGACAGGCATTAAAATGGTTTAGATCCTACCTGTCTGATCGATACCATTTTGTAGATTTAAATGGAGAACTATCCAGTGTAATGCCAGTGAAATATGGGGTTCCACAACGATCAGTTTTAGGACCTCTGCTGTTCTCAATTTACATGCTTCCCTTGGGTAACATCATTAGAAGACATGGGATTAGTTTCCATTGTTATGCTGATGATACCCAGTTATGCATCTCATCAAAACCAGATGAAATAAATAAATTGTCTAGATTAACTGAGTGTGTTAACGATATAAAAGATTGAATGACTCATAATTTTCTATTACTAAATCCTGATAAGACAGGAATATTACCTATTGGTCCAAAAAACCAGTACACAAAAGCTCTCACAATTCAACTTGAATTTAGAAGGATGTACTATTACTACTAGCTCGACAGTGAAAGACCTGGGCATAATATTAGACAGCAGCTTGTCTTTTGAAAATCATATTTCCAATATTACTAAAACAGCCTTCTTCCACCTTAGAAACATTGCCAAGCTTAGGAACATTTTATCTGTATCTGATGCAGAAAAGCTAGTTCATGCATTCATGACCTCCAGACTGGACTATTGTAATGCATTGCTAGGTGGTTGTCCTGCATCTTCAATAAACGAGCTACAGTTAGTCCAGAATGCAGCCGCCAGAGTTCTTACTAGGTCAAGAAAAGATGATCACATAACCCCAATATTATCATCCCTGCACTGGCTACCTGTTAAGTTTAGAATTGATTATAAACTAGCACTACTTACATACAAGGCTGTAAATGGTTTAGCTCCCATGTATCTAGCCAGTCTTCTAACACGTCACAATCCACTACGCTCCTTAAGATCTCAAAACTCCGGACTTCTGGTAGTTCCCAGAATATCAAAATCTACAAAAGGGGGTAGAGCATTTTCGTATTTAGCTCCTAAACTTTGGAATAGCCTTCCTGACAGTGCTCGGGGCTCAGACACAGTCTCCCAGTTCAAACGTAGATTAAATACATATCTTTAGCCAGGCACACACTTAATACATACCATAACCTTGTACTTCAGTACATCTGATTAATTGCACATTATGTTTTAGTGCTTGCTAATATTATGATCAGCAGCTATGCTAATTCCTTTCCACTTGTTTCCCTTCTTCTACCCATCCCGAGGCACATAGAGATTGTGCCAGCTCCAGTAGACAGAGGCCAACCCTACAAGGATCCTGAGGCATCCAGAGATGGACCAGCTCCAGCTGGTTTCTGCCTCGAGAGGATTTGGGTATTCAAAGCAACGCTGCCAACCCTATGTGGACTTTGAGGAAGACAACAACCTCCAAATTAATATACACATAAAATTCTACATGACTATACATAAATGCAGAAAGGACATTGTTCATATCACACTCTCCAGTGTCACCAAAATGAGGATGGGTTCCCTTTTGAGTCTGGTTCCTCTCAAGGTTTCTTCCTCATATCATCTAAGGGAGTTTTTCCTTGCCACAGTCGCCTCAGTCGCCTCAGCCTTGCTCACTGGGGATAATTTTGTCTAACATCTAGGACTATTAGCATGTTTTTGTTTCTGTTTGCATGTTTTTTTTTGTTTCTTATGTTCTGTAAAGCTGCTTTGAGACAATGCTCATTGTTAAAAGCGCTATACAAATAAAATTGAATTGAATTGAATTGAATTGAATTGAATTGAATTGAATTACATCCAAATTGCTCTCTTAATTACTCTCTTAATGATTTTGGAAGTAGGAAGGGTGTACTTATTTTTTCCCACCTGGTTTCTGAATGTTGGTTTTCTTTTTGGGAAAAAATGTCTACATATTGAAATTTGTTAATTGTTATTTATTTATAGAAGTTGGTGATGACCACACAATTGCTATTAAGGATCTGATAAATAAAAACAGAATTGAAGGAGGGTGTACTTTCGCTTTCCCATGACTGTAAGTGAAATTAAAAGAGGACACTGATCAGGTCAATGATCGTTTCATTTAGAGTTTGAAATTTGAAAAAAAAAAAAAAAAAGACAAAAATAAGACGTAAAGCAACGTGTTCAGTGACTTCACTTTTATAGTCTGTTGGTAAAAGCATATGCATATTTGTAAATGGAATCTACACCAAACAATACATTTTCTAATAATGATTTATTATTCACGTTGAACAGTGTTTGTAGTTTAGCAACTCGCAGCTGAGGCAGGCAGAACGCAAACAAAAGACAGGCGAGATTAGTGTAAAATACACATGCTCTTTACTGACTTGAGAGGAAAATATGACGGAGTGAGGAGGCGTAGGTGAAGAAAGCGTGAGGCTGACAGTCTTCCCTGGGCCGAGGGCTGTGGAGTGGAGAAGGATCGCTGTTGACATGGTGCAGGGTTGCGAGCGGGCGGGAGGGAGGGAGGGAGAGAGAGAGAGAGAGAGTGGTTAAGCACGGTGATATTTAGAGAACTTGCTCACCTTTCTGCGCTCGTAGAGCCTTTTTATATTCTCTCTGCTTCTCCCAGAGGGTGAAGAGCTGCCTCTGTAATCAGTGGCCGCCACTTATTTCCCACTCCGCCTCGCAGCCATGCGCGCTCTTGCTGTTCAATACACCGGTGCTGAAGTGGCTCCGTCCCTTCAGCACCCTGGCGGTAGTCGCGTGAAGAGCGTGTAGAGGTTTATGTGCCAGGGCTGGAGGCTCGCCGCCACAGTAGCATCTAAACAAATAAAATATTTTATCAGGATTACTTCCACTGACTGAAACAAGGAGCAAACAATACAGGAAACCAAAGGAAACATTTTCAAATAAAGGATTAAAAGGAGATAATTGTCATGAAATAATAAATATAAAGGCTACATTAAACATTGGAGCAACTCGATGTGGAAAAAAAAGTGCTCTTTTATTCAGTTCAGTGAGAGTGAGAAAAGTGCAGAAAGTGGGTACATGGAACAGGAGTATCATGGACAGCATAGCATGGAGCTTGGTGAGCAGCACCAATGTGAGTCATTGGGGGTTCTTTCGGCCGTCAGGGCAAAGTCTCTTGAGCACACTTTGTAGCGTTGGCGCATGAGGGAGAACAACCGCATCAGTAATTACAGGAAAATCTAATAGATTCGCCTTACTGTGTCTGCAGCACCCTTTCATACTCCCATGGCTTCTCAAGGATGGTGAAGAGCTGCACTGCCATCAGTGTAGACCAGCCATGTGGAACTGTGCCTCCCCTCCCTGTGGCCATGTGCTCCTGCGCTATCCACAGCAATGGGGTGCTGAAGTGGTGCTGTCCTTTCAGCACCCGGGCGGCAGTCACGTGAAGAGCGTGTAGAGGGTGTAGAGGGTGCAGGCCCACCGTTACAACATATAGAAACATATACCGATATGTATTCCTGTTTTCGAATTGTTTTGCCTGGAGTTTCTTGCCTGCATCGGCGTCTTAACTATACTGTTACTTTCTTTTCTAAATCAATAATTTTGCGCTATCGTTTTCATCTGTTGTATTTTTCATGTTCTCTTCTACCGTATTTTCATTTTTCTTTCCCTCGAAGAGTGCTTTTGTATTTTGTCAAGACAGCGAGAGGAGGCCATCCACACCGGATCCACACCGTCTAAAATAATATCAACAAATCTTCGACTAAGGTGCGTTAAACAACATGTCTAACGTTCAGCTTATTCAGTGTGTTGAGTGCAGGATGTTTATTCACTCTTCCTACGTTGTTACTAATAGCTTTATTTGTGATAAATGCATGTTAGTTAGCTCTCTGACAGAGAAGATTGCAGCATTAGAGGTGCACATCCAGACTCTAGAGAGAGTTAGTGAGAGTGAGAGCAGTGTAGCTTCTGTAGGGGAAAGTCTGGATGCCTTAGGCGGAGTTAGCAATCCCCCAACTCCGGCATTAGAGCCCTCATAGCGGGGCGAATGGGTGACGACTCTGCAGCATAATCGCAAAGCCAAAGCTAACGCTAAGGCTCGCCCACGGGAGCACCACTCCTCTCCGCTTCACGTGTCCAACAGGTTTGCTCTCCTCAGTGAAGCACCAGCTGAGAAACCTGAAAGAGCTCTGGTTATAGGTGACTCTATCTTGCGGAACGTGAAATTAGCTAGGCCTTTAGGGGCACCAGCAGCTTTAGTTAGGTGTATACCGGGAGCCAGGGCGCCGGACATAACAGGTAATCTTAGGGTCTTAGGCAAGCACAGGTTTTCAAAGATAGTTATTCATGTAGGAGCTAATGATATACACCTTCGTCAGTCTGAGGTTACTAAGAGTAACATGGTAGAGGTGTGTAAATTACCAAAGGTGATGTCCAATGCTGTAATATGCTCTGGCACCATCCCAATGCGGCGTGGCGATGTAGCTTACAGCAGGTTATGGTCGCTGAACTGCTGGATGTCCAGGTGGTGCTCCAAAAACAATGTGGGCTTTATAGATAATTGGACTATCTTTGAGGGCAAGGCTGGCCTTTTAGGGCGGGACGGTGTCCATCCCACTCGGGAAGGTGCTGCTCTCATTTCTTGCAGCATAGCACATAGTCTCAGAACAGGCCTAGTTAATCTGTGACAATCCAGGGCCAAGGCCAGGGAGCAGACAAGCAGGCTAAACCGACCTTCTGCTAGCTGCACTGAGTCGTCACTTAGGTTCCACCGTATTGAGACTGTGTCTGTTCCCTGAGCTAAACAAAATTATAGACATACACAGACAGTTTGTTTTAGTAACCTAATTAACATAAAATTAAATCAAACCGAATGCATAGCCAGCACCGTTGATCTGAAGCTAGGACTGTTGAATATTAGATCTCTTGCGTCTAAAGCACTTATTGTTAATGAAACCATTACTGATGTTATTGGAGTTTGATGTGCTGTGTTTAACAGAAACGTGGATTAAACCAAACGACTTTGTAGCATTAAATGAAGCTAGTCCTCCCGGGTACAGTTACATACATCAGCCCCGTCTAACTGGCAAAGGAGGAGGCGTCGCTATAATGATAATCTAGGCATCACGCAAAAACCTAGTCATAAGTTCAACGCATTTGAAGTTCTTTATACTAACATAACATACGTAGCCACTAAAAATAAGTCTACCCAGGTGATTCCAGTAATTATTATTTACAGACCCCCAGGGCCATATTCGGAATTCCTATGTGAATTTGCGGATTTCATCTCTAACCTGGTTGTTTCTTTAGACAAAGCATTAATTGTTGGAGACTTTAATATTCATTTTGATAATCCAGAAGAGAACTTTGTTCCCTCTTTGTTCCCTCTGAGAACAGCAGCTGTGTCCATACTTGATTCAGTAGGGGTTAATCAGAATGTAATATGACCCACTCACAGTGATCATATCTTGATCACACTCTTGATTTAATACTAACATTCGGATTAAATATAGAAAATATAGTATTATTTCCACAGTCTGAAGTTATCTCAGATCATTACCTCATCTCATTTAAAATGTGTCTTAATCATAATATATGCAATAATCAAACTAAATTGGTAGTATTTCAAATAGCATGGAAGGAGAGCCTTTTGAGCTATAAGAAAGCTCTTAGTGCTGCTAGATCAGTGTATCTCTCCACCCTAATTGAAGATAACAGAAATAATCCTAGATTCTTATTTAATACTGTAGCAAAATTAACTAGGAATAAGACCACAATAGAAACACGCACACAATCATTATATAGCAGCGATGACTTCATGAATTTTTTCAATAGTAAAATTTAAAATATCAGGCAAGAAATTCAGACTATTAATTTAAACCGGACAGTTTTATAACTAACCCTGTAGATGATAATATAATAATATCAGATCAACAATTACAATGTTTTACTCCCCTTGAAGAGACTGAACTAATTTCACTAATTTCATCATCAAAATCATCAACCTGTATACTAGATCCTTTACCTACTTGTTTCCTCAAACAGATAATTCCTGAAACAATTAAACCTCTTTTAAAGATAATCAATTCTTCCCTTAGCATTGTCTATGTACCTAAATCTTTTAAATTAGCAGTTATCAAGCCCCTGATTAAAAAACCTGACCTTGACCCCTGTCAGGTGTCTAACTATAGACTAATATCAAACCTCCCCTTTATCTCCAAGGTCCTAGAAAAGGTTGTAGCACAGCAGCTGTGCTCATACTTACATATGAATAACATTCATGAAATGTATCAGTCAGGATTTAGGCCTCATCATAGCACAGAGACAGCACTGGTAAAGGTTGTAAATGACTTACTACTGGCCTCTGATCAGGGTTGTGTCTCCTTGCTTGTGCTGCTTGACCTTATTGCAGCTTTTGATACCATTGATCATGCTATTCTCCTCGATAGACTGGAAAATGTAGTAGGCATTAAGGGAACGGCCCTTTCCTGGCTCAGGTCTTATTTGACTAATCGTTATCAGTTTGTAAACGTAAATGGTGACTTCTCTTCTCATACTAAGATAAAGTTTGGTGTTCCACAAGGCTCTGTTTTAGGCCCATTGCTCTTTTCTTTATATATGCTACCTCTGGGCAAAATTATTCGTAAGCATGGTATTAGCTTCCACTGTTACGCTGATGACACACAGTTGTATGTTTCAGCAAAGCCAGATGACAGACACCAGCTTAATGAAGTTGAGGAATGTGTAAAAGACATTAGAAATTAGATGCTTATTAACTTTCTCTTACTTAATTCTGACAAGACAGAAGTACTTGTACTAGGACCACATGCAGCTAGAAGTAAGCTTTCTGATTACATAATAACTCTGGATGGCCTTTCTGTTTCATCATGTGCAGCAGTAAAAGACCTTGGTGTGATTATTGACTCTAATCTTTCTTTTGAAGCTCATGTATATATCACTAGGATTGCTTTCTTTCATCTCAGAAATGTTGCTAAAATAAGAAATATATTGTCACTACACGATGCAGAAAAATTAGTTTATGCTTTTGTTTCCTCTAGGTTGGATTATTGTAATGCCTTACTGTCTGGATGTTCCAGTAGGAGCATAAACAAGCTCCAATTAGTCCAGAATGCAGCAGTAAGAATCCTTACTAGAATCAGAAGATATGACCACATCACCCCTATCTTATCCATGCTGCATTGGCTCCCAATCAAATTTCGTATTGATTATAAAATACTACTATTGACCTATAAAGCACTAAATGGTCTCGCGCCACAGTACCTGAGTGAACTTTTGATCTTTTATGATCCGCCGCGCCTACTCAGATCAAAAGGTGCAGGCTATTTGTTGGTACCTCGAATAGTGCATGCTACAGCTGGGGGTAGAGCTTTCTCTTACAAAGCCCCACAGTTATGGAACAGCCTTCCACTTAGTGTACATTATCCTTATCCATTAGAGGACAAAAGCTTACCTAACAATCTCTCCCTCTCTCTCCATCTCTCTCTCTCCCCCTCGCTCTCTGTCGAGCTACACATGCTACTTCTGAGATCCCAGTGATCCTGACCCCTACTGCTCCTCCTCCCTGTCTGACCCATCCTGATGCCCCTTCTGCTCCTCTTCGCTGCTTGACTCACCCTGATGCCCTACTTCTGGTTGGAGTTATTGGTTGAGTTTTCTTGCTGCTGCTGGTGGTGGCCCCATATGGACGATCTGAAGAACCATTTGGTTTGCTGGTGATAGTCCCACCTGGGGGATGTGGAGATGGCTTGGGGATCACATATTGGGAGCTGTACTGTAATGGCCTGGGACTGCAATTGCTGTAGTGGCTTTGGGGCTGCGGTTGCCACAAACACCTTCGTACTCAGGACTCCGTCAGTGGACAGTGGATAGATTTTAACCAGCCAGACTTCTTCCAAAAACTGTGATGAATTTATTGGTTGCACAATTGCACTATTTGTCCATATAGTACACAAAAATAGAAGGGATTTATTTATAATTGCACTATCCGTCGCGCCCAGACGAGGATGGGTTCCCTTTTGAGCCTCGTTCCTCTCAAGGTTTCTTCCTCATATCATCTCAGGGAGTTTTTCCTTGCCACTGTCACCTCTGGCTTGCTCATTAGGGATAAATTCACATATTTACAATATATATTTTTTGTGAATCCATTTATTTCTGTAAAGCTGCTTTGTGACAATGTCCATTGTTAAAAGCGCTATACAAATAAAATTTAATTGAATAGAATGTATAAACATACTTAAAACATTGTAGCTTTTTAATAAGAATACAATATACAAATACTAAAACATGGATGTGCATGATTACTTTATCAAAACTCATCTTATTTTTTACTTATTTATGCTAGTTAATTAATCTTATAGGGTAGGGTAGTTTAGCCAAAAACTTGACTTAAATACTGCTAGCTAAAAATAAATCACCTAAGTAATTTCTAATAGCTTCTAGAGTGAGAATTAAAAATATATATGTCGAAATGACAACTCACTCTTTACGCATTACTAGCAGGATCAGATTTTTATTTCAGAGGTGATTGATGAAGTCTTATTTTGTACATACAGTAAAACATGTATTACTGTCAGGAGGTGTAGACGGAGATGGATGCATTTACTAGGAACTGGCAAACAGATCCAATATGTGAGGCAGAAGAGAGATAGCAGATACTCAGAAAAATACAAAAATCTGAAGACCAAGTAGCTTAGGCAAGATCAAAATCAGAATGTCTGAACACAGAATGCTTGGCTTAGTAAGTTTGGGTAGTGTTAACATGATTGTTATTTTGAAATAAGTAATAAGTAAGTAAATTCTATCGACATATAAATTAAAGGCACTTCACCCTACATGTTGCAATACTCAACAAATAAAACACCACCTTTAAACCTCAGAAAAAAATTAGCAGAAAGAATACAGCCAGTTGTCTAATCAGTTTGAAACTATTGTATCCTATTGCAGCACAGGATAAACCAATAAACCTTCATTGTTTTGAAGAACACAAATTATTTTCTTCTTTAGATATTAAATTTTTTAGACTATTATTTAAATGCAAATATTCAAACAGTAAAATGCCCATCCCTAATGTAAAAGCCTAGAACTTCAAAATCATATTATTACATTTCCAAATATGTAACAAGCTCTAAAAGATAACAGATAGCAATATAGTTCAGGCTTACTTCTTTTTGCCAAATCTGGCCAATGAGTATTTGTGTGTTCATTGTGTCCTGTGCTGTTCAGTGCGTATTTTAGTGTTTTGGAAACCTTAGACTTCTGCATTTGCAGGCTGTCTCCTCTTCCTCACACCTCCCAGTCACCAGCCAAATTAACTGAAACCAAGGCTGAGTAACATTCATCTCAGTGGCCTTTGCACAAAAGGAATTTCTTCTTACTGCATTGTGCTCTAAGATCTAGGATCACAGAAGAGTGTGAAGAGATTCATTCATACATTCAGGCAAATTACAGTATTTTACACTCCGTGCTGTGCAGAACTGCACAATCACTGGTGCACCAAGTTTTCTATCTATAAACATTACAAAATATTTATGCTCTATTGGGTAGTTCAGGCCCTGGAAAATTTTGGCTAGTACCCTGTATTTGATCATCTATAATGTTAACATGTTTACACTAATATGAGGGTGAACAGAGACATCCCTGCTTTATATTTACTAATCCACTGTAAGAACACAGAAATGAACAAAGCTATTAGCCTACCTGAGTGCAAACTTGACAGCCTCAGCCTCAGCATTTCGTACAGCTGACCTCTGATACATTAATTATATTCAGCGCAATAAAATAAATAAATCCTCTGCAATGTGAACCTCATCTCTGTTCCCGACCAAACAGATGAGAATCCTTGTCCTTTTCCCCATGTACTTTAACTACTGAAGGAGAGACTATGAGTAATAAAAACAGAAACACAGAAGTAAATGATTAGCTGTATTTAAAGGTGTGAGTACTACTGCAAAGGTGATTTCCGCTCTGTACGGGTTCCTGTACAATATCAGGTGATAAATGTGGCATTTATTTTAAAACTGACTACATTAGTCCATAAGCATGTTAACCAACTCATTAAGTAAAATAAGCAGCATGATTAATATAAAAATTCTCATGAACTAAGAAAACATAAAGATATTTCAGTTATGCTGATTATTTACGCAGCTTACAAACCATAGATGTTAGCTACCCTAGATTATTTTACAAAAACATATCCTGTTAGTTTTGTTACTGAGCTAATGTTGGCTAAATAGGTTTCCGTCAGTACCATATTTCAGTCATAGGCATGAGTGTATTGTAAAATGACAATTTAAAAAATTGGAAATGGGTCACCTAGCTAAGTAGATTAAGGATAGTTGGATGATAGATAACTAGCTGTAGGATAGAAATCAACCTTGTGGACTGATGTCTGTTGGCACCTTTTTCCCCTTTGGGTTAACCAGATTCATGCCAGACTTTAAATGTTCTTTTCAGGATGAATTCAGCATAAACTTGGCCCACATACCACTCAGCAATGCCAGAACTAAAGACTCAGAAGACCCAAATGTAAGCCAGACTCAGCCAGACTTTTAAGCCAGAACATCTAAAAAAGCCCCCCATGTTCTGGAATAAGATTCTTTGGACTGAGGAAACCAAGATTAACTTGTACCAGAATGATGGGAAGAGAAAAGTATGGTGAAAGAAAGGAACAGCTCATGATCCAAAGTATACCACATCATGTGTCAAACATGGTGGAGGCAGTGTTATGGCATGGGCATGTAATGGCTGCCAATGGAACGGGCTCACTGGTGTTTATTGATGATGTGCCAGCTGACAGAAGTAGCAAGATGAATTCTGAGGTGTATAGGGCTATACTCTCTGCTCACATTCAGCCAAATGCTACAAAACTGATAGGATGCCACTTCACAGTGCAAGTGGATAATGACCCTAAACATACTGCGAAAGCAACTCAAGACTTTTCGAAGGCAAAGAAATGGAATATTCTTTAATGGCCATGTCAGTCGTCTGATCTCAACTCAATAGAACATGTTTTCACTTACTGAAGACAAGACTGAAGGCAGAAAGAACCACAAACAAGCAGCAACTGAAGGTGGCTGCAGTGAAGGCCTGGCAAAGCATCTCCAGGGAGGAAACTCAGAATTTGAGTTTTGAGAACATGGGTTGCAGACTTCAGGCAGTCATTGACTGCAAAGGATTTTCATCCAAGTATTAAAATTATGGCTATATTTACAATTATGTCACTTTGTCCAAATACCTTTGAGCCCCTGAAAATAGAGGTACTTTGCTTAAAATGGCTGTAATTCCTAAATGGTAAATGTCATATTTTTGTGGAACCTCTTAAAATAAAGCTGAAAGTCTACTCTTTGATCACATCTTGATTGTTTTATTTCAAATCCATTGTGGTGGTGTATAAAGGCAAAATCACAAAAACTCTGTCATTGTCCAAATACTTCCAGACCTAACTGTATATAAAGATATTACTTTATAATCATAAGATGTACGTGTTGAACTAATTTCATGAAGTTCTGAAATTTCCATTAGCAATTATAGGCTTTTGGGCTTCCTTCATGCCCATATTTTTAAATGACCCTGTTATAGCCATCCAAAGAATAAAATTCAACATTTTTTCATAATTATTGACATAGGAACTCCAGAAAATTGTACTACAGTCAGAGAATTGTAATTGTTGAGGTTGAGTGTAAAACATAGTTCACAAAAGTAGTGTTTTTTTGAAAATGTGATAGCACCTTTTTTTGCACAGACCAGGCCACCAGGGACCTCTGGGGTCAAACAGATCCACTGACTTTTGTTCTGATCTGCCTCTGTGAAGCGTGTCTAATAACTCAAGTCATGATGTCTATGACATATACTAAGTTTCATCGGAACATGCCAAAGCGTTATGGAGATATAGCCTCAGGTCCATTTCAGTGTGCTCATAGCCAAATCCATTTGGGTGTTATTTAAAAACAGTTTGACTAATCAACTTGAATTGCAATTTTTTGTCAGCATGATATGCAGATATTCTGGGTCCATTTTGGTGAAAATCAGACGAACGGTCTAGGAGGAGTTCAGAAAAGAATGTTTTCAAAGCATTTCAAAACAACAAGTTTGGCCGACCATGGCATAACTGGTATCATTGTTCATGGCATGACCCAAGGAATCTATCAAGACTAGTCTCATGACAATAGGCAAAAGTAGTCAAAACATTATTAGCAGTTTTTGAAATTTTTGACCACAAGGAGGTGCTGTCAAGAAACTTTTTGAGTACCTTCAGGGCATGGTGCCGATGACATCAATTTTCACAACAACATGCCAACATGTTCGTAAAATACACTGAAGTTGACCTGTGCCAAATTTGGTGATACTTAGAAAAAAATTGAAGGAGGAGTAGCGAAAAAACAGATGTTAAGAAAATCCAATATAGCAGAAAATCTATTTAGGCAGAAGTTGATGTCTTAGGGTGCACTGAACTCATCTCAACCCAGGGGTGGCTTTTAATGGCTTTTAAATTTTGGACATATGGTTCAAAAGTTATGACCATAAACGTACTTCCAAATTAGTCCAAAATATGACCCGATGGTTGCGCTAAAGTTTTGGCAGCACTTAGCCCAAATTTCACAACTTTTTACCAGATGGTTCCATGAGCTGCCATAGACACCCTAGCCAGAAGAAGAAAAAGAAGAAAAAGAAAAGGTAGAATAACAATAGGATGCCTATGCACCTTCTGGATTGGCCCCATAATAATAATAATAATAATAATAATAATATAGCTGCAAGCATGAAAAACTTGATAGTTGCTGATTAGACCTCTGGGGCCAAGAGTCAAGCAAGTCCACCAAGTTTCATTCTGATCGGCCTTTGTTATCCTTGTCTAACAGCTGCTGAAAATTAATTAAGTGCTAATAATTTTTCATGGTGGAAATGAAACTGGAGGCTGTGATAAACGGTTCAAAGTTATGGCGAAGTGGAGTACTACCATCCCTCAAAGTTTCATGTCTCTAGGCCTTACGGTTTGGTCTGCACGATCAGTTTTAGCTCATAATAATAATAATAATAATAATAATAATAATCCTTACAAAAACAATAGAGTTTCAGTACTTCATGCTTGAACCCCTAATAATAATAAAAATCCTAAGAAAAATAGTAGGGTTTCAGCACTTCACACTTGAACCCCTAATAATTATAAGAAGAACACTAACGATTACAATAAGTGCCTACGCACCTTCGATGCTTGGCCTCTAAATATAATTGCAAGCATCAATTACTGAGCCAAGCACACAAACTGCAAAGAATTTGATTGAATATACCATAGTGGTGATGCTTTTAGGCTAGTGCTTAAAAATCCATCAATAGAATTATTCATAATGGTATAAAATTGCTTTTTATCTCATTTGGCCAATCATCATGAATTCCATAACGTTCTGTCTGCATGGACTGAAGATGATTTGATTTTCATGAAAATCGGACTAGCGGTCCAGGAGGAGTTTTTCAAAATTAAAACGGGTGGAAAATCTAGTTGGGTGGAAATTGAAACCTTGGTATGTATTTGACTTGGCAATGAGCAAGTTATTAGCATAAACATGAGTGCAACTTTGAGTTGTTGGCTGCGCTAGAGGGTTTGAGATAAAGATTCCAAATTGGCTACAAGGTGTATTCAAACTGTCCCCAACAAGTGCAAAATTTCATAACTTTCCCATAAGCGGTTCTATGGGCTGCCATAGACTCCAAGAGAGTAAGAAAAAGAGGAATAATAAGAACACTAATGATTACAACAGATGCCTACGCACCTTTGGTCCTTGACCCCTAATAAGAACGTTAACGATTACTATGTCCTAGAAGTACTGTCAGGGAAGAACATTCAAGCAGCCGGAACAGCCAGAGTTTGCCGCTTTGCAAACCCCCCACTCAAGGCAGACAAGGAGATGTCAAAGAAAGGGCGGGGGAGTCACGATGAAGTGAGAAGCAAGATGGGAAGGTGGTCCTGGTGAAATGGTTCGACAATCGATCTGTTGTGCTGGCCTCCAACTTTGTCGGCGTTGGAGAAGAAGACGAGATTGAGAGGTGGGAGCAGAAAGAGGGGGAGTTTGTTAAGATCAAACATCCAGAGGTAGTAAAATTGTACAATGAGGCCATGGGAGGGGTAGACATATTTGACCAGCTTATCAGCCTCTACAGGGCCACCATACGCTCCCGGAAATGGTCACTGCGCATGATTACTCATGCTTTTGATGTTGCTGTGGTGAACAGCTGGCTTGAGTACCGCCGGGACCAAGAACTCCAGGGCACTCAGCCAAAGCAAGTGATGGATCTTCTTGAATTCAAAATGACAGTGGCAGAAGCGGTTGTTCGCGTGGGGAAGACACAATCACTGAAAAAATGAGGGAGACCCAGCAGCTCCAATACACCCAGTCCTTGCATTAGCCCCACTCCCCAGCCACCAAATGAGCCACCAAAAAGGAGAGCAGCCATGGAAAGACGACCAATTGAGGACGTACAGGCTGACATGCTGGACCACATTCCTAATTATGATACAAAAAAAGAGGCAACAAGGTGCAAACTGGCAGGCTGTTCAGGAAAAACCCATGTCTACTGTGACAAGTGCAAGGTGCACTTCTGCTTTGTGTCGCAGAGAAACTGTTTCAAATATGCCCACAGAAAATGAACCTAAGCGACAGATTTGTGAGGATCTGAAGTTTTTTGTTGACTTGTTAGCTTTGTTGGTTTGTTTAAGCTGTTCAAAACCAGGTGACATGTGATGTCAATAAATGAATGCATGATGTCATATTTTCACAACTGTTCGGACCCGATGTCCATTAAGATGGACAAAAAAAATAACAATTAAAGAGTGTTGATAAAAAAAAAAATATTGATTGATTCTCATTATTGGTTGTATATGGATGGGAAAAAAGTGATTATTATATTTTTCACAACCTGGGAACATAATTCAGGTCTGAAGGGGTTAAGCCACGTTAAGCGTTTTCTTTACGTAAACGTGAAAATATTGTCTTTCCACTTGGACTACGGTGCTGTTGTCTTAGCAGTAGATAGTGTTTATGACAAGAGAAATGTGAGAGAAAAATGGTTTTCCCTGGTCATTGTTTTAGTACATTAGGTCCTTACGGTATAAAATTCAATAATTTTATTTAGATAAAGAATTTGAATTAAGTAGTAAATTAAAAGATTAATTAATATAATGATATATTTTAGAAGAGACAAGTACATAGTATTATGTAAACGTTGTTCAACGCTGAGCGTTTCATAGTATAGTCCAATTGGTGCAATGCAAAATGCGGGTTTGCGTGTCGCGATGCGTGTTAGTCTTACAAGAAGATTGCAGTGATGTCCGAAATTGCTGAGCTGGTGTTTAGTAACAAGCAAAAAAGAGATATGTTGTTGCCTGTTTAAATTGGGATAAGTGTTTTACAGCAAAGTAAAATGTTTTAAAACATACAATCTATGTTTTATTTGTAAATACTATTTGTTGTAAGGTGAACGTGAGAAAGCAAATGTTCGCGAGATTAATGTATGAAGACAGAGTAGCACGTGCGCTGTGAAAAGTGTTTAGACTGTCGTGTTTTAATGTTAGAATGTTATTTTTTAATGTATTGAGATATTAAATTAGTATCGTATGAATGGTGTATTAAGCATTAAGTTAATGTAAAGTCGTGGTGTTGATATTTGGAGTTCTCTGACTGAAAAAAAGATACTCAGACAATATAATGGTTTTATTTGTTGTAATGGTAGTTGTATTGGTTTTAATGCAAACTAATAGTTTTTGTGGTTGTCTACTGGTTATGTTATGTTCTACTGATGGCATGTATGCCACTAATCGAGAGTTTGAAATCTGTTATAGAAGCGAAGTATTGAATTGTAATAGAATATGGTGGAAAATGGGCTACATGATGGTAAATCGCTGATGGTTTGCATTGGTATTCGTTAGGGTTGCAATGGTATATGTATGAACGTACACAGGGCTTTCGGTATGGTACAGGAATGATCAAGTGACCTACATATCATGGTATGTGTGATAGAAGGAAAAAATCATTTTGGAGCAACACCGAAGATGTGTGCGCTACGGGTACTCGCAATTTGTTTCCTTATTTTTATACTGTCTTGCGGTTTATGAGTGCTGCACCGTCCGATAACGTGTCACACAAATAGCGCTATTAACATGGATTGCACGAGACGCAAGAAAGACGGAGGGTTCAGTCGGACACACATAGTATAATGGTACTCTTACTATTATAATAAAGTTTGTGGTATTTAAATTATCGTACACCTCCCTAGAATACTAGATGGTAGAATATCTATCATTCTGTTACCCCCGATAGCAACCGCTAACTGATATTAGACGGCTTATCCGGGTATTGTGAGTCAGCTTGAGGTAGTAGCCTAAAATATTTCAATTTAATAGTACTTACTGTGGCAAGTAGTCGTGTAATAAGTGGGATAACGTGCAATCAACTGGTTGTTATTGTACAATAAACCCCTTTAGGGTGATACACAACCTCTTCATGTCGCGTCCTGACTATGCTGTCAGGGTTTATTTTGTGATAAGAACCGGCTAATTGTACATTATCCTTTACATAGATAATCTTCTGTGACGGGACTGTTTGTTCTAAATATATACTAGAGTATGACAATATAAGATAATAATGAATGTAAGAATTTTTGCTGTTGTTTTCAGAGGAGTTTTGTTTTTGTTGTTGATTGTGAGAATGGAGAAAAAATCGAAATTAGAAGTGAAAAGATACCTCCATGAGGTGTCAGGATTTATGGAGGGAGGAGATTGTTACAAGTACTTCACAGCATTATTACAGGACGCAGAGAGGAGCAGTCGCGTTGTGGTAATCAACGATATGTTTTTCAGACTGCAGAGAAAGACAGTCTAATCTAAGTCTGATGTAGTATAAGGTAAGTCTGATATAGGTAATTGCTAAATGTGTTTATTTTTATTTTTTATTTTTTTGTTGTTAAATATTGGTTGTTGTGTGTCAGGTTCTAGGGTAAAAGTATAAATGGTAAATTATGTGGCTTTGCATTTTTTCTTAAGGAGTCCACTTAAGCTCTGTGATATCGTCTTTTCTCCTTTAAGTCAGAAGAAAGGTGAGATGGACATCGTGATGAATGCACCATCGTCACTGAGATGTGTGCGGCACCTGGAATATGCATTTGCATGAGGTTGTGCATGATGAGACATTGGAGCACATTTTGAATGAACCAAGGGAATATCAACAGGTAGGTTTCAGTGTAATGACATGTTCACATCGACCTGGATGTCTGTCATGAAAATTTGGTGTGAGAAACATTGTACTTTGAATTAACAGCTGTTAATGTGTTTGTTCAGACTGACACAAATATTCACATGTTGTGTGACTGATTTATGTTATGGAGAGGGGTTCCAGTATTTTTTACATTGCACTGCGAAGAAAATTGGTCAACCAATATGATTCGAATTTTTGGTCATGTGGCTGGAGGTGCTGCTGTTAAAAAAGTACCACTCATTCACAAAACTTAAATATTAAATAATTTTTGAAGATATTTGGTTGTCATAGAAAATACACTATATTACCAAAAGTATTCGGTCACCCATCCAAATGATCAGAATCAGGTGTCCTAATCACTTGTCCTGGCCACAGGTGTATAAAATCAAGCACTTACACATGCAGACTGTTTTTACAAACATTTGTGAAAGAATGAGCCACTCTCAGGAGCTCAGTGAATTCCAGCGTGGAACTGTCATAGGATGCCACCTGTGCAACAAATCCAGTCGTGAAATTTCCTCGCTCCTACATATTCCACAGTCAACTGTCAGCTTTATCATAACAAAATGGAAGAGTTTGGGAACAACAGCAACTCAGCCACGAAGTGGTAGGCCACGTAACCTGACGGAGAGGGGTCAGCGGATGCTGAAGCGCATAGTGCAAAGAGGTCGTCGACTTTCTTCACAGTCAATTGCTACAGAGCTCCAAACTTCATGTGACCTTCAGATTAGCCCAAGTACAGTACGCAGAGAGCTTCATGGAATGGGTTTCCATGGCCGAGCAGCTGCATCCAAGCCACACATCACCAAGTGCAATGCAAAGCGTCGGATGCAGTGGTGTAAAGCACGCCGCCACTGGACTCTAGAGCAGTGGAGACGCGTTCTCTGGAGTGATGAATCACGCTTTTCTGTCTGGCAATCTGCTGGACGAGTCTGGGTTTGGAGGTTGCCAGGAGAACGGTACATTTCGGACTGCATTGTGCCGAGTGTGAAATTTGGTGGAGTAGGAATTATGGTGTGGGGTTGTTTTTCAGGAGTTGGGCTTGGCCCCTTAGTTCCAGTGAAAGGAACTTTGAATGCTTCAGGATACCAAAACATTTTGGACAATTCCATGCTCCCAACCTTGTGGGAACAGTTTGGAGCGGGCCCCTTCCTCTTCCAACATGACTGCGCACCAGTGCACAAAGCAAGGTCCATAAAGACATGGATGACAGAGTCTGGTGTGGATGAACTTGACTGGCCTGCACAGAGTCCTGACCTGAACCCGATAGAACACCTTTGGGATGAATTAGAGCGGAGACTGAGAGCCAGGCCTTCTCGACCAACATCAGTGTGTGACCTCACCAATGCGCTTTTGGAAGAATGGTCAAAAATTCCTATAAACACACTCCTCAACCTTGTGGACAGCCTTCCCAGAAGAGTTGAAGCTGTAATAGCTGCAAAAGGTGGACCGACATCATATTGAACCCTATGGGTTAGGAATGGGATGGCACTTAAGTTCATATGTGAGTTAAGGCAGGTGACCGAATACTTTTGGTAATATAGTGTATATCATGCAATATTTTGTTAAATATAGTTTGGGGTTATCATTCATTGATTTTTAGTTTATCATAACATTTTTGTTTTGTTTTGTTTTTGTTTGTTTTTTGTTTGTTTGTTTTGTTTTGTTTTTTTTAAAGGTGAATGTGACTGTGAAAGTGGTGCAGTTGCCCGAAGATAGAGATCGTTTCACCCGCAGTCATCAGAGAATGCGAAGAAGATCCTGTGATGCTGCATACAAAACACGGAGCATCTCAATGACTGTGTGTGTGTGTGTGTGTGTGGTGGGGGGGTGATGTGTTAAAAATTGGAAAGTGGTACCAAATTACTAACACATCTGTCCGCCAGTTTAGTGTTAGCACTTGTTTATCCACAACTGCACAGTCTACTTTAAGCACTTTGCCAGATGTTGCATGTCATGTTGTACCAACAGTGGATAATTATAAGATGAAGGGAGGAGAGGTTGTCACAGATGAAGTCAAAGTAGATTATTGGTGTCCAAAACAACATCTCTTGTCCAGTGTCATTTCAGCCACTTTGAAGATAAGATGTCAGCAATGTGCAGTGTGCTGCTGAACTGCCAAAGTTTCATCTGTATTGCATGCAATGGTGACCATTCAGGACAGCAGTGGTAAAATGAACAATCTTGTGATTGATTATTATGTGAAAGTAGGTGGAGAAATTGCCAAAGGAGCAAATTCTTGTGAAGGAACTGGTGGACATCAGATGGCTAGTTGTACTAGCATTCAACAACCTACAGAAAACTAGGTGATGAGCTAATAAAGGTTTCTGAGTCACCAGAGTATCAGAATTTGAATTTTTCTATTTTACTCACATTTTCTGCTGGTTACTTTTGTGAAAAGTATTTTTTTAAAGGTTTGTTTTTTTTTAAAGGTTTGTTTAAAAAAACAGAAAATTGACCTTTATGCTGATTTTAAAGTGTTTGACTGTTTTCTATGGCATATAAAAGCAGACATTTTGAATATTTTGCATTTGGATACAGGTTTTTTCCATGAAGGTTCCTGGAAGCTGCCTTGAGGTTCAAGTGTGATAATTGAATAGAACATTTTTCTAAATTCCTTGTTATGTATTTTGTTAGAAGATTCATATGGCTTTGGTGAGATTTGCTGTGATTATTTTTTGTCTGATGAGGGAGTATAATTGATTGTGATGGTCAATTTTGAAAAATCATTTTACCCCAGATGTCAGTGTTAACTGTATAAGACTGAAGTATGAAAGATTACTCATGTCATTTATGAACTGTTAACGTTTTTTCACAAGTGAAAGGTTGTCGACATAGTAGTTGACATTGAAAGCTGAGGCTGTTTTTTGCTCTCAGTGTTAGTTGTTTAACGGCTGTAAGACATTCATATTTAAGTGTATTTTGCACAGAGGGTGTAAAATTAAGGTAAATGTGAAATGTTGGATGTTTCAAAATAGTTTTGAAACAGCATGTTTTGTTTATTCAAAATCGTCTAATATGTTTAATATGTACTAATTTTACATAAACATGTTATTTAGCAAAGTGAGCTACTTGGTTTATTTTAATTTATTTATTTATTTATATGTTTTTGCGTTGCTAGGAATACGGATGCAGTAAACTGTAAAGCTCAGAGTACAGTTCAAGTTTTACGCGTACACTAGAGTATGCGTACAGTGCACATGACGTTATTTTCGTCATCAGTACATGGATCGTGCGCAGCCCGAATTTCCTAAACGGACGTAGTCTATACGCGTAGTGTGCGCGTAAAAAGTATTATTAAAATAAAAAAGAAAAGGAAAAAAAAGATTAAGGATATGATCTCTATATATGACTGGATTGCTCACAGAGTTCCAAACTGCCAGCGGAACATGAACTCACCGGAAGTGTTCGAGCGGCCATATTAGTTTTCTGAACCTCCAGAGGGCGTCAGTGACTGTCAGCCGATAATTTGACTTAAAATGGGTTTATTACATCCTTAGTTTGTAATTTAATTGTTATAGTGGACGTCATATTTCGTTGCAGAGAAATATAGAAATCACTATACTGCATTTACATACTGCCGACACTGGTAATTGATGTAACACAAACTGAATTTCTGTATATGTGTAATTATGCATGAAATATTAAATATAAACACATATGTAAGATGTAAAAATAGATAGTACACAATAAATATAATAACAGCCTTATTTTGCAGTACTATATTATATTAAATTTCAAGGTTGTATATGCATCATCTTGTTCGGAGTGACTGTATAAATGTTTGGAAAAACATGTTTCACATCTGCAAATCCATTGGCAACAGCCAGCATTATTTCTTTGAATAAGTTATGATGTGCGTCTATTTATTTTCTGACGTCTATACGCTATAAAGTGCAAAATTTCCTGGGTTTTTCCTAGCATATCAGTTTGTACTGACATTAAATGTTATTTTTATATAATGTTTAATTAAATGGTAATTTCACCAAAGTCGTTATCTTGACTGCTGCCAAGACAAGCTGTTAATTCTTTTACGAAAACATTGCTGAATCATGTACATTACACATGATTTTAATAATGAAAACAATATTATCTGACACAGTTATCACAGTGAATAACTGTAAAAGGCAAATTAAATTGCATGTGCATACTTTACAAAGCATAAATCTGTATTCAAAATGAACAATATGACAATAACAATAATATATATGATTAGGTGCCTCGTGTGTCAGCTTATCTGCAGTAATGAAGATGAACATATTTTGCTTATACTTTTAATAAGCATGAATGTTTAATAAATTACCATTTACATGCTGTACAAGGATACCTCAGCTATAAATACGATGATTGAGTAATGTTTAGTTATTGAAATTATTTTAGATTATTATTATTTTTATTATTAATTCAATATAATGTAGGATATAACAATATGGTGGCGCGGTGGCTTCACAGTTGTGAAGTCATGAGGAATCCAATTGTATATTATAGATCAGTGTGTTGGTCATATTTCAGGGCTCTACAGTGCAACAATTTCAGTCCCATTTGCGACTTAAAATTACTGTGTGCCACTGTGAAAAAAAGCGGTGCGAGTCAGTCGACCGAAACTCATGAATAGTTGTATAATGCAATAATTGTAATTGTAATTGTATAATGCATCTCATAATGCATTTGCACTGTGCAGCATTTACGTTTGCACTGCGATTGACTGCTTTTCATGCCTTCGGTCAACCAAGCAAGCCCGTAAAACTTGTGTGCTACGCAGGTTTGCCACGGTATATGGTAATACCGGTTATACTGGTTATTACGGCGATATCGGTATGAAAAGTTTAAACGTTTATACTGGGGAACATTATGCATGAAACTTACTTGACAGCAATACTTCCTATTACTAAAATCCTAACAAATAGAATAGTATTGAATAAGGTCGCCTAAAGGGCATCTTAAACGGTACACGACGAGGTTTTCTTGTGACCTTGCCGGGTCTCGTGTGCAGATACTTTTCATACACGAGAAGCGCGTTCAACGCGGACGCCCAAGCGGTTGCCGTGGTAACGAATAATAATCCCTGCTTCAAAGCAGTGAAAATATCCTGTATCCGATGTTACTAAATATTGATATTAAAATGAGGAAAATCAGCAACAGTGCCTATTAAATATTTTTCTACAGGTTGTTTTTGACGACGCATAGTTACTCTTCTCTGTGAATGACCCACGTAGACACACCTGCTCAGTTACTCCATTTTTACACACAGGCAATGAACGCACTGCACGTGTCCTGCATTTTTGGTGGAACTAATCCTCTAAGTGTGTAAATTAATAATTTCATTTTCTTTATTTTTTCTGTTTTATTTCAATGTTTAATTAAAATAAGTAAAAAGTAAAAATTCAAAGTTTAGAATCCCACTACTTTACATTATTGTTTAGGCAACTGCGGAGCGAAAATGACCCCATAGCACCACCTAGCGTCCAAGTAGCGCTAATACCGGTGTAAGTAGTTGGAATGCGGATACTGTACCGGTGCACAAATTATGAAATCGTGGGAAATCTATTGAGGACTACATTTCAGACTGAACACTGTGTTTTTGTGTATTTATGTTTACAAGTTTAAACAGGTTTACATGAGCTGCTGTTGTTTTTGGCAGCCTGTCAAATTAACTGATAATATAAAATTTGGTTTATCAGAACTCCCTTGTCATGACTCATACTATGTTCCTGAATTCAGTAATAATTGATAAGCTCCGTTTTCTTATGCCTACTTGTGCACGGTAAATTGTGGCACAATAACAATAACATCTCTATTTAAACAAACCAAAAAAAAAAACAAAAAAAAAAAAACTGGACTTCAACTGTGTTAGTAACAAGTGCTCCTTAAAAATAATATAACCATAGAGCCCTGCATTTACGTCGACATTAGGCATGATGCACACTGTCAAGAACATTATAACTTGTTGGTTATAACAGTGTGCATTAATTCCCAAGATGTCAAGTACATTTTTTTAGGTTGATATCAAAGCTTAAAGGAAATATTTAATATTACATTTTGTACAAAAATTGTATCAATCTTCAATAAAACAAGTAATGTTTTTTTTTATTATTAAACATTGAATATTCTGTACGATTTCTGCTGTCTATATAAGCAGTTTGGTGAGGGTTAGCAGTTAATAAACGCATTCTTTTTTTCCAAAATTATCGAATAAATTGAATCATGTTTCGAATTATGAAAGTATCCAAAATGTGTTGTTCCAGAATTGGAAACACTGGTTTAAAGTAGCAAGTAAATACTTAAAGGTATAAAATACAAAAACATAATAATACCAGTTAATTGTAACAATTACTTGCAGTTTTGAGTGAAGGTATTTGTTGAGAAAAACATTAAATTCATTGGTGATAGTGTGTAGATAATAGTGATGTAGATCAATTCTTATCAATTTGCTTTCACTATATGGTTTATTGTAAAGTGTTTTTACAGAATAACAGTCTGGAAATATGAAAATTTCACTTTGTTGTAAATGCAATCAAGGTTAAATGTGGGTTGTTTTTTTAAATCTTGTCCAGATGCCATGCTAGAAGGGATTTCGACAGACCGAAGGGTCTGAGGGTTGGCCTGAACTCAAAAGAGCACAATGGTCAAATATGTCCAATATATGATGCAGACCTAAGAAATATTGCAAAACCTTTTGATGAGGCAGTGCAACAAGCACTGTATGATTATGATGTATGACCATTTGTGCAAACACCTGTGCACTTATCCAGCAGGGTTCTTGGTGTGCCATTGTTGATTCACATGCAACGAGTACAATTAATGGTGAACAGTACAAATCTGCAACATGCTTTGTTTATTATATATTTTTATTTATTATATAAACATTGAGTCCGTCAACAGATATTTTTTTAACTTTGTTCCATTTGAATTGACTGGTAATCAAGTACTTCTGCTTTGTCCTGAATGTGTAGTTGACCAAAGTAAAGTGGAATATGTTGACATAAAGTCAAAACCAGTAAAATATATACATAATTCTCAGACCATAAATATCTCAGAAAGTGACAAATTATTGTATGAAAATGGTCATCACCTGTTTAACATAATTGTTGAAAATGTACCATGTAACAGTAGTACTAATTTAGAAAATGCTGATGTATATAAGGAACAGGAGATTATTGTAGTCAGTGAATCACATAGTACTTTTCACTTTTGTCCTCTGACTACCCAGGATATGAAAAAAGTTGTGCTTAAAGTTAAACATAGTTCATGTTTCAGCAGACAATTTTAACACAAAAGAAGTATTTGAGATGGTTAAACAATGTCAATATACACCCCTTAGTAAGTGATGGCACCTGCTTTTTTAGGGCATTATCATTAGTGATAAGTGGAAGTAGTGTAATCACAAATGGAAAATTAGATTAGCAGTGGTTAAATATATGGAAGCAAATTCGGACATTTTTCTGTTTAGTCTGAGAGACGTATTCTTCTGTTTACAATTATATCAAGGAGTCAAGCATAAAATATGTTGGAACATGGGCAACAGAATTGTTTGGTATGCCTATATTTAGCTACAGTCAGAACAAGTAGTTCAAATATTGTACATCAAATATTAAGTATCAAGCAATAATCAAGCAATTTATTTGAACCATTGTGATGTGTCATTATGAGGTTGTTAAATGGGTAAAAACAATTCTGGAGTGTGTTTATGCTTGCAAATAATTGAACAATTGTGATATCTTCCTTCTCTCAACACATCATAAATGTGAAAGACAAAGGATCAAATAGAGAATGAATTATTCAAACAGGAAAAATTGGAGTAAAGCATTATCAAGGTGATGAAGGAAAAGTCAAACAAAAGCAGAGGTCAACTCTCTCAGGGGTGTCCTCTCTGTTTTGGGTGAAAGATGCATCACACTAAACTATTTGCATGTATGTAACACTGAATGTGAGGATAGTTGCCATTTTTAACTGGTAATCCAGCTTGTAAATTGTGGATTTGCTATACATGGAAACATGGAAAACACGGAAAATTGCCTGAAAAGAGTATTGCCAAAAATATGCATTTGGTGGACATTCCAAAAGAGCTAAAATGCCTGAACTCATTAGAAGAACATCTTATTGCAAACAATATTCCTTTTATGAAGTTGCTTTGTCTTCCCATGGAAAACAGAAAGGCGGCCATGAACCTGTATTGTGCATTCCTATAAATACCACAGATGTCTCACATATTCTTACATGTAATGAATGTGATGACCACATGATAAGAATAAAACTGAAACAAAAATTATCATATAAATGCCATTGTGAATATAAATATCTCCACACTGATTGTGTCAGAAATCTTATTTGTTGGCACACAATAAGTGGTATAATGATGTGGATTTTAATGAGCAGTGGGTAAACTCTTTGTTTGAACCTAATGATGTAGAGAATGATTATGATGATTATGAAGTGGAGGAACAAGATGTAGCAGATAAGAGTGAAGATGAGAAAGGAACTGAAGATCACCCAGAGGAAGATATAACATATATTAAAGAGCAAAGTGGTCTTTTGTCTGACACATCACTACAACCTGTTGATCTGGGTTTAGAAATAATTGACCCACATTTTCGTGATGTACTAAAATGTAGCCCCAGGTGAAGTTAACAGTCCTGTTAGGTTGTTATCAGATAAAACCAATGAGGCAAAGTGCTTACCTATTTTCTATCCTACTGGTGGCCCAACATTTCACGATGAACAAAGGGGGAAAAAATTACATTGTCATGATACCTGAATGCAAGAATACTAAATGCAGATGGAGGTTTTGCACAGAGCACAGATTTTATTTTTTTAAGCACAGTATATATCAGAGGTTGAACAAATTGTTTGTCAAAATGTCTCAACTGCATTATACAGAGGTTCTGAGAAAAGTTTCTTAACATATGTAACACCAGATATGCTTAACAAACTCTGATTCCCTGCAAAGAATACTGAATTATGATGAAGGATATAAGTTCTTAAGACCAACACAAGGGACACCTCCATACTGGCAGTCTACACAAAAAGATCTGTTTGCCCGGATTAGACAACTAGGCATTCCAATTTTCTTTCTCAATCTTTTAGTTCTGCTGATATGAGACGGCCTGAAATGATGAACACCATTGTTAAACAAGAGGGGAAACAAATAAATGTGGATGAACTTGACCGGTCTGAAAAATGTGGACTCATAAGAGGAAATCCTGTCACTGCAGAAAGGAGGTTTGATCATAGTTGGAATTGTTTTTCTGAAAGATGTAATTATCATCAGCGAAACCTATTGGTAAGATAAAAGACTACTTTTATGTTGAAATTCAACAGCGCAGTTCTCCTAACGTTCACTGTCTGTTTTGGGTGGAAAATGCTCCAATCTCAATGATCATGATGTAGACAATAATCCTGTGGTTGCTGAATTTATTGACACATGCATCACTTGTGAGACACCATCAGAAAATGAACTTTATGAAACAGTGAATAGTGTTCAGAAGCACAGTAAAAGACCGCAAGACAAATACAGTTTGTAGATTTAATTTTTCATGACCACCATCTAGCTGTACCTTTACTACAAGAGGAAGTAATGCAGATGAGTTGAAAATGAATTATGGGGATGCATTAAATTCTGCTGTAAGTTTTGATTGAGCCAACGCCTTCTTTTCATCTATTGGGATTAATCAAGCTATGTTTGAAAACGCATACAACAAAAAGAAAAGTATTATATTGAAAAGAAATCCAAAAGATGTTTGGGTAAACCAGTATAATAGAGATTTACTGTATGCATGGCAAGGGAATGTGGATATTCAATATGTTACAGATGCTTTTTCTGTAGTGGTCTATCTATATATATATATATATATATATATATATATATATATATATATAGTTACATCACAAAAGCAGAGCAAGAAATGGGACTGTTTCAGCATGCACAAAATGAAGCTACGAATGGAAATCTTGACGCTAAAGAATCATTAAAACAGTTGGGAAGTATCTACCTACACAACAGAGAAATTTCAGCTCAAGAGGCAGTGGCAGACAGTCATACATTTGAAGGAATGCTCTTGTAAAGTACAATATATACCAATAGGACAAAATCCTGTAAAAATGAGGTCCAGAAAAATTATCATTCATTGCTGTAGTTATTTTTTAAACCACATTACGATGACAGTCAGCTCAAGCCTAGCAACTATGACACATACGAGTTCTACAACAGTGGTCTCATAAAATGTGGTCGTGAACTGCTAAAAGTGAAATCAAATGGTGATGGCAATAGAAGATTTTTCAAAAAGGAAAGTGATAAAATAGAGCCAGCTAAACAGCTTTTGGAGCAGGATAGTGATTTAGAAGATGCCTGGGCTAATATATGCCCTGAAACAGAAAGAGAGCATCATGAATGTATAGAACTGATGAAAGAAAGTATTGCCTGATGAAGATCAAGAACTTATTCCAGATTTTACAGGAAACCCCAAACTGCTTGTACTATTGAAACAAACCACACTACAATGCTGTTACGAACCCCTATTTTAAATTAGCCAGAAAGGGGAACGCAACACAAAGAAGGACGCGTGAATCCTAGATGTCATGCAAAAGGAAAAACATTTATTTAAAGAACAAACCTAAACATAACACAAAGGAAACACGTATCAAAACAAAAACAAAGAAAAAACAAATGTTCCTAAAAGAACGTTCGAAAAATGAAAACCACAATCAAACCCCGGAACACCTCCAAAATATAAGGACAACGAAGATTAATCAACCAAAATTAAAAAAGAAAAATAAGGATCAAAAAACTTGTTTGCTGGTGGCTCTCCTTCCCCCTGCCATGCTCCACTTCAGCGTCCTTAATAGTTAATCAACACACATACCATGAGACGCAGCTGCACCAAGGGACCTAAACAATCAGACTTAAAGAGAAAGATTAGAAGAGACATGACGTCACATGAAGGAGAATACACACTCCAGGCATAGGCCGTAACAATGCCTAGAGATGTTACATTGCATTTACTAAGGTCAATAAATGAGGAACAATCTGCTGTGTTCTATAAAGACTGGTGTCCACAGAAAGTACTTGGAGAGAACCTTGCTCCATTTCGATTATTTGTTACGGGAAAAAGTCATCCATTTACTAGTAGAGTCCTAATGACATTACTGTGCTTTTAACAGCTTCGGCAAGAGTTGCTGACTATAACATTGGTGCTGCAACTATTCATAATACAATTGGTGCTGCAACTATTCATAATACAAAATACAATTTTCAATTGGTGCAAATGTCACATTGCCATATCAGCCTCTTACTGATCACAAAATAAATTCTTTACATACTGAAATGGGTATTTTGCAAATTTTGATCATTGATGAGGTGTCTGTAGTTGACCATCGTTTACTTTCTCTCTCTCTCTCTTTTGGAAAAATGAGCATGCTCTCTATGCTGATACAAAATGAGTGAAACTATGGGAGAATAACTTTGCACTTGCTGAATTAACTATAGTTGTTAGACAGCAAGATCCAGCTTTTGCTGAAATGTTAAATTGGCTGAGATCACCCTCCTGTTATGTTGCGGGTCAAATTGACCCATTTTAAAGTTAAAAAATCTAAAAATAATAGATAAAGTATTTTTTCAATATGAAACTTCTGCTTAGCTTAATAAAGTGTAAGTGTAATGAAAATGGTTCATTTCACATACTTGCACCCCCCCCTGCTTGTTTATATTACAAAGATACTGTTCGGGTCAATTTCACCCAGGAGTGAAAGTGGAGGCTAAAAGGGGCAGAAGTGTCAAATACTATTTGTTTCTTTGCAACTGTGAGACATTTTTTCACCCCAGTCTCTCTCTCTCACACACATACACACACACACACACTTCCACTATTCTCTTGACCTCATCTGTAAAGTGCGAGAATGCAGGTGTCATTATGACTTTTGACGGGAACCTTTTCTGTTCCCATGGGCAAACATAAAGATTCAAAACATATAAAGATTCTCTGCAAGGGAGTCCTACCAACATTACACTCTGCAGCTACATATGATATACTCTCTCTGTCAGAGCTTTACAAAATGAGCAGCAGAAGTAAACAGATGACAGACCTGGTGGCTCTGAAACTCATCCTTGATCATGAAAGTGAAATAGAGGAGGATGTGTCTGAAGATGAAGACCATCTGAGGTCAATTCTGAATCTGATGATTCTGATTATGAACCAAATGAGGAAACTGCTATTCATGATCCATCCATTCCTCCAAGCAAGACATTCACATCAAAAAATGGTGAAATACAGTGGTCTTCATTCCCAAATGCACATCAGGCAAAATTGTCTGCAGAAAACATAATAAAGACAGTGCCAGGGCCCACTAGGATGGCAGTGACTCGTGTGACAGACATCAAGTCAGCTTTTGAGCTGGTCATGCCCAGCTCAATACAGAAAATCATTCTTGAAATGACTAATTTAGAAGGAAAGCGTGTTTTCAGTGAGAAGTGGAAGGAGCTGGATAATGTGCATTTACATGCATATTTGGGGGTCCTCATCCTGGCTGGGGTCTATAAATCAAAGGATGAATCAACAGCCAGTCTGTGGGATGCAGAAACAGGCAGGGCTATACTTCGTGCCACAATGTCTCTTGAGACTTTTCATATTCTCTCCAGAGTAATCCGATTTGATAATTGAGAGACAAGGGCTGTCAGACGGGAGAGAGACAAGCTGGCAGCGATTAGGACAGTGTGGGACAAGTGGGTAGAGCAACTTCCACTACTCTATAACCCAGGCCCTAATGTCACAGTGGATGAAAGGCTAGTGGCATTCAGAGGTCGCTGCCCATTTAGGCAATATATGCCATCCAAACCAACTAAATACGGCATAAAAATCTGGGCAGCATGTGATGCAAACACCAGGTATGCATTGAACATGCAGGTTTACACTGGAAAGCCGGTTGGAGGAGCCCCAGAGAAGAATCAGGGTATGAGGGTCATGCTTGATATGGCACATGGTCTTAGGGGGCACAACATAACCTGTGACAATTTTTTCACAAGCTACAATTTGGGTCAGGAGCTTCTAAAGAGAAGGTCTGAAAAAACAGGGCTGAACTCCCTGCTGAGCTGCTGGTAACCAAGAACAGAGCCCCTCAGTCTTCCATGTTTGCCTTCACAGACACGACAGCCCTAGTGTCTTACTGCCCCAAAAAGGGGAAAAATGTTGTGCTCACGAGCACTTTGCACAAAAATGCTGAAATCAGCACACGAGAGGACCAGAAACCAAGTATGATTCTAGACTACAACGCCACCAAAGGGGGGTGGATAACTTGGACAAAGTCACAGGTTCCTACAGCACCAAGCGAATGACTGCGCGCTGGCCGCTGGTCATCTTTTTCAACATGATTGATGTATCAGCCTACAACTCATTCGTCATTAGGACGGAGATCTTTCCTGAGTGGAATGTGTCAAAGCTGTACAAGAGGCGCATCTTCCTTGAGGAGCTGGGGAAGGCACTTGTGGTACCACATATACAACGGATGCAGCACATACCAAGGACCCCAGCCACTGCAGCTACAGTGAGGGAGATCCAAGAGAGGACTTCACCTAGTACACCAGTACATGAGGTAAGTAAGTGTGTGTCTGTGTGAGAGTATGTTGTATGTGTCTTGGGATCAGCAAAAAAAACAGTAATCATCGTCCTCTTATTTCTAGGTTGCTGCTGGGGGAAAAGGAAGAGGAAGAGGTTCCAGGTCTGCAAGCCATCCGATGATGTCACAACGAGCATGACCTGTGTGAAAAGTGCAAAATTCATTTGCACAAAGCACACTGTGGTGACATGTCCCTCATGTGCTGTATAGATGCACACACATGCACCTTGTTAATTTCCACCTATTCATTTTAGTGTATTTCTGGTTCTAGTCATTGCATAGTGTTTACTATAACAATGTGATGACATGTCACTTGTGTGCTGTGGAGACTCACAGACACATACATACGTGTTCATATTGCTAATCTTATTTTGTTGTTTTGTTATTTTGTTCATTTCTGGTTCAAAAACAGTGCTTAAATAAAGGTTACTTTCAATACAAATTCTCATGACTCATTCGTCTTGATTTTAAGTCAGCGGGTCAATTTGACCCTGAACAGAAGAGGTGTCTCGTCTTAATTTATCTACATCACTCCATAAAAAGAAAAACTTTCAAAATGTAAAACAAAATTTTAAAAAATCAATGTCATGTAAAACTATTGTATTTTATATGTCGGTCTTTCCAATGTACATTAAAAAAAAGTTTTAACATTCATTTTTTATGAAAAACGAGTGAATTATCCTCATTAAACCATGATCTGTGAGAGGTAAAGAACACCATTGCACTAAATATTGATTGAAATGGTTAGTAATGGAGTTAATAATGAGATATAAATAATGTTGATTGAGAATTTTTGGTTTATGACACCTTTGGATATTTAAACATTTCCCGGGTCAAACTGACCCAGGAACATCATTGTTGTTCATGAGAAACGAACATAACAGGAGGGAGAAAATGAATGTCTTCCCACTACTGATATTGCCATGCTGAAAAAAATGTGCAACGGGAGAATTTTAATTATCTTCACTTATGAAAAATATTGGTGCTGCTGACGTTCTTGTCAACGGAGCTTTTGGTACAGTTGTTCCTGAACAAACATTTAAAAAAAAAAAAAACTAAAAAAATTACAATAAATCTCTGTGGAAGCGGGGGCGTGCTCGAGAGCCACTTTGTGACTGGAGACTGAAGCCGGAGAAAATGAGTGGTGTGGTGATCGGTTGTTGTTCCTTTTATTACCTGTAGGTGGCAATAGTGTGTAACATACAATAGGAGAGTACCTAAGAATGTAAAAGAAGACAGAGGCAGAGTAGAGAACAGTAGAATCAGTTAAAAATAAATAAATAAACAAACAAACAAAGAGGCTGCACGCAAGTTAAGATAATAAACACACTGAAAAGTGATGTAAGTAAACACCACATAGTACCAGGAGTGCTCTGTGCTGCGCTACAGCAGTAAAATGGATACTGTTAAACCACCTGAGTCCTTGAAACTTACCGGGAACGTCGACAGCAGCTGGTGGGCAGCAATTCACGCTATATATGCAAAGCAGTCGGGCTGGATAACAAGGGTCTCAAGCGATAGGAGTATACAATACTTTAACATTCGCAAGAGCAGACGACAGAGAAAAATTTGATGAAGTCATGAAGAAGTTTGATGGAGCACTGCTCACCCAAAAAAATGAAACGTACGAGAGGTATGTGTTCCGCTCTCGCATTCAGTTACAGGGAGAAAGCTTTGACTCTTTCTTAACTGATCTGAAACTAAAGGCAAAAACATGCAACTTCAGAATCTTGAATGATCAGAGATCAAATTGTCTTTGGAATTCATGAAAAGAAAGTAAGAGAAAGACTACTTAGAGAAATGGAGCTGACATTAGACAATGCTCTCAAGATTTACCATGCAAGCGAGCGAGCTTTGCTGCATTCTGAAACTTTCAGTGACAAAGAGGGCACTGCTGCTGCTGGCAGTCCAGTAGTCAGTGCTATCTCTCAGAGGGGGAAAAAAACTAAGTCCAAGATCACAGGTGCATTCATTTGTAAAGTATGTGGTTCAAAGCATCAACCCAAACAATGTCTGGCATATGGGAAGCGATGTGCAAAATCAAAAACAAATGCAAAATGTGCATGCTGTGGAAGAGACAGAATTATCAGAGATAATTTATTTGTGAGCATGATCAGTGGTGATACAGAAAGTGTTCAGCAAATATATGAGACAAAAAAGGAAATTACTCTGATGTGAGCAGTGTGTCCAAGGATAAATGGATCGTGTCGTTGCAAGTCAGTGGAACCATTGTGCCACTGAAACTTGACACAGGAGCTAAGGCCACTCTCATAAACATAAGTGACATAAACGAGATGAAAATCACGCCCCATATTCCAAAAAGTCCAGTGTCGCTTAACGCTTACAATGGATAGGACATAGAGACATAAGGTATGAGGGGCTGTATGTTGAAACTGGAGGAGACAGATTTTTTGTATAGAACTTCTCAGCAGTGCAGTAACAAAACAGCCATCAGTGTACATCAGAATGTGAATGTGAACATGGTTCGTTCTGAAATAAACAAATAAAACGACTCTGAGTATGTTAACATAAAGTAAATAGCATACACTCACATACAGATTAATACACATAGCTCTATTGGAACTGTAAAAAAAAATAATAATAATAATAATGCGCTGGATTTACTTAAAAATATAGTGCATCATTTTTGCAAGCCACTTTTTAAGCATATTCAACATGGAAGTTTAAGCAATATTATCTTTAAAAAAAAAAAAACCTTAGTTGGCAATGCCCAAATTTATGAGTTTCCCCACCAAAGTTTTTACTTAAAATACTGTCATGTCAACAAATACATGTAAGTTTTTTAAACCTAAAAATTTAGGTTTACTCCACTGTGCATTTTAAGCTCATTTAGATAAATTATTTTAAGTGCGATCAACCTCAAAGGTAGGTTTCCTAGGTAATGTTCCTTTACGACTAATTAACTTTAAATTAAAATGACTTGAAAATTAAGACAACTGGTGAATATCAAAGGTTTTTGTTGTTATCCTTTCATCATAAGATCTACACAGAGTTATTCGTGATGAGAAATATATCATAGCATAAGAAAAAAAAAAAGGTTCTGTTCGAATTACTGTGTAGCAATTAACATTAAGCCTCAATTTTATAACGTGTCTGTACCATTTGTTTAAATGTGTTAACAGTTTGGTATTAACGGTATCCGTGGATAAAATGCGTTGAGTTTGTTATATTTATGTTATTTGGGTTGTGTGTGTATTTTGGTATAGATAGATAGATAGATAGATAGATAGATAGATAGATAGATAGATAGACTTTATTGATCCCATGAGGGAAATTCTTGTGTTACAGCAGCATGGTCAGTAGCAAGATACAACACGTACACATACAAAATATAAAATATAATAAGTTAAATTAAATGTAGTAGTGCAAAGTGTAGTATGTGTTTGTATGTTGGAACATGTGTGTTTGTGTGCATGTTGTCTTTTTATGTGTGAGGTGTTTGTGGACTGTGCAGTGTTGTGTGCTATATTCTAGTGTTAAACAGGCATTTGACAAAAACAGTGGCTGGAAATAAATATCACAGCAGCCAAGCCAGCTTCTGAACAGGCAAATGTGTGTGAGAGAGAGATGTTCAATTAACTGTGGAACAATTAACAACATTAAGCATCATCTTGGCTGAAAAGTGTGTGTGTGTGTGTGTGTGTGTGTGATTGCGGCTAGTACGTTGGTGTGTGTGTGCATCACTATGTTTGATGCCTGTGGGTAGAGTGTTGAGTATGTTTTTTATGCATTGGTGCTATATGCGTGTATGCTAGCATATGTGTGTTTTTGTGGGCGTTGTAATGGTCTGTGCTATGGCATTTAGTATGATTTTACAATATCAACATCAGGAAATATGCATCAATGCAATTAACAACAAATAATGGCCAACAAATAAGAATCGTCTGCGCGCTTATGCGCCCCCTCCTCTTCCTGTCCAGTAAATCAGGACGACGCCCGAGGCACAGGATCCAGCGTCAACTTGGGCCGGGGTCCTTGGCGTCTCAAAAATGAGTGGCGTCTGGCTGAGCTGGAGCGCTGCGGAAGCTCAGGCTGTTGAGTAGGCTGAGCGGGAGCGCTGCGGAAGCTCAGGCTGTTGAGTAGGCTGAGCGGGCGCAGGCGCAGGTCTAGCCGGTTGCTGCGTTGGGGCGGGTTTAGGGCGATTGGTGGCACTCGCAGAGCTTGAACGCTTCGGCAAGAAGTGTCGCAGTGCCTAGGACGACTTCTGCGCAGCAGTAATGCACTCAGCAAACCCTTCGACGGCGGGTCCGAACAGCCCCGTGGGAGAAACTGGAGAATCGAGGAAAGGAACTTTGTCCGCCTCTTTAATCACCGTCAGGTTCAGCCACAAGTGGCGCTCCTACACCACTAAACTGGCCATTGAACTCCCGATGGCCTGAGCCGTCGCCTTCGTAGCTCGAAGGGCCATGTCCTTGAAGGCCGCAGGGTCGGGCCCCGACTCGTCCATAAATAGACTGTGGACACTTAAGTAATGTAACTAACCTTTTATTTTCTTTACATAATGTATTTTTTCACAGTAGGTTTTAAAAATATAAACACATTAATCTACAACAATTTAGCCTGCTTTACAATGTAAAGACAAACACTGAAATCATGTTGCCCTTTTACATGTCAAACCTACATAAAACAATCAGACTAACCTATTATCTAGTTACTTGATCATGGCCAAATAATTGATAGTTTCCCTATACTGAGAAGAGAAAGTGAAACTCACTTGATTAAAAGTAATAACTAGTAATGGAAGGACATTTATTAGGCAGTTAAACATTCATGAGCAACAGAATTTTATACAGCACTTTATAAATTGTTCAGTCAAAGGAATTTGTAAAGCAGGCTCCAATTCTGTATAATCTGGAAATGCTTTTTCAGCAGGAACATGTTATGGTTACGACATACCAATGTAGTCAGAGTATCTCAAAAAGTACACATGGAAGTTGAATAAAACTGCATTTTAACATCTGTTGTCATTAGGTATTTATGCATTCACAGTTTTGTGGTATCCATGTGCATTTGGGCAGAAACTGAGGTTCTTCTGACAGACTTTACCCTAGGTTGACTATGTTGGTAGCCCATAACTAGCCCGTAGCTTTACTCTGATAAAGTATTTAGATCTCGATAAGAAAACCTTATACTTTTATAGAGCTTTACATTTTTTTTGAAGGTTCGCTTTACACAACTTAAAAAAATTAATTCATGCGTTATGCAAAAATACAAGTTGCACAAACATTTATTAACTGCCCCAACAACTACCCTTAGACTTCTATTGTAAGTAAGCTTCAAGTAAGCAGGTTTTCTTTTCTCTGTACTAAGAAATGTGTCAAAATTCTTGTTTGGTAGGTAGTGATTATACAGAAAAACAACGAATATTCCTTTAAAACTCACACTCAAAATGTAATGTCATGATGGAAAGAAATATTATTTATCATTATGGTTTAAAATAGGTATTCTTCATTTACTGCAACATGTTCTTGCCAACTTTCATTTTAAGACATTTTATAGACCCTATACTTGCTTAGAAAAGCCTTACACAAAATGACTACACATTAGGTCAGATGTCTGATGTGATCTGGCTAAAAGATAAAAATAAAATAAAAAGATAAAAGCTCTTTAGCTAAATGTGTAGAGAAGGACTCACATTCCTATTCGGCATATACCACTGCTTATGAAAACAGCAGAAGGTACTGAAAAGCAAGTACTAGCCTTCACCCTCTGAAACTGATACCACTGTCATATGGTGGGGAGAAAGCATCTATGCTAAGACTTGCTAATTAAATTGGTAAGAGTGAAACTGTTAAATTGGCTATTGGTCAAATAATATCCAATAATGCACCACTATTGAGATGACACAGGAATTAATGTCAGTCTCTAGTTTTATTTCAGATTTTTGAGTTGGCGGTTGGTGGAGCTTATCTTGCCTTCCATAGAGTCCACTTTAGTTAGCAGAGAGTTCAGTGAGACATCATGATCATCAATCTCTGCTTGTAACCCCAGGCCCAAATTCTTCAGTCGACTCAGACCCTTGGACATCTCATCTTTATAGATATCACACACACACACACACACACACACACAAAACACACACACACACATACACACCATTTGAATGCACAAAATAGATAGCTTTGTTTGTTCATTCCTTATTTTATTTCTTAATTCATTTCTCACCTAAGTTATTGTCCAGATGCTCATGAGCAGCTTTCAAGTGTCTGTTCTTTGAGTATCCATTTTGAGATGATTCATTATCAAATGAAGCACCAAACCCTATTTGGCCAAACATACGACGTGAGCTTCATCTTGAACAAATAATTATGTTTCATTTTTTTTAAATGATTAAATTGTGTCTTTATTGACATACACACTGATGTATATTCACACAGAAAGATAGATATCACAGAATTTCAGTAAAGAATATCACTTGCTAAAAGACCAATTCCAGATATCCAGATAGTTAAGAACAAATAGCTCAAAAGATTAGAAGATTAGAAGAAATCATAGAGCCACCTCACATAAGAAGAAAAGGCGCTTACCAGATGTGTCCAGTTTCCTGAGGTTGGGATGGCTGGCCTCATATTTACCTTCATGCTCCTTGGTTTCTGCCAGTGCATTCTGTAATCTAACCATTAGTCCACAGTTTACAAATGCAAATGACATACAAAGACAAAAAAATCTTTTAGTAAATTAAGTCAGTGATATCTGAGTAGATTACTTGAGCAACAGGACTACTGCTGTTGCTTTTACTGTTTAGTCTTCATAGTGTTCAATATTGACTGTCTCCTAGCATTATATTACAGTGAGCTATACAGTTATAACATTTTCTAACATATATAACTTTGCTTGACCATAACGAACAAATGTATAGACTTTGTACCTGTTGTTGGCCTCATAGACTGGTGGCTGTTCCTTCTGTGGAGGCCTTGGCTCAGAATTTCCTTTGAAGTAGTTAACCAAACCTCCCCATACACTCTTAATAGAGTTTATGTGCTTTTGACTAGTCTTCATGTCCTGTGCCATATTATCAACCATTCTCTCTGTTCTCTTCAAGGCCTCACCCTGACGAATTAACTCCTGTTGAGACAAAAGGACAAATTACACATACATATACACTATATGACCAAAAGTATGTGGAAACCTGTTTAGCACACCCATATTTGGGCATTCCCCATACTGTTGCCACAAAGTTGTAATCACACAATTGTCTAGAATGTCTTTGCATGCTGCAGCTTTAAAATTACCTTTCACTGTAATTAAAGGGCCTACACCTGTTTTTAATCATAACAATGCCTCTGTGCAAAAAGTGACCTCCATAAAGACATGGATTTGCCAAGGTTGATGTAGAAGAACTCGAGTGGCCCGAGCCCTGACCTCAACCCCACTGAACACATTTGGGATGAATTGGAACGCCGACTGCTCACCAGGCCTTCTCGCTTGACATTGGTGCCCTATCTCACTCATGCTCTTGTGGCTGAATGAGCACAAATCCCAAAAGCCATATTCCAAAATCTACACACACACAGTTACACAATGTAAAAAAAATTTGACACAGGTTCCTCATATCGAGGCCACAAGACGAAGTGCCACCCAGGTCAATGTATCTGAAGTAATGAGAAAACTGAAGGGATATCAGGACATCAAACATACTCTCAAAATTAAAAATATCCATACTCCCTTCCACAAATTTGAACACTAATTCAACACAATTTATAAATCAATTCAAGTTCTCATAATAGAATACATACAGTATAAACAAAAACAATGAAGAAAGCACTAGAAGATTTGGGCCTAATGGATGTTTGGAGAGATTTCCCCTTTTAAAAAGGGTGAAATGAGCATGACAACAGAAGAAGAGTTCTAGAGTTCGAGGAAGGGTGTACTCTGATGGCAAGGCAAACATGACAACTATCATATCAAAACCAATAGATGTCACTGATTGCTTTGAGAAAGGATTATGTTTTGTGGGGCATTTTGAGTAGTCTATACTATTAGAATATTCCATAAAATTTGTGGGTTGCTGTCGGTGATAGTATAGTGCTGGAGCAGTATTGTGGTCAATAGGTAAGCTGGAGCAAGCCAGAAAAAGCAATGTTATTCCTCAGTAAAGAAATATTTTACAAAGATATCTACAAAGAAGGTATGTGCATGTAAATGTACATTTTAAATGTTATTGGTGTTAATTAATGCTGTCATGTACATGCATATGCTTTTTTATATTACTGTTGAACAACTGCTCTTCCTTAAGAAAAAAAATTCTCCTTATTGTTTTCACTTTCCTATCTTCCCAGTTACAAGCATTTTAAATTTTCAAAGCCCCATTCACTGCCCATTAAAAAAAAAAAAAAAAAAAAACTGTCACTGTCCAGTTGAAACACACTATTCTTCCCTACATTTTAAACTTATAGACATGATTACACAAAAAAAAAATCTACAAAAGCAGTACAAATGATGTGCAACTAATTGCTCTATAAACTCTACAAAAATAAAAGGAATATGGACCACATATGCCCACAAAAACCACATTACACTGTATAAAGCTTTAGGCCTTTGTCAAAGCTACAACAAAACAGTGGGCTCAATGGAAGAAGACCCAGGAGGACTCTACTGTTGAAAGAAAAACATAAAAATGCCAGACTAGAATTTTATTTTGACAAGTCACAATGCTTCTGGGAGAATGTCCTTTGGACAGATGAGACAAAACTGGAGCTTTCTGGCAAGTCACAACAGCTCTATGTTCACAGACAAAAAATGAAGCTTTCAAAGAAAAGAACACCACACCTACTATGAAACATGGAGGAGGCTTGGTTATGTTTTGGGTCTACTTTGCTGTGTCTGGCACAGGGTGCCTTGAATCTATGCAGGGCACAATGAAATCTCAAGACTATCAAGGTATTCTGGAGCGAAACCTACTCCCCAGTGTCAGAAAGCTCAGTCTCAGTCGCAGGTCATGAGTCCTCCCAACATGATCAAGACCCAAAACCCACAGTAAAAGCATCCAAGAATGGCTAAGAACAAAACAATGGACTATTCTGACGTGGCCTTCTATGAGCCCTGATCTGAATCCTATCGAACATCTATGGAATCTGTGGAGCTGAAACATGCAGTCTGGAGAAGGCACACTTTAAACCTGAGACAGATGGAGCAGTTTGCTCAGGAAGAGTGGGACAAACTACCTATTGACAGGTGCAGAATTCTCACAGAGAGCTACAGAAACTCTAAAAAAAATATTAGGTTAAGGGTCCCATCATTTTTGTCCATGCCATTTTCATTTGTTTTATCGTTTAAAATATTCTGTTGAATCAAAAATCAAAAGCAAAGTCTGATTTTTATTAAATATGGAATAAACAATGATGGATGCCAATTACTTTTGTCAGTTTCAAGTTCTTTCAAAGAAAATTGTGGGTTCTTCTTTTATTTGTGGAAGGGTACCAACAAAATTTTCCACGTCTGTACTTATGTTTGTGTGAAACACTGTGGTATATAAAACCATTTATGTGCATGAATTTATGTGCAACTTGATAGCGTCCCCCAGTGGCCGATTAGTTTCAAATTTCTCACAGACCCATGAAGCCAAAGAGTCAAACAAGTCCACAAAGTTTCGTTCCGATCGGCCTTTGTTAACCTTGTCTAATAGCTGCTGAAAATTAACTGGTCAATGGCATTTAAGTAAATAGCTATTTAAGTAAAAGTGGTTTCGTTCAAAGCAGACAAACAGCCTAGGACTAGTTCGCAAAAGTAGGTTTCGCAAAAAAATCCAACATGGCTGAAATTTTTCATGGCGGAAATGAAATCAAAGATACAGATTTTGTTCGGATTGTCCCAAGGATTCCAATGATATAAGACAATTGTGACAAACAGGTGAAAAGTTATGGCCATTTTTGTAAAACTTTTTGTTTTGATCATCGTAGCACCACCGTGTGGCCGACTGAGGCGAGACTTTGAGCAGGGGTAATCCCAAATGTCTTTGCACAATCCCAGATCCACTCCATTCACAAGAAGTTTGTGACCATATTAAAAAGTCTTTCTAGACAAAATAAATGTATACATATTAATGACCAAAGCAACTTATCCTCCCAACACATCAACACAGCCATATAATCTCCCACACAAGTCTAGCAGTACAACTCGCTATTTACTACCTGACTCCCTACTGACCACTAGTAGATGTAGTAGGCATATTCATTCAGTATTGAATGACAGTTACAAGATTTTAGCTTGACTGGACTTACAGGCCTGAGAAACAGTTATTTGAATCTAATTGAATTAATTAGAAAAATAACTTGACAAAGTTTTCAACTCTGACCAACAAAAAGCAGAACAAATTTTATTTTCCTATGTCAAATGGTTGAGCAGATGCATGCATTATTTTGTTATAGCTCCCCCTATAGGCTAATTTGTATGAAAATTGAGGGGTGGCCAGAAAGTTATGGGTGTCCTGATTATGCATTGTAAAGTTCATAAAAAGAGTATGTAATATAAGGCACGAACAAGACCATGTAAGGATAAGACATGGGGCGTTACTATATTAAAACATGATAATCAATGTAATAGGTCACCCAGTAAGATGATGAATTCTTTGTTCTCTACAACTTACATAATTCATGAATGTAACCATATATATTAATGTTTTTCATTTCAACCCTCGTAGCACTCTGAGGTAAGGTATGGTACGGTAGAGTAAGAGTGTGAGCAATTGCTGACTGAATAAAATATTTTCTTGAGCATATTCAAGTGTTGGCAGTGGTTTCCTCATTTTACAGGTAAATTTCCCACACATATTATTGGCATCCCTGGGTTATTTAATAAACTGACTGTTAAAGGTAGAGTAATTCCTTTTCTGGTAGATGAAGGAGAGAAGAACACATGTTCAGTGTTCAGTGCAGTTCCTAAACTAGGAACTACATCAATGAACTTTACTAAACTAGGAACTACAGTGCAAAAAAAAGTCTACACACCCCTTTTAAAATGGCAGGTTTTTGTGATGTAAAAAAAAAAAAATTAAATCAAGATAAATCATGTCAGAATTTTTTACACCTTCAATGTGAAATCACAGTGTATAAAAATTAAGTGGAAAACAATCAGAAACACTTAGGGGAAAAATAGGAAAAATAAAAAACTTACAATGACCTGGGTACAAAAGTGTGCACACCCTTTTATAATTAGGGATGTGGCTATGTTCAGAATGAACCAATCACATTCAATCTCACGTTCAAAAGTTATTATCATACAGCTGTCATCAGTGAAATTATTCCGATTAACCCCAAATAAAGACAAGCTGTTTCTGTAGGATTTTCCACTGCTGCCACTGCTGGGCCCTTGAGCAAGACCCTTAACCCTCAACTGCTCAGTTGCATAAATGAGGTAAATGTAAGTCGTCCTGGATAAGGGCGTCTGCCAACTGCCATACATGTAAAATATACTTGGATAGTTTTGGCAAAATGTCTTCCATATTAGAATTATTTACCGCTACTAGACAATGAAAGGGCAGTCAAGCAACAAAATTCATGACGATAATGCCAAGACAATTCAGAATTCTTGGCATCTTTCACAAAAATAAGACATATAAAATGAATAACACTTGACAAGACTGAGCTTAAATGTTTGAGGATATATACATTTTCTTTAAAACACAATACTTGCTCAAATATTTAAAAAATGGTTAGGTAAATTTTTTATGCAAAGAACTGGATTCCAAAACTACACCCCAAATTAATACTTGGCAAAGCCTTCCCTGGAGAGAATAACAGCAGTGAGCCTCTTCCTGTTTAACAAGGAGGGAGAACATCTGTAGAGACTCCTGCATGCAGAATATTTCAAGCTGTTATACAGATTGGTTGATGTGGATTACCCACAGTGTTTCAGCAGGATTCAAATCCAAAACTGAAATGGCTGTTGCAAAGCACTTATTTTGAGTTCCCACAAATATTTCTGTGCAACAAGTGCATAAATTAGGCCTAATCTGCACATGCCATTAACACAATCTTAACAATTCCAGTAGCTGATAAATATATCCGTCAACCATACATGCATGAAAAAAAAAAAAAAAATTAACTCCTCAAGTAATATTAGATTACAATTATTTGACAACTTCAAGTTTATGAAACTAAACAAGCCAAAATAAAAATAAAATTAGCTTTCTACCAAGTTACTGTCCTAGCGTGTCTGAAAAACTTTTAAAAAAAAATTTAAATACCATGTTGTTATATAATTTCCCTTATTGTATTTTTTCAGTGTACACACAAGTTCACACAAGTAAATGGACATTTACATTCACTGTTTGGTGTCTTAATAGAAAGAAAAATGTCAGCCATTGTCAATCAGCTACAGAAAACTGGCAGCTAGCACTGACAACTTTCAGTAAGTTGTTTCAATGAAGTCTTCTATCTCACTATTTTCAAGCATTTTTCATTATTCTTAAGTGTCTGTAAAATACACTATATGGCCAAAAGTATGTGGACACCTAACCATTACACCCATATGTGAACGTTCCAAAACCTGGGCATTAACACCAAGTTGGTTTCCCCTTTGCTGTTACAATACCCTCACCTCTTGGAAGGCTTTTGACTAGATTCTGGAACATGGCTATAGGGATTTGCCATTCAGCCACAAGAGCTTTAGTGAGGTCAGGCACTGGTGACAAGTGAGAAGGCCTGGCACACCTTCTGCATTCCAATTCATTCCAAAGGTGTTTAGTTGGTTTGAGGTCAAGGCTTAGGCAGCTCAAATACGTCCACATCAGCTTTGGCAAACCATGTCTTTATGGACCTCATTTTGTGAATAGGGGCACTGTCATAATGAAACAGGTCTGGACCCTTTAGTTTCAGTGAGGGGAAATTGTAATACTATTATGTACAAAAACATTCTATACAATTGTGTGCTTCCAACTTTGTGGCAACCATTTGGGGAAGGGCCACAGGTGTCCAATAGGTGTCCACATACTTTTGGCCATATAGTATACATCTTAATGAATTTTTACTCTAAAAATGATGCATTTATGTTTTTAATAAACTTATGCAAAGTGCCTTTTTCTGCCTTCCCAACATCACATTTTCACTCTAACCACCACCCAGTTATCAACATAATAAAGCAGACCCCCAATATTCAGTAACATAGTAGTTCACTCACAAAGCAGTGCAATGAATTTATACTACAGTTTAGCAGCAGTAGCTAGACAGGTAGTGTTACCAGTAAACCTGCTGATTGTATGCTTAATACAAGGAAAGCACTTCACATATCAACATACACAGTCAGCTTCTATGATATCAGTGTTTTGTAACCTGTTGTTCCAAAATGGGTTATTACCTTCTTTAAATAATATTTAAGAATATCAATAATTTTGACACATTTTTGAGAGAAAAATTAGTGTAAAAGTCCTCACAGTCTTTTAGCCTATTTATGTTAGAGGAAATGTAAGTACATGCAGAAAATTTGAATCACTGTATAAATGTTGATTTTATAACTCATTTTCCTAAAAGGTGTTGTTAATTTTGGAGTTTACTGTAATTGCTTTGTGAGTAATTTGGTCATGTAAAATTCTCTAACCTCTGCTGTCTCTGTTCCGATTTTCTCTGACTCATAGATGAGGCGGAGGGAGCGACTGCTGCTGTCCATGGCAGACTGAGCGGTGCACATCACCTCTTGTTCGAGCTGCCTCTGACGTCGATCTGCTGGATTCATTGTGCTTTCTTCTTCATCACCATCATCGAAATTAAAGCCTCTTCTTGCTGGTGAGGCATGCTCTTCATCATCATGTGCAAATGGGTTGTGGACGTTTGAATACATTGCCACCCTCAAGGCAAGGTTTGGATGATATCGAAGCCTATATCAAAAGGAATGGGAAATGGTAGAATACTCTCAAGTCTTTGCACGTGTAAACAAATACAATGTGTAAATAAGGCAACCAACCAATAACCGGTTATACATACATATATCTCACACACACATACACACACTCCGATCAACCATAACATTAAAACCACTGGCAGGTGAAGAGAATAACATGGATTATCTCATTACAGTGGCACCTGTCATGGGGTGGGATATATTAGGCAGCAAGTGAACAGTCACTTCTCGAATGATGTTTTGGAAGCAGGAAAAATAATCAAGTGTAAGGATCTGAGTGACTCTGACTAGTGCCAAACTGTGATGGCTAGATGACTGGGTCTCCAAAACAGCAGGTCTTGTGGGGTGCTCCCAGTATGCAATTGTTAGTAACTACCAAAAGTAGTCCAAGGAAGGACAAGCAGTGAACAGGGTCATGAGTGCCCAAGGCTCACTGATGAGCGAAGGCTAGCCATTCTGGTCCAATCCCACAGAAGAGCTACTGTAGCACAAATTGCTGGAAAGGTTAATGCTGGCTATGTCAGAACACAGTCCATCACAGCTTGCTGCGTATGGAGCTACATAGACACAGACCGGTCAGAATGCCAATGCTGACTCCTGTCCACCCCCAAAAGCACATACAATGGACATGTGAGCATCAGACCTGGACCATGGAGCAATGGAAGAAGGTGGCCTGGTCTGATGAATCACATTTTCTTTTACATCATGTGGATGGCTGGGTGCGTGTACATCGCTTACCTGGGGAAGAGATGGCACCAGGATGCACTATAGGAAGAAGGCAAATCAGCAGAGGCAATATGATGCTTTGGGCAATGTTCTTCTGGGAAACTTTGGGTCCTGGCATTCTTGTGGATGCTATTTTGACACAAACCACCTACCTAAACATTGTTGCAGACCAAATACACCCCTTCATGGCAACGGTGTATATATATATATATATATATATATATATATATATATATAGCTATGTAAATAAAAATGAATGCCAGGGCCCAAGATTTCCCAGCAGAACACTGCCCAGAGAATCACACTGCTTCTGCTTGCTTGCATTCTGGTGCCATCTTGTCCCCAGGTAAGCAACGCTGACTCACCCAGCCATCCACATGATGTAAAAGAAATCGTGGTTCATCAAACCAGGCCACCTTCTTCCATTGCTCTATGGTTCACTTCTGATGCTCACGTGCCCATTGTAAGTGCTTTCGGCGGTGGACAGGGGTCACCATAGCACCAATGCACTGTGTGTTCTGACACCTTTCTATCATAGCCAGCTTTAACTTTTCAGCAATTTGTGCTACAGTAGCTCTTCTGTGGGATTGGACCAGACGGGCTAGCCTTTGCTCCCAACGCGCATCAGTGAGCCTTGGGCGCCCATGACCCTGTCGCCGATTGTCCTTCCTTGGGTCAACCACTGCACAGCGGGAACACCCCAAAAGACCTTTTTGGAGATCCTCTTATCCAGTCATCACAATTTGGCCCTTGTCAAAGTTGCTTCTAGAACAGACTGTTCACTTGCTGCCTAATAATCAATGTTATTCACTTCACCTGTCAGTGGTTTTAATGTTAGGGTTGATAAATGTATAATTATAATGCATAATTATACCTGTAGCTGCCATTATAATGGCTCCTATAATCAGTCTCTGGGATTTAGCTTTCTTAATGACTTTATTTTCTTTCTCCTCCTGAAAATCCTTTGTCAGTTGGGATGTGTAGTCGAGGTTTTACCATCCAGACCAAATATATGGTTGAGTGTCTCTTCTGAAGTATCCATTTTTTTCGTTTAGTATCTAGTGTTTAGTATCTGGGGAGGGTAACTGATATGCGTGCTACAAGATTAAATATGGCAAGTATCATCTTTTTTTTCCCAACGCGAGGCGATATCTGCATAGAAAATCACAGACGTGTTTCTGGATGGGACGAAAATGATCAGAAGACCGCTGAGTTTGGTGAATAACAGAAGGAAATTCAGAAGGATAGATAAAACCACTTTCATGACCGATCCTAAATAAAATAACAGAGTAACACCTGTAAAATAGTTAATTATCCCTGGATCCCAGGTAAACTTAATTCCGTCCGAACAGGCCTTTTGGAAGTCTTTGGCAATGAAAGAACTACATATCAAGCTGACTTGGCGGACCCCAGTAGTTTCGGTATAATTGGATGTAAATTAATTTGCTTTCACACCTTGTAGTCAGCACGCCTAATAGTTTTTTAGATCACTGACTGAAAACAAACTGAGCCTAAAAATAGTTGCGACATCAGTGTATAATTGCACACGTATATCTTGTTGGGATAACTGAAAGCGGAATTCGACTCCTACTAACGAGGGAAAGGCAGAAAACAACGGCGACAGTCCCTGTCCCTGTCGACAACCTCATGATTTACACCTCACGTAGCGACTTTTCCGTGACATTTTTCCGACACCAGCTTCAAGAAACATACTATTACAGTAATTAAACAAAGAACCTACCCCTTATCGCTGAAGGTAATGGTTTCAGTGCTGCCAGAGTGTCCACAACACTTCCTGTCTCGGCGTTGACGTCAAAAGGCGTGTTCGAAGCAACTACCGCTACATTCTCCCCTCAACCCGGAACTGCTATTCGGGAACTCGGGATTTTTTTTATTTATTAATTTATTTTTTAAATTATTATTTAATACAAACCTTTATGACATATTTCTACAGTCAAATGTACGGTGTTGGCGTTGACACAGTGTTCAAAAGAACAGAGACGAAACAAACAAAAAGGGGGTGGAGTGGCTGGGAAGTGAGGGTCATTCTAGTAACATAAACAAGTGCAAAACTTAGAGAAGTTTCAGGGTGTTTCTGTTCGTCATGTAATGGAGAGACTTTGCAAATAGCCTGAGTTCATTCTTCCATCCGTTGATATGGGGCTTAACCTTCAAACATTTATGAATAAAGTGTTTACCCAATAGAATCAAGTTGTTTATCAAAAAGTCTAGGTTCTCCTTCAGAAATACTCCAACTTTAATCGAGGTCACATTTAAAGGCTGTATTGATATACTTCTAGATTGAAGTTAGCTTTGCAATGCAAGCCAAAATTCCTGTACAAGTTCACATTGGAAGAAAATATGTTCTACAGTTTCAATGTCTCTCTCACAGAATCCACAAGACTTGGTCTCCCACTTAAGTTTTTCATGTAAGAAGTGACTGGATGGATAAATGTCATTCAAAATTTGAAAGGTCACCTCTTTGGCCTTAGGAAGGGTCGGATAGGATAAATATTGCTTCCTTATTTTCTTTGCCTCTTCTTCACTGTATTCTTGAAGAACATATTTTCTTTTCAATTGATTAGGGTAGTATTGTGTGGATAACACATTTGTGTTAAAATGCGAAAACGTCCTTTTCAGTGGTTCTAATATCCTTGCACTCTACTCTATTTATCAGTAAACTTGACACTGCCTTATTTTCCTGTCTTCTCTTCTCTAGATTGCTGAAATACAAGGTGTTCTTTTCTCCTTCCTCTATCTACTTTGCTCTCAATCTCACAAATGCACATTGGGCTCTCTTGTGGTATATAATTTGGATTGTAATATCTCTAGCTTTTCTTTATCTTCACTATTTAATTCTGCTTTACCACAGCCTTTACTAATTTCCTGAAAAAAGTTAGTTTCTTCCTTTCTTTTTTCCTTGGTAATCTCCTTACTGAATTTTATGGAACTCTCTGTAATTCTACATTTTATAAATTCCAATTTATTACAGAAATTGTCTGTGGTCTCAGTATTTTCGATTTCAGTTAATATTTCTTTTATCACTGTACAATATTCCTTAATTTTTAACAGATTGGAGTTGAATTTCCAATAGCCTTTGTTTTTCCTTATTCTATCAATGGAATTTAATTTAATTTCTATTACACCGGGATATGTTAATGGGCTTTGGAGATTAAGATGTCTGAGACAAATTCTCTAATTGAATCAACAGCAAGCCAATAATCAATACTGGATTTGCAGGTCCCATTAGGTTTACAACAGGATTGTTTTATTCCTGGATTTAAACTTCTCCATATATCTACCAGGCAATTTCTATTAATAAATTCCCCAGTTGTATGGTTAAAGTGGTAAGTGTCAAATTTAGTGGGCCATTTATCTTCCCATTCCTCAGGTGTCATATTCCATTCGTCTCCCGTTAGAATAAAGTCTGTAGGATAGAGCATTTTGAGCTCTGATACAGCGTTAGTGATATCTGCATTTGTTTATTTTGGGCATTATGCCCATACACATTAGTTAAAATGAGAAGATAACTTTCAACTTTTAAAACAACTATTAACTAGTGACCTTGCCCATCTACCCTGTATGTAATAATATCACTTGGAAACCTGTTGAAACAAATTGCAACACCATTGGTTAGTCCAAAAGTTTTAAAGTTTCTTGTAATAAACGACATTGTGGTTTTCGCCCTTTGCAAAATAAGAATAATGCCTTTCTTCTGACCAACACAGCAAATGAAATAGAACAGCTGAAGATTTCTGATCATTGGAAATGGATTGAAAAACCAACAAAAGAACTTAGTGCAAAGCTTATTTATGCAATAATTATTTATGCAAGTAGATCAAACCTTTCTCCTGGTTAGCCAATCCGCTGACCCTTTATGTAGCCTAGTGGTCCATGTAGGTTCGTTTTCCATCCCGACAGGCCTGTTCAGTCAGCAGTGATAGTTATTTCCTTGCCTCCCTATCTTCCAGCGGTAGCATCTCGGCAAGGCGGAGGCCTTTCGTTGTGCACACTGGGGAATCCATGCAGCAACGCCATATCTCCTCCTTGACAAGTCTCCAGACAAATAAGACAACTATATGTCTTTCGGCTGATCCTGTGCACAATGTTGATGGCTTCATCAAGCTGTCGCTCTTCCATGTCGGGGGCAATCTTATTAAAGAGTTGTATGATGTCTGCTCTGATATTTTCATCACTTTTCTCTGTTAGATGTTAAAGTTTCAGGCACCATTGCATCTTATATCTTTCCTGCTCCCTGATTTTCTCTTTAAGCTCCTTTTCTTTATACCGGTGTTCATTGTGCTTTTCCAGCTCACAGATTTTTTTCCTTGACTTCGTCAGCAGTAAACTGTACTGCTTTAGTTAGGTTAGCAATCATGCAGCTACTCTGTTTGGCTTGCTCTCTAAGTTGCACCAGTTGTGCAGTTCAGCTCCTGAAGTTTGCAGATGACACCACAGTCATTGGCCTCATCCAGGATGGTGATGAGTCTGCATACAGAAAGGAGGTTGAGCAGCTGGCTGTCTGGTGCAGTCAAAACAACCTGGAGCTGAACACGCTGAGAACAGTGGAGATGATAGTGGACTTCAGGAGGAACCCCCGGCACTGCCCACACTCACCATCCTGGACAGCACTGTCGCCACCTTGGAGTCCTTCAGGTTCCTGGGCTCTACCATCTCACAGGACCTGAAGTGGGAGACCCACATAGACTTCATCTTGAAAAAGGCCCAGCAGATTTTACTTCCTTTGCCAATTGAGGAAGTTCAATGTGCCATAGGAGCTGCTGACCCAGTTCTACCAAATCAGCAGCTACCAAATCAGATATAAGAAGACTTCAACGGACAGTCCGAACTGCTGAGAGGATTTCTGGTGCTCCCCTGCCCACCCTACAGGACCTATACTCATCCAGAGTGAGGAAACGGGCAGGTAAAATCATTTCAGACACCTCACACCCAGGCCACAATTTCTTTTGTCCTCCGGCTGGCGCCTCAGAGCACTGACCACTAGAACAACCAGGCACAAGAACAGCTTTTTCCAACAAGCCATTTCCCTCATGAACAGTTAACTGACTTCTAGGTCCTTCTTAGCATAATACCTCTCTGTAGATAAATTTTTTTGTGCAATATGTAAATTCATTCTTTTACTATATTACCTGTACACATATCCTTAATGCTTCTCCCATTGCCTTCACCTTGCATTATTATTTGTCATTTTTATTATTATATGTCTCGCTGTCGGAGCTTCATACCAAGTCAAATTCCTTGTGTGTGAGCACACTTGGCAATAAAAGCTCTTTCTTTTCTTTCTTCTTTGTTCATTAAAATTCTTTTTTTAATGCTTTAAATGGCTTCCACTATGGTCAGGTTCAAGATCTCACTCTCTTTTGTTGCAATTTTGCTTTTCTTCCCGGCTGGAATCTTACTCAAATTTGTTGGCACAGAGTCTTTTCTTTTGTTAGCTATGCTAACATCCATGGCGTAGTCATGGTCTTCAGTCTGTTCTAGAACCTTAACCTCCTTAAAACTCATCCTAGCCTGGGTCTTTATACTTTCCCCATCTTTAATTTTCAGGCTAGCAGGTTTGATCGTACTTTGTTTTTCTTTTTAAGTAGATTTGGGACAAATATGCTGTTGCCTCTGATGCAAATTGTTGCTTAACACACCATCTTGCCACTCCCAGGAACTCAGGATGGTCTCCTCAACCCCAAGTTGTATCGTCAAATCAGCATCAATTCAAATCACCGTCATTCCGGGCACCAACTTCCCACTTCCGAAGTAGACTTTCAGCATGTGAAATGTCTTTGGAGACCACTGTGAATATGGGCAGCAAGGATGTGATATGATGCACCAAGGCGTTGTGGTTTTTTTTTATCCACACATCATCGATTCCAACACGCTTATTCGTTTCAGCGTTAAAATATACCAACTATTCCTGTATGCAGCAACACCACAATCCAGACAGCTTCTCTTTTGATGTTGATTTTATATTCTTTTGAAGCTGTATAAAATGAGATGGTGCCACACCACTATAATCCTATTTTCTGAAGAGGTCATGCCATGATGTGTCAATCTTCTATTGGTCAGATGTCTTCATGTGATACGAATTTGCAGGTCAGAGTTCACCAAATTTGAACTTTGGAATGCAGCGAAATCCAAAACTTCTTTGCATGAGCTTACGTTTCCGGTCTCCAGCATTTGCATGCGTATGAATAGAAGTCAATGGGAGGCGCACTAGATGAGGGTGACTGGTGAGGAGGTAGTGTTGAGGAGCTGAGGATTAAAGTTTGTTCCTTTGCCTTAAATTGTACTTTTTGATAAAAAATTTGACCAATATTGACATCTAAATGTAAGAGCTCATAACTGATCACCAGAAGTTGCAAAAAGTCGAGAGTCCTAACATTTTCTTCAACTTTGCAACTGGCCGATTTGCAACCTAATGAGCTTCCATAGGGGAGAAACGGAAAGAGAGGGAATATAAGGTCAAAGAAAAGGACCTAACAAAACCGCTAACAAAGAGGAAAGGCAAAGATGACAAAATGATCATTTGCATCACTGACATTCATGCATTGCACTCATATTCAAGATTCGACCCCGAGCACACCTGAGCTGAAGAAAGGTAAACACCAACCGTCCTTATCTGAACTTCAAGAAAACATCGTAGGATGCATAAATGAGAGAGTCAATGGACTAGAGGAATTTTTAAAGGAAAATACAGTGAGCATTGAAGCTTTGAAGAAAACAACAGAATTCCTCTTCAATTAAGTAAAAGATGTCAAAGAAGATGTGAACAATGTAAAGAAGGAAGTGAAGACAGTTCGTGAGCAGTGCACATGGTAAAAAAAAATGTTGGAGATTGAATTTAGGCTCAGTGAGGTAGAACAATACAAAAGAAAATGGAATCTGAGGCTTTATGGATTGGTGAAACAAGCAGGCAAAGACATAAAGGCACAAATGGTGGACATCTGTTGCGCTGTTCTGCCAGATTTTACCAGCAAACTACAACAAGAGATAGACATCATACACCGGCTTGGAAGAAAGTTTGAAGGAAATGCTGTGAAAGCAAGAACCGTTATCATCCAGTTCATGTCTAGATCTACACAAGACTTGCTTTGGAAGGCTGTGAAAACAAGCACCTATCTGAAGACAAGGGAGTTATGATTTGGAGAGGATTTAATGAATATAGACAAGGCCATATGAAAGCAATTATGGCCAAAATTGGAGTACAAGCCTTTGTAGATGGAAAAGAGATAAGAATGGATAATTTGCCTAATGACTGGATCTGATCAATCGTGCATATATTTTGAATAAGAAATGCATACAGTAACACATACAGTTATTACCTGAGGACAGATTATGTTGTGGACAGAAATGTTCTATTAATCTGTTTTGGGAGTATATAATCAAGATGCTCATCTGTTGCTTTGAGTTAAGTATTATTAAAGACAAATTCAGGTAAGAGTTATGTTATTGAGGTGATGGGAACATGTTTTGTTTTTGTTTTGGTAAGGTATTGCTAATATTACACATTGGTATCCTTGTCATTTTGTTCTTTAAATGTCAGTGGAATTCATGATTTGCTTTAAAAGAAAGCAGTTTTTTTATTTTGCAGGAAATTTAAATGTGATTCCTAAGAAACACGTGCCTCTTTGTCAGATTATAATTTTTAGAAGAATCAGTGGGGGGATGTTTTATGGATGTCATATGGGAACATTCGATCAGCAGGTGTTGCAGTCTTAAAAGGTACATTTAAGGGAAAAATAATCCAAACCAAATTACATGACTCAGGTAGATGGATGACATTGGTAATAGAAAATAACACTGAATTTTTTATTTTGGGGAATGTCTATGCAACCAAATTTACTACACAAAATAAAGCTTTATTTTTAAACTTTGGAGACCAGATTAAAAAAATAGTACACAAGATTAACAATGCCAAAGTATTAATTGGAGGGGATTTTAATACAATATGGGATCCTGAAAAGGATTGTTTTCCTAATAAAAAATTATTATAGAATGTTGGAATGAGGCAAATTCAACAAATAATTTCGGTATAAATTGTGAATTAATGAAATACAAAATTAGAAGTTTAGCCATAAAAAAAGGAAACGAAATTGCAAAATATAAAAGAGAAAATGAAGAAAAAATTATCTGTGAAATCATAAATCTCTCTGGAAATTGCAGTTTCCAAGAAGGAAAAAATTAATTATTACAATTACAGTTAGATTTGGATAGAATTTATGAATATAAAGCAAAGGGTGCCTTTATTAGATTAAGGAGGATATGGTTAGAGGAAGGACAGAAAATTACAGAATTACAGGTAGAACTCATATCTATGGTTAAATTGAGTATTAATGGAAAATTCACAGAAAATGCTATGGAAATATATAGATATGTGGCAAAATTGTATGAGAAATTATATTCATGCGATGACAAATTGAGTAATGCGCAGTCATTTTTAGATTCTTTTAAAAAAGATGCTAAAAAGATAAGTGATAAGTCTTCTATGAAAACGTGTGACCAAGAGATATCTTTAAATGAAGTACTTTCTTGTATTATCAAACCTAAAGACAATAAGTAATATAAGTAATAAGTAATGAAGGAATGAGGGTTTAATTAGTGAATTTTATAAATCTTTTCAAAATGAATTGTCACCATTCTTGTTAGCGGTATTTGGAGAGGCTATTCATTGTGGTTATTAACCTAATTCACTGAGACAAAGTTTGATAACCCAAAAAGGACTCGTTACTTTTAAAAATATTGGCACCCAATTACATTAATTAATAATGATGCAAAAATTTAAGCACATGTATTTTCTGAAAGGCTAACGGAGTGTCTTGATTCCATTATTGATGAATGTCAATCAGGATTTATGAAAGGTTGACACATTTGTAACAATATAAGGCTTGTTTTGGATTTAATTGATTACAACGGGTTTATTAAAGATAACAGTTTTATTTTGTCTGTTGATTTCTTTAAAGCATTTGATACTATTGATCATAATTTTATGTTGGAAACCATAAATCTTTTTGGTTTTGGACAGTTTTTTAAATGAGATATTCAAATGCTGTATAAAGACTATAACAGCTCAACAAAGTTGCCATATGGAACAACATCACAGTTTAAGATCAATAGAGTCTGCCCAATCTCACTGTTTCTCTTTTTATTAGTGACACAGACTATGGCCATACATATCAAAAGAGATAGATTTCATGATATTCAACTTTTGGCCGAAGAACTGAAATGCAGAATTAAGAAAGCAATTGACTGGCTTCACAGTTTTTCATCTATATCTGGTTTGTTTTTAAACATTAAAAATGTGTTTTGTTTCCTTTGAAAACATGTATCCTTAATAATTTACATGGGATACCAGTGAAGGAGGTGTAGATTATTTAGGTATCAAGAACTGTAAAGATTAAAAAGAGAAATAATTTAAATTTTATGCCAATTATTGGGAAAATTAAACAAAAATTTAATTAATGATTAACAAGAGATCTATCATTGAATGGTAGAGTATTATTATCCAAAACTGAAGGGTTATCGTGCTTGGTGTATACATCTCTTGCATTACACTTTCCACAATCCATCATAAAACAGACAGCTACTGTTTAACTTCATCTGGAAGAACAGACCGCACTATATTAAAAAGACTATTCTATGCAATCAAATAGAAGAACCTGATTTAAATGTGTGTGATTTCAATACTTTGAACTGTGTATTAAAGAATAAATGTATGGAATGAAATGGAAAGAGGTCTGGAAATACCTAGTAAATACTGTCTCACTAAAAAAGTTAACGAAGTCACTTATAGTCTTTTCATCTCAGAAATATTGCTAAGATAAGAAACATACACATTTAGTATACAGTCAGGTCTGGAGGTATTTAGACACACGTCTCACATTACCTGGTGAGACAAGTAGTCTCAAGCTTTTTTAGAGACATGGAGACTACATGTGTTCTCTGTAATTTAGAGGAAGAATCCATAAAACATTTATTCTTTGAATGTGTGTATACCCAATTTTTTTGGACTGACATTGAGTATGTAATATTTAAACACACAAAAGTAAAGATTCGGTTAACTGGTAAAGATATCTTTTTATTGTTTAAGAACAAGAGCTTGAAACTTCAAATTTGGTGATTAATTTGTTAATTATGTATAGGAAGTACCATATACACAAACAAAAATGGGCAAACGATAAACCTAACATCCTGCAATATAAAACTAAACCGATGCAATATCTTGAGACTCTAAAAGATTAAAAAGCAAAATGATTGTATAGAATACAACCTTTTCTCTTTTTAATTCATTTTATTTATTCCCCTGATTATGTATTTGGTTCATTTTTGTATTTTTCTTTCTTTACTTTCTGTTTATTTCCTTTGGCATTAGGACTGTAACAGTGGGTACATTTTATAAATCCTCTGTATGTATATTTCTTTGTGAGTGTTCTTGCTCTGCAATAAAAAAAAAAATGTAGTGTGACCGCCCCTTAAGTTGAATGCAACAATACATCATTCATCACAGTTAGCTGCCTAGCTTGTTGCTAACAAAATACGAATATGGAGGCACCCATGTTTTTTTCTCCCCCCACTTTGTAGCATGAACGCACTGAGATCAAAATTGTTGCATTCGACTCACCTTGGAGGTGGTAATTCGCTGTTCGGTACTGCGTCATTTTCGACCTTGGCATGTCCAGATGAAGTGGAAAAAATATGGACACTTCCATGTTTGTACTTTTATTAGCAACAATCTAGCTAGCTAACTGTGATGAGTGTATATTTTCCTCCTCAACCAGCAAACTGTATAGTGTATATATATATCCAATCATCCATATACAGAATATGTATGTACAAGCAAATACTTGTATATATACTACATAACTCATTTAAAGGGATGAAGTGCTAATTTTGTTATTGATACTTATTACACATACAAAAGATGAATCTATGTTAATATAGGGGTAAATTACAGCATAAAAAATGGAATCAAAAATGAAAAGAATAAGGGCATATTCACATACATGTAATCAATAAGAGATATACTGTACAATGCTTTGTTTAAATTATATAAATTTAAAGTCTTAATAGCTTTCTTGTTCTCAGTCCATGCAGTGTTTTAAAATAAAGATCCTATAACAAATAAAAAAAGATTCTATAATAAATTCTTCTTACCTCAGTTACATTTATGAATATAGTATTTTTCATATACACTAGGAAGATACTAAATACACTTATCAGCATCACTTCCACAATATTTAAATATAATATCCTTTTACTTACTTTAAAAAAAAGATTATTTAAAAAAAAAAAAAAAATCAATATCTAGCCAAAATATTTTGGTATACATGCAATCATAGAAAAGGCAAGAAACATATTCCAGAATAAATTTACAAAATGTACACACTGAATGTCCATCTTAAACCTTAGAATCACCTGTTTTTTGTGTAAATTAAGTGAATAATTTTTAATGAAACATCTTTAAATTTGTTTATACATCCAAATTCAATAATCCATTGCTGTTTGGCAAGGGGGACAGTGCATTCATGACAAATCTTCCTAAGCCATTTATTCAAGCATTTTATTTCCCTATGTATCAGTTATAAGATTTGTATCAAAATTGTGATAATTATCAAGAGAAACCTGGCCATGTAAAAGCCTTAGAAGACCTAATGGTAAGGTCTTAGTTTTTAATTTATTTAAATCATAAATACATTTGACTAGAAATTCAACACCCCCAATTCTGTTGAAACTTACGTTTGGATTGTGAAACCACAATTTTTTTTATATAATTATGTAGCCACCTCTTTTTAAGAATTGCATTGGACAACCTAAACTTGATCATATCCAGTCCTCCTTCTGTCACTGAGTTATATATTTATTCAAAAAATATTTATTTTATATTTTAAATATTTTAAATATTTATTTTTCTCTTTTTTTGACCATTTAGTGATAGGTTTCTGGACAACTATAAGTTACTTTTTTTTTTTATTTTGTCCTATTAAGGGGTTGAAATTAAATTCTGTAATGACATGTTGATTATTGCTCATTTTGATAACAAAGTACGTTATACTGTCAGGTCCAGAAGTATTTGGACAATGACGCAGTTTTTGTGATTTTGCCTTTATACACCACCACAGTGGATTTGAAATAAAACAATCAACATGTGTAGACTTTCAGCTTTATTTTAAGAGGTTCCACAAAAATATGGCATTTACCATTTAGGAATTACAGCCATTTTCAACAAGTTACCTCCATTTTCAGGGGCTCAAAGATATTTGGACAATTGACTGACAAGAAGTTAATTGACCAGGTGCGGTACATTCCCTCGTTACTTCAAGACAAATGAAGCAGATAAAAGGTCTGGAGTTGATATCAGGTACTGAGTTGGCATTTGCCAGCTATTCGACTGGAGCTACCAATATGAAGTCCAAGGAGATCTTAATGCAAGTGAAGCAGGCCATCATTAGGCTGAAAAAACAACATAAATCTATAAGAGAGATAGCAAAAACCTTAGGTGTGGCCAAATCAACAGTTGGGTACATTCTTAAAAAGAAAGAAAGCACTGGTGAGCTCAACAACATCGAAAGGCTTGGAAGACCACGGAAGACAACTAAAGTGGATGATCGCAGAATCCTTTCCTTGGTGAAGAAAAACCCCTTCACAACATCAACAGAAGTCAAGAATACTCTGGAGAAGGTAGGCGTATCATTCTCAAAATCTACAATCAAGAGACGTCTTCATGAATGTAAATAGTGAGGGTTTACAACAAGGTGCAAACCACTGGTAACATTCAAGAACAGGAAAGCCAGATTAGACTTTGCCAGAAAACATCTAAAAAAGCCTCCCATGTTCTGGAATAAGATTCTTTGGACTGATGAAACCAAGATTAACTTGTACCAGAATGATGGGAAGAGAAAAGTATGATGAAAGAAAGGAACAGCTCATGATCCAAAGTATACTACATCATGTGTCAAACATGGTGGAGGCAGTGTTATGGCATGGGCATGTATGGCTGCCAATGGAACGGGCTCACTGGTGTTTATTGATGATGTGACTGCTGACAGAAGTAGCAAGATGAATTCTGAGGTGTTACAGGGCTATACTCTCTGCTCACATTCAGCCAAATGCTACAAAACTGATAGGATGCCGCTTCACAGTGCAGGTGGATAATGACCCTAAACATACTGCGAAAGCAACTCAAGACTTTTTGAAGGCAAAGAAATGGAATATTCTTTAATGGCCAAGTCAGTCGCCTGATCTCAACCCAACAGAGCATGCTTTTTTCACTTAGTAAAGACAAGACTGAAGGTAGAAAGACCCACAAACAAGCAGCAACTGAAAGGTGGCTGCAGTGAAGGCCTGGCAAAGCATCTCCAGGGAGGAAACTCAGAATTTGAGTTTTGAGAACATGAGTTACTATGTAATCAGAAAGATTACTTCTAGCTGCATGTGGTCCTATTACAAGTACTTCTTTCTTGTCAGAATTAAGTAGAAGGAAGTTACTAAGCATCCAGTGTCTAATGTCCTTTACACACTCCTCAACTTTATTAAGCTGGTGTCTCTCATCTGGTTTTCCTGAAACATCCAACTGTGTGTCATCAGCACGACTATGGAAGCTAATACAATGTTATAAATAATTTTACCCAGAGGTAAAATTGAGAGCAGCACCTTCCCGAGCAGGATGGATACCGTCCAACCGTAAGATTGTGTCTCCTATAGCCAGAGCTCTTTCAGGTTTCTCAGTGGGTATTTCACTGAGGAGAGCAAACCTGTTAGACATGTGAAGTTGAAAACAGCGGTGCTCCCATGGGCGAGCCTTAGTGTTAGCTTTGGCTGTGATTATGCCGTCAAGATGTTAGCCATTCACCCAATTGTGAATGCAAAGAGAAAAAAGCAGAAGAGAAGAAACAGATCCAAAATCCCAAAATCCCAAATTAATGCTAGGCTAATTCGTTGTATTTAGTCAATTTATCTGCTTTCTTTGTTCTGCTTGTTGATGTAATTGAAATGGAAGAAGTTAGTAACTAAGTAGCTAGTTAGTATCTAGAGTAAGAAATGCTAACACATGTTCTGCTAGCTCATTATTAGTACCTTTGACAACAATAGTCTGTTGAATTTAAAGATAATCACTGCTCAGGTGGTCGAAACGTCAGTCTCCTACAGTTCTTTTCAGAACTACAGTAACTCAGACAATCACAACCAGTGAAGAAATTATTTTTGTTAGTTCCAACCTCGTACATGTCAACCTTCTGTTCATTCTTGCACATAAAATGTAGGAGGAGGTAAGCTGAGTAAATTGTTGCTTGGGGCACCCAGATGTTCAGAAACAGCCATAAGACAGAAGCAGTCTGTCCAATCCAAAAGATTTTTATTTTTTGGACAAGACTACATTTATCCAAGGAGTTAGGAGATGCACAGCAGACTATCGACCAAAATCTGGACTGTATAAGGGCTCAATTAAGCTGTAATGTATGACTTTATATGCACAGACTTGCGTAAACATTATGTTATATTAACATAACTTTGTGTGAGGTGTTTGCTTGTATGATCATTTTTGTAGGGCTGTGCTATTATTTTACTGTATGCTGTAGTCTTCATTAAATGAGAATATGGTTAACACTGCTGTGTGGAATTAGCTTTTTCCATGGATGCTGCTTACAATATACAATTACACTTTTATTTAATTACAATTAAACTTAACTTGCATGAGCAGTAATTATTTCATTCAAAGTAATATCACCATCAGCAATCTTGAGAAAAGGTTTCCATCTGTAATCTTTCGGTCCCCTGGTGACCGTTTAAAAGGGCCACCACACTAATTCCATTAGCGTTTTCCCTGCGAAGTCCTTGCGTAGGTTTCTGCACTTATGAATGGACCACACCAAGTGATCTAGTGCTGAGAATCTCACTTCCCTGGTGCGACTTTGAAGAAGAAGCAGCTACATGGTGTGCACTTACATGACCAGTTCAGTCTCCCCTCACAAACCCCACCATACTACCCCGTCCCCAACCCCCACAAAAAATCATCTTTGCGACCTCTGCACAACATCTCTGTTGTGATCTGGAAGACATCTTGTTTAGGGAGTTTGCTAATTTTCAATACATCTCTAATATGTCTCCCATGGATCGCTCAGCAATGTTTAGCAGATACACTCACGATGTCCATGTCCATGTAAATCTGAACTTTTTAAGATGTTTATAAGATGTTCATACTTCCGAGCTATGTCTGATTTACATAAGCCAGACATCAACATTTTATTTAATTATTCTCCTCTCCTATCATCCTAAAATATTGCTATTGCTTGTAACATAACTACACTAACAAATAAATATGAATATATTTGTAGACAAATCACTTGAAGGCTCATAATATAAAAAATATTAGTTATAATATAATATAATATAATATAATAGATACCGATCAGCCATAACATTAATACCACCTGTTTAATATTGTGTAGGCGCCCCTTGTGCCACTAAAACAGTTCTGACCCACTAAGGCATGAACTCCACAAGACCTCTGAAGGTGTTCTGTGGTAGAGATCTGGGGAATTTGTAGGCCAAGTCAACACCTTGAACCCTTTGTCATGTTCCTCATACCATTCCTGAACAATTTTTGCAGTGTGGCAGGGTGCATTATCCTGCTGAAAGAGGACACTGCCATTAGGGAACACCATTGCCATGAGGGGGTGTACTTGGTCTGCAACAATGTTTAGTTAGGTGGTACATGTCAAAGTAACATCCACAAGAATGCAAGGACCCAGGGTTTCCCAGAAGAACATTGCCCAGAGCATCAAACTTCCTCCTCCGGCTTGCCTTCTTCCCATAGTGCATCCTGGTGCCATTTTTTCCCTACGTAAGCAGCCCACATGCACCATCTATTGATCCATAGTCTAGTTTTGATGCTCACGTGCCCATTGTAGGCACTTTTGGCGGTGGACAGGGGTTGGCATGGGCACTCTGAAAGGTCTGTGTCTATGTAGCCCCATACGCAGTGAGCTGCGATGAACTGTGTGTACTGACACCTTTCTACCATAGCCAGCAGTTTTTCAGCAGTTTGTGCTAGAGTAGCTCTTCTGTGGGATTGGACCAGACGGGCTAGCCTTCACTCCCCACCCGCATCAGTGAGCCTTGGGCGCCCATGACCCTGTTCACCGGTTGTCCTCCCTTGCACCACTTTTGGTAAGTACTACCCACTGCATATCGGGAACACCCCACAAGACCTGCTGCTTTGGAGATGCTCTCACCCAGTCACCTAGCCATCACAACTTGGCCTTTATTAAAGTCGCTCAGATCCTTACACTTGCCCATTTTTCCTGCTTCCAATGCATCACCTTCAACAACTGACAGTTCACATGCTGCCTAAAATATATCCTTTAAAGGTGCCATTGTAACGAGATAATCAATGTTATTCACAGTGGTTTTATTGTTATGGCTGATCGGTATGTTTTTTATATATATATTTATATATTATGTGAATATATTTATATTTATACTTATATTAATGTATATTTAGATTATAAAATGTCTTTTAACTCCCCTGTTAAAATGGCAGGTTTTTGTGATGTAAAAAAATTAAACCAACATTAATCATGTCAGAACATTTTCCAGCCACCTTTTTGAGTAAGTTCTGACATGATTTATCTTGGTTTCTTTTTTTTATATTACAAAAATAATTTTAACAGACTTTTTATATCCACTGTTTGTGTGTGTGTTTGAGTGATGTCAAATCATCATGGCTGTGTACACTGAGAACATTAAGTACCCCTTCTCTACCTTTAAATTAGTTTATAGCAATATTGGCTTCAAATCAGTTAATATACAGACACAGTACTTAAATCTATAACACCGGCTATATTAATTGCTGTTTTGATAAGGTAATCATCAATGTTAGAGTTATCACCTACGTTAGCCGGCTACCTTATTGCTAAGCTACTTGATATTGTCTGCTGGCTACCTTGTTGCTAAGCTACTTGCTATTGTCCACTGTTGTTGCTATACTGCAATTTCAGTCTGAAACGTTGCATCAATGTTTGAAGTTCACTATAGTAGAACAGTACCTATGTCCACTCAGGCCTCTAACTGTAAAAGTGCGGTATGCTCTTTACGTACTCTGACAGCACAAACAAAAGAAACACTTTCATAGAGGCGTCCGTGTTTTTTTTTTTCCACGTCGCACAATGAGCGTCCTGAGGTGGGAAATGATGTTATTACAGCTTGCAAATTACCACTTACATGGCACCTCAAACACAGTGTTAGGTTCCCTATATGTATGTGTGTAGCAGGCTGGAGATCCTGTACAGAGAGAAGCCAATCAAGTGTGCTCATTAAAATATTAGGCCATGTTCTGATAGTTTTTGGCTTGAGCTGTTCAGTGAGTTCAAAATAAACATTTTTTTCATTTTATACTGTGTGAAAAAGCAGGCCAAAAGTTGCAAAACACTGCCCTATTTAAATACTGATAAGTAACTCAGAATATATGGATAACAAATTATATTAAATAATACACCAATGTTAACATCAGACAACTTAAAATAATAATCTGCAATGATTTTGATTCAGTTGCTTCTTTGTTCCATTAAACCTTGCAGAAGCCTACAGAGCAAATCATTTGTACATCTGAACTTAGTGTTTCACTTGCTCTCTCCACATCTTAGCTCTTAACGTGCTCAAAGTAACTAAATAGCTCAGTTCAGAAGTATGTAATAAGTTAGAATGTTGTTGTACAGTTTGCTGTTCAGCCACAAACAGTAGGCATGCAGAGCAATAATGCCGGTAAATGATGATTCAAGTTACTTTCTCTCAGCTCCTGCAACACTAACATAGGAATGACTAACATAGGAGCCTATAAGCCTTTATAAACCGTCTTTACACATGATGTTTTGCTTGTGCTGTAACAACTGTAGTACAATAAAATAAACTGTTAATATATTAGGTATATTTATTGTAGAGTTAGCTACCCAAAATACAACACAAATAGCAGATGTTTCTGATCTCACATTGATCAGTGATGGTGCATGATGGTGCATGATGGTCTCACCTCCACACATGCAACCCTCCAGCCCTTAAAGAGACAGAGAGAGAGAGAGAGAGAGAGAGAGACTGATTGATTACTGGGCAAACGCTAATGTTACGAAAACACTGTTATTGACAAATTAGCAAAATTAACTAGTTAGCAATGCGATATTAGTTAGCTAACACTACCTTGCTAAGATACCGACTAGCTAATATTTGTGTAACTTATAAAATATTATCTCAATATTAATATGATCTATTAATATGATCTACCGCACGGCTGCCCCTGTCGCTTTAAATCGTTGCCATGGAGAAGCATTTGGTTGGTCTCTGCGTCATCAAGCTGCGTGTGTGTGCTGCCGAGCCTAAGAACGGTTGACTAAAAGGTAAAATGTTTTTATTAATTATGAAGATATTCTTTGATTGCTTGGTCCTATACTTTTAAACGAACGAGTGTTTATGGTAAACCTGTACTGCAAAAACTACCGCATTGAAGCCCATAACAACACGATTTCAAGCGTTCAAAACACTTTGTGATACTAAAGATATCATTAAATAATCATTTATCAATGGCAGATTTAGAATTATAATATAACTAAATGCTACAAAAGTCCTGTTTTCTGTCTGATCGGAACTGCGTGGTCACCCGTGGCAACGTAAACAATTCATCGCACTGTTCATGCTAGAAAAGCGTGAAGCAATGATAGGGTGGCGCTTCCACAGCACTTAGGCATGAGTCATGAACGTTGCGTGGTGTGTTGATGTATTTTGTACATATTTCTTGTAAACATTTCTTTTAAACACCAAATTTTTAAAGACCAAAATGTCTTTGAGGCCCTCTAGTGGCTGGCTGCAGTACAATTTTAACCTCACCCATTCCCATGTTAGTGAATGGAACACAAGGAAACTTACATTTTAAGTTACATCTCCACAAATTAGAAGCTTCTGTTTGGCCAACTGTCATAACTAGGAGTTAATGGGAGCTGTTGTTAAAGATGTGGTCCTATTAACCCCTAGTTATGACAATGACACAAAACAACGTTCTGTTGTTGTAAAAGGGCCTACTTTTAGAGTGCCTTTTTCCCTTAATACCATGGGAAAATCCAAGCAACTCATCTAAGACCTCAGAAAAAAATTGTGGACCTCCACAAGTCCGGTTCCTGCTTAGGAGCAATTTCCAAACAATGGAAGGTACCATGAGCATCTGTACAAACAATTGCATGCAAATATAAAAATTCCAAGGATGAACGAACTTTGGTCCAAAAGGTTCAGTTGAACCCCAAGACAACAACAACGTAACTGGTGAAGGAGTTGGAGGCATTAGGTACATTAGGCTAATGTACATTAGGTACAGGTATATGTTCATCCACTATTAAGACAGTCCATAAAAATCCAAACTTTAGTTTGCATGTGATCACCAGCCTTTTGTAGGAGTGTTCTCTGGTCAGATGAAACAGAAATGTAACTGTTTACCCATAATGAACAGCCCTAAGTATGCAGGAAAAAGGGAGAGGCTTTTAATCCGAAGAACATAATCCCAACTGTGAAGCATGAGGATGGCAGTATCATGTTGTGGGGGTGTTTTGCTGGAACACGGACTGGTGCTCTTCAAAAAATATATGGCATCAGGCGGAAGGAGGATTATTTAGAACAGGCATCAATAAATGGTGGACCATGGTTCGGACCTTGACCAAGTGACAGTTTTAATAGGACCATGACACATTTCTGATAAATTCACAAGAATGAATAATTATATTCATGAAGCATCAAAACCATGGGCGCAGAACAATCATTTGTGTCTGCTTCACTCAACTGAGTCAATCAGTCAGTGTTTACAGTACTAAATGTGGACTGTAAATAACTTGGATTATACTGGATCTATTAAGAGAATACATATGTACTAAAATCATTTCCAGCATCACATAGCAACAAATATGGACAAAAGGTGTTTTCACATTAAATCCCCCTCCTTCACGAAGAATGATTTCGCACTATGTCATGGTGTAACGTCACAATGTGCATGGAAGACAGACGAAAACATACGAAAAATACAGAGGTGGCTGGGAAGCATGACAGCATAGCTTTCTCCAAAATAAGAAAAGTGGATGCAGAAAATCAAAGATGAATGTTCATTCTTCCTGCAGCAAGTACTGAACCATTTTGTCTCATGTTATGAAACCATGGCAGTAATAAAAAGCGGCAATGTGAAATGCCATTATGAGACACAGCACAGATCTTTTGATCAAACCACAGTAGTCTGAGGTAAGGACACGCAAAACAACCAAACTGAGAACCCAGTATGACAGGTCCACCAGAGTCCTCTCCCATTCCTTTATGGCCCAGCAACACACAAATGAAAGTTCAGGTGTCACGAATATCCAACATAAAAAGCTGTATACTGATGGGACAGTTGTGAAAGAGTGCTTGAATGCTGTTTAGACTGAGTAACGGCAGAGTGTTGGAATGCTTTTGTTCCATTTGATCCAGGAAATAACATCAAAAGACACCACAGTTTTCAAGATGAGAGCAAAATGGATATTGTTGATTTTTTGGTAGACATCCTGTCACACCTAAATTAACTCAATTTAAAGTTGCTAGGCAAGAACAGTTCAGTTTGTGGACGTGTTCTAGGAAGATATTTAAAGAGAGTGTCTGCATTTCCCAAAAGTACAGGAACGATTCAGGTTAAGAGAGATGTAGCTCCTTATGTTGTCTTCTGATTGAGAACTTCAGTAGTGAAAACTTCATGGTTTGACAGCATCAATATTGGACTGCATTTCCTCCTGCACATCCTGAATCCATTTCTCATCAGAGATGTCATAGAATTTGCAAAAGAGGGGACACAGACTTTCAAATGGGATAATGCTGGCTCTCTAAGGATAGAACTGATTGATCTGCAAGCAAATGTTGCACTAAAGGAGCATTTTGCAGTAATCAACCCTGCTACTTTCTGGCTGTGCATGAGACGTTTTTCCCTGGTCTAAGCAAATTCAAACTCTACGCATTGACCACATTTGGACCCACTTACAGCTGTCCGCTTTCTCAACAATGAATATTATTAAAACTAAATATCATTCCAGACTACCATTGAGAACATACATATGTGCATGAGAATGGCACTCCACTGAAACTGACAAACAAAACCCGATTGCCACAGAAAAATTGTAGACTGAACTGAGAAAGCATGTTTGAGCAAGGAGGCCCACAAACCTGACTGAGTTACAGCAAATAAAGTACACACTTTAAATGACTTAACAACGAAAATGTATGGTAACATGAAATGTGTGGAGTTGTGAAAAATTGAGTTTGAATGTTTTTAGCCTAGGTGTATGTAAACTTTTGGCCTCAACTGTAACTTGGTGGCTAATCACAAGGAGTGCACAAAATGAACCACTTCCAAAAGTCAAAGGCTTGCTTGTCTGCAGATACTGGTGGATGTTGAAACTGAAGAATTAATTGCAGCAAGACTCAACTCCAAACCCAGTTTATTGTTAGAAATCCAGCTAACATAGTAGGCTAGTTATGAGCAATGTCTCAACATGCTAGCAGTGATTAGCCAAAGGACCGCTGGTTGGCTAGGTGGCAAGCCATAGGAATATACAGACCTGCCAAACTTTACACATTTTGCATTTTAATATCAGAGTATGCTATTATAAGTTATCACTCAAAAATACAGCAAAAAGTCTTCATTTTCCTTAGTAAAAATGTCAAATGAGCCAATCAACACATGGAAAGATTGACAGCTGCGTACATTTTTTGAACTCTCCAATATTAACTGATACCACTGGAAGTCCAGATCCATTTCCAGCACCTCACATTAGTAATGTTTTTCCCAATGCTCTCATCTCAATTTGATTTTACCAATTTTGAAGGCTGCTGAGTCCGTGCCCTCACTTTCTTTAAATGGTGTATTTTTCGAGGTCATTAATGTGAAATTAATGCATGTTTGATATTAGCTATCATTAGCTAACATTAGACAAGTGTGTAGTTAACATCAAATAACTAATTTAGCGCAGTGTGTCTGGCTAATGTAGCAAGCTTAAAAGCAGACAGGAGTGGTATATTGAGGGAGACCATTTTAGGTAGGCTTAGCCACAGACCCATAGTCAGGAAACGCCGATGGCTTTGGGACTGAGCTGAAGTGCTATGGGAGGCCCCATTCACTGGGGATACAGGGGAATGGAAGGAAAGCTAATTTCAACCCCTGTATGCATTTTACCAGAGTCCAGCCAAGTCTGCAAGCAAAGTGGTGGACAGCATTACATTACTGCATAAACACCCACCATCCACCTGAGTTTTCATGATGGCTGCTGCCAAAGAATTCTGACTGCACAGATGGTAATATTATTGTGCCACTTCCCTGCACTCCTTAAACCTGAAATGGTGGTTCTGGTCAATTAAACTATTTACCTCAATTTTTAAAAAATCATAAATTGTGAGCAAGGATAAATCAATATCACTCTAGCCTAGTGTTGAGGGAAGACTAAAGGGTGAGTGTCATACTGAGCAACAGAACTGATCATAACTCACAGACAGTGAAGGAGTGATAGATAACAAGGCTAGCAAAATAATGAAGGAACGTAACTCAAGTTAGTAGCCACAGTATTTTGAATGGCCCCAAAAAGTGCAAAATACACCCACTACAGCCTGAAGAGATTAAATGAGATGATAGGAGTCTATCACTTGCTTTGGAGGACTGGGTACCTGTAGGACCTTTAGCACAAGCTATGCATAAGTTATAAGTTATAAGTTATGCATAAGTTATAAGTTATGCATGTTGCTCCAAAGTGCACATCAAGCCTGACATATGTAAGTGTAGAAGAAGAAAAGGAACAATGACCATATGACAATTTGACATGATATAACATTTGTGTGAAAGTCTCTATGTGTACCCACATGCACAAGAATGTAATCAGGTGATTCCCAATGCCCCTGGTGGTTATCCAGTGTTTGTAGAACCACAGTTACATACATAAGTGTTTGTAACACCTGCCAAAATTATGTAACCTGTCTGTCTTCTTTTCACTGTTCTTTATGAAAAAGCATTAATGTTTATGAGCTGTCACCCACTGCCAAATAGTTTCCAATGTGCTTTCATATCCTTTTTCAGTGCAGTCATGTCTGAAGGACTATCTATGATCTCTGGTCCCATTCCACCAGATCCAACACTTTTCCCTGAGTGCTACATACGACCTACCTCTGGTAGGGGCTTGCAAATGATTGTATTAACATAACCAATGTAAATCTTGATAAGCTATGTAGTCCTTCATGCTGTTGTAAAATTGAATTATTAATATGCTTCACTTCTTTATTCTCTTCCTCTCTTCCTTTATCTCCTATGATTTCCTTATGAAGCTCGGGGTCACCTGGAAGGAAATTCTAAAGTTAAATGTTCAACCTTGCTGAATGGACCCTTAGCTCCAGATCCTGCATTGTACCCTGAGTGTTATAGTGCCCATGCTCCTCGTCCTCCTTGTGTTGGCCCTAACGCAATACATATTCTTGAAAGAAACCTGAAAGGAGAGGTGGGAGCCATCCTTAAACTACAGGGTATCTTACTGAACCCCACCCCCATTCAACAAAGTAAGATTATAGTTAAATATTAAATGATAATTCACATCATTTCAAATCCTGCTGCACCTTGACATTCCTAACCCTAACCCTCTTTGATGGGTTAGTCCTATTTTAGCTCAACAAATTATTAATTGCTCCTGCATCTTTAACTTGTCCTGTTGTTCCTTTACTCTTACCATCCTCTCATTCTCAGAACCTGCAGTTCGTGATTACAACAAAGAGAATGTGCGCAGACTGAGGGAGATCCAGAAACAGTTCCATGAACAAAAGGCACAGAAAGAGCGTGCAAAACCGGTGCCTGTTAAAGCCCTGCAGACCTCTCACAAATACAAGCACGTCCCCTCTAGGGTCATGGCCCATTTACAAGTAAATGTGTTAGGCCTTTTGTCTTCATATCTACACTAAAGCTCTTCATCTGCTTCGAAATATTGACAACAAGTGTCTGCACTGGTTTGACTATAAATAGAAAATGTAAAATATTTATGTAATTTTTTTCTAAATACAAATTTATAGAGAAGATAATTTGGACCAAAAAAGGACATCAGGTTTCCAACACAGATTTTTCGACTCAATCTACATGCAACATATTTATTATTGGTGACTCAGACTAAGAAATATATCACATTTGGCTATTAGTCCAAGATGATGACAAAACTATGTTTATTTATATGTGTCAACTCTCCTGCCTATTTTTAGGAGAAAAACCAACCAAAGAAGCCAGAGTGCCAGAACTTTCTGAAGGCTCACTCTCTCTGTGGTTCTGGTGGTCAGCCTCAGTCTCGTCAGTCTCTTTCTGGAGTGAGCCCAAACTCTCACATAGAAGACTCAGATTCTGAGGCACGACAATCCCACATCAATCATCGTAACTACAATTAATGCAATTACATACAGCGTATGACATAATTATAGATAACCTTTATGAAAATGGGCAAAAATTAATATATAAAATGAATAACACAGGCTATGAGATTAATGTTGATTTCATCTCACCACAAAACGATTCCATTTGTCATGTGCACTATGGCACTACTGGTAGCTGTAAGGTTAATTGTAATTCCAACACAAATCTGCATCTGTCTACCTACTTCACACTGCAATAAATGATAGCGAGGGAAAATATCATAAATATGGGCAAATCTAATATTTCTTATGAGATTATAATAAACCAAATATATGATGATAAAACCTATTTCTAGGCATTTTTTCAGTCATTTCAGGCAATGCCATAGACACAGTATAATATTCACTGCTGACCAGGTGAAGAAAGAGCTGGGGAAACTCAGACTGGGCAAAGCTGGAGGACCAGATGGCATTGAAAATAAGGTTCTGAAGCTGTGTGTGAGCAACTGAGTGGAATTCTATAGTGCATCTCCAAACTGAGCTGCAGTTTGGAAAGGGTTCCTGTCATATGGAAAATGTCACGTGAGGTCCAAGTGCCCAAGAAGGGGCAATCAAAAGTCACAAATGACATTCAATTGGTGGCCTTAAAATCACACATAATAAAGACCTTCGAGAGACTGATATTAGCTCATCTTCAACCACTCATCAGAGTTGCACAAGACCCACTGCAGTTTGCCTACCAGGATGGTATTGATCTGGATGATACCATTATCTGACTGCTGAACAGGGCATGCTCCTATCTGGACACATCAGACAGCACTATGAGGATCAAGTTCTTTGAATTCTCCAGTGTTTTCAACACCATACAATCTTAGCTGTTGGGGGAGAAACTCTAGCTGATGCAGATGGATGAATACATGAGCTTATGGATAATGCACTACCTAACTGGCAGACCACAGTTTGTACGACTCCATGGCAGTGTGTCAGATATGGCTATGTGCTGCACTGGGGCCCCTCAAGAGACCATATTGGTTCCCTTCCTGTTCAGTCTTCAGACTTCTGATTTTATGTACAACCCATAGTCATGTCATCTGCAGAAGTTCTCTGATGACACAGCCATCGTGGGGGTGCATCAAAGGCAGGCGGGAGGTTGAGTACAAGGTCTTGGTGGAGACCTTTGCTGAATGGTGCAATGTTAACTGCAGCTAAACATTAGCAAGACGAAAGAGATGCTGGTGGACTTCAGGAGGTCCAGGGCCCACCTATCACCTGTCACCATTGACAGAAAGCATATTGTGGTAGTGAGCACCTATAAGTACCGGGGCATTCATTTGGATGACAGACTATCAATATAGACACTGTGTACAAAAAAGGCCAAAGTCGGCTCTACTTACTGAGGATGTTGTAGTCCTTCGATGTATGCACATCACTCCTGTGGGTGTTCTACCAGTCAGATGTAGCAGTGCACTTTTCTATGCTGCTGTGTTCTAGGGAAATGACATCAGTGCAAAGGCTGCAAAAAACTAAACAAACTGATTAGGAAGGCCGGCTCTGTTATAGGAGTCCTGTTGGAGCCACTGGAGGCAGTTTGTGAACAAAGGACACTCAGCAAACTGATTATGGACAATAACACTCATCCCCTGCATCACACTCTGGATAAAAAGAGAAGCACCTTCAGTTACAGACTGATATACCTGCACTGTACTAAGGAGCATCATGATAAATCATTACTATCCACAGCAGTTAGACTGTATAATGAGACACCTTATTGTCAGACAGAACCAGGACGAGAGCCTACTATTATTATTATTAGTAGTAGTAGTAGTAGTAGTAGTACTAGTACTAGTAGTAGTAATAGAACTACCTCATGGCGTATTTTAACTGGCACCTTTACACTTTCATGCACATTTGCACAGCAAATAAATGCACTGTTTACAGAATTTGTTTACATATTTTTTTGTATAGAGATAAACTCCCTCTCCTTAATTTTGATTGTATATTTTTGCACTGTGCTTCTTTACTGCATTTGTTAATCTGTAAATGTTTGTCATTATCACTACTGTAATGCTGCAATTTCCCTCGAGATCCATAAAGTATCTATCTATCTATCTATCTATCTATCTATCTTATATTTGATTTATAATAATCTCATAACAATAAATATTACATAACTTTGCCCATATTCAAGATATTTTCACTTGCTAAGATTTTTTTTGCTGTGCAGTTCCTTCCTTTTAATGACTGTGTATGTACATTATCCATACAACCTTCTGAACACTGAACAAACTTTGACACAACCAACATGGTTGGCTCTATATCGAAAAAATGTATGTAATGCAGTGGGAATTAATGCTGCATTCAATTTGAGACTCATCCATTGAGTTGCACAGACTAATAATTCCAGTCATTCCTTGAAATGTATTTAACTAAATTCAGCAGTTGTTTAGGTTTGTGAATGTTCTTTGAACTCGATAAAAAATATAAAAGTATTGTTTACTCTTCTGGTCTTTGCAGCAATAATAGTAAATTTTGGTGAAGGATTCCTTTCAGAACAGGTTAAAAACCCTATTAATGTGTCATGATATTGTGATCTGTGCTTGTGTAGGTCCAAGTGAGAAGACACAAGGTCAACTTTGTGTTGCATAATGCTCATGCTGCAGGAAAAACCACACTGAGGTCTCAGTCTCTACAGAACCAGTGTGACAAGCCACTAAGTGCATTAAAGGGCTGTGTGCCAAAGTAGTGAGTGATTATGTGAATCTTTCACACATAGTAACACAAAAATGCCTTTAGATTAAGATGACTTTTTTTTCTATTTCATAACACCATATTTGATCTACATCTACATACATGTTATTAAATATTTTCTCTATCAGTGCCAGTAATTGGTTATTGTACACTTGGGTCTCTCTTCAACCATTTAAGTTTGGAGGAAAGAAAGAAGCAGTGGCACCGAGAGGCAGAGGAAAGGAAACAGAACATACCTGATCCTTCCATACCTGCTGGACACACTCAGATGTCAGATAGAGAGAGACAGGAAACTTTCCAGTCCCTCAAAGAAAGTATGGCTTCTTTTATCCACCATTTTTGAAGTGTATTTCCAAATACTTTGAAGAGTTTTAAAAGATAATGGAAATCTCTCTCTTTTTTCTGTGTTTCCATCTCACTCTCTCTCTCTCTCTCTCTCTCAAAATTTGTCCATGTAACTTGTGTAGCCCACAGGTCTCTAGTGAGTGAGCTGCTCTGTCTACCAGTTAGGGCTGATACACTAAGTGTGCGTTCTCGACGTGAAGAGCTTGACCGCCGTCTCTCTGAAATCGAGGAGGCCATCAAGATATTCTCCCGCAATAAAGTCTATATCAGAAATGACTCCCGACCATGACTCCTGTGACCATGCCAAACCTTTGTTATTTGTCCATCTTGAGCATAGCCTACTTCATGCTGCCAATTTTGTCTTGTCTAATTTATACCAGTTTGCCAGGGCATCCCAGCTAGGATGTATTCCTCAGCACACTTCTAAAAAGAAAATCACGCCCACAGAAAGACATTATGATCTTGGCAACAGGGAGCTGCTAGCAATAAAACTGGCACAGAAAAGAGTGACGATGTTGACTGAAGGGAAATGAACACCCTCTTCACACCTTGTTTGAACCTTGTATAGGTGACATTACTAGGACAACTTTTTTTCATTTCAGAAACATTACTAAATAAAGAAATATAATATTGGTACACAATGTGGAAAAACTAGTTAATGCTTTTGTTACCTCTAAGGTGGTCCCGATTTTTCCACACTCCAAGTAAAATTTGGAATTGATTTCAAAATTCTAATGATATATAATCTATAAAGCACTAATGATCTACTCCCACAGTACTTCAGAGAATTATGATCTATCACACTTGATTCAACTGCAGGTTTTTTAGTAATATCTAGAATAATGAAAAGTGCAATAGGGGGCAGAGCTTTTTCCATCACAGAAAGTTTTGATAAACTGGGATGTTTTGATGTTGTCAGCCCACTCTCTGTTTGTTGACAGTGTAGTAATGGGGCACTTTATCTCTCAGGGTGCCCTTGTGCCTGTGTTACCTACTGACTTTCCCTTTTAGTTATGTGTCAGACCTTGACCTGCCAGAGTCCCTACTTACTAAAGAATAAGAGCATACCTAATAAGCATACCTCTTCTACAGGTATATACTGTTGTTATGTGTCAGTGTGCTTGCATTTGTGTGCTCCCTCTCTGCTCCTTTTTCCACTGTTTGTTTGGTGTATAGCTGGATCCCTGTGGCAATCACCATTAACTGGTTGACAAAACTTGACCAATGGGAAGGCAAGAACTCAACCAAAAGAGTTGGAGCTATCGGTTTAAAAGCAGCACATTGACAAATACAGCCTAGTGTGGTCCATTTTTTGTTATGTTCATTCCTTTGGCTCCATACATGTTCTCTCTCCTAAGTGAGACTAGTTTCCCTGTTGTCCTGGTTTCATGATTGTCCTGTTCTTACTGTCTGTAAATGCCAGTCCTGCTGTTGTGTGTTGGAAATAAAAGCTATAACCATACCACCAACCTCCTGTCCTACTCCTGTCCACTATCACTATCATCCAATCAACCTGCAATCTTAAATTGTTGTTGTTCTTGCAATCGCCCTAGGCCTTTGCCTTCTGTGGGAATGTAACAAGTGGGGGCTTGTCCGGGATGTAATGATGTAATAACTGTAATGATTTATAATCTATCATTACAGTTACCATTACCACTATCCTATGTTGCCAAGAAGAGGGTGGGTTCCCTTTTGAGTTGAGTTTCTTCCTGATTTTTCCTTGCTACTGTCAAAGTACATTTGTTGCTTTTCAATGTTGAACAAGTGCGGTACAAAAGCTCATAAAAGCAATCAATTTGGCTATAGGCTCACTGCACAAACTCATCTGAATTCCTCTTATTTACCTCTTATTTACTTACTAATTTATGCAGTTATCTAATCAGCCAATCATGTGGCAGAAGCACAATGCAACAGGAATAGCTTCAGTATTATAAATCTGAAATGTGTCAGATGACTGAAGTAATCGATTTGGGTGGAACTATCGGATGCCACATCTACAAAGAAAATATTCTCTGCTTTTTCTTATTAACTGCTATGGTTGAGTGAATAAATGCAGATTTTCTGAGTACTTGTAATTACAAAACATATCTACTCTCTGTCATGTACATGGTGCCAACCCATCGCAGGGCATAATCGCGCACACACACACTCACACTACGGACAATTTGGAAATGCCAATCAGCCTACAATGCATGTCTTTGGACTGGGGAGAACATGCAATTGGGAATTGAACCCCTAACCCTGGAGGTGTGAGGCAACAGTGCTAAACACTAAGCCACCATCCTCCCCACAAATCACTATAAATCACTTCGGGTTATATGTTCATTAATACTGCTGTGAGAGAACACTTAATTTTGGGGCTATACAAGAATTACATCACAAAAAATTAATGTTTAATTACATTTTGCATATAGTCACCATTTAAATAAACATAAATAAAAAAGTCAACAGACCTATGAATGCAACAAACAACCAAGAAAAAGAAACCTTTCTGCTAACAAAAAATATTACTTTATGACAAGGCTGCTAATAACACTTAATTTATCTTTGTTTTAACTAGACTGAAATGTATTTAAAGAAGCACCCAACCATTACATTGCAAAGCATATTCTCAAATGACTCTTCTGCATCTGTGCAGCTGGACCAAGATCATATGTCTCCACGACCTTAACATTTTCAATTCAATTCAATCTTATTTGTACAGCGCATTTAACAATGGACATTGCCACAAAGCAGCTTTACAGAAATAAATAGATTCAAATTAAATTAAACCAAAATAAACTGTAAATATGTGAATTTAACATTTTCCTCACTGTATTGATTAGGCTGATCAGAATCGCCTGCTTTTAAGAAGAAATTTTTAAGGGTCAACTGTTTTGCCATTGTCTATTTAACTGCGCAATTGTACAGTGACTATTTGCAGATAGGTCTTAGCATCAGCCTCCTTGAGTTCCAAAAGGAAGAGGAAATTTGAACTTTGGAAAGTACAGGGTGTCCCAAAAGTCTCCATACATAAGGGAAATTAACACTTTTTAGCAATATGTAACTTTATTTACAAAACATCCTCTACATGATTTCTTTGTAAACACACCCTGTAGTAGCTGACTGGGTAAGAGAAAATTCCAGTTTTGGACTTGAATATCGTGTACAGTGCCACTACAGTCCGTCAACCCTTTACAATTTTCTGTATTTCTGCCTAAATTTGACCGGAAATGTGATCAGGTCTTCATCTAAGTCCTAAAACTAGACAAAGAGAACCCAATTAAATAAATGATCCTAAAACATTATAGTTTTTACATTTATTTATTGATCAAAATTATCCAACATCAAATAACTTTTTATAGAAAAAAAGACTAGAAAAAGTATGTGAACCACTAGGATTATGAGAAAATTTGAAAGGGCAATTAAAGTCATATGTTTCAAGCAAGTGGTTAGCAGACAGGCGTGAGTTTATCAGGCCTTCCCATGTTTCAAGAACATAAACTTGGGTCTTCATTATCAAAGGGGGTTCAAATGCCAACATTCTCAATCTGCCACTGCTGGGCCTTTGAGCAAGGCTCTTAAACCTACCTGCTCCAAGGGCACTGTATCATGGCTGACCCTGCACTCTGACCCCAACTCCTAAGAAGCTGGGATATGAAAAGAATTTTGCTGTACTGTAATGTATATGTGACAAATAAAGACTTTCTCTTCTATATGTTATTCACTAATCAGTACAACAGCGTGAGTGTGACATTGCTTTTATACAACAATTCTATAAACAATTAATTAATATTATTAATACTTATTAATAGAAATTAATACTGAGTGATATTTCAGACACAGTATGGACAAATATTTTGTTTATTTTTGATCAGTCAACAAAAATAGTCCTCAAAGGAGCCACAGCTGGATAGAGCGTTGGGTGTTGTCATGCAACACACAGACTGACAGCCCACAGAAAAATTTTATGTAGCAAAAACAGACAAGCAGAGTGATACAAACAGTAACATGTACCAGTGCTGTTGTACTCAATACTCTTGCAATGCCTCTTGTGCAAACCAATTAGTGGACTGGAACTGTTGTATAATAACACAATATTGTTACACCCCAGTACCGACTACACAGGACTAAATAAGACTACAAAGACATACAGTGGGGCAAAAAAGTATTTAGTCAGCCACCAATTGTGCAAGTTCTCCCACTTAAAAAGATGAGAGAGGCCTGTAATTTTCATCATAGGTACACTTCAACTATGAGAGACAGAATGGGGGGAAAGAATCCAGGAAATCACATTGTAGGATTTTTAATGAATTAATTGGTAAATTCCTTAGTAAAATAAGTATTTGTTCACCTACAAACAAGCAAGATTTCTGGCTCTCACAGACCTGTAACTTCTTCTTTAAGAGGCTCCTCTGTCCTCCACTCGTTACCTGTTTTAATGGCACCTGTTTGAACTCATTATCAGTATAAAAGACACCTGTCCACAACCTCAAACAGTCACACTCCAAACTCCACTATGGCCAAGACCAAAAAGCTGTCAAAGGACACCAGAAACAAAATTGTAGACCTGCACCAGGCTGGGAAGACTGAATCTGCAATAGGTAAGCAGCTTGGTGTGAAGAAATCAACTGTGGGAGCAATTATTAGAAAATGGAAGACCACTGATAATCTCCCTCGATCTGGGGCTCCACGCAAGATCTCACCCCGTGGGGTCAAAATGATCACAAGAACGGTGAGCAAAAATCCCAGAACCACACGGGAGGACCTAGTGAATGACCTGCAGAGAGCTGGGACCAAAGTAACAAAGGCTACCATCAGTAACATACTACACCGCCAGGGACTCAAATCCTGCAGTGCCAGACGTGTCCCCCTGCTTAAGCCAGTACATATCCAGGCCCGTCTGAAGTTTGCTAGAGAGCATTTGGATGATCCAGAAGAGGATTGGGAGAATGTCATATGGTCAGATGAAACCAAAATAGAACTTTTTCATAAAAACTCAACTTGTCGTGTTTGGAGGAGAAAGAATGCTGAGTTGCATCCAAAGAACACCATACATACTGTGAAGCATGGGGGTGGAAACATCATGCTTTGGGGCTGTTTTTCTGCAAAGGGGCCAGGACGACTGATCCGTGTAAAGGAAAGAATGAATGGGGCCATGTATCGTGAGATTTTGAGTGAAAACCTCCTTCCATCAGCAAGGGCATTGAAGATGAGACGTGGTTGGATCTTTCAGCATGACAATTATTCCAAACACACCACCCGGGCAACGAAGGAGTGGCTTTGTAAGAAGCATTTCAAGGTCCTGGAGTGGCCTAGCCAGTCTCCAGATCTCAACCCAATAGAAAATCTTTGGAGGGAGCTGAAAGTCCGCGTTGCCCAGCGACAGCCCCAAAACATCACTGCTCTAGTGGAGATCTGCATGGAGGAATGGGCCAAAATACCAGCAACAGTGTGTGAAAACCTTGTGAAGACTTACAGAAAACGTTTGACCTCTGTCATTGCCAACAAAGGGTATATAACAAAGTATTGAGATGAACTTTTGTTATTGATCAAATACTTATTTTCCACCATAATTTGTAAATAAATTCTTTAAAAATTCTACAATGTGATTTCCTGGATTCTTTCCCCCATTCTGTCTCTCATAGCTGAAGTGTACCTATGATGAAAATTACAGGCCTCTCTCATCTTTTTAAGTGGGAGAACTTGCACAATTGGTGGCTGACTAAATACTTTTTTGCCCCACTGTACACAGGACTACATAAAGTGCACATGTGCAAACGTGTGCAACAGTGCAAGACAGTACAATTACTATTTAAAACTGCTGCATAATGTTGCATTTTATACCTATGTGTGTAATTAATTGTGTGGTCTTTTGCTCACGAATCCCAACGAGGTCACCGTTTCATGCCACGTCATCACGTGCCGACGTGGTTGTTTGCAGAAGTGAATATAAGCCAGAAAAGAGACAATGGAGGAAAGCATGCTCAGCTGTTTACAACAAAATTACCATCACGCTTACCCATGATCACTGCTGAGGAACACTGGTGGGACTATTTTTCCTTTTTTCCTTTTTTGGATGATGGAGGCATTCGCCAGTGGGATTATTTGGCCCAGGGGGTTCAGAGGATCGTTCACCATGACAGAGACACTGGTGAGGATGATCCTTTGAGACAGTAATCATTTGTATATACTTTTACAACAGGACTTTTACACAGCGAGAAAGACTGTGGGTGCATGGGATTATTGTAAATACTTGGTTGCTATCTTTTGCATAATACAATACAAACTAATGAAATTATTTGGTGTTTGTTTGTAATTGCTCTTCAACCGCACACTGCTAGAGTCCGGACTAATTGTAACCAGTGCCTCTCAGGGGCAAGTTGTTACAGAGTGGTGGCCTGGGTAGGGAATTTTTTAGTGTGTGTTGTTATAAAGAAAAAAATGGAGTTCACAACTAAGCACAATGTAAACAGTAACACTGTTGACAGGAGTGCCAAGGGTAATACCTTGGATCCTGCAGTGGATTTTACGGTAGGCCCGTGTGTAACTAGGCGCAGTCCCACCGCTGAAATGACATCAGTGCTTAGTTCACTGTATATCTCTGATGATGATGAAGAATCTGATGTGAATGTCCTATTACTGATGTATGTACAATGGAAACACTTCAGACAGAGTTTAAACATGTAAAAGGTGATTTATTTGCCTTAAAAACACACGTTGAAACTCTGGAGGTGGGTCAGAGACATTCAGTTGACAGCACTCTTAATAGGGAGGCCGCTTTAAGGGATGCAATGGGGCTAGCTTGTAGATGCTGAAGGATTCTTTCCAGCAATCCTTGTAAAAACTCGAGAGGGAGGTTTTAGATTGTTTCTTCAGGAGGAATGCTAAGTGGGAGAGTCAGATTAAGAAGGTTAGGCAAACCAGTACCCCTACATTTTCTAGATTACATGCTCATTCCCCAGCTACACCTCATATTCCCATTATACACCATCAATATCCCACAATGATAACTCTCATGCATGTGTTCGACCTCCTACAACTCTGAGCAGTACATACACAGAAAGCCAAACCATATATACCCAGCCACCCACCACCTTACCCTCTCATGTCTTGTCTGGTGCTTCCTCATTCTGTGGGAGACCTGCCATATGCCTAGACTTCCCCTCCTTCAGCGACTCCACTGAAACCTCTGATGTCCTCAGCTTTCTGGAACAGTGTGAGAACTTCCTCTGCTTGAAATGGAAGGCAGATATCATGGAAGAGGAATTGGTAGGCTGCATCCTTAGTAACTGGCTGCCTAAGAGGGCCAGTGATGACAGTGGAATAGCTGGTCAAGATGGGCTCCAGGGTAGAAAAGAGCTGTATTGGAGCAAAGGACTTTTGGTAAAAGGTTGGTATGCAGAACTCCAAAGAAAAGAGTAGCAAGAAACCACCTGGAAGTTGAGGTCCCAGAGATATTGCCGGGGTGTCCTTCACACAGCCATATGACTCCAGTCTCATTACACCCTCCCTACTCAAGGTACCGCTGATGGTTGGTGGGAAGGAAGTAAAAGCGATCCCGCATACAGGCAGCAGTTATACCCTGATGCAGCAGAGTCTGTGGAGACAACTGGAAGAAGATATGTCCAGCATTAACATACACCTCCAGCAAAAATTCATTATGGCAGATGCGAAAGTGCATCGCTCCAGAGCTAAGAGACCTATCCCATATGAATTGGACACTTCCACTTGGACATTAGACACCTACAGTCAGGCCCGGAAGTATTTGGACAATGACGCAGTTTTTGTGATTTTGCCTTTATACACCACCACAGTGGATTTGAAATAAAATAATCAAGATGTGATCGAAGTGTTGACTTTCAGCTTTAAGAGGTTCCACAAAAATATGGCATTTACCATTTAGGAATTACAGCCATTTTAAGCAAAGTACTTCCATTTTCAGGGGCTCAAAGATATTTGGACAATTGACTGACAAGAAGTTAATTGACCAGGTGCGGTACATTCCCTCGTTACTTCAAGACAAATGAAGCAGATAAAAGGTCTGGAGTTGATATCAGGTACTGAGTTGGCATTTGCCAGCTATTCGACTGGAGCTACCAATATGAAGTCCAAGGAGATCTTAATGCAAGTGAAGCAGGCCATCATTAGGCTGAAAAAACAACATAAATCTATAAGAGAGATAGCAAAAACCTTAGGTGTGGCCAAATCAACAGTTGGGTACATTCTTAAAAAGAAAGAAAGCACTGGTGAGCTCAACAACATCGAAAGGCTTGGAATACCACAGAAGACAACTAAAGTGGATGATCGCAGAATCCTTTCCTTGGTGAAAAAAAAACCCTTCACAACATCAACAGAAGTCAAGAATACTCTGGAGAAGGTAGGGGTATCATTCTCAAAATCTACAATCAAGAGACGCCTTCATGAATGTAAATACAGAGAGTTTACAACAAGGTGCAAACCACTGGTAACATTCAAGAACAGGAAAGCCAGATTAGACTTTGCCAGAAAACTTCTAAAATAGCCTCCCATGTTCTGGAATAAGATTCTTTGGACTGATGAAACCAAGATTAACTTGTACCAGAATGATGGAAAGAGAAAAGTATGGTGAAAGAAAGGAACAGCTCATGATTCAGAGTATACCACATCATGTGTCAAACATGGTGTAGGAGGTGTTATGTCATGGGCATGTAATGGCTGCCAATGGAACAGGCTCACTGATTTTTTATTGATGATGTGACTGCTGACAGAAGTAGCAAGATGAATTCTGAGGTGTATAGGGCTATACTCTCTGCTCACATTCAGCCAAATGCTACAAAACTGATAGGAAGCCACTTCACGGTGCACGTGGATAATGACCCTAAACATACTGCGAAAGCAACTCAAGACTTTTTGAAGGCAAAGAAATGGAATATTCTTTAATGGCGAAGTCAGTCGCCTGATCTCAACCCAATAGAGCATGCTTTTCAATTACTGAAGACAAGACTGAAGGCAGAAAGACCCACAAACAAGCAGCAACTGAAAGGTGGCTGCAATGAAGGCCTGGCAAAGCATCTCCAAGGAGGAAACTCAGAATTTGAGTTTTGAGAATATGGGCTCCAGACTTCAGGCAGTCATTGACTGCAAAGGATTTTCATCCAAGTATTAAAATTATGGTTATATTTACAATTATGTCACTTTGTCCAAATACCTTTGAGCCCCTGAAAATGGAGGTACTTTGCTCAGAATGGCTGTAATTCCTAAATGGTAAATGCCATATTTTTGTGGAACCTCTTAAAATAAAGCTGAATCACATGTTGATTGTTTTATTTCAAATCCATTGTGGTGGAGTATAAAGGCAAAATCACAAAAACTCTGTCATTGTCCAAACACTTCCGGACCTAACTGTATATATGTATATGTGTGTGTATATACAGTCAGGTCCATAAATATTGGGACAGTGACACAGTTTTGGTAATTTTGCCTCTGTACACCACCACAGTGGATTCGAAATGAAGCAGTCAAGATGTGACTGAAGCGTAGACTTTCAGCTTTAATTCAAGGGGTTTAACAAAAATATTGCATTAACCGTTTAGGAATTACAGCCATTTTTTACAGAGTTACTCCATTTTCACAGGCTCAAAAGTAATGGGACAATTGCCTGATAAGCAGTTTCATGGCCAGCTGTGGCCTGTTTCCTCCTTATATCATGATAAATTAAGGAGATAAAAGGTCTGGAGCTGATTCCAAGTGTTGAATTTGCATTTGGTAGCTGTTCATGGGAACTCTCAATATGCCGTCCAAAGAGGTGTTGATGCAAGTGAAGGAGGCCATCATTAGGCTGAAAAACCAAAACAGACCCATCAGAGAGATAGCAGAAACTTTAGGAGGGCCAAATCAACAATTTGGTACATTCTTAAAAAGAAGGAATGCACTGGCAAGCTCAGCAACACCAAAAGGCCTGGGAGACCACAGAAAACAACTAAAGTGGATGATTGCAGAATTCTTTTCTTATTGAAGAACAACCCCTTCACAACATCTAGCCAAGTCAGGAACACTCTGGAGGAGGTAGGCCTATCATTGTCAAAGTCTACAATCAAGAGCCACCTTCATGAATGTAAATACAGACGGTTTACCTCAAGATGCAAACCACCGGTAACACTCAAGAACACAAAGGCCAGATTAGACTTTGCTAAAAAAAACTCTAAAAAAAGGCTGACCAGTTCTGATGCAAGATTAACTTGTACCAGAATGATGGGAAAACAAAAGTATTGAGAAGGAAAGGAAGGGCTCATGATCCAAAGCATACCACATCATCCGTCAAACATGTGGAGGCAGTGTTATGGCATGGGCATGTTTGGCTGCCAATGGAACTGGGTCACTGGGGTTTATTGATAATGTGACTGTTGATAGAAGTAGCAGGATGAATTCTGAAGTGTACAGAGCTATACTTTCTGCTCAGATTCAGTCAAATGCTGCAAAACTGATAGGACAGCGCTTCACAGTACAGATGGATAACAACCCAAAACATACTGTGAAAGCAGACCAAGAGCTTGGAAATTAAATGTTCTTAAATGGCCGAGTCAGTCACCTGACCTCAACCCAACTGAGCTGCTTTTCACTTACTGAAGACAAATATGAAGGCAGAATGACCCACAAACAAGCAGCAACTGAAGATGGCTGCAGTAAAGACCTGGAAAATCATCTCAAGGGAGGAAACTCAGCATTTGGTGATGTCCATGGGGTCCAGACTTCAGGTAGTCATTGACTGCAAAGGATTTACCTCCAAGTAATAAAAATAATCGTAATATTTATGATTATATTAGTTTGTCCCATTACTTTTGAGCCTGTGAAAATGGAGGAACTCTGTAAAAAAAATGGCTGTAATTCCTAAACGGTTAATGCAGTATTTTTGTTAAACCCCTTGAATTAAAGCTGAAAGTCTACGCTTCAGTCACATCTTGACTGCTTCATTTCAAATCCACTGTGGTGGTGTACAGAGGCAAAATTACCAAAACTGTGTCACTGTCCCAATATTTATGGACCTGACTGTATATGTAATTCATCTTCTAAGAGTTGCTCTGACTGCTCATTCAGATAAGCTCTGCTCAGTGTGTCTGCAATCTGTAATTCCTTACCAGGCTTGTAGTTGACATGCAAATCATAAGGGTGCAATTTCATTAATATTCTTTGGAGTCTTGGAGGTGCCTTGTGTAGTGTCTTCTTGAACACTGTCTCAAGACGTTTGTGATCTGTCTCCACTTACACTGCCTTACCGTAGATGTACTGGTGGAATTTTTCACATTCACACACTATTGCTAAGCACTCTTTCTCTATCTGTGCATATCTCTTCTAACAATCAGTAAGAGCTCTTGAGCCATATGCCACTGGCTGACCCTCTTGCATTACAACTGCTCCCAAGCCTTGGGAACTTGCATCCACGTTACTTCTTTTCTAACATCATAGTGTTTGAGTACTGGGTCATTACTTACAAGTTGCTTCAGTTTTTCAAAGCTCTGCTGTTGTTTTGACTCCCAGTGCCATGCAACTTCACTTTCCAAAAGCTTCCTTAGAGGCGCACTAGCATCAAAGAGGTTTGGGACAAACTTTGCCAAATACTGAACCAAGCCAAGAAATCTCATCAGTGCCACTTTGTCTTCTGGCGCAGGGATATTCAATATCACTAGTACCTTTTCTTTTCCAACATAGCGAATTTCTGTCAGTCTGATTTTGCATTTTTCTTTGTTCAATTTCAGATTGATCTTCTGACTTGGGCTAACAGGAATCTCAGTCTCTTATCATGTTGTTCCACGTTTTCACCTCAGACCAAGATGTCATCTACTATGTTCACAACTCCTTCCAAGCCTTCCAGTCTTTGGGCAATACACTTTTGGAAAACTTCTGGAGCTGAGAAGACACAAAAATGAAGTCGATACCTTCAGAATGGGGTATTAAATGTGCATAGCCTGGAGCTCTCTTCATCTAACTGCACTTGCCAGAACCTATGATTGGCATCTAAAACTGAAAAGACATTAGCATTTGGCATTTCTACCCCAGTCTCTTCCACTGTACGTAATGGGTAGTGTTCTCTCTTGATTGCCCCGATAAGATCTTTTAAGTCGATGCAGATTCAGATTTTGTTAGGTTTTACCACTATGACCATACTATTTACCCATTCCGTAGTGTCTGACTCCTTCACTATGACTCCAAGGTCTTCCATTCTTTTCAGTTAAGTTTTGACCCATTCTTTCAATATCACAGGCACTTTCCTTGGTGAGTTAATGACTGGAACAACATCTGGATTGAGCTGTATATGGTGTTATCCTGGTACACAACCTAGTCCAGTAAACACATCTTTGTTTTCACTTATTATATCAGTGTTTCCATTGTTCTCCACTTTGTACACTCGTTTTATCAGACGTAACTTCGAGCATGCTTCTCTGCCTAGAATTGCTTGTGAGTCTTACTCTATGATCTGAAATTTTATTCTCTCATGCAATGCTTTCATGTGGCTTTGTTTTGCTTTGTTAGCACGACAGATATCTACAGCTTTTGCCAAGGTTAAATTGGGTTCTCTAAGTAGCCTAGCTCTGATGTTGTCACAGTTCACACCACATACAATGCGATCTTTGATTAGCTCCTCCGTTAACTGCGCAAACTCACACTCTTTGGCTTTATTTTTTGGGTCAGTCACATATGCATCAATCTTTTCGTTCTGTCCCTGTGTTCTTGTGAAAAACATGTGCCTCAAATACATAATGTTCTTACGTGGTTCACAGTGACGTCTAAACTTTTCCTTGAGCACATCCAATGTATCCTCACCATCACCAAAGTCCATGGTATTAAATACCTTTATAGCTTCTTCGCCAGCTACATGAAAGAAAATTGCTCTCTTTATCTTCTTACTTTTCTGGGCAATGCCAGTTGCCGTGAGACAGAGCTCAAACTTTTGAATCCATGTTCTCCAGTTTTCCACTAGATTTCCTTCAAAGCACAAACTGTTCGGAGGCCTTAGCTGCTCCATTTTTGTTTACTTCTGACACCATGTAATGTCTCTGTGAACTCTGTCATATATTGGTAATAGATGAGACACAGACTACAGGCTGAACTACTCCATAACCATGTCTTTACTCTCTTTTTGGTCTTTTCTGCCTTCAGGTTAATGCAGGAACACGGGAAATAAGAAGTATTACATACACATTCTAGCATATCTCACAGTTTATAGGTTTTTAAGGAATAGCTTGTAAAAGAACAAATTTACTTCCAGAAAAAAAAACAACAACAAAAACGCGGAAATAAACTAAAACAGCGACAGGATCATTGACTCAGGAGATGAACTCGAGACCCAAATCAGTTAACTGTATGTCAGTAATAACAAACAATGCACTTCGGATATTCTGACAGCTTCATACGAACTAACTTCAGAATCATAGCACAAAATAGGGAACATATACCACCTTTTCTGTTGAAAAACTGGGTGACTAGCAGTCTTCTCCGTCTTGCTCTCTCCTCTTTTTCCCATTTTTGTTTCCTCTTTTGATATCCCGATTTTGGCTGCGCCATCTCTTGCCATCTCCGTGCGCGTATCGAGTCACAACCGTGAAGTGCTGCGTTTCGGAATAAACCACACACACACACACACATACACTCTGCAGTCCGAGGGCAGTCACTATAGCGTGCTCCTTAATAGCTTACTTATACGGAGAGACCATTTAAATACCAAACGGGGAAAGTATGGAGGTCCCCTAGGCCCCCTTTCTGACCAGAGCCGTTAGAATGAGTGGCGCCCTTACTGTACGCAGAACACGCATACTGCCTACTCTACCGTCACCCATATTTCAATTTTATAACGTCATTTCTAAATCATGAAAGGCGATGTGTGTAATTTTCTGGATGACAAAATACACTGGAAAAAATGACACATAAAATACACTAAATAAAAATACATCGAAAAAAATTACAGACCGGATAAAATGCGGGGAAACCTATCAAATTCTGGCTGAACCAATGGCGTGAGTTTGGGGTGGGACAATCTGTTTGCTTAATCAATTAAAGACGAAGACGGGGCGGTATGAGTTTTAGACAAACCTGTTAGGAAACAATAATTATTTTTGAAAAATGTGATTGACGAGACCCTTGTCATGTTTGTCTTTTCCGCGATTTAAGGAGTTTTCGTGACAGTCTCTCATGCCTGTCTCCACTGCTTCTGCAGAGCGCACGTTCAGCTGTTTAAGACGTTTAAAAACACACTCAAGAAACAGCATGACGGAGACCCGGCTCGCAGGAACATTCACAGAGACTCTGACATAAACACAGGGCGAGTACTGAATGAATCTGACGCATCAGGGTCCAGGAGGTTGAACTTTTCCTTGTAAGGTAGATGTTAGTTTTTTCACGCTACCAAAAAATGTAAGACGCATTGTTGGTATCGTAATGAAGATATAATTGACTAAGATCTTGTACATGACAAATGCTGGTATAAACGAATTGTGCCAGTTAAAGAGGTTTTAATGCAGTTTTTTTTTTTTTTTTTTTTTTACAAATTTTAATTAAAATTTAATTAAAGTATTTGGTTTAAATGTAAAAAAAAAGTGGGGGCGTTTCTTCCGAGGAGGCAAGGGAGGCAGTGTCTCCTCAAAAAATTGGATGAGAAAATAATCGATATTGCAACTCGACGCAAATATTACTAAAAATGACATTAAAAGTATAATGTAAAAAGTCACTCGTTTTTATAAAGTAACACTGTCCAACAGCGACACCCGCAGGTAAAGTTACAGCGGAGGCTTGCCTCCCCTCAGCCCATTGACTATAACAGAGACGCCATAACGTGGCGTGGGTTTAGTTGGGGTAATTGAGAATGAATGGGGGAAAGTCACGTGAGAGGAGGCAACGCCTCCATCGCGCTATAATTGGATATGATAAAGTTATGATTGGATGTGATAGGTTATGATTGGATATGATCGGTTATGATTGGATGTGATAGGTTCGTTCGATAAATCCCGCCTCTTGTTTTCGTGCGAGCTCTCGGCCTGAATGGACAAAATGATAGCGTTACTGACTAATTATAAAGTAAGTAAACAACTCACCCTCTTAGATATCACTGCTTTGTGTCACGTCAAAAATGAAAACTTGAAGTGGCCTGAAAACGTGATGACTGTTAGTTTTTAGTGAGCATTCAGTTTGATGAAATGAAAGATATCTTCGTGTCTTACAGTTTGTGTTTACAGAGCTTTTATGACGATGACCTGAAAATAAGTTGACTTAAAAAGAATAGCTGAACATCAGTTCACAAATAAAAAAATATTAGTAACCCTTTACAATAAGGTGTCATTTGTTAACATCAGTTAATGTGTTAACTAACATGAACAAACAATGAACATTTATTACAGTATTTATTAATCTTTGTTAACGTTAGTTAATAAAAATACAGCTGTTCATTGTTAGTTCATGTTAGTTCACAGTGCATTAACTAATGTTAACAAACACGTTTGATTTTAATAATGCATTAGTAAATATATATATATATATATATATATATATATATATATATATATATATATATATATATATATATATATATATATATATATATACTGCCTCCTCATTTTAAAACACCACCGCACACCACTATATATATATATAGTATATATATATAGTGGTGTGCGGTGGTGTTTTAAATTTTTATGCATTTTTACATTTATTCCAAAATAATAACTAAAGTAACAATTATTGTTAACAATTATTGTTACTATATATATATATATATATATATATAAAACATAAAAAAGAGAGGACAAATATAATTATATTTTGTATTTTATTATTATTTTTTCTATTTAATATTTTAAATACTAATTATACATTTCATAGTATTTTATGCATTTTTACATTTATTCCAAAATAATAACTAAAGTAACAATTATTGCAGTAACAATTTGAACAATATTTTATATATAATATATATATTAATTGGAGAATACTATGCCGGAAGATTTTAGCGGAAATACGTAAGCAGTAAGCCGGGCATAGAGTCCATTGCATCTTATACTATGCAGTCGAGTCATCGACGGCATTAGTGACGTCTTATTGTCGCGACGAGCTGTGAGAAATCGCTTTGTTTTCAGGCTTTAAGCCTCGTCTGACTCATTTGTCTGACATTGATTAAATAAAAACACTCCTAAGTGATTCGTTACTGAACGTCAAGAACAGCGATGAGTAAACGGAAAGCGCCGCAAGAAACTTTAAATGAGGGAATCACGGACTTTCTTGTTGGTAAGCGTAGGGTTGCCTTGACAGTCCAAACAGCTAGTACAGATAGCTGGGTAATTAGCTGAACAGTATTGTGTGAATGTGGGTAGCCAGCTGTCTGCGCCGGTTGGCTAATGTTGTTTCCCGCTGCGGTCTGTGCATTTTAATGACACTGCTGACTTGTATTAAATGTATCGAATACATTTAGCTTTAATCCATCTTTAAACAGTTGCACCTTTATCTGGTTGGGTAGCTGCATTTTAGTTAGCTGGCGTGGGTAACGATAAAGGTGAGGTGTTTTGATAGGGCTATCCCAGACTTCTAAATTTCACAAGCTTTCGCTTTTTAATCGGTTACTCATTCATTCCAGCGCAAGGGATAAAATCAGCTACAGGTCGAGTACTTCAGTTAATCTTTAAATCAAAGATCAGAATGGTTGTTGGTGCCAGAAGGGCTGGTTTGAGTATTTCAGAAACTGCTGATCTCCTGGGATTTTCAAGCACAAGGGTCTCTACAGTTTACAGAGAATGGTGCGAAAAGCAAGCAAACAAACAAACATGCAGTGAGAGGCAGTTCCTCGGGTGGAAACCCCGAGGTTGATGAGAGGTAAGAGGAAAATGACCATACCAGTTTTGAGCTGACAGGAAGGCTACCTTGAAGCAGACCCTTGAGGCAGATGGGCTACAACAACAGAATCAGGTTCACAATCAGGTTCCACTGCTGTCAGCCAGGAACAGGGATCTGAGGCTATATTAGGCACAGTCTATTCATAGAAACTGGGCAATTGATGAAAACAGTGAAAAACGTTGCCTGCTAATATGGATCACTACATGCTTTTTAGCAAGAGGGTAACTGTAAAAGAGAGCCATATGGCAGCTGACAAAATACTTTTTGAATAATGTGATAATTGTGAATTTTTCAATTTATTTATGAATATGTTAATCCCATATTTATTATATCTTTATGAAAACAAAATGGTACCAAAGAAAATGTCATAACCAGAGAATAGTCTTTAGAATAGCCATCTAGTACTTCTTACTCTGTTCACACTGAAATGTACTGCAGTGGCCATTTCATATTTGGTTTCATGAATATATGATTTTTAGACTTTGTGTGCTAAAACAAGTAGGTTTTTTAAATAACTTAATAAAAATGAATTAATTTCCTATTTTAGCTAAGGAAAAAAAACAGTGTTTCCTTGTTTTTCCATTTTCATTTCAGAATGAAAACCAATGAATACAGACTGGCTATACTAAGTGTTAAGGAGCAGTGCTTTTACAAGCAGAATGATGCTAGTTGTAAAAGCATGTTAATAAAAAGCATGCATAGTTAATGTAATGACCAAAGCATATGGTAAATGTAATTTGTGTGTTTGTGTGTAAGAGAAAATGAAAATGTTTTTCTTTAATGTTGCTCCTCTTTGCCCTAATCTACATTTCTGAACTGCCACTTTTTCTTCTCTTTTGTTTTAGAACTGGCCAATTATGAAAAAAATGTAAACAGGGCCATCCATAAGTACAATGCATACAGGTAAATCAACATTAGTCACTTATTCAGACAAAATTATTATTTGCTGCATTTTCAGTGTTAGCTAGTTTTGGCTAAACTATTTGTATATCGGATTAGGTTACTGGTAAAAGTACTTGAATGGTGATACTTGAATAAATTGCAGATGTGACCTACACTGTGTTCATGCATTCTTTTCAGAAAAGCTGCTTCTGTGATTGCTAAGTACCCACATAAAATCAAAAGTGGCACTGAAGCCAAGAAACTGGTAAGTAAGCAGTGTTTCCTTATTATTTATTATTTAATATGGTCTGTTGATATTTGTTGAAATTAAAAATAAGGGCATTGTCACCTGTAGAATTGTAACCTGTAAAAAAAATTCTCTTATGCCTTTAGGATGGAGTTGGTGCAAAGATTGCTGAGAAAATTGATGAGTATTTAACCACAGGGAAACTCCGCAAACTGGAAAAGGTCTTATTTATTTGGCAGACAGGTTTATCCAAATAGGACTGAGCAGTTGAGCGTTAATGGCCTTGTGCATGGGTCTGAACATTAAAGTAATGCTTACGCTCTTGTAAGGACCACTTGTATTTATCATTCTTGTCATATACACATACATCTTTATAGCTGGCATATATTTGCCTCAAATGAGCAGAGAGGTAGGGAAAAAAAAAAAAACTGCAAGTGTTGTCTTACTGGTGTCTTATTTTATCACTTGTAGATTCGCAATGATGACACCAGCTCCTCTATCAACTTTTTAACTAGAGTGACTGGAATAGGGTAGGTTCATTTTGGTTTACATAACAACTATTTTTGTATAATCTACCAGTTATACTAATTCTCTTTCATCCATTCTCTGTTTAGCCCGGCTGCTGCAAGGAAGTTCTATGATGAAGGTGTCAGGACCCTAGATGGTTTGTCTTCTGTATTTTCTCTACATTCATTTCTGTTGAATTGTTTACCTCCGTGGCCACAGCCCTGCTTTTTCATTGGCCTGCTTTTCAGATCTGAAGAAGATTGAACATAAGCTGAATCATCATCAACAGATTGGCCTAAAGTAAGTGTGTAATCTGTCAGATTAAGCCAGTGATATAGATTGATGATTTTTGTATATATATTTATATATTAGTGATAGCTAAGTGAATTATTTTCATTGGTGGTATTTTATTTATGTACTTTTTATAAAGATATTTTGAAGAATTTGAGAAGAGAATTCCCCGCTCAGAGATGGAGAAAATGGAGGTAGTTTATGTTAATAAAGTCTCATCAGTTCAGCATTTTGAAATCTAAATAAATTACCATATTATTGTATCTGGATGTTTTTTTCCAGGCTTTGATATTACATGAGTTGGAGCAGCTTGACCCACAGTACATTGGCACCATCTGTGGCAGCTACAGGCGAGGTTAACTACTCTGTAGTTACAAATCATTCTGTAGCCATTACTATACTTTTTAATTGCTAGTTCACAGCTCTTCTACAATATAAAGAACAATCTCTTCTCCACACACTGTGTATGAGGATAAACACATTGAATATAATCTCTATGGCATCTTCAGGAGCAGAGTCGAGTGGAGATATTGATATACTGCTGACTCACCCAGACTTTACCTCCCAATCCCAAAAACAAGTAAGTTCTCAATTATACACGAGCCATTTTTCTACAGAGCTGCCAAACTTCTGAATAGGAACTCTACATTGGAGTACGCTGCTACGAGTTATCACTCATAAATACACGGTAAAACCCGGTGTGTAAGGGTGCAGAGGAAGACTCAGGAGGCAGGCGGCATTTTAGTAGATCTCTGGGCTTGTCAGCTATACCACAAAGAAACACACATAAGTATACTGGTGGTAATGAGACGCACGTGAGAATCATCACGCATTACCCACCGATTCAACCCACCTCCTCTCTGTCTGCAGCTGATGCTTGACCACGCCCCCGCTGCCACATACCCAAGAATAGCAGTCTTCTTTTTTTTCTTTCTGTGAATGTGGAATGATTGACAATTATACAGGTGTTTTGATCTCTCCAATATTAACGGACATCCTCAAAGCCCTGCCCCCTTTCCCCATCTTATTAGTCTTGTCTCCTGTCTCTCGATTTTCCTGCTTGAAAGATGCTTTCTGTCAAGGTAAATGGAGAATGTTTTGAGTTCATTTACGTGAAAAAAAATCTATCAATGTATATATGGCTAACAAGAGGGTAAAATCAATGTTGCAAATAATTTTAATGCTAATGATAGAAAGTTATTAAAAATATAGTTTGCTGTCCTGCATCGGTCAGACATTTAAACGGCATCGTCAAGCCTGTTGAGGTAGAAAGTGGAGTGTGCGTATATAAAGGGTCTACACAGAATCTACACAAAACAGCCCATAATATTGAAGTGGGAGGGGTCACAACTTGTACATTTTTTAATTTGTAAACCATATTGATTTTTCTCCCACTTCAATATTAGCCCCATTAGGGCTATTTTGTGTAAATTTATGACATACACTGTAATAAAGTTCACTCTTGATAACTTGGTTAAAAGTGTGATCACTGTGGGGCATCGATTAGAATGCATTAGAAAAATGGTTCCCATTTTACTTCTTTATTTCAGAATTCGTCTTAACATGTGGATCAAGGTGTGGTTACTATAGAAAGAAAAATAACAATATTGAAATCTCAGCTGTAATTATACAAAGAACATTAAGCAGTAATATGCTTTTGCTGCAATTATAACAGGCACAATTATGCTCCTTAACAGATAAATAAGTGCAAATAATTACAGAGGTTCCAATAATAATTCTAAACCAGAATGCCTGATAACAGCAACTAACATCAATATCTATAAACATATACAACAATATAACAATATATATTATTGGTGTAATATCACTTCAGATAATGTTCACATCAAACATCAGAATGGGATCTCATTCACTTTAACCATGGCATGGTTGTTGGTGCCAGATGGGTTGGATTGAGTATTTCAGAAACTGCTAATCACCTGGGATTTTCATAACAATCTCTAGCGTTTACACAGAATTTAGAGAAAAACAAAAAACATCCTCGTGCAGAGGGTCTTCAGGCTGAAACACCTTGTTGATGAGAGAGATCAGAGAAGAATGACTGGTCTGGCTGACCCGAAGTCAGTAGTAACTCAAATTAGCACTCTTTACAACTGTGGTGAGCAGAAAAGCATCTCAGAATGCACAACACATCAAACTTTGAGCTGAATGGGCTACAACAGCAGAAGACCACATCAGGTTCCACTCCTGTCACCCAAGAACAAGACGGGCACAGACACACTGAAACTGGACAATTGAACACTGGAAAAAGACCAGGTGATTTTTTTTTTTTTTTTTTTTTTGCCCCTAATCTTCAGCTGTTCAGTTTGGGTGAGCCTGTGCCCAAGATAGCCTTGAACCTGGCCATTTCCTCTGACCTCTCATCTTATATTTTGCACCATTCTTTGTAAACTGTAGAGACTGTTGTGTGTGAAAATCCCAGGAAATCAGCCGTTTCTGAAATACTCAAACCAGTCCATCTAGTACTTACAGCCATGCCACAGTTAAAGTGACAGATCGCTCTTTTTCCCCATTCTGATGTTTGATGCCACATGATTGGCTGATTGGATAACTACATAAAGTAGCAGGTGTTCCTATTAAAGTGGACAGTGAGTGTATTATCCTAGCTAATTCCATTTCAGTTCTGGGTTGTAATACTACAAAATGTGGAAAAAATTGAGGGGTTAGGGGTGGAGTGCCTTGTTTTTCACCTTTCACCTTCTTATTCTCTTTTTTTCTAGCCCAGGCTGCTCCGTGCAGTGGTGGAGCACCTTGAGTCTATTGGCTTTGTCACTGATACATTGTCCAAAGGAGAAACAAAGTTCATGGTGAGAGCAGTTCCTATTCTCTTTCTCTCATTGTCTCTCTCTTTTTCACTCTAATAGAACTCTATGCTTGTCTTACTTCAGGGTGTATGCCAGCTGCAAAGAGGAGTTGAGGAAGAGAAGGATCATGATCATCGCCGTATTGATATCAGGTGTATAATAATCACTAAGAGGCCATTTTGTGCTCATTATACTTCTGCTGAATAGGCTGTGCCAAGAACCTTTCCTATTTTTCAAAACATATAATTATGCTTTGAAAAATAGGAGAAGTTCTTGACACAACCTATTCAGCTGAAGTATAATGATTAATTAAACATAAAATACAACCCCTGGCAAAAATTATGGAATCACCACACTTATAGGATGTTCACCCAGCTTTTTTACTTTACAGCAAACAAACAAATCACAGATATGACACAAAAAAAGGTTTTGTTCAATAGCTTAACATTCTGGCTTGTGAAATATACATAAAAAAAATTCAAGGACATTTTTTTTATTAATGGCATATCTTTTTCCAAATCAAGTAGAGGAAAAAAATTATGGAATCACTCAATGTTGAGGAAAAAATTATGGAATCAATTTTTAACTTCCATTTCTAAAACAAATACTGGGACAAGTCTAAAAATGCTAATAAGTCAGCAGTTAAAAGGGAGTGCTTACACACTTTAATGGGCTGTTGGACTTGGCTAATTGAAAGGAAACATGGCTCCAATGAGAGAGTTGTCAGTTGAAACAATGGAAAGGATTATAAAACTCCTTCAACAAGGAATTTCAACATGGAGTGTGGCCAAAGAGGTTGGTTGCTCCCAGTCAGCTGTGTCTAAAATTTGTTGCAAGTATAAACTTAATGGGAAGGTTATGAAAGGTAGATATACAGGCAGACTAAGGAAGATGTCAAAGCATCAGGATAGAAAACTCAAAGCACTATGCCCTGAAAACAGAAAATGCACAACAAAACAAATGAAAAACAAATGGGCGGAAACAGGAGTCAATGTTTGTGACAGAACTGTTAGAAACCGGCTGAATGAAATGAGATTTATATATAGAAAAGCCAAAAGAAAACCAGCACTAAAACAGAAGAAAACAAGGTTACAGTGGGCTAAGGAGAAGCAATCATGGAGTGTGGATGATTGGATGAAAGTGAAATTCAGTGATGAATCATGAATCTGCATTGGCCAAGGAGATGATGCTGGAACTTTTGTCTGGTGCCGTTCTAACAAAACATAAAGATGACTGCCTGAATCAATCAAATTTCCCAACTCATTTATGATATTGGGTTGCATGTCAGGTAAAGGACCAGGGGAGATGGCAGTCATTACCTCAGCAGTCAATGCACAGTTATACAGTGAAATTTTGGACATTTTCTCATTCCATCCATAGAAAATAGGTTTGGTGATGATGAAATAATTTTTCAGGATGACAATGCATCTTGCCACAGAGCAAACAGTTTTAAAGCTTTTTTTCAGGAAAGGCATATCAACTCAATGACATGGCCAGCAAACAGTCCGGATCTCAATCCAATTGAAAATTTATGGTGGAAAGTAAAAAAACTGGTCCATGTTAAGGCTCCACCCTGCAAAGCTGATCTGTCAACTGCTATTAGAGAAAGTTGGAACCAGATTGATGGGGAATATTGTTTTTCATTAGTGAGGTCTATGCCTCAAAGAATAAAAGCCAGAGGAGGAGCAACAAAGTATTAATTGTGGGTTTTTTTTGTTGATGATTCCATAATTTTTTCCTCAACATTGAGTGATTCCATACTTTTGTCCTCTACTTGATTTGGAAAAAGACATGCCATTAATAAAAAAAATGTCAGTAATTTTTTTATGTATGTTCCACAAAGCCAGAATGTTAAGCTATTAAACAAAATCTTTTTGTGTCATATCTGTGATTTGTTTGCTATAAAGTAAAAAAGCTGGGTAAACATCCTCTATGTGTGGTGATTCCATAATTTTTGCCAGGGGTTGTATTATTCAGTTAAGCCATATTTTTGGTGTTGGGAATCACAACCCAGTGGTGGAAATCACAATCCACATTATCAAAGTTATTATATTTAGGGGTCTAAGCATCAAAGTCAGCTCAGACCTAATATGTTCTATTGGTGGAAAGCTCAGGAATAGAAAGCTCTATGGCTTCAAAAAATATTACTTGGAAAAATTTAAATAATATTCAAGAAATAAAGCTGTGGTTGAAAGGTTTTGTGCTTTCACCTGGTACTCAGTAACTGATGTAGCCACAGTGATGTACACAAAGTTGTTTTATTCTTATCACTTCAGTAATACTGTATATCATATTAACTAGTGTGTCACTATACCACTGGTGACTTTATTTATTATTTAGGTATACTACTTTGTGTGCATTGTGCAGTCGTGAGATTAATGTGTGCAGTGGAGCACAACCCACATTATAAAATGATCCTCTCCAAGAAGCTTGTAATAGCATTTTTTCTACCAGAGAATTTTTTTTTTACATTTTGTATTATTGTATTGTATTAAAATATAAAATTTTTTACATCCTGTACCTTTAAAATAAAACAATTTTTAGCTGTATAAGAAATTGCAGTAGGAAATTGAAATACATTTGAATGTCCTGTTTTGCACAGTACTTGCTTTGTTTCTTTTTTGCTGCTGTGTTGCAAGAGTAAATAGTATAATTGTTTAAAGATGTATCCCTTTTTATGGATGATATAAAAAGTCATATTAGTGAACTCAGACTTTTTAAATTTTAATGTGAATACACTGAATATTCTCATTATCCTATCATTATCTTGTCTTATATCTACAGGCTCATTCCTAAGGATCAATATTACTGTGGTGTGCTCTACTTCACTGGGAGTGATATATTCAATAAGAATATGAGAACCCATGCTCTTGAAAAAGGCTTCACCCTTAATGAGTACACTATTCGTCCACTAGGAGTCACTGGTGAGAAAATATAAATAAGGAAAGAAATAATTCTTGTTTTGAGATTGAGATTGCAAATGACTGTGTTCACATGGCAGGTTTTGCTTTTTGCTGCCTTTTTTTTTATCTGTTTTGATGCTTTTGACAGATATTGGATAAACAGTGACAGATATTGGATAAACAGGCAATTATGTTGAAATGACAGCAAATTTGCAAATATATTTTTACCCCATGCTGTGTTTTAGGTGTGCCTGGAGAGCCCTTGTTGGTGGACAGTGAGAAGGACATATTTGACTACATCCACATGAAATACAGAGAGCCAAAAGAACGCAGCGAATAAAATAAAAAAAAAAAAGAAAGGTTTTGTTAGCAAACTTGTTGATGCCTCAGTAAAATTGCCTTCAAGTGACATAGTACAAGAAAGTGTCGTGTGTGTGTAAAGTAGCAAGAATATTATGTAGTGGGTAGGATAGGTTTTTGTGTTTTTAATGTGTTTTTAGTGTGTGTGTGTGTTTTCTTTTTTTTTTCTTTTTTTTTTTTTTTTTTATAAAGTTTAACCATATCAGCAATAAGTTGGTATAATTTAAATTCTTTTATTTTTTTTTTGTCATTTGTTCAATATTTTGTTTAGGAAAGTGCTTTTTGAAACTATTGTTATTTTAACAATTGCCATTCTTTATTAAGGTGCTTTAATGAGGAGGACAAGTACATTTCCAACAAACTGTTACTGATAGACACATCAACTTATGTGTCAAAGTCTACTCATGTATTATTGCAGCTGGTTTTAGTATTCATTAATGTTTATCTTGACTATTTAGTGTTCATGTGATTGGATTGTTGGTTTTTGCAACATTTGATTTGATTATTAAACACCACAACCATAATGGATGCTTTGCTTAAAGCTTGTTGAAAACAGTGCTGTGGAAATAGTTTCAGTTAGTATTTTACACCTGACACTTATTGAAGTACAGTGCTTGTGCTGCTATTCTACAATGGATATAAAAAGTATACACAGCCCTTTTAAAATTGAAGGTTTTTGTTATGTAAAAAATTAAACCAGGATAAGTCATCCACCTTTAATGTGATCTAGCAACCAACAAAATAAATTTTTTTAATTTAACAAAAATAAATTGAAACATTTTAGTGGGAAAAAAAAGAAAAAACAACTTTAAAATTTTGTTAAATCGCTTTTTGTTTGTAATACAACATTGAGTGTTTTGGGTAAGAGTCTACCAACCACATCTAGATTTGGCCTTTTTTTTCCCCACTCGTCCTTGCAAAAATGCTCTAGATCTATCAAAGTGAGAGGAGATCTCCTCTGGACAGCTGTCTTCAAGTCATTCCACAGGTTTTTGATAGGATTTAGATCTGTGCCATTTCAAAATGTTGATCTTCTGAAGCCATACCTTTGTTGACTTGGATTTATCCTTTGGGTGGTTATTGTGCTGGAAGGTGATATATTGCTTCATCTTCAGCTGTCTAACAGAGATGTGCAGGTTTTGTGCATAAATAGATTGATAGATGGAATCATGGATAGCTCCAAATATCTTGACTAGGGCCGCAGCCCCATAGCGTGATGCTGCCACCACCATGCTTCCATAAATATCCAAGATGTGAAGAATATGAGAGATTGTCACATGCAAGGAGTGACCAATCCTGGCCAGATATTCCATTAATGTTGCCGTAGGTCTCGTGGCAGCCTCCCTGATAAGTTTTCCTCATGTTCCATGGTATATCTAATGTTTTGGAAATTCTTTGGTACTTTTGTCTGAGCAATACTTTTTGAACTGAGATCCTGTACATGCTTTGTTTCTTTGATGTCCAGAAAATCCTACAGTAGCAGCTGATCTTTATTTGGGGTTAATCAGGATCATTACATTGATGACAAGTGTATGATAATTACTTTGAACATGAGTTTAAATGTGATTGGTTAGTTCTGTGCACCGTCATGCACACTTAGCAACCAGGTTATTGTAAGTTTTTTATTTTTCATTTTTTGCCTAAAATAATTCTGTTTGTTTTTCACTTGAATTTTGTTGGTTGCTATATTACATTAAAGGTGGGAAAAGATCTGACACGCTTTATCTTGGTTACAGTTTTAGGTCACAAAAACCTGCAATTTTAACAGGAGTAGACTTTTTATGTCCACTGTATCTTTGCGTGCTCCATAGTGTACATAGGACCAAGTCTGTGTAACTTGTTTGAAACGTATGAAAAGTTTTGAAAAGTTTTATCCTTTTTGCAGTCTTCAAATGTAAAACCCAGGGCTCAAACCAAAGCTGTGTCCAAAATCGCATACTGTGACAGTACCTTTTGCATTTGATTCAGTACCTACTGCTTGGCTGTTGATACAGTATGTACTGACCAGTATATGTGTTGAGTATGAATACAATCCGGACATACTACTTGTGCCATGTTGGCATTGTCATGTGACATATGGCATCATAGTAACTGTAAAAACTCAAAGAGCCCACCAGATTAGAGCAACTGTTTTTTCTTGTTCAACAAATTAACAGTTTACTCAGGTGTTGTTAAACAAATATGGTTTATCCACAAGGAACAAAGAACAATATTTTATACCTATAGCACTTGCACTTAAAAAGAGCCGACGCGCTGCCTTCCGCCATAGCACAGTGTCCATTGTTTCCATACTGCAGAATCTCGGTCATCAGTTTAGTTTTGTTCAAGTCACTGGCATCTTCATCAACTGTTGTTTTACTAAATAACACTACAGATTTGACACTGTACCTCCCCTGAATGTGGAATGAAATTTTGTCATTGTTCTGAAAGTTGTTGTTGTAATCCTTTCTACAACCTGTGTAAGAAAAAAGATGACATCTTCCAACACAAGTCTTTATTACAGTAAAAAGCAGTGACAAAGCATGAAAAAGCACTCTGGGATCAGCAGAGTCAGACTGAACCCTGAAAATCCACAAAACCCCACAATATATAGCACTGAAATTGTTGCTTCCCATGCAAATGATGCCAGGTGGCCCCACTCCTGCTGTTCTTGGAGGTGATGCCAAGATATCTTAAGGTCAAGTCAGAATGTTGCCTCCTTAAAGTAAATGAGTTATTTTTTGTCTCCTTTTGGCTGTAATGGTTCCTGAACTCTCATGCCCAGACTTTCCAGCATTGCTGACTATTTATCTCACACCCCATCTATGGCTGCCTCCCTGGGAAGGGCCCTTTCTTATTATAAGTATGCAATTGAATGCAAGCATTAAGACAATGACCTTTTGGGGCCACCATTGTAATATCTTACACCTGCAATATATCATATTAGTGAGGAAAGGTGCAGTTTTGATCTAATATACACTATATGGCCAAAAGCTTGTGGGCACCTAACTATCACACCTATATGTGGGCTTTGACCAAACTGTTGTCACAAAGTTGGAAGCACACAATTTTATAGGATGTCCTAGCCCAAACATCTTCCAGCATGACAATGCCCCTGTGCACAAAGCAAGGTTTATGAAGACATGGTCTGCCAAGGTTGTAGTGGAAGAACTTGAGTGTCCTGCACAGAGCCATGACTTCAAAACCACAGAAAACCTTTGGGATGAACTGGAATGCCGACTGTGCCCCAGGCCTCCTCACCTGACATCAGTGCCTGACCTCACTAATGCTCTTGAGGTTGAATGGGCAAATCCACACAGCAACATTCCAAAATCTAGTGGAAAGCCTTCCAAGAAGAGTGGAGGTTATTATAATAGCAAAGGTGGACTACATCTGGAATGGGATGTTCAAAAACAAACTTGTGCACGAACTTTTGGCCACACAGTGTTAAGAAACTGAAACTGCACAGAAAGTGCAACTGGTATAGATTTGGTTAAAAACACCTATTTTAGCAGATTTCATAATTCATCTGCTAATAATTCATTTTAGCAGATGTCATAAATCATAATATCTGCTATATTTATTGAAATCTGCAATAAATATTTTTTGTATTTGTCCATTACAGGATTGACATATCATGTAGTTGATTCACAGCTGTCTTGTAGTTACAAAATAAAACATGTTTTAGCTTGACATGAATGTTTCTTGGGAAAAAAAGTTATGAGATCCCAAAAGCACCCCATACTGCTATTGATCCAAATGTATTTATATATGTGTGGCTGTTTTAAAGTTAATTTAATTATATAATAATATTATGAAAAATAATACTTTTTTTCACTATTGATTGCTAACTCTGAAGGCTTAAAGCAATCGCCTGTGATGCACATGCTAAGGTCTGTACTTTAGTTACTGTAAATAGCTGTGTGCATTCTAATTCATTTAATTTCCAGACTAGTCAATGAGTAGCTTGTTGATAATTCTCTGTAAAATGATGACCTATGTTGGTGTATTATGTTACCACGATATTTAACAGTTCAGATTCTTGAGAAATACAATAATATAAAAATTCTTTTATATGAAGAATCCTGCTGAATAAAAGACTCTTTTATGGCTACAGAAGATGAAATGCAGACCAATGTTAATACAGCCCTAAAATTGTTGATACTCTGCCATTGCTTCCATCAAATGAAATCGACAATTTTAGGGATGAGTAGCAAATGGAAGCAGATGCCTGTTCAATGGAGTATTGTCAGGTTAGTGACGTGTAAGAGGTCCTGGCCAGAGACAAATTAATGCAGAGTGACTTTGGCAGGGCCAAACCAAAAATTATCTATTCAACCAATACCCTCAGTATCCCAGTAACCCCAGTGTAAACCCGGTTAAATATTTAAATATGTAACTGATTTAATGGTCTCCAAACACACTTTTGTATTCTGTTAAAAGAACTCAGTTCAATTCAATTCAATTTTATTTGTATAGCGCTTTTAACAATGGACATTGTCACAAAGCAGCTTTACAGAAATAAATGGATTCACAAAAATATATTGTAAATATTTGAATTTATCACTGTGAATTTATCCCTAATGAGCAAGCCAGTGGCGACGGTGGCAAGGAAAAACTCCCCGAGATGATATGAGGAAGAAACCTTGAGAGGAACCAGGCTCAAAAAGGGAACCCATCCTCATCTGGGTGCAACGGATAGTGCGATTGTAAATAAATCCCTTCTATTGTGTACTATATGGACAAATAGTGCAACTGTGTATATTCTTTTCTTTTCCTGCTTGGTTGCGGCATGTCAACACAACTTGCAGTCTGTAAAATTTAGGATCTGTTCATACATGAGTTTAATTCCTAATACAAGCTGTATTCATCATACCTAATTGCCTGTCTCAGATGAATTCAAAATTAAAATTTAATCAAATTTTTATGTCATGTAATATTTGGCTTTTGGTATTATCTATAATTAATGGTATTAAAATTGGTCTGCATTTCATTTTCTGTAGCTATAAAAGAGTCTTTTATTCAGCAGTATTCTCCATATAAATAAATCTTTATATTATTGTATTTCTCAAGCATTTGAATTGTTATATACCATGGTAACATATTACACCAAAATAGGTCATCATTTCACACAGAATTGTCTACTGACTACTCATTGACCAATCTAGAAACTAAAAACATAATTCTTAATAGAATGACCACAGCAAATTACAGTAATTAAAGTACAGACCTTACAAAGTAAGCATGTGCATCACAGACTTTAAGACTACATGGGAAGTGCGGCCTCACCTAAAATTTGTCTTCATTATTCATCAATCTTGGTGAAACTCAATATTTTACTAATTAAAATATCAAATATCTCACTGCAATATCAGATTATTTATTCCTTTTGTTCATTCAAGTTTTTTTTTTTTTTTGGTGGACAATGTAACCTGTGTGAAAATGTCCACAGAAGCCGTAGATGCATCCCCAATAGAACTCCACTGATGCACAGCTTCAATTCGATCCTATGACAGATTCAAGTATACTTTGTTTTAATGGAGCAAAAAGTTCAGGCTTTTACAACATCATTTTGGGTCCCATCTGGATGTTGTGCTTTACTGGGAGTCAATGGGTGCATCATGGGTGGTTTTCGCATAGAAAAAAAATACATTTATTGGAGAGTGCTCTCTTTGTAAATGAATTTTTCACATGGCTTCTCTATATGGTGATTGTGAGACCTCTCAAAGAGACTGGACATTGTTACAATGTATATTTCATCTTCTGTGTGAGTTATTTCCCATATAATATTGATGATTGAAAATAATTATGTTTTTTCTTTATAGTTCTTCTTACGTTTTGATATTGTTAATTTTAGTCTTATTAAGTTCCAGAAAGTGGTGAGAGTTGCAAGGAATAAATATTTCTCCGATATCATTACAAAAAAATGGTCATAAACCAAGGTTTCCTTTTTTCAACCATCAATCCTTCTGCTTTTGCCTTCTCAGATCTGTCTTCAGTAACGTGAAATCTTTCTTAAAATTTTTGTTACAAAAACTGCAAATGCTACATTGCACACTGTATTGCCTAATCAGATTGCTATTGATTTACCTATGTGTGAAGCTGTTTGGAGGGAGTTTGAGCCTATCTCTCTCTTCTAACTTTATATTATTGGTCATCTAAAGCCTACTACTTCCCCTCAATATATCTTTCCCATCTACTTTCTTAAACAGATTGTAGATACTGTTGGACGTAGCATTCTTTCTATTATAAACAAATACCTTACTACAGGAACTATACCTGACCACTTGAAACATGCTATAGTTGTGCCCTATCTCAAAAAATGAAATCGTGACCCCGCTGTCTTAGCTAATTTTAGACTTATATTGAATCTGCCTTTCATCGCAAAACTTTTGGACAAAACTGTTTTTTATGCAACTGCAAGAATTTTCCAGCACTAACTCTATTTTGAAACATTTCAGTCCAGTTTTAAAGTCTGTCATAGTATGGAAAGTGCCCCGCTCAGAGTCCTAAATGAGACCTACTTATCTGTTGAGTCTGGTAACTCTGTGATTCTTATTATTTAGACCTTACTTCAGTGTTTGATATGGTTAATCATTCCATTCTCATTACTCGTTTGGAGCATTGTGTGGGAATGTGGGGAAATGTTCTTAAATGGTTTAAATCTTATTTGACTAATAGAAGCTTTTCAATTAGCAGTGCGAATTTTACCTCTTCCTCAGCGCATCTCACCTATAGAGTGCTGCAGGCTTCCATTTTTGCCCCAGTTTTATTTTCCCTTTATATGCTCCCAACAGGTGCCATCTTTAAGAGACACAGGGTGTCATTTCACCGTTATGCTGAGGATAAATCCACTTGCCACTGAAACTTGGAGACTCAAATGCTCTTGAACCACTTTTGACTTGCCTAAAATAATTAACATCATGGCTGTCTTCGAATTTCCAACATTTAAATGAGAGTAAGACTGAGATTACTATTTTTAACCCAACACTTAACTTGGATCAATTTGCATTTTATATAAAACCAAACATAAAAAATTTGGCCTTTGTATTGGATAGTGATCTCAAACTTGACAAGCAGATTAATGCAGTTTTTAGATCAAGCTTTTTCCAACTTCTGCTTTTAGCTAAGGTCAAGTCCTTTCTAACTTTTAAAGCTCTTCAAAAACTGACTCATGCTTTTATCTCTTCTCTTCTGGATTATTGCAACTCTTTCTATATTGGAATTAATCAGACATCTATGGCCCAACTACAATTATTCCAGAATGCTGCTGCCAGACTCTTAACGGGGACACGGAGCCATGAGCACATTACCCCTATTCTTGCTTCACAACAACAATCTCTGAACAATTTAGCTCCATCATACCGTACGGCGCTTCTATTTGCTCACAATCCCTCTAGAACTCTTCCCTGATCTAGATTGAAGCTTAAAGGTGATCAGAGAGGTGCTTTCACCGTAGCAGGCCCTAAGCTTTGAAATAGCCTACCTCTACGCTTTAGAACTGCTCCTACCCTAACTATTTTCAAATCCAAGTTAAAAAACGTACTTCTTTTCCTTGGCATTTGACCAGTCATTTTATATTTGCGATATGATTGTTGTATATATATTTTTTATATTCTGGTTTTTTGTATTTATTGTTGTAAAGCACTTTGGTCCACCTATGTTGTTTTTAATGGTGCTAAATAAATACATTTGACATTGACATTTGACATTATTAGAATAGTATGGAATTTAATTTTCAGACATACTGGAGCATGTTAAACATTTCTCAAGACTCATGTGTTCATGAAAACCTCCTCACTGTGCACAGGAATGTGTTTACCAGGGCCTAGGCAACAGTTTTAGCTTTGTTATGACTTTGGGGTAGCTAATCCTAGGTAAGATGTTTTGGGAAGGGTTTTTTGGTATGTAGGCAGTTGAGGACTGAACCTTCAAGGAACAACACCTGTGTATGTACATGAAGCTTCAATAAAACTATTCCTCTTCTCCAAGTTTGTGCCTGTAAAAATACATTCATAATGACAACAAATACTAACTTACAGCTCATCCAATACAAAATCATTCATAGAATACATTATCACTCAATATAAAAAATACAAAATGGGATTAGTCGATACAGACATCTGCTCACAGTGTACCATGGGCATCACAAATAATTATTTATATGCAATTTGGGCGTGTTGACCAGTTCAAAAATTTTGGTTGTCAGTCATACAAAAACTTTGGGCTATCATGAGCTGTGAAATCCCCCCATCTCACTGTCTCCTTGGAGACCTCACACTGATCAACATACCAGCCAAATAAGGATAGTTTGCTGATTTCTTTAGCCATCGCCAAGAAAGGAATTCTTCAAAACTGGAAGTCTTAGAGCTTACTCAATTTAAATCAGTGGAATAATCTATTAATAGAGTATATATCAATGGCAAAAATCACAGCTCTCCATAAAAGCTCCATGCTGCCCCATGAAAACTGGAAATCATTCCCAAACAATTTCAAACTTAAAATAAATACAGATTGATGCCACGTACATCCCTATTTATTTAATTTAATTTAATTTTTTCTTTCCAAATAATAGGATATTATATTGCTTCATTATTTTTCTTATTTGTTCATGTGTTCACCTCCTTAATTATTATTGATGTTATCAATATTACTATTATTGTTACAGAGGCTGCTGCTGCTGTGCCTATCATGGTTATTAACATTGTTATTATGATATTTAGTTATTATTATAAGCCTATGACTCTAATTTCATTTTTTTTTCTTTTTAAATATGCAAGTTGACGCCTTGATGCCTTAAGGCTCATTAAGCAAATCTTTTGGCCTAGCATTGTATCTCTGGTGGGCTGCAGTGGGCTGCAGTGGGCTGCAGTGGGTGGTGCTCTGCCTGGGATCTGGCAACTGGTGGGGGTGAGGATGATGGGCATGCTCTAGGCCTGGCAGCATCTTTTTGTGACCTGTTCCTCATGGGGCCTGTCTTGCTGAGGCCATGGGGAGATGTGCGGCAGTCCATCAGAATTTTTTTTTTTCCCTCCCCATTCAATTGTAATAGCTATGGCTATTTTTACTGCCCCTTTTTCATGCAGATATCCTTATACTTGCCCTCACTTACATACATACATACACACACACACACACACACACACACACACACACACTCCCTGAACCATTAACTACAATTATTAAATGCATACAAACTACACATTAACACTTTTTAACAACTACAATCATAACGAAATTATTGTCTCATCTTTTGTCTTTTCTATACTCTGTCACTTGCTGATTCTCCATCTCCCTCAGTGTAACATGAGTATTAAAAAAAGTGACATTGCAAAAGACATAATTTGGATTATGTATGTAAATGAGTAGTGAGATACTGCTCAGAAGGAAGTCAGAAGAGCTCTAAGTCAGAAGGCGGCCTTGAAAGTGAATTCTTGCAGAAACATAAAAAGTGTGTCGACATGCTTATGTCTACATTTATGTCTATGTTTCTGTACTATTTTATTTTACTATTTTCAACTGTGTGTGAATGAAGACGTCTGAAGTGTGTGAGTTAGCCTTGTGAACTAGTGTGAATTGACTATCCCATTTCTACCCCTTAGCCCTTCCCCTTTCCCCTGTCTTGATTCTCTTTTGGTTGGAGGGGTAGGGGTAAGGGGAAGGGCCAGATAGCCCTTCAAAAGAAGATTTTTCGGGACCACACTTCAGACGAAGGGGTATGAATTATCTCAGCGTAAACTGGCTACAGCGGCAACATGGCTGCCCGAGCGAACAAAAAGACCCACAAATGTAAGCATTATTGATGTTAATAAAGATTTTTATTAACATAAATCATTTGTTTTATGTTACATTCAATCGTGTGTTCATATTTACGGTGATGTTATTCAAAGAAATGTTTGCAAAAAAGTTTGCTAACGTCATATCATTACAGACTTCACGATAGTGCCACAAAATATTTTCATGTCTGATCAGGGCTGTAACCACCAAAGACATTGAGGGGGGCTAGTCCCCCAATAATTAGAAATCGCTAAACTTTTTACTCAAATATTGCCAATTCGAGAGAGAGAATTAGGACCTAGATGACGTATGATGACGTGTAACGTTATAGTAGTGGAGTCCCAATTCTTAGGGGAATATTTTCATATTTTATAATATTTTATAAAATTTTATAAGGTAGAACACAATTCATAGCTTTACATACCATTTAATTTTTGTGATGATTGGCAAATGCCTGTCATATGTCTGTTGAAATCTGATTGGCTGAGAGCAGCCATATGTTTTTCAATTACCAAGTCTTCCTTAAAACCCCACTTACAGCCTAGCTCAAAGAATCAGCATGCAAAATTTTGAAAATTGAAAGATCACCTCAAAATCATCCAAGGCACAAAGGCACTAGTGATCTAAGTAAGTGATCATGATTTTTAGCCATCTTAATTAAGATCCAACCCTGAATGGATGGATTGGAATGTGGCAGGCATATTGCTTAATTTTAAGTTTGAACCAAGGAATCTACAGAACCAAGAATTTTACCTTATTGTACAGGAGTTATGGGCTAAAATGTAAAAGCTTGTACTATAGTGCCATCATCAAACCTAACTGGGTTCCTGCACTTGCTTGATTAGGGGGGGCATACTGCACCTTTCCTCCAAATTTGGTGCTCTGACTCAAATTTGGTGGACTCCTTCATAAAAATCCTAACAAAAACAGTAGAGTTCTAACAGCTTTGGTGATTGGACCCCTAATAAAAATCCTAACTATACAATAGAGTTACAAACATCTAAGAAGAATCACTAGATCACTAGAGAAGTCATTTGATTATTTCTTTTGCCAGTTTATTTAAGTAATTGCAGTAAATGCAAGCAAGTCATTACAGTTACTAAAAATTAAACTTTATAATAACTATTATGTGTACTCAACTTCTACACTGTTAAAGTAAAGGTAAATAGGGGTAAATTATAATGCATATATCTACAGTATATATGTTTATGGGTGGAATATTGAGAGTGAGTGATCCTAACTAATTATGTCAGAGTATGGATATTGTATACATGTCTGCGTGTATTTTGGTGTGTTACAGGTGTACAGGATGTGTGAGGTAGGTGGTGTGTTTAGCCTGACTCCTGCTGTCAATCAGCAGAAGGGGGTTATCCTTGTGATGAGAAATTATCTCCTGCAGACTGCTAAAAAGCTGAGAGACAGACAGATAGACAAACATGACAAACAGAATTTTGTTTAATATACTGTACTTTTCATAATTCGTATTAACTAGAAAGACAGAATGACACAAGTCAATTAAATTCAAACAAATACTATTGTAAAAGAGAACATTGTAAAAGAGAACAGTGAAAGGTAATAAAATACATTATAGGAAACACAACAAAGTATTTAAGCTTTACCTCCTCACATTTCTTCCCCTCTTTGCCCAGGGCATAGCTGCACGAGTCCTTGAGAAAGCGCACAGGAATGTTGTAGACTTTCTGATTAAAAAGCACGACTAGAGTAAAAGGTTGTCGTGCGTTCTGAGCCGTGCTGCACCTAACCATGAAGGAGCCATCCTGGGCCAGACAAAAATTATACAAAACATATTCACAAAATGTTTAATCATAATGAGAACTCTTACTCAGTGAGCACAGAATATACAAAGAATTTAGATCTTAAAAGTTATGAAACATTTTGTAGTCCTGATATTTTTTAAAATAAGTTGTACATTAACACATTGCTTTTAAATATGTTGAAAATATACACTTTCTGGCCGCTTTACCAGGAACACCTGTACCCCTGCTCATTAATGCCTTTATCCAATCAGCCAATCATTTGACAGGAATGCAATGCATAAAATCACACAGATACATGTGTCTGGCACCAAAAACTATGTCATGGTTAAAGGGGTACAAGTGTTTCGATTAAAGTGGCCAGAGTGTGTGTTCGGCGTTGGGTGGTTGGGGTTCCAGTAAGGAAGTGAAGCACATCTAAAACCTACTACACACTTGCACCAACTTATATTTTTTAAATGCGAAAGACCACTGAGCCAGTAGCAACAGCTCCCAAGCAAATCAGTGGTCATTGTAATATACACTATGAGGCCAAAATTTTTTGTAGACCCCTGGCCATCACACTTGGCCATATAGTGTATTTATTTTAATTCCATTTACTTGCTACTTTGTGGAAAATTACATAAACAACTCCTCATAACCAGCAACAGTGAAGTTATGTAGTAGCGCAGTAGTTTTCTCTATTTATATTTTCATGTTGCCTAGTCTTTAATTTTGCCGTCATTGTATGTGTGAAAATGAGGTTCTACTTCTTGCTCCTAATATCCAGAGGAAGTTTATTAACACCTGGATGCCTTCCTGCGTGTATTTGCGCACATGTGCAATGGCTATCTGTCCCTTTTATTCTTCTTACATCATACATGTCAGACCTTGGAGCTATCTGTTTAACAGCTTGTGACTTCAGTCAGAACTCCAAGTAATACCTGTCCTCCAAAGCTGGCAACTGACTCCTGTCAATCAGACCAGTAGATTCTTATGTCTTATGTTATGTTCTTAAGTGGCATGGGTATAATTATTTTTAATTCTGCCATCAGACCAGCCTTGGACCTGGCCAAGTTTCAATTTCAAGTGTTCCATGAAATTAGTTTTATCTGGAAAGAGACACAATTGTCAACGCAGACCCCATGATCAGACATGCTTCAATTTAGCTCTACTTCATATACTTCTTAGTTCAAAAGAACTAAAGTTTCTTGCTCCCCAAGACTCAGACAAGGGATCTCCTCTTCATGTCAGAGTACCTTAAGACCTCTCTATATGGACCCGTAGGGGATGCTGTTTCAGAATGTGCACCATGATAGACAGCTTTTTGTGCTAGCAGTCACCGCAGCAAAAGGATGGGAGCTCACCCTGCATGCACTGGTGAAACCCAGGATTCCAACCTATGGTTATATATCTCAATTTTGTGTACCTGGTGATTGACCTAACAGTGCTCTAAGAATATTAAACTGCAGAACATTTTATCTTTTGTCAGTAACATGCCTCATGGCATGTGCCAATCAAATGCCATTCTCTACGGAGTTTTTCATCCTAATGGGCACTACTGAGAGACATGCCACTCCAGGAGGTCTGCACTGCAGCCACCTGAATGTCACCCTTTACCTCTCAGGTCAGCATCACCCCTCCCAGTGTTGTGAGGGTGGTGGTCATATCTGAACACACCTCCAGTCAGTTCAAGAGTGAATCGGTTCCTTGTGATATTGTGGTATTGGTTATCCAGGTGTTAAAACACTGCCTCTGACAGTTAGGAGGGGTGAAATAGAAAGCTACTTACAGTAAGTAAGGAACTACGGTACTGTGAACGATAGAAACAGGGAGCACATACACACAGCACTCATTTACATACACCAAGTAAAACTTAAAACCAGCTGTGACATCAAACATCTCTTATCTCAGCCCTTACTGTCATTACACCTCCTATTTCTTGTTCACTTGCACGTTACATAAGCACTTTGCATATCTTAACTGGTGATAACTGACAGGGTTCCCTGTTCCATGATCCACTGCTGACCACTTCATATTACACTTCATATTAATTCACCCAAAAAAGCTTCTTCCTGTCTATCATCATGTGAGGCCTCTAAAACTGAGTGGACCAACACTGACACGTTTTTACTTCTAAAGAAAAATCTAAAGGAAAAGCTATTCCATATTAACCATATTAATTCATATTAACATATGCTGAATGTTCATTCATTCTTTACCTGTTTAACTTATTATTCATTGCTGAATTAAAAATACTAAATTCCATGCACTTTTTACTTAGCCCACTCTGGTAAACTTGAGTGGGGGAGTAAGTAAGTAAGTAAGTAAGTAAGTAAATAAATAAATAAATGTGCATGGAAATTACAAGTCAAAATGTTCCTTTTGTTTTAAAAAATTATTGGCAGCTTTATGCGTTGTCATAATCATGTTTAAATATCTAATATCAGATCAAACAATCTGGCACTCTATTTCGAAACCTGCCTCACTAGTTAGTGGACAAAAATGTATATATATATATATTGAAAATGAAAATGAAGAGGTGGCACTATCAGTCTGGTGCAGGGAAGAGGAAAAAGAGGAAATAAGATGAGGAAAGAAAGGAGCAAGATAAGGGTAAGTGTTGAATTTTGACAAGATATAGATCTGTTGAAATGCCGGTTGCATTGTATCTTGTCGATTTAACTCAGCATTTCGCGCTGCGCGAGCACTGTGATTTGAAGACGCTGTGCCAATGTAACAGCAGAGTCACCTTTTAAAAATGCTTCTTAATTTTGGACAGACAGTGGCTCTGTGTGAGTGGTGTAATGCTTGGATGAGGAGCTCTTTTTGGGGAAGGCGGGGAGCTGATGGGAGGAGGAAGGGAGAAAGTATAAGGTGTTTAATTGCACTAACTGTACTGTGCCTGGCTGCATCTCTATATATTGTAATAAAATACATAATACTTTATTAATCTTTGTTAATGTTAGATAATAAAAATACAGTTCTTGATCAAATTTGATGTTGGCTTGACAGAGCCCACTAAACACACCAAAAGAGTCAAACAATATTACAGTGTTTTGTCGTCATTGAAACTTTAAAAACTTAAAATGTTTAACAGTTAAGCATGTCAAGGCTCAATGTTTCTAGTATGTAAAGGGTAACATAGTAAAAATGCTGAAACAAGTTTAAAAGTTAGGAATGGTAAAACACTGCTATGATATTCCACGTGGTTGCTAGGTGGTTGATAGGCTAACTCAGTTGGTAGCAAGGGCATTGCTAGGTCATTGATACGCTAACCATTTTGGTTGGTAGAGTGTTCCTAAGTGGTTGCTATGCTATCCCAGCTGGTTGCTATGGTGTTGCTAGGTGGCTGTTATGGGGTCCCAGGTGGTTGATATGGTGTTACAAGGAGGCTTCAGTATGATCCCAGTTGGTTGCAAGGTTGTAGCTAGTCAGTTGCTAAGGAAACTCAGCTGGTTGCTAGTTGATGGTTATGGGGTCCCAGCTGGCTGCTGTGGTGTTACTAGGTGGTTTCAATTTGATCCCAGTTGGTTGCAAGGCTGTACCTAGTCAGTTGCAAAGGAAACACAGCTGGTTTCTAGGATTTTGCTAGGTGGCTGTTATGGGGTCCCATGTGTAATTGCTAATAAGGCTAATAAGTAAAATAGTTTGTTATTGTTGAAGAAAAGGTCAATTTAAAAAAAAAAAAAGTTTAAGAATATAAAGCAAACAAAAAATACATAATATATACTGAAGGTCTTTGTAGTGATCATGAGTATGTTTGTGAATAAATTTCTGTGGGTGAATGTACAGAGTATACTATATGGGGGATTGATAGGCAGTTGGTAGAATGTGAATGGTAATCTATTGGAGGAACGAGAGATAAATAAATGACAAATTGTAGAGTGCAGGTCAGAATGACTTTGAATCAGTGCCTAGTGGCCTTTGGACAGTACAAGTGAAACGTTTTTTTGTGGTCAAAACAGCAGTACATTACATTTGTATTGTTGCAAAGGAATTTGGAGTAAATGGCAAAATGGAGGGATGAAAAATAAAAAAACAGAGGAGTGTGGGACACTGTGGCTATGAATAATTGGTTGGCAGCCCGCCTTGAGGTAGTATACAGAATACCGTTTCTGTCAGTCAAACAAAAATACATGGGTGCTGTAAAAATGAATGGGAATACATGTGAAAATAGAGGGATTGAATACAAAGAGAGGGTTGATCAGTGTTATCAGTCTGGAATTCAAAAAGATAATATAAATTAGCAGTCAAAGGTCAATTATATTTGGGGGGATATTTATTTTGGGGTCTTGTGGCAGTTAGCACGTATAGTGGTAGCAGCATTGGCTAAAAGTTTATAATATGTAAAGGGTAAAATGTTAAAAATGTCAATACATGTTTACAAGGTTATAGTTTTAAAATGCTAAAAAGCTGCTATGCTAACCCAGTTGGTTGCTAGGGTGTATCTACTTGGTTGCTCTGAACAGTTGAGCATGTAAAGGTTAAAAGGCTAAAGGCTATGTTAAAGTACTAAATGTTAAAACATTGAGTTTATGTATTTTGGGTTTTATGGCAATTAGCAGGCATAGTGGTATTTTGATGTATTTTGATTTTTCAACTTTGATGTTGGCTTGAAAGAGCTTGGTAAACAAGCTAAAAGATTCAAATCATATTACAGTGTTTTGTTTTCATTGATTTTAAAATGTTAACAGGTTTAACAGCTAAGCATGTAAAGATTAAAAGGCTAAATGTTTTTAATATGTAAAGAGTAAAATGTTAAATACACTGAAACATTTTTAAAGGGTGTAAATGCTAAAATGCTACTATGATATTCCAGGTGGTTGCTAAAGCATTGCTAGGTGGTTGTTACACTAACCCACTTGATTGTTATGAACAGTTAAGCATGTAAAGGTTAAAAGGCTATAGGCTATGTTAAAGCATTAAAATGTTCCTAGCAAAGAGACCTTTGATGAACATAATTATCAAATTTTGTGATGATAGCTCAATGTTACTTGTGTGAAATGCCTGCTGGAAACTGATTGCCTGAAGGCAGCCATGTTTTTGAAGTAATTCAGTCATGATTAATCTAGTTACAAATGATGCAACACACCAAATTTCAGCTCAGTTGGGCTTTTGGTTCCTTATCTGAACTTAGCTCTGCCCCCTATCAATGACCATACCTCAGGATTTGCCCATAGCATCAGAACATTACACTGAACTTGTCTTTCAAGTTTGGTTCAAATTCATATGGCCAATCATGAATTACAGCTATTTGATTAAACCATCTCTGCCTCCATTTAAGTGATGTGTGGAGGCCATATTGTTTAATAATCTCAACATGTTTTTGACAATTATTGAGGTTCACAAGTAGTTTGCCATCAGTCTTGGGAAGACTGGCAAAAAAATCCTAGGACTAGTTCACAAAAATAGGTTTCGCATATTACACAAATTATCACAAATTTGAGTGGGGCAGTTTTATGTGATTTCAGCAAAAAAAAATCAAGCTAGAAAGAACTGTACACCTTATGTTCCATCGCAAGAGATATGCTTGGTTTTGTGTGCACAAACACAAATAGTGCCCCCAGTGGCCAATCTGAATGAGATGTTGTTTGTAGGGCTCGATGTTCATGAGACATGGACCAAAAGGTAAAAGCTTACATTACAGAACCACCATTAGGCCAATTGGGCCCATCTTGCTTGCCTGAGTAGAGCCAGAATTCCTGCCACTATCTTAAGCTGTGAATCTTGCCACCTAAACTCAGGCCCCTCACGCTGCTGTCCTCATTCACCAAGGTTCTGCCACATCACTGAGCTCAACCACCTCCACAGCCTGCCTCTATCCTTGAGTCTTCTGCTGAACTCAACACCACTGCTCTTCTCCCCCTCAAGGCTCTTCTGTCTTTCTCTCTCTCTCTCTCCTCTTCTCCCCCTCAAGGCTCTTCTGTCTGTCTCTCTCTCTCTCTCCTCCTGCACACACACCAGCCCACCTCCCTTTTCCACTTTAATTAAAATAAACACAACTCCTGGGGTTTTGAACTGTCAAAAATGTCTGCGTGTCTGCATTCTGCCCCACTCTGGCACAAGATTCCACACTAAGATATCATTGCAATGGTAAAGTGCATGTTAATATGTGGTATCACTGTGTAAAGGCTGGTTACCTTATTAACTTTCAGTAAGGTGTCCTCTGCAGTTTTGCGTCCACATATCCCAGCAAACCACTCTCTGTCCTGCAGCCCCATCTCCTGGGAAATACACATTACGTTATAATGACATCCTTCAGTAAAGTTGGCAGAAATGATTGAAAAATTAAACATTGCACACACTGCACAAAAAATAGTGGAGAAATGGGAACTGCGGTTGATGACATATTCTTCCTTGGCACTAAAGTTTGGGAAATTGGTTAGGGCCAATCAGGTGTAAAATAAAATCCAGGTGTAAATCAGTGCCTTGCTCACTTGCTTGGAGCTGTATTGGAAATGTTGCCAGGTGTGTGATTTTCCTGCAGAATTGAGCTACATGAACTGTCAGCGTGTTTTTTTTTTATTATTTTATTTTATTCATTCAGGTGGTAATTATAATTGGACAGTTATTTAAAATGCTGTTTATTTGCTTTGCTCTCCTGTACTGCAGTCACTTCATCTACGCAGGGATTTTGAGAAAATGGGTCCCTGGACCCGGAACCAAAAAAGGCCCATCCCCAGTGTAGAAGGGCAAGATGTTAAAAGAGACTGAATTTTAAATGCACAACTCCCTGTATGAAACAAAGTAGAGGTTTAAGTTTGCACCCTTAACCTGGTAAACAGTATAAACAAATAAAATAAAATAAAATATATTAATTAAATCACGTGTCAGACTCAAGTTCTGCAAGCCAAATATGGCCCACTGTCTAAATTTATTTGGTGTGAACTTGAAAAAAATAAGGTTGAAGCAGCCCACAGTGTGTACTACTCTACATTTTCACACTATCTACAATTCTCACTGCAGTGTAGTGCGCTCTCATCAGTGTTGAAACACTGCTGAAAATCAATGCCTGTCTGTTGCATTTGATGTAAGTTGCACTCAAATCCAAAACAATTTGGAAACATGTTGGATGCAAGGAGTGGCATAAACAGGAATTACTTTCAGTGCGATGAGGACAAATGCAAAATTAAATCATGATTGTGTGATCATTTTAAGGTACAATCTACCATCAAACAATCTTGCCATATTAATAATGTTGCCATAAATTACCTTTATGACAGTTCCACTGAAATTAAAGGTAAATTAAAATACTGTTAATAATAGGGGAACATCATGGCTTTTCTTATAAATCCTGATCTACATTCTTTTCCTACTGCAGTAAACTTCTAGCAGGCTACTTAATCAGCTCTCCCCTTGATATCTCTATGCGTACAGTGGAGTATTCTGTCTTTCAGACAGAAATGAAAGCCAGAGGGAAAAACTCATTATCTCAATTGGTCAATCCTGTTTCTTACTGTAGCACCTGGTAGTCATTAAAAAAGAAATGCATTCATTAAAAAAATTAACTAAATAAATAAATAAATACAAGCAAACAAATAAATAAATGAACACATGGGTTTGAGATCAAAAGATGAATATGAGATGATAGATCAGAAATTCAGCTTCCATTTCCTGATATTTACATAGATGTGTTAAACAACTTAGAACATGGCACCTTTGGTGGCAGACCACCCAATATTTAGGTGGGCAAAATTATTGGTATAGATTGTCTTAAAGTAAATTAAAGTAAATAAAATCTCATATTTGGTTGAATATGCCTTGCTTGCAATAACTGTATCATGCTGGTGACCTACTGATATCATCAAACTATTGCATTCTTTTCCAGGCTTGTACTGCAGCTTCTTTCAGTTGTTATTTGTTTTGGGGGGTTTCTCCCTTCAGTCTCCTCTTCTGGAGGTGAGTTGCATGCTCAGTTGGGTTAAGGTCTGGTGATTGACTTAGGCAGTCTAAAACATTCCACTTTTTCCCTTGATGAAGTCCTTCGTTGTGTAGGCAGTGTGTTTTGGGTCATTGTCTTGCTGCATGATGAAGTTCCTACCAATTAGATTGGATGCATTTCTCTGTAAATTGGCAGACAGTATGTTTCTGTAGACTTCTGAATTGATTCTGCTGCTGCCATGACACCACGTTATCCATGCTTGACCAGTGAGCTCGTATGTTTTGTTTCATGAGCAGATCCTTTCTTTCTCCACACTTTGGCCTTCCCATCAATTTGGTAAAGGTTAATCTTGGTTCCAGAACTTTTGTACTCTGTATTTCAGAACTCTGTATTTCTTTGTGAATTCAAATCTTGATTTCTAATTCTTAGTGCTGTTGAGTGGTTTGCATCTTGTGGTATGACCTCTATTTCCGCTCTTGAAGTCTTCTTTTTACGGTGGATTGTGATACCTTCACCCCTGCCCTCTGGAGGTTGTTGGTGATGTTACTGACTGTTGTTTTTGTTTTTTGTTTTTTTCACAGCTTTTTTGTCTTTTGTTAGTACACTAGTGGTTTCTTTCAATTTCAAGACATTCCAAATTGTTGTATTGGCTATACCCAATGCTTGTGCAATGGCTCTGATTGATTTCTCCCTCTTTTTTCTGCTTCAAAATGGCTTGCTTTCCTCCCATAGACAGATCGCTGGTCTTTGTATTGTTTTATCCTATTTAACAACAAATGCAGTCTACACATGTGAAACCCAGGGCTCAAACCAAGAGTAGTTATGCAGAACTATTAATTGTTTAAACAATCAATCTAACAGGGCACACGTGGGCAACAAGAAACACCTGTCAGTCATATGTTCCAATATTTTTGATCTCTTGAAAAATGGGTGGGATCAAATAAATGATGTCATGCTCCAAGTTGTTTAACACAACTAGATGTAAATATCAAGAAATGAAAGCTGAAATTCTGATTTATCATCTCATTCATCTTCTGATCTCAAACCCAAATGTCTTCCATGTATAGCAAAAACAAAATTGGCCTTGCCATTCCAATACTTTTGGAGGGGACTGTACATACAGTACAATCATTGGGTGGGACCACAAAGCTCAAATCTACCCTACCCAGCATCACGTGTGCTTGTCTTTTTTTCATGCAAGATTATTTTCACTTTTAATGGTAAGCGAAACAACCATTTTTAAATTCGTTGAACAGCCAGACCTCCTTCAGTTTATTAAGCCTGCTAAACTTTACCAGAACTGCATTCATGACAGATCAAAATGCAAACTGCATGTGTGCACGAAAACAAGCTGTTTTAAATGCGACATCACCGATGATTCAGAAGTACCACAACAGAGCAATCTATGTGAGGACAAAGCATGTAAATGTTGCATCACCATTCATCAATTCAAACAGACTCACTACAATCTGAAACAACTCCAAGTATATAACCTCTCACTCTTTTATCTCTTTCTTATCTGTAATCTATCTATATCTATATCCATCTGTATCTATATGCGATCTCACTCTTCTACTAACGTTCTCTCAGCCAGTGATCTCTGTTTATCCAAGGAAGAATAAGCGTCAAACTCCGGAGTGGTATTCCCCTTAATGTTAGTGCACTTTGAATTTATTTTGTTATTGGAACATTCATTAAAATTCATATCGGTGACATACCAATGTGCCATATTTACATATCCCTGCTATTTTTCTCCCTATTGTTCTGCTGTTTTACATATCAGGAGCCACAGCTATGTATCTCACGTGGTAATTCATTTTCATAAGCTCAGCACAAATGCACACACGGACACGCGAAGGCAGAGCACACATCCACACACAGACACTCTCTCTCTCTCTCTCTCTGTTTTACACACACACTCCCCTTTCTCTCTGACACAAATGACTTCTTTTGATCCTCTCCCTCTACTTAGGATTTCTTAGTTAAGAAGTTTAATTGGTGTTACTTTTCTCTGCATTTCAATAAATCCCATGATCCCATTCATGCTTTGCAATCTCTTTGAAGACCATAGCTTACCCAGTCAGATGAAACCAAGATGTTAAGATTCTACAGAAACAGCTGATCTATATTTGGGGTTAATCCAAATCACTTAATTGATGACAGGTGTAGGATAATTACTTTTGAACATGAGATTGAATGTGATTGGGTAATTCTGAGCAGAATCATGTGCCCCATTATAAAAGAGTGTACACATTTTTGCAACAAGGTTGTTTTTTTATTTTTCCCCCCAACATATTTCTATGTGTTTTTCAGTTGAATTTTGTTGGTTGCTATATCACATTAAATGTGATAAAAGATATGATTTATCTTGGTTTCTTTTTTTAGATCACAAAAATCTGCAATTTTAACTGGGGTGTTTTATACCCCACTTTTTAATCTCTCAGGAAAGCCTTCCATGAGCATTGGTCAGAAGGCCTCCTTCTCCAACTTGACAGCTTCCCTCACCACTGATGTCCACTAGTGTGTCCTAGGGTTATAGCACTGTCAGGCACCAACAGCCTTCTAGAAGACTCTCCTAGTAAATCTGGTCAGTGCCTTCTGTGACAAGTGATCAGTTGACAGCTCTTGCCATCTCTTTATCTGAGAGAACAAAACATATGGCCTCTGTTGATCTGATGATAAGTCTGATGATCTGATAAAAAGAAAATAGCTCAATCGACCCCTGCAATATCAGAGTCTGTGCGTGATACTTTATTTGGATGATTGTCTATCCTAATAGACAATCCTAATAGGTAATGAGCTAAACAAATGTCCTGATTTTACAAGTTGAAGCAATAGGACTAAAGACAATGCAGGTTTTCATAAGGTCATAAAGCTGTGATTTATTTATTAATGCTATTATTTGCAAAACTGAGTGTGTTGCACCACAGACCATTTTGATATAGGCTGAATGGCATCTGTCAGCCATATCACAAAGGCAGCTATAGGTAGTAGTGTGGGAAACCTGAGTGATGCAATGAGATACGAAAGCAAAAAGAAAGTTGGAAAAATGAGTCTTACCATCCACATATTAACATGGGCAAAAATGAAAGCAGTGTGGTTAGTGCTGCAACATTTTCAAGAACCCCTGAAAGTGCAAATTTACATCACTTTCATGATGCGTAAGTGCGCATGTACAGCAGCTATGTTACGTACATCTGGAGGATTAAAAGCAGTGTACACTAGATGGCACATCTGAGCCAAAAGATTTCTGTCCATTAGGATGGCAGTCCATGAAGCGAGCTAACACAATAAGTCAGGCTTGTTTTCATTTTCGGTCCTGGAAATGAAGGTAATCGTAAGCCCTGCTGACTTATAATGACAACATATGCTTTTGGTCAAACCCGGTCGATTTCGAGTTGTGAAGCTTAGCTTAGCTTGATGAATTCTACTGGCCAAGGCTTGTGCTTTCCTAGTCCCTTTGGGCAGAAACAATACTCAGGAACAATTGTTCCACCGTTATGCACTCCGAAAAAAGTGAATATACTGTATGGTCTGTCACATTTAAGAGAAAATATATAGTTAACATATATATGTATATATATTTAGTTTCTCATCAAAATGTGATTTCTTTGCTTATAGTAAATTTAATTTAAACAAATATCTAATCTACTAGTCAGAATTATGTAGATGTAAAATCAATTGGCATACTCTTAACATGATTGAAACGACTAATGTTAAATTAATTTGTAGTGTAACCACCGCACAGCTCCAAGGTTCTGGGTGTGTGTGTAGTGGTTCATTTTATTCCAGAGCTTTGAAAATACATGATCAAATTATGTTCCACACCTGGATTTTGCTAACCAGTGTTCTGTGTTTCAGTGAGCAGCGGCAAGGATAAAGAGGGGAGAGATGAGAGCCACAGGAGAGAGAGCTGACTGTGCCCCACATCACACTGTCTAAGATGGGACCCTCGGGAAATTTTAATCCAGGTGGCTCACCAGAATCTGATGGTGGGCCATTTAGGTCAGGACAAAACACTAAACCATCTCATGGCCTGCTTCTATTGGCCTGGCATTCACGGCAATGTTCAGAGGTGGTGTGCAGCATGTCACAAATGTCAGCTGGTGAATCTGCCAGCCACCCCAAAACAGCCATTTTGCCCCTTCCATTAATCGAGGTCCCCATCGAAATAATTGGTATGGACCTCACCGGGCCATTGGAAGGACTGCACAAGGGCAACGTTTTTTTGTTGGTCCTGGTGGATTATGCAATGCGATACCCCAAAGCCATGCCTCTTTGCAAGATCTCAGCACGCAGTGGAGGCACTCTTAGAAATTATCTCCTGGGTTTGGATCCCGAAAGAGATCTTGACTGATCAAGGCACCACATTTATGTCATGCACCCTTCACAAACTATATGAACTCGTAGGAAGTAAATCAATTCTCATCAGCATTTACCATCCTCAGGTGGCCTGATCAAGCAGTTTAATGAAACTCTTAAAATATGATTTAGAGGTTCGTTCAGGAGGGCGCTTGGAATTGGGGTGAGTGGCTCAAACCCCTAATAGTCACAGTGCGAGAGGTCTCCCTGTTTGAATTACTATATGGGCACAAGCCTTGCGGTGTCTTAGAAGTCATCAGACAAAATTAGGAGGAGAGAACTTTGCAGAGCAAAAGTAAAATTCAGTATGTTCTTGACCTGAGAGCAAAACTCCACACATTAAGGCAATTATCATGGGAGAATTTTCTATAGGCGCAACATCAATCCCTGCTGTATAATAGGGGCACTCTGATATGTAAGTTTTCAATTGGAGATAAAGTGCTCATATTATTACCCACATCAAGCTCCAAATTACTCGCCAAGTGACAAGGGCTCTTTGAGGTCACATGGCGAGGCTGGGATGTTGACTATGAGGTGAAGCGGACAGATAGAGGCGGGGCACAGCAGATATACCATTTCAATCTCCTTAAACCATGGAGAGCGGTGGTCCCCGTGCCTTTGGTGATGGTCATTCCAGAAAGGGAGGAGCTAGGACTGGAGCTGGATCTAAAAACAGCGGCTAAATTCACCCTAGGCCCTTATGGAGACCACCTCTCACTGTCCCAAATCACGGAGGTTGCCAAGTTTCAGACGGAATTTTCCAGCGTGTTTTCACCTCTACCCGGTCACCCTAATCTCAAAGAACACCACATTGAGATGCCTCCAGGGGTCATGGTACGCAGCCGCCCTAAGTGGTGTGGGAGGCGTTCATGGCCATGGGGGTAATTGAGGAGTCCCACAGTGATTGAACCAGTCCAGGTAGACGGCAGACGGTTCGATCCGGTTCTGTGTGGACTTTAGTCAATGTGGTGTCTAAATTTGATGTGTATCCAATGCCCTGCATTGACAAACTGCTCATGTTTGTCAACAGTTAGGTGCGGCTCACTTTTTTTATCACACTTTTATCACACTGGATTTGACAAAGGAATATTGCCAGATCCCCTTGACTCCCATATCATGTGAGAAAATGGCCTTTTCCACTCCATCCACATGCTGCCATTGATAGCTGGATGACATTATTATTTATAGTAATGAAGGACTCACAGCAAACCCAAAGAAGTGTGTGATTGGACGGGTGGAAGTACGGTATCTGGGCTGCCACTTGGGCCATGGGCAGGTATGGAGGCAGGGGCGCAGCCACTTGGGCCGTGGTATGGAGGCAGGGGCGTGGTCAAGCGCCGGTTTGTGAATGGAGGGCGGAGCCGTAAAAGGTGAGCGATAAAAATCTACACCAAATGGGATTCTTCTAACAAGTGTTCTGTGTTTCAGTGAGCGGTGAGTGTGTGTCTGGATAATTTGTTCTGCAAAATAAAATCGCTGAAAAGCGAAGAACATCATAAACAAAAATAAAGAGCCCCTTTTGAGTTGTCCCAAGCCTGCTTCCCGTCGCCTCATTTCCGAACCAACCTGTAAGAGTGTCACAATCCTGTTTAAATTGTCTTTTATATTATTTCTATGTTTGTTTTAATTATATGTTCTTACACATTATTCTGTTGTATATTTTCTGCACTGCTGCTTTTAGACCATTGTTAATTGTCAAGGTATTACTTTTATTTGCAATAATGGTTTTATACTCGTCGTATAATTTAATTATAAGTCTATGCTCAGCTAGAGAGAAAAGTGTCTCTCTCATTCGCTGCCATATCGCTACATCTTCACTCAAATGCTAGGGCTGCTTGTACATCGTGTATACATGCAGGAGCCTCAATTGGCTAATTCCAGCCTGAATGAGTGGAAATAAGTTGCAACTGAACTTCATTGATGGAACGCACTGAGCCTGCATTGACTAAATATGTTAAATCAAGCGGGGCTATTTCAAATAAGCCCCATTTTTATTAGCTCGCTTCATGGAATGCTCCCCCACCCAAACCCACAGTTTCCAAATCGAACTGTAATGTTTAGCATGTTCAGTGTCACATGGTGCTATAATGCCTCCACAATTTATGCTGGTAATGCACCACACAGATGCATAACATTAATTTCTAAGGACTTGCACAAGCACCGCGTCAAATGACTGCAGGATATGTGTGTACATGATATCTTGTGAATGCGTACACACAGTTAACAGCAACTATAAATCAGCCTTAAGGTGGCCACTCAATGCTTACATCAACCACCAAGGGGACACAAAATCTCAGGCGATGTTCATTTCTCCCCTGTCACAGCTTCACTATGATGTGAAACACTAGGCATATAGTGCAAAAAATACCATAGCAAGTAATAAAGCTTATGATAAAACAAATATATAAGATAATAATATAAGATTGTTAAGCCTATTTCTAGACATTTTTTACTAATTACAATACTGATAATTTTGCTTCTTTCTAGAAATAAATGCTTGGAATAAGCAAATTTTATTAAATTAAAATCTGCCAATAAAAAAAGACTATTTAAGCTTGAAATTGTCAACATCAGCATCACACTACAGTTCCTATGATGCAACCTACAAACGTGGCTGCGGTGCATGTACAAACATGACCAGGACAGCGCTCCACAGAACACACCCTCACTACCACATTAAATGTCACCAGACTTCTAATCACATACCTGTACGAAATCAACTCCACACCTATAAAACACTGGTTTTTGCCTTGTCTAGCTTGTCTGCTGATCGCCTGACCTTTCTTGACTGTTTTTTTTTTTTTTTTTTTTTAAACTTTGCTCTTGTCTCTTGATTTGGAACTGTTGCCTGTCTTTTTAATAAAGCCTGTATCTGCAACTGCATCTGTCTCTGCTGCCTTACAGTATACATCGCCATCCTCATGGGTGCAGCAGGTATTTTTGACTAGCAACAAGCACTAGCTGTTCAAGGCCAGCTAGTAGGGGAGCAGCAACAGCAGCAAGCCATGCTAGATGCTAAGCTCATGCAGCCAACCAACATGCTGACACCTTAACTAGCTGCATTGGCAGCACCATCTCATCACACTCCCTCACTCATCTCATGCCCAGAGAAATATGACAGGGACCCAGCCTACGGAAGAGTTTCATGCTACAATGCTCCCTCTACTTTTCTGGTCAGGAAGGAACATCCAAGTATCAAAAAAATCCATCAATTCCTCAACCTCCTCACAGACAAAGCATTAACCTGAGCTACAGTGGTCTAGTCTATCATATGACCACTTCATTGAGCTCTTTCAATGCTCTTCATTGAGCTCATTCTCCACAGGACAAAGACATTGGGGAACAACCGCTTTCTATCAAGCAGGGCAAGTGACGCTGCTGAGTTTGCGAAAAAGAGGTCAGAATACTCACTGCTGGCATTGGATGGAACAAGCCGGCAGCCAAAGCAGCCTACCAAAAAGGCTTGAAGCAGAGCTCACGTGTCATGATGACCAAGTATCTCTGGACTCACTCATTAACCTCTCCATTCGCCTAGACCAATGCTTGCGAAACCAAAATGGAAAAAGTACTGGGTGGGCTCCAGTCCAAGACTCAAGCTCCATGGAACCGATGCAAATAGGCCAAGCCAAGCTCACCACTGTGGAACTTGTAAAAGGGAGAGACTCTTCTGCACTTAAGCAAGGCTAAATTTGTCCATCTCCTGCATCTGGGGGATTCTTTTTTGTGGAGAAAAAGAGGAGTGGACTTCATTCCTGCACTGACTGTAATCTGTTTGTCTTTGACAGTCAGGTATCGTTACCCTCTGCTACTGGTTCCATCAACTTTGGAACAACCCCTAAATGCCCATATTTTCACAAAGCTTGACTTGTGCAGTGCATATAACCTAATATGAATCAAAGAAGGAGATAAGTGGAACATGGCTTTAAGCACCACCTCTGGCCACATCAAGTATTACATAATGCCACATGGGCTCCCTTCTGTGCCCTCTGTGTTCCAATATCTGATCAAAAATATCCACAAGAACATGCTTGGAAAATTTGTTATCGCTTACATTGACAATATTTTGATCTATTCCCCTTCCACAGAAAGCCATGTTGATCATGTCAATAGGTTATAACCAGCCTTTTCCAAAAATTCTATATCAAGGGAGAGAAGTGTGAATTAAATGTATCTAAGGTGTCATTCCTGGGTGTGGCACTGGGGCATGGTCGAGCGTCAGCTGTGGACGGAGAGGAGGCGGGTCAAACCGGCAGGTAAAGCGTGATGATTCTCACTTGGGTTTTGTTACTGCCAGTCTACTTATTTGTGTCTCATTGTGCTTTTGGTGACTCCCTTAACCGGCAAAAGAGAGAGTGTGATATGTATGGAGTATGGAGTAACAGTGTGATGTGTGCCACAGTAACTGAGCGAGCCTTTGGTCTTGTATGATCCACCATGACTACTTAGATCAAAAGGTGCAGGCTATTTGTTGGTACTTCGAATAGTGCGGGCTACAGCTGGGGGTAGAGCTTTCTCTTACAAAGCCCCACAGTTATGGAACAGCCTTAGTGTTCAGGGCTCAGACACAGTCTCAGTGTTTAAGTCTAGGCTGAAAACATATTTGTTTAGTCAAGCCTTTTGTGAATAGCTTTTTCTCCAGGTCTGGAGGGTTCACAGGCATAGAGTGTTGTGGTGAACTGGGATGTTTGGATGCATTCACTCAGGTTTGTCAACGGTGGAGTGGCTGGCTGTGAGTGTAATTCTGACCCTCAACAAAACATTAGCCTATTGGTGATAAGAACTGTAAGTAATTCCTATCATAAATAGTGTACAGTAACAAAATATTTAGTCATTCTTAATAGAAAGCAGGATCGTAGCCTCTGAATGATTCCTGACCTCAGTAGAAAGCACAATAAGCATTTTGAGTTATTCTTAACCACAAAGGACAGGATCAGCATGTAACTGATTCTCTTGTTCAATAAAAACAGTATCAGCATTTTACTGATTCTCATCTTCAGTAGGGAGCAATATCAACACTATGTAATCCTCAATTAAGTGTAGTATCAGTACTATTTATGAGTGCTGTCTATTATTGTCTGCCAAGGTGCATCATCAGGACGTGTTATACACCCCAATAACCACTGATCAATGGCCTCCACTAGTTCCAAAAGAAATAGCCCTGGCAGGGCCACCTAGGTCACTTGAGATGACAAGAACAGTTAGGGGATAAGTAAGATATAGGGACTTTTTTAATAGGCTACCCTATGGGGTCACGGTTCAGAGGTAATGACTTTGCTAGTAGTGCTTGGCAGGTTCTAAATACTGCAGAGTATACTATTGACATTAAATGAGTGGAAGTTGCTACCCATGCATAGAGGATTTTTACCTGTTCTCCAGGATGCGTCACTGGTGCTGTGAGAGAGAGTAGGAGTGAATGGTGAGTGAGACAGGCTAAAAAGCAAATGTATTAGGAAAGCAGAGATGAAGAAAGAGGGAAATAGATGAACTACAGAAGAGGAAATATAATCTCACCACTACTGTCTACTGCAGGAGAAGTGGGTGAGCTAAAAAAAAGATAGATTGTTGTGAGTCAATTTGTGTGCATATATGTTTATATGTCAGAGATGTGGTGTTAAATGTAACAAACAAAACATCCAGCTGTGTATTAATTTCCTTAGTTTTGGCTATATAAATAATACCTGGAGAATAACTGCTCTGTTGGAAGTAAATTCTCTGTTATAAGTAAAGTCTCATGGATATTTAACTTTTCTGTAAAAACAGTGTTCTGAGCTTCTAGCTGCTGTATATTCCTGTGTGCTACTGTGTGTGCGTGTGCATGTGCATTTTTACCTGGGCTTGGCATCTTTTATGGCCTCAATGGCAAGAGGAGGTCTGACGTTTTGGATTGGTGATGGTACATGGGCAGGAATAGTGTGGATCTTCACATCTGGCAGTGATACTATTTTGACATGGAGAGAAATCCACCATTTTTACTATTGCATAGGTAAAGGTGCATCATTACCTTGGCAAGCTATAATGATTTTAAGGTAGGTTGGCTGTGTTTAGAGTTCACCTGACATACCAAGCCTTGTTTAGCGTGAATGCTATATCTGGTTTCTGATCTTGTTCTGGTTTTCTGCTTTTTGGATTCTGGTTTTTGCCATGTCTAGTCTGTCTGCTGATTGCCTGACCTTTTTGCCTGACTTTGACTTTGCTGTTGTCTCATGATTTGGAACTGTTTGCCTGCCTTTTTAATAAAGCCTGTATCTGCAACTGCATCCATCTCTACAACCAAACAGAAATTAGTAAAAAAATATATAGAAATAGGTTTACTAATCTTATAATCTTTATCATAATTAAGGTAGATTGGTCTTGCTTGGTCCCTTGTCTTTAATTAACCTGCCCTTATCAATCCCTGGTAACATTAGGTGCATGTAGGTGTGTGTGTGTGTTTGGGTGGGTGTGCATAAGCTGTCTCAGGTATAAATATACGTGTTGAGTAGATATAAATAAATTGCTCCCCTGAAGAGAGTATTCTGTTTACCTGCTCGAAGCCACTGCCGTTAAGATTTCCAGCAGGGTCCAGAGTTTGTACTTTGTCCAGCCCCAACATTAGAAGTTTGTTTTATATTATAGATGAACCACATTCAGGACCATGGTACATAACTATATAACATGTGAGAAGGCCACCATATAAGTCACCCTTACCCTCATCACAATAGCATATCCTAACACAAGTGACTCCAAAGCCATCTCCCCAAACAAAACAAGCCACATGCCCCAAGGCAGAGTGAAACAACTACTGTTGGGCAGTTCACATTCACTCATCCTGGCTGGGAGTTCATTTGTGGTGAATGAATGGAGCAACAAATGTTGTACTTAAAAGTTACTGCCACAAGAAGCCCACCCTCCAGCCTCATATGAACTCCACCACATTCCTACTCCCTGCATCTCCCTGAAAATGCATATTTGGGCTGTCATCATCTGGAGCTGAATCTAATATTGTGTCTCAAGTGTCTGTGTTCAGGTTAGTCTACTAACCGCAACCACACTGGTGGATAAAATGAACACAGTCTTTTTGGGAGCACTGGCTGTACAATTGGATTAACTTTGATATTCATCCACTGTGTTTATTTGTGTGTGCACTCAGATTACCCTCATGTGTCCAGTGATGCAGAAGCACTTTAGAGCAACTATTGGCAATGACAAAGCTAGCAAAAAGCCTTAAGAGTGGAGAGAGTATACAGCAAGCTCCCAGCAGAGCTTACCATGACAGATCCTGCATCAAACATGCCATCCAGATGAGTAGATTGCCACTCAAGTAGTAGCTTCATAGGAAGAGTCTATGCCCACAGACTTTGCTCCTCTGCCTTCACAGGAAGGAAATCCTGGCTGGCAAGTTATAGGCTACATGGAGGTAACCCAGAGTTAGCCCTAAGGGAAGGAACTCCAATGCAGCAATGTCCTACTTGGTTCCTGTGGCCCCACAAAAATCCAAAGAAGAGGAAGTACAGAAAATGCTATCCATGAAAGCATTTGAAAAGTAGGAGGCTGTTTTTAAGCTGAATTTATCACCCTCTTCATGCCATGGGTAGAAAAACTCATCAAGCATGTAAGACGTTTACCTCTCCACCCTGAGCACATCAAATTAGTATGTTCTCTTTCAAGATGACAATCCCCCCATCCACAGGGCATGGGGGCTGACTGAATGTTTTGATTTGAATGAAAATGATGTAAATCATATGCTATGACCTTTTCAGTCATCAGATTTCAACCCAGTTAAACGTCTATATAATCAATTTCTTCATAGCAAAGGAAGTTCACTATATTATTCTTGGTTTGGATTATCAGTGGATCAGGTGTGTATATGACAACTTGAGGTTGCACAAATCATAAAATGGATAAAATATACAAGCAATTAAAAAAACACTAAGCACAATCTGGGCTATAAAGAAAGTTTTAAAAGGAAGGAGTAGTTTGAATTTGGAAGAGGACATATGAACATATCTTACCCTACACAGTGGAGAGGATGGTAATGGAGGCAGAAAAAACTCAAATATCACAGTTTGAGATCAATGTTTTTCCCTGACCAGGACGACCAATATCTTTGTGTGAGACTGTATCTCAAACTCTCAGGCATAACAAAGACATTTCTCTCTTTTCTGGATAAGAGAGTTTTTTTCTGTGGCAGGTAGACAGGTTTTGAATCATTTCTACTTCCTAAATACAAAGGCATAATTTTGTTTGTTTATGTGGATGGCTGACTGTCACCCGCCATATGTGGGTCCTCCCCAAACAGTTTCCACAAAGTTGAAAGCACACAATTGTCTACAATTGTCCCTTTTACTGGAACTAAGGGGCCCAAACCTTACACTGTCCCTGTGCACAAAGGTCGGTGTGAAAGAACTCGGGTGGCCTACACAGAACCCTGATCTCAACACTTCTGGGAGAAATTGGAACACTGACTGCATGCCAGGCCTTCTTGTCTGACCTCACTAATGCTCTTGTGGCTGAATGGGCACAAATCCCCACAGCCACGTTCCAAAATCTTGTGGAAAGCCTTCCCAGAAGAGTTGATGTTATTATAACAGCAAAGGGGGACTAAATTTATAATGAGATGTTTAACAAGCACATATGGTTGTTATTGGTCAGGTGTTCACATATTTATGGCCATATAGTGTACCAGATTCAATGTGTCATAAATGTGTTATCAATGTGTCTAAAAAGCACAGTTAATTCAATGTTTGTACATTTTAGATTGCCCCAAATAGAATGAATAGATACTCACATGCTGTGTGAGCTAGTGGCATTACATCACTATTGTAGCCTATTGTAATATTATTGTATTGCATTGTAGAATTTACACCGGACACATTATGTAAACACTGTGACTGTGTTGCAGGAGTGATTGTGCTGCAACCATACATTCTATCCACACTGCACACACTAGTGGTATGACAGTAGTGCATGCAGTGTGGGTTGTGATATTAAAAGCTCTATTTAAAAACGTAAAATAAAGTCTTGCAAGCACAAAAATTTTAAGACAGAGACTGACTGACCTGCTTTCACTGAGTCGCTGGTGATGAGAGAGTTCTAAGGAAAACCACAAGAAATACTCTTTTTAATATGCAGATGTGTGCAAGTGCATATGCATGTGGCTGGCTGTAGACAAACATTAGGATGTAACCAAATACAAAAACAATATTTGTACAAAATATGAACATCGGGCTGTCCATTTTCCCATTTTGCATGTCGAACATGCCGAGGTTGAAAATGAAGTAATTCCGACTGGCGAATTACAGCTTAGGATGTAATGCAGCATTATATTTTACATAAACTTGTTCATCTGATTATTCAAACCTGTACCAATTGCATATCCCTGAAGTGATATTTGAACCTTTCTTTGCTATGAACTTAGTCCTCTGTGAAGTGTAGCCTGTTTATTTTGCCGTTTTTTTGTTTGTTTGTTTGTTTGTTTTTTAAGTCTACTTCTGGTTTAAGTCATAATACGAAAACAGATACAGATAATGGCACTGCATTACAACCCTAATGTACATGCACATGCTTATTTGTTTGTAGACTATACTTACGGATTTGGCTCTAGGGACAGGTGGTTTCATACTGGAAGGACAACAGAAAAAGCAATAAACAAACTAGCATAATATGGAGCCATTAAATGTAAGAAAAAGTCTTATTTTTCCAAATTACACTTGAGGACATTTAGCCCTCACAGGGGTAGCAGTACCAGTGAACATAGCAACACAGAAATGTACACTTACACAGGTAGAGGAAGATCTCTCGCTATTGTTTTGGGTGGAAGCATGCGAACACCACCACGGGGTACAGGGGGGCATGCTGAACAACAATCAAATAAGTAATCAAGTAAACAAAAGCTGTACTTGGTTGATTGCATAAATTAACTGTTACTGTCAGATCAGATAATAATTGACTCTAGAATTACTGGAACACTTTGGGCAAAAATAAATGTATTAAATCCACATTACACAAAATGATTTAAAGTCTCCATTTGAACAATTTGAGAAACTACTAACCTTTCCTCCAACAAAATTTTTTTATTAAAATATATATTGAAAATTATATTTTAAAGCATGTTCCCTTGAAAAGGTAGTTGTTGCCCTGCTTTAAATATAACAGAGGAAAATGGTTAATGACCTGTATAAGTTACAAACAAATGAATATTTACCAGTACCTACAAAAAGCATAATTGGAAATACAACTGCAATCATGTTTTGACCATGCTTGGCACAAAATGGAATATAAAGAAAAGTACCCATTGAAAAAATAGTGGTGGATTATTTGTGTTTTTAGGCTGCTTTGGGGCTGATTTGCAACTAGTGGTTCAGGGGCTCTTAGGAAACCGATGACCTCAAGAATTCAGAATATTTTTAGCCTATAACTTGGTTGCCTCTGCCAGGAGGTTAATACTTGGTCATGTATGGATCTTTCAACACTACAATAACCCCAAAGAGAGCCGGGAGTATTCCCGGTGGGTCATGAGTTGGCGGCACAATAAATTTAATGTTAACATTTTAACTTAGATCTACTTGTCGCAGCGCATACACCAATGCATACGCACACCCACATACTGGTAGCCTATCAATCACGCCCCTGCAGGAGATGATGTAACAATGAGATCTCCATACAGGAGATGATGTAACAATGAGAGCGGCCCTTCAAGACCCTACTTGGTCGACTGATTCCAGGCTGGTCAAATGAAAACGTACAGGTTTACAGTTAGACCAAAGAGCCCTCTTCTGGTCTTTAATCAATATGGAAACCAAAAAAGAAAAGGGGAGTAGAAAAGGCCAGATTAATGAGAAAGGCATTAGAGGAGGACATAAGTAAATGAGCCAAATTTACAGACTTGATTGCAACAGCAACAAGCCCAGATGATAGCGATACAGCTGCAGAGACAGCTATCTGTGGTGCACACAGTGTAGCATTGCATAATACATGCTGCTCTAGCAATGACTGTTGTGAGGTCTCAGTGCAATCTGAGTGCAAATAATATAAATGCAAATTACCTACAGAGAAAAAGTAACAGTGGATACTGCTTTAAATCATGAGATGCTTATAGCTTGACAAGTTAGGTAGCCCATCTTTCCAACATCTTCAAGCAATTGTCAGTTTAGTGTTTAGTCATTTCAATGTCAAGGAATTTTCAAAGCATTGCTCAGATATTTATGAATGATTTGGTAGTTTCAAAATTATGTGGCCATCTAAGTGTGAAAGATATTTGATATTTTTGTAGTCTCTGAGAAGCCCTATTCATATTTGCATTATTAATGGGTACTGTGTATGTTTATCAATAGAGTAGTAAATATCCAACATTTCAGCTGAAAGGAAACAGGGTGAAAATAAAGCAAGAGTGCCTGTTTAAGCATAAAAATTAAAGTCAGAATTGTCTTAGTCAAAATATTATTTTGATCATGTGGTCATTTGAAATTAGCAAATTTATAAATTTATATTTATTTTAGGCCTGTTAATTTTTTTGTTTGCATATATTTATTTCATTTGTGTTGTAGTTGGTGCCTACTGTCCAATATCTTTGAAAATAAATAGTCAGAAGAGTTTAAACTGTGGATTTGTCATTGTGGACATCCCAAGTGAGTGTGTGGGCCACTTATATGACATTCCTGGGCTGGCCCTTCCTACGAATATAAAGGACCTTGACATGTTTTACATGGCGGAGTCCATTATCCCTCTACTTGTTTTCTCCATCCTTGTTAGATATTACAGGAAGTAATGTCCAAAACCTTTTATGCTTGAAAAAACATGGTTAACATATTTAGATTTGCTCAGTTTTTTGAAGGTTTCCAACAATTCTGCAGTTGACCATATATAGATCAGATCACAGTTAAAGGTGTAGCAGGTTTTTTAAATTCATACACATTACTATTATACCTGTTGGGGATTTCTGCCAAAGTAATGTAACTTTGGTGCATTTCACTTTCTGAATTTATGTAGCTTCTTGATTTAAATAAGAGCTGTTTATGACCAAAAACAAAACACATACTGTATAAAATTAATATTGTCTCGGTACCATGTACACTCACCATCCACTTAATTAGGCACACCTGCACACTCATGCAGTTATCTAATCAACCAATCATGTGGCAGCAGCAGAAAAAAATCATGCGGTTAAAGGTCAAGAGCTTCAGTTAAAGTTCACATCAAACATCAGAATGAAGAAAAAGTCTGATCTCTGTGACTTTAACTGTGGCATGGATGTTGGTACCAAATGGGCTGGTTTGGGCATTTCATAAACTGCTAATCTCCTGGGAATTTCACACACAACAGTCTCTAGAGTTTACACAGAATTTAGTGAAAAACAAAAAAAAATCCTGTGTGTGGAGGGTCTGCAGGCTGAAACACCTTGTTGATGAGAGAGATCAGAGGAGAATGACCAAACTGGTCTGAGCTGCCAGGAAGTCTATAGCAACTCAAATAAGCACTCCTTACAATCATGGTGAGCAGAAAAGCATCTCAGAACAGCTTAAGGTGGATGGGCTACAACAGCAAAAGACCACATCAGGTTCCACTCCTGTCAGCCAAGAACAAGAATCTGAGGGTATCATGGGCACAGACTCACCAAAACTAGATAGTTAAAGACTGGAAGAAGACCAGGTGGTTTTTTTTCTTTTTTTCTTAGTTTTGGAATGGCAAGGCCAGTTCTTTTGTTTTGCTATATGCTGAAGAGATTTGGGTTTTAGATTTTTTAAAAAATGAAAATGAGACTATACATCAGATCATATAGATCATTTCAGCTTTCATTTCCTGATATTTATATCTAGATGTGTTAAACAACTTGGAATATGGCACCTTTTGTTTGAACCCACCCATTTTTCAAGTAATCAAAAAATACTGAAACATGTGTCTGACAGGTGTTTCTTAATGCCCAGGTGTGCCCTGTTAAAGTGACTGGTTAAAGAATTAATAGCACTGAATGTCTAGCCTTGGTTTGAGCCCCAGATTTATATTTATGGCATTTGGCAGACACCCTTATCCAGAGCCACTTATAGAAGTGCTTTGAAGTCTCTATTAATAAATACATCCTGATACTGGTTCACTAGGCCATGGACTAAGAATACTACTAAGTCTAAAAACTCTGCTGGGGAGGTAATATAGTAAGAAAAGCATGCAGACAACCCTTTTTTTATTAAAGTGTTAATTTAAGTGCTTCAGGAAGAGGTGGGTCTTCAGATGTCATTTGAAGACTGCCAGTGACTCAGCTGTTCAGACATCTAGGGGAAGTTCATTCCACCAACTAGGTGCCAGAACAGAGAAGAGTCTTAATGCATGCCTTACTTGTACCCTGAAAGATGGTGGGACCAGTCGAGCAGTGCTGGAGGATTGGAGGGAGCATGGTGCAGAGCGGGGAGCAAGTGCTTCATTGTAGGTGGGTACTGTTCAGTTTTTGGCTTTGTAGGCAAGCATCAGGAAGCCAGTGGAGGGAATATAGCAATGGGGTGGTGTGGGAGAACTTAGGAAGGTTGAAAACAAGTGCAGCTGCATTCTGGATCAGTTGCAGAGGTCGAATGGAACTCAGAGGCAGCCCTGCTAGGATGGAGTTGCAAAAGTCCCGTCTCGAAATGACAAGGGACTGAACAAGTACCTGAGTGACCTGTGTGAATAGACGCATCCTTCTGATGTTGTAAAGGAGAAATCGGCATAAGCATGTCAGATTAACCATGAACCTTGCATGAACCTTGAACCTTGAGATTAGCAATGTGAAAGGGAAAAGACAGTTGATTGTCCATGGTTACCACAAGGTTGTGTGCAGTGACCAAAAGTGAGATCTGAGAGTTGTCCAGGGAGATCACAAGATCCTGACATGGGGATGAGTCACCTGAGATGAACAGCAGTTCAGTTTTGCTGGGATTAAATTTCATCTGATGAACTGCCATCCATGATGAGATGTCTGCCAGACATGCTGAGATCTGAGCAGAAACATGAGTGTCTGAATGATAGAAGGACAGGATGAGTTGAGCATCATCCGCATAGCAGTGGTATGAAAACCCATGTGAGAAAGTGACCTCACCAAGAAATTGAGTAGAGAGGGCGAATAGAAGATTACCAAGTACTAAGACTAGTGTGGAACAGTGTGGAGATTCTGTGTGGAGCAGACATGGTTCCCCTCCATGTCACCTGATATGACCGACCCTCCAGGCAGGAAGCAAACCATGCTGTGCCACAATTTCCAAGAATCATGAGGATGGAAAAAGAGCATTGTGGTTGACCGTGTGAAACGCTGCTGAAAGGTCAAGGAGGATGAGGACTGATGACAGTTTGGCTGATCTGGCATGGAGCTTCTCAGTGACAGCCCAAGGGCAGTTTCAGTAGAATGAAGACTGTGAAGGCTGGTTTTGTTGGTGAAAATGATAAACCAACATGAAAACCAGAGCACTGTCTATGGGAGAAAAGTAAGCCAAAAAAGAGGAGAAATCAGAGCCATTGCACAAGAATTGGGCATAGTCAATGCAACAATATGGAATGTCCTGCAAAAGACAAACACTGCTGTACGGACATCAACATCAACAGTTTGGCCAAGGAAAACAACAGCAGGTGATGATAGAAACATTGTGAGAGCTGTGAAGAAAAACCAAAAACAACAGTGAGTGACATCAACAACAACCTCCACAAAGCAGAGGTGAAGATATCATAATCCACCATTCAAAGAAGACTTCGAGAGCAAAAATATAGTGGCCATACCACAAGATGTGAACCACTCATCAGCAGTAAGATTCAGATGACCAGATTAGAATTCAACAAAAGTTCTCGAATTTGAATGACTTGGATACTTTTGCATTCAAGTATTAAAAATAATCTTATATTTATAATTATTTACTTATGACTCATAAGAAAATAGAAAAAAGTCTGAAATAAAGCACTCCATGTACATGATGCACTGATTTTTTTTTTGGGGGGGGTATTAACTCTTGTTATTAAATCTTACCCACTACACCTTTAATGTGGTCAGTAATATCCAATAAAGCTTAAGCTGAATTAGAGTAAATTAGGTTTTAGAATGACCTGTTGTAGGTTCCACATATATATCATGTACAGGTTCTCTTTCACTCTGAAACAAATCAAACACAGTATTAATACAAAACATTACACTCACTTTTTACATTAAGCTCACTAAAATTCTTATTGTGCTCTCTGAAGAAATATAGTAGTAATTGCATCCAATTACTGACGTGATTTTTTTGGCAAGAATATTTCCTTATTCTTTAAATTCTTTAAATATTCATCATATATATTACCTGTCCTTCATTTGGATCCAGGTAAACATCTGAAAGGTTAAATTTTGATTACTCATAACATACAGCCTTTAATTTTTATGCCACCATAAAAATGTATTTGAAAGAAAGACCTTCTTCTAGGTTTGGAGCAGGTATTGCAGGAGGGCTCTTCCTAGGGGCCAACTTCTTCCCAGCCCAATCTTTATGGGAGACTTCAGGACCTTCAATAAATTAAAAAAAAAGACAGGAATAAATAAGTTAAACAAGTTTTGTGTACTGTATGGCCTTTAACTGAGAAGGCTGCAAATCTTCTGCTTTGTCATTGTCAATTCTAGGCCCTATCTCACTCATTCTCTCATTTTCATAACGGCATTATCCTGTTCAGGGATGTGGTGGATCAGGAAACCATTCCAGGAACACTGGGCGTGAGGCGGAAACATGGGATTCCACTCTGTCACAAGGCACCATACACATACTTTCACACACTCATTCACAACTAGGGGCAATTTATCTTAGCCAATCCACCTGTCATGTTTTTGAGAGGTGGGGGAAACCAGAGAACCTGGAGGAAACCCACATGCACAGAAACTCTGCACAGAGCTCAGGACCCAGTGAGACGGCAACGCTGTACCACTTCGCCACTTGTATAAACCCTATCTCCTTTCAGATTTTTTTAGTCAATCTTTCTCTAACTCAATTAATGTTCCTATACATAATTTCATATAATCCTTATAGTATTATAATTTATATAATTTCTATATTACCCTATTGCCTATTAATCTCTTTCTCTGAGAATGATAGTTAACAAAAGCAGCAGTAAACAATCCACAAACAATTGTCATACTCCAGCCCTTCATTTTGCAATTGCTTGTTCTGAACCAAACCAAAATGTCTAGCACAAATCTTTGCTTACTAGCTTGCCAGGCAGTGATGCATGATTCATTCTCTCTCTCTCGCTCTGCTAGCTGCTGGTAGATGTTTCCTGATGTTTAAATGGATTTGGCTATGCTTCACTCATTGACTGTCTCAACCACGTATAGAACAAATCTCTGCGTTTTGAATATACCTGAGGCAGTGAAGAGGGCAAAGACCCAAAACAGTTCATAGCAGGCATTTTAATAGAAGGTATGGGAAGCAACACATTTAAGGGTAAACTACTCACTAGCTCTAAAGCCTAAACAGGGTTGGCCCCCTGAAATGGTTTATTGTGTGCTCCCACAGGTATAAGGAACAGGAACAAGTACTGTGCTGGGCAACATGATGTGGTCTATCAAGGTAGCAGTCTGAGAGTATACACTGATTTGAGTGTGGTACTCAAGAGAAAAGGAGCCTTGTGCAAGGGGATTAAACACACTCTGTATCAGGCTGCTGTATGTTTCCAGTTGCTATACCTAACCAGACTCCAAATATACTTTAATAATGAGGCTTTCATCTTTGATGATGACTTTTGACCTTAAAGTCTTAAATGCAGAAATTGTATTTTTACAAGAAACACATTTACATAACTCCAACCATTTAAGACTTATGAAACAAATCAGCCAAATCTATCACTTTAAATTAAATGAGAAACACAGGGCACTGTCATTCTGATTCACAAAAAAATGCAGTTCTCTACTCAGAGAATTATACCCAATCCCTATTTATTATCATTTCCAGCTTCCTTTTCCAAATTCCAGTACTGTTCATCAATGTCTATGCTCCCATTTGGGATGACATTAATTTTGCATACAAGATAATATTCTCTCATACCAGATACTAATTCACATCATTTGATTTTTGGGGGAGAACTGAACTACGTGATGAACTCTGAGCTAGATAATTTAAACCCTAAGACTTCAGCATCTTCTAAATTCACCCAGACCTAACTGTTTTTTTTTTCACAAATCACAAATCAGTGCATTGATCTATGGCAATTTCTGTTTCTTGATAAGAAAGCTCACACATACACCACCTTATTCAAGGATAGATTATTTTTTTGTGGATAAAACGCTCCTCCCTTCCTATAAGGTAGTGAAATATTTGACTATAGATCATGCATCCGTATCTCTTGACCTAGCACTCTCTCCTCAAGACAACAACGCTGTGGATTGCATTCATGAGTTGCGAATGTAGTTTGGACAGTCAGGTAAACTGAAGGATACACTGAAGGGCATTGCAAAGTATGAGGAGGGGTCATTTCAAGCCATCAGACCTCCTTGTCCCATTCTGCCTAGATTTTTATATTTGTTTCAAGTTCTTCCATTTTTGCATAGATTTTTCTTTAATTTACTCAATAATTTGGTTATGTGTTTTGTTTGGAAGGGAAACCCCCCCCCTGGAATTCATAGAAACCTTCTTTATAGACAATGAGGTGAAGGTGGTTTTGCACTCCCTAATTTTATGTTTGTTTGTTTTTTTTTTTACTGGGCAGCTAATGTACAAAGATATACTTTGGTTCCAATCATCAGGTCTTAGCTGGTGCTTCATGGAAGCAGGCTCTTGTCTTTTATCTTCACTCCCTGCTTTGAGCACTACTGAGTTGCTCCTACCCATTTCACAGTATACATCTTGCCCTGTTGTCTCCTTCACCTTTCAGATGTGGTGTCACTTTCAACATCACTTTTGTTTCACAAAATGTCCTAAGCTGGGGCCCAATTTGCAAATCATCTATTTCCCCCTTCCAAATTGGAAGGAGGGAAACAGCCTTTCAGCTTCCACCTTTATGAATTGGTATAAAAATGGCATTTCCAAAATTCAGCAAATTATACATTTGTTTCCTTTTCTGCTCTCTCCACCAATTCAATTTATAATTGTCCATAGGATACATTATAGTAAGGCCAAACTATGGCCAAAAATTTAGTGGATAAGCTTTGTGATCAGTGATGCCTTGCTGAGGCGCATCTGGCTTATATGTTGAAATGTCCAACCTTGTTAGTGTTTTGGTCTGAAGTTGATAAATTTCTTTCTGAGGCATTTAACTTGAAGATAGTGTTAACCCATGAGTTTACTATATTTGGAGTACTAGGCATGGATGCTCTAATACCAAAAAGAATCAAAGAAGCTCTAGTTTTCACTTTCCTCCTCACCTGTAGAAGAGTATTGTTAAAATGGAAATCTGCCCAAAGTATGGGCCTCAAGGTAGCTTGGGGATCCTTTTTTTAATTGGAAAAGATTAAATTCTCTACTAGATGTTCTCTCCGGAAATTTTATACAATGTTTGACCCCATGATCTCGCATTTTGAGAGGCTAAACTGCCTCTCTTCCTCTCTTCAAGTTTAATTGAATTCTTTCTAATGAAAACCACTGATTCATAATATTGAACTATATTAGGTTGAAAACCACACACCTCTATTTATTTATCTCGAATTATCCTCCTTGAAATTCAAACTAGTTTTTTTTTTCCCCAAGTGTTCAAAGATTCATATTTTAAATAAAATATGCAAAGAAAAAAAGCAAAAAGTAAAAATATTCACTTATGTGAAGCGGTGTCATATTTACTGAACCACTGATTTATTTTTTTTTTCTGAGTGTATGCATCCTCTTTCAGCTCGCTTTGACACAAACACGCACATGCTCAGAGAGAGAGAGCGAGTATAACAACCTCAAAGAGGCATGCGGTGTGCCGTGCCACTTTACAATTCGCTCATTCCCCCACACTCACATTGCAGACACCCATGACAGTATAATAACTATAAACACATGACAGGTAAAAGACAAATGACCACGATTGTATGCAATTAAATTTGTGCCAGAAGTGTTGAACTTTTCAAGAAACGAAAAAAACTCGGGCAGCGCATTCATACAGCATTATTAGCGAAAAGGAAGCTTAGAAAACTGCTAACAAAGAATCCTGTTTATTTGAAGACCATGTTAAATTTTTGCTACTTAGTTCATTGTTTTCAGTTTTAGAGTGTTTTTTTTTTTCTTTCTCATTGTAGCTATATTTTTGTTTCTTTAAAAGTTATGTTCAATACTTAAATGGCACAAATTTAATTCCATACAATTACCTTCGCAGCGTGAGATCGTGAGAGAGACATGCACGCTAGCATGGGGGGTGCGGGTGTCCGCGCTTATACAGAAACATGATTCTTAACTGATTGATGAAGCTTAATTAAAAAATTTTTAAAAAAACTCCAGCGCAGGAGTTCTCTGTATCGAACACATATACGTATTGGACAAGTTAGAATGACTGAACGATCCCCCAAACAATCATGGTCACCATGGTCAAAGAACATTAAGTCTGTAGGCACCGCGGTTAAACCAGCCGCTCTTCCTGAAACCGCGGTTCAGAAAGAGCTGCACGTAAATTTTAGGGGTACGGCTTTTAGACACTTGGCAGTAATAACGCCGGAAACGGAAAGTGAGCGTCCGCACACTCCCGCACACCCAAAGCAACTTGATTTCTTCTTCTTCCTCCTCTTTTTCTTTTCTTCTTCTTTTTTTTTATTGCAAAATTAAAAAATTACAATAGCTAAGAAGTAACAGGGGGCATGTAGTTTAAAACCCTTTTAAAGACACCGTACAACAGACTTAAGAATGTTAAATGTTTTAGAAGCCTTTGAGTTCAAAGGTTTAGACACATTCTTAAAAGAAGTAAAAATAGACTTTAAATCAGATGAAAACATTGTAAAGTTAGGTTTACAATGAATGGTTCTGGCTTTATGAAGGTGAAATTTACCCAGAAGACAAAGCAATAATACAGTATGTTCAAGATTACTGTCTTTAGAATGAAAATCTGACAAAAAAAAAAAAAATTTTGTTATTCATTTTGTTACAGCAGAAAGAAATTAACACAGTAACTTCTGACCAAAAAAACTTGGAGAATGGGCAATGACAAAACAGATGTCGAATAGATTCTTCATCAGTATTACAAAATGAGCACAATGAAGATATATTCTCAGAAAACCTGCTTAAGAATAAATTACAAGTGTAGTATCTATGAACAGTTTTGAAATGGAGTTGTTTAACTTTACTTGGAATAAAAAGTCTGTGAGGAAAGGGCCATAAGTTTTTCAAATCAGAGTCCGGATAACAGATCCTCCATTTAGATTGTTCTTTAGAGGGGCATCCTGGAGTTGAAGAGAGAGCATTTCTGATAAAGAAGTTATTGCATTTTTTATCTAATACATAAACTCCATTGAATGCAAGTGTAGGAAAATGGTTGTTTACACAGCCATAACATAAATGCACTTTAAACAAAGTTTTTAAACTGACAGGGATACTTTTAATCACCTTATTAAACTCCCTTAGTGAAATTGCTGCACCTTTTAAAGACACAAAATCAGGAAAGGAAAGAAGGTCCCAGTGAGCGTTGAATAAATCAGAAACAAAAAAAAATATTTTGATTCACCCATTCAATGAAAAAAATTGATTTGTTACCAGACAATATATTTTCATTGTTCCAAATAATACATACGTGTGTGGGGAGAAATTATGTTTAAAAGCAATCTTCCAGGATTCTAGGGCTTGCTTATGAAAATTTGAGAGTTTGATAGGTAACTTACTACACTTAAAGTTACAGGACAATAAAAAAATGTAAGGCCACCACAACATTTGAAGATTAGGTTAGGGATCCAAAACCAGGGTAACTCATTATATAAACAATTCTTAATCCAGTTAATTTTGAAAGTCTGGTTAATGGTTTTAAAATCTAACATGTTAAGACCACCCTCCTTATAATTTCTAATCATAGATTTCCTTTGAACACATTCTGTCTTATTTTTCCAAATAAAGCGGAATAGCAAAGAGTTAATAGATTTGATAGTTTTTTGATCAACTTAAAGGGAAAAAGCAGGATAAACTAGGCATGATATGCCCTCAGCCTTAGTCAACAGGACTCTCCCATAAATTGTCAAGTCTCGCTGCAGCCAGCAACATAAAAGTTTTTTAATATTATCTAGCCTTGGCTGAAAATTTTGATGGAGACGGTCTGAATCTGATCTGCAGATATCAACCCCTAGATATTTTACATGACATTTAACTTGAATCATGTACATATAAAATTTCACTTTTGTTGGAATTTACTACTAATCCTGAAGCTTTGGAGAAAAGATTAAATTCATTTAAGGCAACAGAAACTTGTGAATCATTTTTAAGAAAAAGACAACTATCATCAGCTAACTGATTAATGATCAATGTATTCCCTCCAATATTTATACCCTCAATATTGGAGTGCTTTATATGCAAACTTTATAGCTCGGCGGCCAATAGAAAAAGAAAAGGAGAGATGGGGCATCCCTGGCGAATACCTCGGCCCACAGAAAATTGGGGGGAGGTGCCGGAAGCTAAGGAAACACAACTGTTAACATCGTTATATAGAGTTCGAATCGCGTTACTAAAGGATCTACCAAAACCAAACTTAGAAAGGGCTTCAAAAATAAAGAAATGCTCAGCTGTATCGAAAGCTTTATAAAAATTGATAAACAAAATTAATACCTCTTTATTTATGAATTCTGAATAATCTAAGATATCTATAATTAATCTAATATTGATAGAAATATGTCTACCTTTTAGAAATCCAGATTGAATGTTAGAAATGATGTTTGCTAAGCAAGGTTTGATCTTGTCAGCATATACAGAAGTTAATATTTTATAAATATTCAAAAGGGTGATCGGGCGCCAATTATCCTAAAGACTGGAATCCTTATTAGGCTTAGGAATAAGACAAATGAGACCTTGTTCCATTGATTCTGCCAATTCACCATTGTTTAAACACTCAACAAGGGCTTTGTAAAGAAGAAACTTAATGTAGTCCCAAAAGACTTCAAAATTCAAATGGTAAGCCATCCGGCCCTGGAGATTTATTGTTTGGCATTCTTTTTACTACATTAAAAAGACCCTCTATATTAAAGGGTTCCTCACAAAGTTCTCTATTTTGGTCATTAATTTTAGGAATCACAGAATCAATCTCATGAAAAATCCTCCTCTTTTTCATATGAAGTTTTGTGGCACTTGGCAAACCAGCTTCCGGTGTATTACCGCCATCGACTGGACTGGAGTGTGGAGCATCAATAAGCAGTAGGAAAAAAATTCTTTTCAATTATTTTATTTTAAATTCTTATTTTAAATTTTAGCCCAGAATGTCCTATTCGGATGCGAGTAATAATTGAATCTTCCTTCCTGTTATTATATACTTTCCTCCCTCTGTTTACTTGCTGCTGAATGTTATACAATTATCTGCTCTTAGTTTCTCTATTCCATACTTCTTGCCATTCATTATTAACAAATTCTTTAATTTTCCCTTTAATCTCTTCCTTGCTGAGTGCCATGTATGGCATGTAAATCACTGGATTCGTCAATGTAATTGTGCCAGGAGGCACATTTTTAATGCATTATAAAATTGACACTTCAAATTGGTAGATGATCAAACTACTTATATCAGTTCAGAGTGAGCTCCTCTATGTTCACAATAAAGATTAATTACTTTTATTCTAGAAACTTAGATATTTTAACAAGTTTAAAAGATCAATTAATCGAACTGAGCCAAGACAAGTTTAATTTACTACAGAATGCTCATTTCAAATTGATAGACCATCATACCAAAACATCTTGTTTAAAATCTTTATTGCATCAGCAGTGAAAATTTAATAGGTTATTATAAACAGTAAAAATGTTGCTAAATTGCATATGAAATTTAGGCTATTTTGATGCATAATAAAACATTCAAATTGATAAAACTTATTTCAGTTCATAGTGACTTACGCTATGCTCAGAATAAAGATTATTTAATTTTACTGTAGAATTTTAAAGTAATTGCTCTTCAAGTTCACAAGATCTGTCAGTGTAATAGAACAGGTAGTCTATTGTCACGTATTTCCCCCTCATGCTGAGCGCTATGAGCAGAGGTGCTCAGCGCTCATAAGCAGTCTGCAGCACTCCGACACACTTCTCCGAACTGTCATGTTTGTTTATGTTGCCATATGTGTTTTCGTTTTGGTTCATGTCTTATCTCCACCCATGTCCCGTCATTGGCTGTCTCCCTCATGTGTCTCTATTACTCACTCATTGTATATTTAAACCCTTGTTTTTCTGTGTTCAGTGCGAAGTATTGTTCAATGTTTACCTGCCTGTCATTTCTGAGCCTTTGTTCTGTGTTCAGGGCCCTGCTGCGCCCTGCTCCTGCCCAAGGCCAACGGTGTGGCCTCCATCACCATGCTCATGCCCGAGGCCAATGGCGCCGCCTCCTATATCCACCCCGGCCAGAACACCATGGCTCTGCCACCTGATTCCAACGAGGATGTCACCAAAACACCACCTGCTTCTTGCCAGTATGCCCCTTGTCTACTCCCCAGCTCGTCTCAGAGAAATCAACATGCTGGACAAGGCCTGTCTCAGGTCCGGGGGTATTGCTTAGTTATTTTTCCCAGAGGTGCAGGACTGCTGGTGGAGCGTTTGAAGGCACTGAAGGAGCAAAGCCCTCGAGGAGGGAATCTGTCATGTATTTCCCCCTCGCTCAGCGCACATAAGCAGCCCACAGCGCTCTGGCACCCTTCTCCGAACTGTCATGTACATTTATGTTGCCACGTATATTTTTTTCTCTATATTTTTTTCTCTATCTGTTGGACAGATTTCAGCAGGGACATGTTCTTCTTGCTCTTTTTCTTGCCTTAGAGTCTACAGATGTCTTGGAGACTCTAAATGTTTCCCTTCAGAGCAGAACACAGACTATATGCTTTCTGCTGTTGCCTGTGTGGAAGACACTTTCTCAGAAAAAAAAAACACCAAAGCATCATATATGTGTGAAACACTTGGTCTAACTTCCATTGTATGTCCACATGTCCAGAGGCCACCTTAGTGTTTTACAGACCCTGCTCCTGTGGATATACATGAATCCTCCTCTGAGTATTACAGAACAGAAGTCTGTGATGTTGTGGATCTGCAGTTTAGACAAGGTTTCAAGCAGGAACGGTCCTCTTGACTGGAGAGGTACATGATGTTGTGCAACAGTACCCAGAACTCAAACTAGAATGCCTGAAGATACAACTAGCTATGTTCAGAACCAATTATAATTTCCAGTCAAGCAGTTACGTTGTTTGTATTCTTCGAGGAATGTGTTCAGAGGACTGTGGCCTGTCTGATCATGTTCAAACACTTGTCAGATTGCTTCTTGTTGTTCCTCTGTCATCACCTGAAGCTTTCAATGAAAGAGGTTTCAATGAAAGAGGTTTCAATGGTCTCAGAAGGTTGAAAACATGGCTCCATAGTACTCTGTCACAAACGCATCTTAATAGTGTAGCAATGATTCATGTACAAAAGGAAAAGCTGGACAAGTTGGACAGTAAAATGGTTGCTAAATAATTTGTTTCTTGTAAAGATAAAGGAAAGAGTACTTTGGTTAAATAGTGGGTATGGCCAGGAGTAATTTGGACAACATAGTTCAATGTTATTGTCAATACATATGAGCAAGGATTTTTTTTTTTTGTTTGTTTGTTTATTTTTTTCTGCTGTAAAGTCAGCCAACTTCCATTGGCTACTGAAAAAGTCCAACTAGCTTTAAACTGTGGCCTCACTACATTTAATATGATCTTGTATGTAATTGATATTTTCTGATATATTGTCAGAAATTATCATTTTTCAACTTCTTTTTTTGTAAAAATACCTGCTTGAAATGCATGCTTGAAAATTAATCATAAAATTTTTATTTTTGATATTTAGTGTATAAAATGTGTCTTTATTTACACATGCAAAAAGGTTGAAGTTTCTGTCTATGTTCCTAGTCAGGTGTGACACTTCATTATATGTTTTGAATGTGATATTATTTAGTACTATACTATACTACATACTATTGTGATGAAGTGTAGGCAATTTTTTTTTTCTAGGGAAATTACTTACCACTTATCCTCAGTAAACCCCCCTCCCACACACACACACACACACACACACACACACACACACACACACACTTTTAAAATGATTATGACACGCCTGCATGCACGCTTCTGAGAGGTGGAGGCGTTTGATGTCAAGGGATGCAAGATGGCACAAAACATTCCAGACTCAATTGCCTTTGCCTACTTCTGAGTAGCCCGAATGTTAAACTTGAATTAGTTTGTCTTGTATTTTGCAGCCTGACTTTTAATGGTTGGATTTGAGCACTGAAATTAACAACCTCAATACAGGATTTTGAATATCTGAAAACTGCATTATTTAAACTGAATTTGTGAACTCTGAATAAAAACCTTTAATATAGATACTTGATTTTTTTTAAAAACCTGAATTTTAAAAAGTTAGTCTCTGAACATGAAGAAAAGGTTCATTTCAAGGAGGTTAATTGAAAATAAATTAATAAATACAAATATGTTGGTTTTCAACCTAATATATTTCAATATTATGAATTCAATGGTCTTTCATTTTCATTATTAAAATTTCAATGGCTTTTAAAATTCTAATTTTTTTAAGCAAATCTTTGCCACTTTTTTGCTTTAATAATGAATGAGCATTCACCTGTGTGTGATTAACAGTGCTATATTTCTATCGTGTGTGTTGCAGGTAAAGTCTGAAAAAAAAAAAGAATGAGAGAGTTGGTGCAGAGTTTCTGAGAGCATTTTCTGACACATACAGCTGTGTGTGTTTGAGTGGGCCATGCCATGCAGCCAGGCTTATGTCGGTAGACCTGCTTCCATTGGTCCAGAACATAGGTGTTTCTTGAGGTTTGCCTATATTTACATTTATGGCATTTTGGCCCAGCAGTGGCAGATTGGTGGTGCTGGGATTTGAACTCTCAACCTTCCAAGCAGAAGTCCAACATGTTAACCACTGAGCTACAACTTCCCTATATGGGACAGGTGTACCAGTTCAAAGTTCCAACCTTTGGGCTGTCTCCAGCCTGTGGGTGTTCTCAACATGCATGCAGGCTGCCTGCTTGTTACCTCCAATGGAAGAAGGGTCCGGGTTCTTACATACCGAATGACTGGCTTCTCTGTGCCTCCACCAGAGGAACAGGCCTTCCTCATGAATGGTGTACTTTTAGGGGCAGTTCCCTGCAGGAGAGAGACAATCACCATGGATGCCTCCTTCACTGGGAGGGGAGCAGTGTAGTGCAACAGAGGCAAAGGAGGCACATGGGACCACAATGTGAAGTAGGAATCAACCTACTACAACAGAGAGCAGTCTTGATAGCCCTCAGGTTTTTCCTACCACTGCTGAGACACCACCACATCCTAATCTGTTAAACAACATGGTGATGGTCAGGTACTGTATATAAACCACCAGAGCACCACAAAGTTCAGAAACGACCTCCACCTCACAAGGGAACTTCTCAAATGGGCTCACCCACGGCTAACTTCACTGAGGGTGATTCACCTTCCCATTCAGCACAATGGAGTGGTAGGCATGCTATCCAGACAATGCACACATTCAGGAGAGTGGCGCTTGCACCCAGAGATGGTGCAGCAGAACTGGGAAAAGGGCTTTTTGTAGGCACCGTTTCTGTTAGGTGGGAGTATTTCAAAAGCGGTATGCACCCTGGCTGGACCCAGTGTGCTGGAGACAGATGATCCCTTAAGTCCTTTCTCTACAAGCCCAATCAAGAGGTTGATCTGAAAGGGGTATCATTGAAGACTGCCTTCCTTCTGGCAATCAGTAAGAAGGGTAGGAGAGTCGCATGCCTAATAAGCATGACAGCTATTCACTCATCAGACCAGCTAATCATTGGTCATGGTGTGATGTCATGGGGTTCTCCCCTGTCTAAGCAAAGACTGGCTACCTGGGCATCAACATACGCTTTTTTTTTTTTCCAGAGTTTACCACACCAGCTATGACTGCATATTTCATGATATATAGTGTAGAAGTTTACACATACACATACACAAAAGTGTGTACACATGAAACCGACTGTTATTTCCACATTGTTTGCACATCATACTTGGGGGTCCCCTAAGGGTTAAACTCTAGAATTGATCTTGCACATAGTACCACTAATAAAGCAGAGAGCAATAAATGAACTATTACTTAGACTCCCTATATTTCAATAGTATTTTATTCAGCTGAAAGAATGAGACCTTTGGCTCATCGGAGTTATTGACAGAATGTTTGGTATGAACTGAATATTTATTGAAAGAGTATGCACCTGTGTGTGTGTAAGTCTCCCCTCAACGCCAGAAGCAGCATCACACTACAATCCCCAAATGCATCGCGGCCTACAAAGCCGGAGACTGTAAACCACAACTCCCAACCTGCTTTGCGGCTAACAGAAATGACCACCACAGTCTACAACACCCAACACACACAAACACTGTCACGTTCTCAGTCGCCATCATACTAATCACACACACCTGGGCTTAATCATAAACGATCCTATATAAACTCACACAAATCTACAGTTCTTTACAAAGTATCCATGCAGTGTGTTTTTTTTGCCTGATGTTACCAAGCTTTATGTCCCATGTGTTTTTGGTATCCTGGTAAGTGAGCTGATTTCTGGTTTCCTGGTTTTTGATTCTCGTGCCTTGCCTGATTCTGTCTGTTTTTACATCGCCTGAATCTTGTTGGTTTTGTGACTACAACCTTGCTGTACATTTTGGATTTGTTTGCCAGGTCTTAAATAAAGCATTCTTCCTGCAATTGCCATGCAGTAGTGGGCTACTTTTATAACCACTAGCTATTCTGATTACATCACCTTACAGTTCCCTGATTTATCACAAAAAAAACATCCACAAATGGTAAACAGCTACTTGTGAAAAGTAAGTCTTGTCATTTGAAGGTTAAAATAAGTGCTCACATTTTCTGTTGTTGGAATCAACGTAGAACTCCTCTTGATCAGGTAGCGGCTTAGGGGATTTCTAGAAAAGAGAAAGCTTTCCTGTCACTTTTAGGTGTTATAACCTTGGCTTTCCTATGCATATAACACTCTTTTATAGAAGCAGGTGCATTTTTGTTTCTTAGACAATATAACACTATTGTCTACTGCAGAACAGGTACATTTTTCTTAATATTTAACAATTACCATTTTAGGTGTGATCTTGGCTGGTCGTGGTGGTGGCGCTGCCTGTCTTTGGGGATTTATGGGGTATGGAGGCCTCTCAGGGTAGCCTACACATATAAAACAATGAGATAAAAAATAATGCTTTTAATACATTCATACATTTTTTTTGTACATTTACTAAACAGCCACTAAGAAAATTCTGGGAGGATGTGCTTTAAAAAAACTGAAAAACTGAACTTCAGAAAATCTGTGTAATGCAATTAAATAGAGTTAGCAAGAAGTACCAAGGTATACATTCTCTTCTACATGCCGATGCTGAACTTTGATGGTAGGACGCTCACAAGGAGGAGCTTCATACGTATCACCATCTTCCTCATCCTACAGAAACACCCACAGAAACAAACAGAAAACTTGATTGTTGGCAGACAATTTATTCTAAGGTTTTTCATAGTTGCAGCCATAGACACCATCTAGTATATTAAAAAAACACCCTCTATAGTATTCATGTATTAGGCACATAAGGCAAATATGTTCCATCATATATATTTTTGAGCCATTAAAAAGCTGTTTTTGAACCATTTCAATTAATGAACTTGCTAACCACAGAGCTTAACTACATACTTTTTATTATTATTATTATTATTATTATTATTATTATTATTAGGGATTAAGGGTAAAGTTTTTCTGCCATTTTGAGTTTTTTGAGAAACTTTTAAAAGTTTTCACAGCCCACAAATTCTGTTCAATCTTTACCAAATTTGGCTGAGATGATCTTGAGACTAATCTCCACAAAAGTTATAAGAAGGGTTTTTTTAATATTCAAAAGCATTCGCCTGTAACATGCAAATGTAATTGTCAGCAATGACATTGGCTTGATGGATCGACATAAAACTTGAAAATATTTACTTGGAGGGCACCCCAGGGGCCCCAAAACTTTTAGCACTGGGGGTCACTAAAACATGAAAACCTATGTTTTTGCTATTTACTCTCGAACCATTTGGAATAAGTTGTCATCTGATTTCTGACATGATGTCCAGTCTTGGTCACTGCAAACATTTTCCATCCACCATTTGTAAATTTCTGCCATTACACAAAACAGGAAGTTTAGCTATATCTCAGCAATGCTCTTACATTTTCACACCAAACTTGGCAGACACCTCAAGAATGATGTCTCGAAAGACCCTGTCAAATTTTCTCTCATTTGACCACTAGCTGGCACTATAATAAGGAAAACTTTTTCCCATTACTTTTGAAGTGTTTGGTTTAGCATTTTGATTCTTGTTTTCCCTGATTCCTTGGACATTTCTAAGGTCAGTTGATTTAAAAATTTCCATAGCCACCTTTGTATTTTATGAACAATTTGGAATTTATCGAAAATTATACACAGCTTTCAGTTTTTGCTAAGGAAGTGAGGTCATATTTTGAAAACACACGTGTGAATTCACAAAACTATGTAAAAAAGATGACATTTACTCATCAAACCACATCCAATATTATATCATACATGCTTGTAGACCCATGACAAGTTGAAAAATGCAATGTTGAGGCCTACCATGTGTGCACAGCATACAAAGACTTTCCTGGTAGAATATTTAAAAAAACAAAGGACATCGGGCTCTGAACAATATTTTAACAGATGTCTCACCTCATTTGGACTTTAGAAGAAATTGTGCAATTTTATTATATATATATATATATATATATATTTTTTTTTTTTTTATTTATATTTTATTGTATATTTAAAGACATGTATTGCTTTTGAAATCTGTCCTGTATTATTTCAGACATTGACGAAATAGGTGGTGCTATATAGTGCTTGACCCCTCAGTAGCTGCTTGCAGTCTTATTTATTATTATTCTATGCTGTAAGTCTAAGGCAGGCCCTAGGACTGTATGGTACAAAGTTGCGAAATTTGGCACACTGTGCCAATAGTTATTTCACCAATTTTGGGCTCCGCTCCGCAATGCCTGTAATGTCACTATTGGGTCAAAACTCAAGGTACATTTTTGCATATAACTTTTGAACTGTTTGACAGCCAAACAGGATGTGAGGCCATATGTAGAAAACGGCTTGATGGATCAACATGAAACTTGAGAATACTTATTGGGACAACACCCCCAGGGGGCAGAAAATTTTTCAAATGTCATTTGAGCATGAGGGGGTGCTAAAACATGAAAAGATATGTTTTTTCTATTTTTAAGAGACATTGGATGAACATACTTATGAAGAATTGTAATCATAGTTCAGTGCTAGCTGTGTAAATGTCTGCTGAAATGTGATTGGCTGAAGGCAGCTATGTTTTTGAAGTAATTATGTGATGAAAAATCCAGTTATAGATTAGCAAAACAATGCAGCACACCAAATTTCAGCTTAAATAGACTTAATTTAAGAAACAGTTATTTGAACTCCAGCCCCTTTCAGTGACCATGCTCCAACCTTTGCAGACATCCTCAGAACATTGTACTGAACACGTCAGTCAAGTTTTGTTCAAGTCCCTATTGCCAATCATGAATTATAACATCTTCAATGCTTGGAGCCCTAACGTCTGATTGGAAGGCCGTGAGTTCAAATCCCAACCCTGCCAAACTGCCACTACTGGGCCATTGAGCAAAGTCTTTAACCCTCAACTGCTCAGCTGTATAAATGAGATAACTGTAAGTCACTCAAGATAAAGGCAATCTGCCAAATGCAGTAAATGTAAATGTACCAAATTTCAGCTTGACTGGACTTACAGTTCCTGAAAAACACTCTTTTTGGCCACATCCTTAACTGTGTAAATGATGCCAAAATCTTGTCCTGTGTATGCCTTTCAACTTTGGTGCAAATGCATGCAAGCCTTCATGGATTACAGGGGTTTGCATAAATTAGGCTCCACCTCCTTTTAATTGAGTGACATATGGTGGTCATGCTGTTTATAAATGTCAACATGTTTATGTTAATTATTGAGAGTGACAATCTCCTGAGTATTTTTTTTTTACATACCATTCAAGTTTTGTGAAAATAGCTCAGTGGCTACCTTGTCACATGTCTGCTGAAATTTGATTGGCCAAAGGCAGCCATGTTTTTGAAGTAATGAAATGATGATTAAAAATCCAGTTAAAGATTAGCAGAGTGATGCACCACATTGAATTTCAGTTCAAAAGCATTTTTGGTTCCTGAGAAAAAGTTATTTGAACCTAACTCTGGCCCTTTCAATGACCACACCACTTCTTTGCATTGTACTGAACATGTATTTCAACTTTGGTTCAAATCTATATAACCAATCATAAATTTCAACTGTTTGAGCAAACCAGCTCTGCCTCCTTAAAATTGACTGATGTACGGTGGCCAAATTCTTTATGCATGTCAAGATTATTAATATTTTTGAAAATTAGTCATACTCTAGTAGATTGATTCCACAATTGTGAAGATAGGCCAAAAATCCTAGGACTAGTTCGCAAAAGTAGGTTTTGCATATATTACGCAAATTATCACAAATTTAAGTGGGCAGAGCTAAATGGTCCAAAAGGCTGATTGGCTAATGGTGGCCATGTTTTTTAGGTGATTAAGTCATTGTCAAAATTCTACTTACAGATTAGCACATAGATGCACCATACCAAATTTCAGCTTAATTGGTTCCTGAGGAACAGCTATCTGACCTTAGCCCCACCGGCTTTACATAACCCCAAACTATGCAGACATTCTTAGAACCTTGTATTGAACTTGTCTGTCAGGTTCAGTCTAAATCCATATGACCAATCATGAATTACAGATATCTGAGTAAACCAGCTCCACCTCCTTAAAACTGATTGACATATGTGGGTCCTTGCCAATGTACATAGAACAATAAAGAGACCATACATGAAAATACTTGTGAAGTTTTGTGACAATAGCTCAATGCTAGTTGTGTGAAATGCCTGAAAGCTGACTGGCTGAAGGCAGCTATGTTTTTTAAGTAATTAAATGGTGATTAAAAATCCAGTTACAGATTAGTAAATTGATGTAGCCCCCCAAATTTAAGCATGATCTGACTTTCAGTTTCTGAGAAGAGCTATTTCAGCTTAGCCTTTCGGTGGTTATGCTCTAATCTTTGTATATTACCTCAGAATTCTTTGCCATATATGCATTTCAAGTTTTGTGTAATTCAATGGTTTGAGTAAACCAGCTCAACCCTACTTGGGATGATTGGCATGTGGCAGATGTATCTTTTACAAATTTCAACAAGCCAGGGAATCAGGATGATCAGGATCATGATGATAGGTCAGTGTTAACCCTGTCAAATACCTGCTGAAAGCAGACTAATTGGCTGATGGTGGCCATGTTTTTAATTAGGTCATCATCAAAATTTCAATTACAAATTATTACAATGATGCAACATTGTACAACCAAATTTCAGCTCGATCGGACTCACAGTTCTTGAGAAACAGTTATTTGACCTTAGCTCTGCTCTTTATGCATGACCACACCCCAGTTTTTCAAGTTTGGTTCATATCCATATGATCAATTATGAATTTCAGCTATTTGAGTAATCCATCTCCGCCTCCTTAAAATTGATTGACGTATATTGTTTACATATGTCAACATGTTTTTGATAATTATTGAGATTCACACTCTGCTGAGTAGTTTGACTCCTATGACTAGTTCAAAAAAGTTTTGCATATTATGTAAATTATCACAAATTAAAGTTGGCAGAGCTAAAGGGTTCAATTCAGAGCTAAAGAGGGGGCAGTTTCACAGAGTTTGTGCAAACAAATTAAGCTGAAGAAGAATTTTGACTGTACTTTTCACTTATTTTCCAAGAGATATGCTTGCTTTTGTGTGCACAAACATGAATAGCAGCCCCCAGTGGCCAGTTTATGTGAGATTACATCACATAGTAGTGCGACCCGACCCAAATCTAACATTCAGCTTTCACGACATCGATATCTCAATGTTTACCCTTGTCAAATGCTGCCTGAATCCTGATTGGCCGATGGCAGTCATGTTTTTTAAGTAATTAGATCATCATCCAAAATCCATCATCAGCCAAATGTCAGCGCAACTGGACTTGCAGTTCCTGAGAAACTGTTATTTGACCTTAACTCCACCCCTTTGCATGACCATGCCCCACTCTTTGCACATGACCTCAGAATCTTGTCCTGTATATGGCTTTCAAGTTTTATGCAAATCCACTTAAGGACTCATGAGTTACAGCTGTTTGAGTAAATTAGGCTCTGCCCCATCAGAATTGATTGATGTATGATGGCTATACTGTTTAGAAATGTCAACATGTTTTTGGCCAGCAGCCAGTTTCAATGAGAATGCATCACCTAGCGGTGGGTTCATACCTAAATCTTCCATTCAAGTCTCATGATGATAGCTGTTAACCTGGTCAAATGCCTGCTGGAATTGGCTGATTGATTGGCTGAAGGCAGCCATGTTTTTTAAGTAATTAGGTCAACATCAAAAATCCACTTACAGATTAGCACATAGATGCACACTACCAAATTTCAGCTTGATCGGAGTCACGACTGCTGAGAAATTGTTATCTAACCTTAGCTTTGTATAACTGCATCCCAAACTTTGCATATGACTTCAGAATATTCCTAATTATTCAGAATATTGATAATTATTGAGGGTCACACTCTGCTGAGTAGTTCGACTCCAAGATAGTACAAAAATCCTAGGACAAGTTCTCAAAAGTAGGTTTTGAATATTATGCAAATTAGCTAAAAATCTAAATAGGCATAAATGGTTCTTAAGGCTTTTTTGTTTGGGAGATCCCAAGGAATAAGAAGCAAAAAGAATTTTCACTTTTGGACTTATGGTATTTGAGATATGAGCCAAATATGAGCCATTAGGCTGATCAGGCTCATTTCTCTTGCTTGAGTAGCAGGAGTGAGTACTACCTACTGACCAAGTTTCATGTCTGTAGGACCTGTGGCTTGGTCTGCCTGATCAGTTTTATCAGAGAAGAAGAAGAAGAAGAACAACAACAACAACAACAACAACAAGAAAAATCCAAACAAAAACAATAGGGTTCCAAGCATGCAATTGGCCCCCTAATAAGAGGAAGAAAAAGAAGAAGAACAAGAAGAAGAACAAGCACAAGAAAACATACAATTACAGAAGGGTGCCTTTGCACTTTCGGTGCTTGGCCCCCTAAATAACATAACTAAATGACTTGCCTTGGGCCAACAAATGAATGCAAAAAGCCTTTGTTTTTGCAAACACTATACTTACTAATTCATCCTCGGACCAACCACATCCTGCATTGATATCTAAAAAAAAAAAAAAAGTGAGTACCAACAACATGGTAATAGAGATGGACATGTGCATCATTGTGTTATTTACCCTCTAACATATATTTATAATCCTAGAAATCCTGGAATAATTATGCATACTTTGAAAAATCTGTTCTCAGTGATACTACCGCAATTATATGAACAGTCCTATATGTGTACACAGCAAATCAATTTAATTTCAGTGTAAAACAGTAAAATATACAGATGTTTTTAATCAGAGTTCTATTTCACCCCTTCTAACCACCAGAGACAGTGTTTGTTACCAGGATGTGCTCTGGTGTGCACGCCATACTTAGACCTTCAACAAAGTCATGAAGTGATAGTGATGATGTATTTGCTATAAATACTTTTACACCATTTCATGTTCAACCTTATTCTCTACTCACTGAGCCCATGTCAGACTATATGTTGATATTGAAGACACCCTTTTTTGCTGGCAATCACTTCAGTAAAATGGTGGGAGTACTGCATGCCTTAGCAATAAGTTTGAGCTGCATGCACTGTTGACCAGAAGATTCCAGAGTGAGCTTGTGGCCAAACCCTGGGTTCCAGCCTAAGGTTATTTCACCCAAATTTTTGAACCAGGTGATTGACCTTGCAGCATTCTATGAAGATCAATGTCCTCTCCACTGACTAAGCAGAGGTTGGCCCACTGGGTGATAGAGGTCATCACCACGGCCTAGTAACAGGCTGGACACTCAGCCCCTACTGTGACATGTCATTACATGGGTAATAGTGAGAGGAATACCACTCCAGGACATCTGTGCTGCAGCTACCTCTCTAGATTCAAGGTCAACATCACTCTTCCAATCATCTCTGAACACCTTCCCAGTAGGCCCCTGGTGTTTAGAAGGGGGATATAGAATGCTAGTTACAGATGTATAGTGCCAAAAAAATATTTGCCCCCCCTCCTGATTTACTTTATTTATTATGGGGTTTCATATCCTCATACAAAATGTAGTATAATACAATAAGAACATGAGGAAACACCATCATCATTTCATTTATTGAAGGAAAAAGGTTATGCAACACTTAGATTTCAGGAAAGAAATGACATGGTGTGAAGGCATTTAGAGCAAATACTAGATCACTGTCACTTTGTGACTTTGTTGAAGATCTCAGCATGGTGTGGATGCGGGTGAAAGCATATTCAGGTGTTAAACACTAACTCTGGTGGTTATCCATTGTTCAAAGAACCACAGTTACATCCATAACAACCAAAATGTATACAGTAGTACTTGCTTTGATGTTTTACAAATTCCTATCCATTCCTTTGAATTGGACCAACTACAGTACACCTCACACATTGACTGTCAAATATGTTAATAACGACAAATAACCATGACTTTAATCATTGAGTTATTAATTTATCATAAAATAATTAGAGTATAAATGCACTGTACCTATTCTTTTGGGTGGAGCAGGAGGTCCACAGTGTCTGCACAAGAGATATTTAAGAATAGCATAACTCTCAAAAACATGATATAGAATATGAATAGTAGAATATGATCAAATAGTAGCTGAAGGAAGCATGTAATTTTCAAATACTTACAGGTTTTTCAGCTTTTCAAAGAAACTCTGAAAAAAAGGATATGTGCATAATTTGTGAATACAATTTGAAAAAGGTTATATGTGCATAATATGTGAACGCTGCTGAATTCTCAAATCTGATTGGTCAGAAGGTTTTAATTTTTTATAATAGTGGTGCTGGCTGCAAGGCAAATCCCAGGTTTATATTAATGCGCTCGTTCAGGTCCACAAATATTTGAACATTGACAAAGTTATTGTTATTTTAGCTGTCTAGCACAAATATATTGGAGTTGAAATGAAATAATATGGCCAATATAATTATATAAGCTCAAAGGGCAAGACTTACAGATTTAATTTAAGAGTATTTACAAATTGGGTGAATGGTGTAGGAATTACAAGAATTACAATTTTTATATGTGTTCCCCCCCCCCTTTTTAAGGAACCAAAGGTAATTGGACAATTGGTTGCTCAGCTGTTCCATGGCCAGGTGTATGTTATTTCCTCATTATTTCACTTACAAGTAAAGAGATATACTGCAAAAACTGACATCTTAGCAAGAAAAAAATATCTTGAATATAATCAAATTTATCTAGTATAAGATTATAAGATTATTAAATCTTTTGAGACATTTTTACTCATTGTAAGCTTTAAATTTTCTTATTTTATTGGCAGATAATTTTGCATCTTTCTAGAAATAAATGCTTAAGATGAGCAAAATTATCTGCCAATAGAATAAGACTATTTCATTTTTTAAATTAGTAAAAAAAAAAAGGAAAAAAGAAATACGTTTAATAATCTTGTATTTGGTTTATGGTAATCTTATAATAGGAAATACTAGATAAATTTGACTATATTCAAGATATTTTCACTTGCTGTCATATTTTTTGTAGTGTAAATGGTCTGGAGTTGACTTCAAGTGTTGCATTTGCATTTGGAATCGCTGGAATTGCTGTTAACTATTAAAATGTAGTCAAAAAAGCTGTCACTGCTAGTGAGCAAGCAATCATTAGGATGAAAAATCAAAGCAAACCTATAAGAGAAACAGTGAAAACATTAAGTGTGACCAATTCAACTATTTGGTACATTCTTGAAAAGAAAGTATGCACTGATTAGCTCAGGAACACCAAAAGGCCATGCAAAACAGCTGTTGTGAATGACAGAAGAATTTCTTCCCTGATGAAGATTACAAACAGCTTCAAGCAGCAAGGCATATCTGTGTCAAAGTCAACAATCAAGAGAATGGTTCATACATGGTTATATACAAATAGCAAAACACCCCAAGAACAAGCAAGAACTGAGAAAGTAGCAATAAAGGCATGGCAGAGCATCACCATGGAAGAAACCCAGCATTTGGAGATTTCTATGGGGGCCAGACTTCAGGGTCTCATTGACAGCAAAGCATTTGCAACCAAGTATTAAAAATGATCATTTAATTTAAGATTGTTAGTTTGTCCAATTACTTTTGGCCCCTTAAAAAGGAGGAACCACAAATAAAAAGAGTTTTTATTCCTCCACTGCTGTCAGGAAGGCTTCTTTCTTTGGCATGCTTTTTTATATCTTGGTGGAGACTAAGTGTCTCCACAAGAATACAAATATCTCACAGTTTTGACCTTGGGGACATTTGACTGGTCCCCATTAGGACAGCATTAGTTTACATACTATATTTCCATGTTCTGTGAACTCTGGAGAACCACCACAGATGGTGTTTTTACACCTGGATACCATCATGTATACATGCACACATACGTATGTCGAGACCTTTGACGCAAAGTCACATGGTGACCAGACAACACTATAAAATGTGATCATTATTGGCTGAATGGCCTCCATTCCCTTTGAAACATTCTCACCAATTCTGTCTTAGGGTCCAATTGACCAGTAACACTAGTGTTTACTGGACATTCATAGAACATAGTTACATAACCTAAATTTCTCTTTCATTCCTCCTAACTGTTAGGGGTGGTGATTTAACACAAGGAACTGATTCACCCTCAAACTGATGGAAAGGCTTTGGACATGATCACTGCACTCACTCTACTGGGGACAACATTGATCTAATAAGATCTGGAGATGTGCATAGCAATGCCCAAGAAGCTGCTATAAGCTTAAAAGGTCCCAGTATAGAAGGCCCCTGTTCTAGCACTCCTCAAGTGTTATGACATAGCCACCATGCTGACTACTGTATCAAGATACCAAATCCATGGGTGCAGAGAACCTGGCTGGGGCTGCTGCACTATTCCAGTCATAGAAAATAAAGGGGTTCCCCAGTAGGCAGTATCAGTTGCTGTACTTGCTCTCCCTCATAGAGAGCTTCCAGCTGATGTACAGCACAGGGCACTCCTCCCCCTCAACCACCTGGGACAAAAGATCAGTCAGTGGACTGGTGACATCTGAAAAATCAGGTACAAACCTCTGATAGTAGCCAGCCAGCCTGCCTCACCCCCTTTTCGGTCTTGGGTCTTGGGCAGGCCACAATCGCTGCAGTCTTATCAATTTTGGGACGCACCTGCCCATGGCCCAAGTGAAAGTCCAGATACCATACTTCCACCCATCCAATTACACATTTCTTTGGATTTCCTGTGAGTCCCACCCATCTCAAGGATCTCAGGACAGCTCTCAGCTCACTGCCAATCATTACTATAAATGATCATCTAAATAACCTGTGTGAGCTGAGTATTCTACCCATGAGATGAAACGTCCAAACGGAGTGGAAAGGGCAGTTGTTTCTCGGGATATTGGAGTGTCAAATAAAAGCAAACTGTGGCATTGGATGTGCATCAAATTTAGAGACCGTGTTGACTTTTCTAAACTCCACACAAAAACGTACCAACTTCTTAGCCTTGGGCACTGTAGAACATAAGTGTTCTGTTGCTTTAAATTCTCGGTTCCTAAGCTTGCCTCTATGCATGTTCGGGTGTTATCGTAGAGAAGTTTTCGTGTATGTCGACGAACTCCTGCATCTCATGTAAAGATACACTTGTTAACTGTTCCCTTGTCTCACGGCTCGTCATCTAACATGGTGTCAGAAGTGGTCTGCACAGAATCGTGACGACGGTGAAAAGATAAAGAAAAATCTCGATCAAGCATCCACACAGTAAGCTGGCAGAGATTGTCGCATGATAGATTATGGCTGAAGGCTTCCACAGACCCGATCGGCTTGTCTTTGATGGCAATATCGCCGAAAATTGGCGTGTTTTTGAACAGGAATTCGATATATTCATTGCTGCGGCACACTCGGAGAAAGAGCCTTGCACAAAAGCATTCATACTGCTTAACCTGACCAGCTTGGAAGCCATTGAAAGCGAACGAACGTTCGTGTTTGCACCTGCAGTGTATACGGCTCAGGGAGAAGACCGATGAATAATTACCCCGGCTGAATCACGCGAAGACCAGGATTGTTTAAAATGCAAATTCCGCGAACTTTGTAGTCCACAAACAAATATAACGATGGAGAGACACAAATTTAATTCAAGAAACCAAAAGCCAGGTGAGACAATTGAGGCATATGTGAGTGACTTAAGAAACAGAGCACAGAGTTGCAGGTTTGGAGATTTACAAGAGGAATTGATTAGGGATCGACTTGTGTGTGGGATACTTAATGATGGAATGAGAACGCTCCTGTTGCGTGACAATGAGTTGACATTAGCAAAGGCTATTGAAATATGTCAGATACATGAACTAACAGATCAGCACACCAAAACACTAGCTGGACCAAAACACAACTTGGCAAATGTGGACAGTGTTCAACAAATGGTAAAAAGGAAGCCGTTTCGTACTCCCAAACCCAGGCTAGACAAGTTTGCCCCACAGCAAATTCATAATTGCAGCAATTGTGGAAGCAACCACGAAGCCAAACGGGAAAGATGTCTTGCATATGGCCAGCAATGTCACAGGTACAACAGATGGAAACACTTCCAAAAATGCTGCAAATCGACTAAAGTTCATCGCACAAGAAATCTAAAAAAGACTGTGAATCAAATTGATGTTGCCAATGTCATAGCAGTGAAGACTCATTCTTTATAGATGGAGTTGCTTTGAACCATCAAAATGTTATCAAACTTGACTCAAAACAGCCAGAGAAAACTGCCATATCTTGCACAGTTCAGATCAACGGGAAAACAACTGAACTAAAGATTGACACAGGAGCCTCATGCAACATCATGTCCTTGCAGACATTTGCACAAGTAAAGCAAGACGAGAATCTTCAGGTGTCAAGCCACGAAAAGCTTGTTGCTTATGGTGGAAAGGAGAGGATCCACTGTGTTACCTTGCCATCTGAATGGTCATATCTACACTGTACAGTTCTATGTGGTCCAAAGGGATGTACAGCCATTGCTTGGGCTCTCGGACTGTCTTCGGATGGGCCTCATTTCTCTCAATAAAGCAGTACACCAGGTCAGTCTAAAAGAAACATTAAGTTTTGCTCAACAGATCAACACACAATATGCAGATCTTTTCCAAGATGAAATAGGGAGACTTCCCGTGACATACTGAATTGCTTTAAACCCCAATAATTCTTACAGTTCTCGAAGGGTGCGTTACATAAAAGATGTGCCCATATCAGTCAGGATTTCTTTCAGGAGATAACACAGAAGAGTGCCTCTGCACTGAGATGTCACAAAGAGCCACTGCTTACATGTATTGCACTGCGTACTCCACCAAAACTAGCACAAAGTGATGCCCTTGTCCATTCTAATGGCCCGACAAGGTCCATGCCAATTCTTTTGAATGGGGAACTCAACCAGTGGTCCCTTTTGGGTTGGCTGGCAGATTCACTGGCTGACATTCCTGACACGCCGTACACCACCTGTGAACATCACCATGAATAGAAACGTCTCCCTTTTCTTCCCGTCATTTCCCATTTCTCGTAATAATGCCTGAAACCATGGCCAATTTGTCCTAAGAATTAGTGGATGGATGAGGGGGGGGAATAACCACTTTTGCCCCAGAATTTAATAATGAATGGAACCAGTGGATACTCATGAACATCCCTGTACACACACCTCATCTTCAACACTCATGCATTTCCCAGTGCCCGATACTGAATCAGGCTTTGATGGACGCTGGTCTGGTTACATGCCTTGTATGCTCACTGACATGCAGTACATTCCTGATTGATTGGGGGAGGCCTGCGGGAGATATGGGGATATGAGAGCCGCCTGCTGCAGCCTATGATCCTCTGCTAGCTGGATGGTTTCCTACAGGGACACTGATCAACAGCACTGGAACCACTCTGCTGTTCCTTCTGGAAGCTGCGTGATGAAGCACCCTGCGCCTCAGCCAGCATCCAACAGGAATCTTTAAGCTGCTGCGTGAAGATGAATGGATGGCAGACCTCCACAAGTTTCAGGTCCCGGAAGCATCATCGATGTTCCTCCAGGGACCTGCTGATCCATAACAGCACCGCCTTCCTCATGGTCTGGTACACCAGCTGTGCCTGAGCCAGCAGCTGCTGGGTGGCAAGCTGGGCTTCCTCCAACAGCAAGGGAAGGAGGCGTAGGGCCCACTGATCCTTGGGCTATCCCCATGCAGCTGAGGCTCAGAGATCTCTGTGAAGACCTCCAGATTATCCATGGCTGACATCTTTGTGAGCGTCACAGCCAGGTTGGAGCAGCCGCAAATCGAGGTCCTGACATAAGTAACTTCGCCAAGATTACACACAAATGAGAATCCTCATGCGTTACCTGCCGGTCTGACCCGCCTCCCCTCCGTTCACAGCTGACACAAGACCACGCCCCCTGCTGCCACATACAGGTAAGCCATTAGCTAGTTAACTTTTGATGTTTTTACAGGATGAAACTTTTTTTAAACTTAAGATGTCATTAAGATGTACAGTTGTGATTGCTTGTTGTGTTAAATACTATATATTTAAGCGCTGCTACAGCCTATACGTAGAAATCAGAATGTGTAAGGGGCATTTTTCCTAGCTAGCTAATTATGTAGGTAGAAACTTATTAATTAAAATGAGCTAGATGTTTAGCTAACAAATTTAGCAACCTACAGAAACCCCAACAGCATTTGGCTAAGTTAGATAACCAGCTAAGTTACATTTCTTTATATACTGCTGATAGTCACAGTGGTGTTCACATCAGGATAGTTTACTTAACTAGTTAACATAATTGCATTCCAAGATATAGAATATTTTTGACATCTGAAAAAGTAATTACTCTTACTCTTACCTGAGTAATTTTTCTTGATCAATACATTTACTTTTACTCAAGTGAATTATTACTACAATAGTAGTACTGTAATTCAGATCAGTGTGTTTTTTACTCTTTCCAATACTGAAAGACACATCTAAGGTGATATTGGTGTATCTGTCTGTTGATTATACAGAAAGCCAATTCACTGATGTATTTCTTAAAAGGCTTTTTTTCCCTCTGTGGGAAACTTAATTTCCTCCAAATAACCTTGTGACACTGACTTTATTTTTCACACAGGTTTGTTCTCACATCTCCACTTCCTGGTACAAGGGGTTAGAAAATATACAAATAAGGAGGAAGCAGGAAGAACAGAAAGGATAGTTGGCAATGGAACATCTGACTATGTATTATTAACTCAATGGTAGGTGATCTAACTTCATAGTATAGAAGGCCTTAGCCAGTGTGCCAACAGTGCTTTCACATTATCCCAAATATAAACTTATATACCCAACACACGATGTAAATGAAATCTTTTTGCACCCTAAGTACCCTGGACAAATAACATCAACCAATTCTATTATATCTTTCTGCAATGGTTCCTGAAAGCCAACATTTATGGACAATATTCATGTTAGTCAGCCCATGTTAAAGAAGAAGTTATTTTGAAGAATGTTCTACTCTTTAGAGAACCAATACTGTGATATAATGTAAAAGCAAATTAAGGATCTAAAATGTATAGAAGACATAAATTACAAACAAAGTTTGTCATTGTGATAATTGATGTTAATGATACCAAATTTTAAAAGAAAAGCATTTTTGCTCATTCCTGATTTATCATATAAAGTGGCAATAAGCACACTTGGTTTTGCGTTATATATTGACATTACTTCATTAATACAGAGACCACTTTATTCAACTTTCTGTTTTGGACAGACACAAAGCACCAAAAAATAGCAGTGGCACAAATAATTTGAGTGAGTTTAGTGATTTTGCATACATTTCTCAACAAAATGTAACATATAACTAACATTTATGGAGAATATTCATGATACGCACATAATATTTTAAAATGGCATATTACAATTTAAAAAATAAATCTTTGAGAAAGCTCATTGACACGGCTTCAGTGCAATATGATATGCTGTAAGCTACCTAAATGTGTAATTGTTGACTGTTCAACGGCATAGCCATACAAATTTCCATGGTACTGAAGTTTAAGGTGCAGAATTCCCAAAGATCCTACCATAAACCTATACATAAATCTCTATGATCACAAAATTATTAAACTTGGTTATTTTTACACTTAATTTTACTCAGTGCTGTTGAATTCTCTAATCAGAAGGTGCTGATTAATTTTGTATATTAGCGTGGCCCTGACAATAGTTCCGAAAGTAACATAAGTGATAGGTTTTAAATTAAAGTGCTTATTTTAATACATTATCTTTCTTATAGTAACAGCTCAGTCATCTACTATGGCTGATGTTCTACATAAACTAAGGCTACTAATAAACAGATTTAATCTCAGTAACATGACAAGCTGCATTTTTTTACCTAAAAAGAAAGAAAAAAGAAAGACTGGTGTATTTTTGGAATTGCTGTTTATAGCTCCTATAACGTAAGTTACAGCAGAAACTTCTTTTCTCAGACATTCTACAACATTAAATGTAACTGTATATGGTTAAAAAGCACAATGTTTCATTCATTAATAAACTAATAGAAATTGCTATCAATGCCAAATCGCTGTTATAAGCAGGATAACACACCTCAGGCTGTGCTGTTATAGGAAAATAATCCTATATTTTTATAAGATCTTAAATTTCATATTTATATTTTCCAATAACAACTCGGCCCATCTTACTGTTATTCCTTTCTTAAGAGATGTATTCAAACGCATAACTGCAACAGTTTGAATTCATTTTTAACAAATCATTTATGTAATCATACCCGTATACCCATATAGGCTACAGTTATTTTTTCATCTTACAACTCAAAACAATTGTACATTACCATGTTCATGGTGCTTTCCCCCTTCCACTCATAAGGAACTTGTGTTGTGCAGCTTGGATGCATACACATAAATATGACTGTGTAATGGGAATGTACTCTGTCTGCCTAGGCTATTTGCATATACCTGCTCCATGGGTGTCATTTGCGTGCCACTCGTTGCTTATCAACTAAAATGATCTGAAAAAGCATTTTGTTTCACGTTGTAACCTTAGTGTAGGCTCAGGCTCATTATCAGGATAATGTATCAAGCCCCAAGCAGTCATTAGCCAAATTAATAATAGATTATAATTAGTGATTATAAAATTATAGTGTTTAGGTCCAAGTACATTTTAATAGTTTGTTTCTTTCATTAAATCAGTATATAGCTGGAACAAGAAAATTGATTCTTTTTTTGTTTGTAAAATTATTTACAAATTAAAAACATAAAAGTTGTGATTGCACAAGTATTCACCCTGTTACTAAACCCCTAAATTATTTCTTTTGAGATGTGGTTTTCATCTTGCTAAAATTAACGGAATTTAATATGTATATATATATATATATATATATATATATATATATATATATATATATATATATATATATATATATATTATTTGTCATGGTATGTAGTATTCTGTTGCATGGGATTGTATCACTTACTCTTAACAAACATGTCTAATTTATATTGATTTAACAAAACTTGTTACTTTCAGTGTAACAATGTTCTTGATTTTGTACTCATTAAACAAAATATAATGTGCCCACAAACAGCAAAGTTTAAGCATTAAGAGACTTTATGTTTCATTTATTATGACTACGTTCATTACTCTCTAGTATAAATGCTAAGAGTTTGTATGAGATATGTATAAACTTATATGTCTGGTCATTGCAGGCTAGACCACCACTTAGTACCATTTAGCTACTGACAGGATGCCAAACCATAAGATTCTTCTAGAATTACACCATTTGTTACTTTAGCCAAATAGCACTCCCTGTCTTTTAGCGGTAATCCATGTTAAAGTAGGTAGCATTTAGCTAATATTAATCCAATTCCTAAATAAAATTTTTGTTAAATTCTTCAGTCAGATTATAACCAAGTAGCTCAGTTGCTAGGCAAATCATGTCTATTTCCAAACAGAGGTTATTCCACGAAGTGATCTAACTTGGTAAGCCAGGTTTATTTCAAAAAGCCTGGCTAATTTCTATCATTTTTGGTTCCACAAATGAAGCTAATTCTAAGCCCTGCTAAGTTACTATGGCTTTCGGACAAATCTGCTCCATGTCTGTTTAATTATAGGAGTTTTACAATAATATTGTATTAACTGTTTAGGAATTGCAGCCATTTTTTACATAGTACCTCCATTTTCACAGGATCAAAAGTACTTAGTAGTTTCATGGTCAGATAAGGCCTGTTTCCTCATTATTTCATGACAATTTAAGGAGATAGAATGTCTGGAGTTAATTCCAAGTGTTGAATTTGCATTTAGATGCTGTTCATGGGAATTTTCAATATAGAGTCCAAAGAGGTGTCGATGCAAATGAAGGAGGCCATCATTAGACTGAAAAAAACAGACCTATCAGAGAGATAGCAGAAACTTTAAGAGTGGCCAAATCAACAATTTCAACGACACATTCTTAAAAAAAAAAAAAAAAAAAAAAAAAAAAAAAGGGAATGCACTGGCAAGCTCAGCAACACCAAAAGGCCTGGAAGACCACAGAAGACAACAGAAGTGAATGATTGCAGAATTCATTCCTTGGTGAAGAAAAACCCCTTCACAACCTCTAGCCAAGTCAAGAACACTCTCGAGGAGGTAAGCGTATCATTATCAAAGTCTGCAATCAAGAAACGCCTTCATAAATGTAAATACAAGTGGTTTACCTCAAGATGCAAACTACTGGTAACACTCAAGAACAGAAAGGCCAGAAAGGCTAGACTTTGCTAGAAAACATCTAAAAAAAAAAAAGTCTGCCAAGTTCTTGAACAAGATTCTTTGCACAGATGAAACCAAGATTAACTTCTACCAGAATGATGGGAAAAGAAGAGCATGGAGAAAGAAAGGAAGGGCTCATGATCCAAAGCATACCACATCATCTGGAAACATGGTGGAGTCAGTGTTATAGCATGGGCATATATGGCTGACAATGGAACTGGGTCATTGGTGATTAATGATGATGTGACTGCTGGCAGAAGTAGCAGGATGAATTCTGAAGCATATAGAGCTATAATTTCTGCTCAGATTCAGTCAAATGCTGCAAAACTGATAGGACAGAGCTTCACAGTACAGATGGATAATGAACTAAAACATACCATGAAAGCAACCCAAGAACTTCTTAACCAAAGAAATGGAATGCTCTTAAATGGCCGAGTCAGTCACCTGACTTCAACCCGAAGCTTTCACTTTCTGAAGCCAGAAGTGAAAGCAGAAAGACCCACAAACAAGCAGCAACTGAAAGTGGCTGCAGTAAAGGCCTGGCAGAGCATCTCAAGGGAGGAAACTCATCTTTTAGTGAAGTCCATGGTTTCCAGACTTCAGGCAGTCAATCAGTACAAAGGATTTTCATGCAAGTATTAATAATAATCCTTCAATTTATAATTATATTAGTTTACATTACCTGTATTTTACTGGCAAATTAAGATCCTACCAGACAGTGTCTGGTAAAAATATTAACTTAAAGGACCTACAAATTTTAAAGTAAATAAAGTACATATAATTTTTAAAGTAAGTAAAGATCTTTTCTACACATCCTTTTATTCAGTAATTCATGTCTCTTTAAAGAATATAGATGATATGCAAAAGAAAAAAATGTTTGGTGCTTCCCTAAATACATTTCAAACTAGTTAAAACAAAGATAAATAAAATGTTATTAGTAGCCATGTCATAAATTGATATTTTTCATTAGCGGAAAGTTTTCTTGTTCTCGACTATTTGTTGCATTCATTTGTTGCATTCATTTGTTGCATTAAATGTTGACTGCAAGAATTTCAGCTTTCATTTCCTGATATCTACATCTAGATGTGTTAAACAACTTAGAACATGGCACACCAAAAAAATACCAGTGTGAAATCTACTCAAGAAAATTGTGGTAATTTCCACACAAAAAATTTTAGTAAATTTAACTAAGCTTATTTTTCAAGATTCAAGATTTTTATTTGTAACATACACAGTTATATACAGCATATAACTTGGAGTGAAATGATAACCTGGCCTACTCCTCGTACTCGACTGTGCATTTAAATAACTAAATTTAAAATAAGAAATGAATACGAAAAAAGAAACTATAAGAAATAATTAAAAAATAAGAACTGTTTGTACGGGATTGTGCAAAAATAGTAATGTTAAAAATATGCCGTTTTGTTAAGTGTAGTAACAATACAAAGTGCAGTGTGTGGAGTGACAGTGGAGTACAAGTGATAAGAGAGTCTTTACGGAGTCCGGATCTATATGGTGGATGATGGTACCCGAAGCTACTAACTCTCTCCACAGGAGTCCCGCCAATCTTGAGTTTCATGTTGAAGAGTCTGACGGCCTATGAGAATAAGCTCTTCCTGAGCCTCTAAGTTTTGGCCATCAGACTACAGAAGCACTTGCCTGACTGCAGCAGGCTGACAGACAGTTACTGAGGTAGGTGGAGTCTCTGAAGATTTTAGCAGTTATTGTACTGAATCACCTGGTGTATCTGTCGTGCAGAAAGGGGAGAGCAGACCTGGAGATGCGTTCAGTTAGCGCGCCACTATCTGCAGGGCTTTGCGGTCCTGGGTTGAACAGTTTCCTTACTATGCTGAGATGCACTGAGACAGTAAGCTTTATATAGCCCCAGTGTAGAACATTTTCAGGATCACTAGGGAGACCCTGAATTTCTTTAACAGTCTCAGATGGTACAACCGTTGTCTGGCTTTGTTCACCTGAGCTTGGATGTGATGAGTCCTGGACAGGTCCTCAGAGATGTGTACTCCAAGGCATCTGAAGCTGCTCACTCTGCAGCCACTGCTGCCTCTTCCTGAAGTCCACAACCAGCTCCTTGGTTTTGCTGACGTTCAGTGAGAGACAGTTAGCCTGGCACCGAGCTATTAGTTTCTCCACCTCATCAAAATAGATGGACTTGTTGTGGTTGTTGATGAGGCCCATAAAAACTGTCATCAGCAAGCTTGATGATAGAAGTTGAGCTGTGAGAGGACACACAGTCATGTGTGTGGAGCAGGGGGCTCAGGACACAACCTTGTGGGGCTCCAGTGCTCAGGGTGATGGTCTTAAACTGGTAAATTCTTGCTACCTGGGGTCTGCCTGTGTGGAAGTCTAGGACCCAGTCACAGAGGGGCCATTAAGTCTGAGGTCCTTGAGTTTTCAGGCCAACTTGTGTACGACTATGGTGTTGAAGGCTGAGCTGTAGTCTATAAACAGCAGCCTCACATAGTTCCCTTTGTTGCTGTTGGTGTGGGTGAGGGTGGTGTGTGAGAGATGGCATTCTCTGTAGACCTATTGGGGCCTATTCAATTTTGCATTCCCAGTCACCAGAATACTGATCACACACACATTGATTTAATTACTACTCACCTATATAAGCACCCTACATATACTCACTCTTTGTGAATTATCTGCTCAGCTCTGTATTTTTGCATCGGATGTACCAAGCCTTTTTATCAGTGTTCTCGTTCATGGTTTTATAATCTGGTCTGTTTTCCTGTTTTCTGTGATTTTTTTTGTTTTTTGATCCTAGCCTGAGATTAAGCCAAGCGTTCTGCCGCCTGACAGTTGATTAGTGAAGAATGATTGGAATGGAGAAAATGAATCTTCAATTGAATATAGTGAACAGACATTGTAAAGATAAGGACTGGGATTTGGATAATAGCAGGTATTAAGTATGTGACAACACTAGCAGAGTGTCAGTAGAGTAACAGAAGATTATTATTATTTCATATTGTTGTCACTAAACTTATTAACCTGATACGACTGACAAAAGTTATTAAGAAACTGGGAAATATTGCTGTATCTGTGGTGGGGCCACGTGGTGCTGCCTACCTGGGCTGTGAAGCATAAAAATGAGAATCATAAGCTGTCAGGTATAAAAACTTTACATATACTAATAACCCCTATTATTCTACAGAGGCCCATGAAAGTGCAGCCATTAAGTTTCTGTTGTTTAAGGCCTAATATAATCTCCTGACATTTTTCCATCACTTGCATAAAGTTAATATGAGGGCTATAGGTCTGTAGTTTTCTGCTATTGAAGCATTTTGACCTTCTAACAATATTTTATCAAGTTTGTTGCTTACTATTAGCATTGTTATAACTGTGTATGTTACGTCTTCCATTCCAGATGGAGTCTGTTTACTGAATCCATTTTTAACTATATTTACGTGAAGATTATTCTTATCCATCCAAACAGCCTGTCTTGGACCTGATTACAGTTGGGTACAACAAACAATCTGTCTAAGCATGCTCATGTCACTGACAGTAATATATGTCTTTTATAAAATGTGTATAAAGTATGAGGAAATATAGAAATAAATAAAGGCACAATGTTACAAACACAGCACAGATTAACAATACTGTGTTTGTACAGTTTAGTAGTTAATGTCATGTGCTGTTATATACAGATATTTTTCCAGCGTGATTAGGATTGGTTGTGATTAGATGTGGTCTTGAGTGATGAATCCTGTCTTTGTTTTCATTCACTTAATAACTTGAGAAATTAATAGCACAAATGACAAATTTGGCACAAATTTTGGTGCAGTTTGGATGGTGATATGCTGTTGAGTGATGTCATCAGCCATAAAAGTGTGTTTCTCAAAAACATTTCTGACATTACTGATTCAGTCTTAAAATATTACAAATATATTAAAGTAATACATAAAATATATATATATATATATATATATATATATATATATATATATATATATATATGAAAACCTTGACCTTTGGGAATAAACAGTATTTTAATGTCATCAAAGTGTAAAGTTTTTTAGACTTTAATGTCATCACACAACTGAAAAAATAGGAAGGAAGACTAACATGCATTGTGAATGGAGAAGATGGGCTAAACACGGGTCATCAGTGAATAATTGATGGAGCGAGTCTACAAGTGTAACTGTCTTACAAACTCAGCCTTGTGCCTAAGACAGGACACAGCTTTTCTAATATTGATATGTTCACATACTGATACTCATACTGTATATAATATGTACTACTTTAATAAATAAGTTTAATAAATATATTTATATTGAATATTAATATTTATTATATTGAAAGATGAATGTGTGCATAATGTACTATATCTTGACTGGTAGTGACAACCTTAAGAAGGACCTTATGCACCTATTTATATTTATTTCTCAATTTAGTATAAAGTGGCTAACTGAATATATGTATTTGTTAAAGGTTATATGAAATGGTTAACCACACACAAAATCAACTGGTGCAGGATCAGAGTTTTGAGAAAAGCAACAAAAAAAGATGTACAAGTCAATAACTACTTTGTAACTTTATGTCCATATTTTTAATTCATATTAGAACACTTATTAAAAAAAAAACATAGAATGCATTTGCTTCATTTAAATGGAATGGAACAGCATTTCCCTGTGGCTCTTCAGTACCAACAATTAGGTCATCTCTTCCTTGGGTTGAGCGTTCTGCATCACTCACATATAACCTATCCTTAATAACTGAAAAATGCAGGTGGGATAGAGAAAAATTAGGCTAAATTTGCTGACCATCTAAATGTGCTGACTAGCCACAGCTGCACATATTTTACACAGTGCCTTGCTACTGCAGGACTAATCCACATACATTTCTTGTACCACTGCCTGAAACCTTGGCCAATTTGTCCCAAGATTTGGTGGATGGGTGAAGTGAAGACTTACCACTACCTCTACTCTATGCTTTTGCCCCCGGAATTTAATAATAACTGGTACCAGCAGATAGTCGTGAACAACCCCATGCACACACCTCACTTTCAAAAATCATGCATTTCCCAATGCCTCACACTGAATCAGGCATTGATGCATGGTGGTCTGGTTACACTCCGAGTCCACCAAGGCCTGATGTGTACTCCCTTGTACAGTCAAGGTACTGTTGCTAATGGTGGTTCTACGTTACTGAATTATAGGGTGTACTTATTTTTTCCCTTCTGGTTTCCGAATGTTGGTTTACTTTTGAGGAAAAAATGACTACATATTGAAATCTGTTGTGTATTTTTTTGTCACCTAAGGTTATTTGTTTGTTTACAGATGCTGGTGAGGAAATAACAATTGTTGTTTAGGCCCAGATGAATAAAAACATAGAATTGAATGTGGCTGTACTTTCTTTTTGCCATAACTGTATATTCACTGACACATGGTATGTTCCTACTCGACTGGGGGAGGGCTGTGGTGCATCACGGATCTGGAACTGTGTTCCATGAGGAACCACCAAAACTGTGCCAACCGTTTGTGCTCGGTTTGGCGTTTGAAATATTAAACATTAATTTCTTGGCTTTATGACGTCACTCTCCACCCTGTGTCTCTCAAATCTCGCCAAAGTGGCGCCGTTCATATGCGCTCGGTTTATGCCTGTTTGTGCCGTTAAAACATGGGCCCATGAGGGAATGATGGTCCTGGAAATGCCCACCTTCCCCACTGCACCAGCAAACCTGCCCAGGCTTTGCCCCAGTCCTGGTGGGCATGGAAGATTCTACCTGTGTGGAGAGAGAGGGAGCTGGGGGAGACATTAGAGAGGATGGTGAGAAATGAAAGGGAAATCAGGGAGACAACTGGGTCTGAGGTGTTGGTTTTGGTGCACTGGCACCTCAGTCCTGGGGAGCTGGAGCTGTAAGGGGAGAAAGGGAGGAAGAGGCAGAGAGAGAGAGAAAGAAGAGCAACCTGCCTCCACGGATGCTGCCATGTGATCCTCAGTAGCTGGATGGATATGTTGAGAGATGACTTTCAGTGACGCTGGACCCACTCTGCTGTTCCTGCTGGACGTCACAAGATGAACTGCTCCAGCACCACTAGTTTGTGGATTCCTTCAGTGTCCCACTCCTCAGCCAGCATCCACAGCAGAAGTCCTTTAGCTGCTATGCGAAGATGAAAGGGCAACCAACCTCTCTTCCTCAGGCCAGCCCCATGCAGCTGCCGCATGCTCTAAGAGGTCCATGAAGGCCTACAGATCGCTTGTGGAGGACATCATAATGAGCGTCATGGCCAGGCTTGCGTGAGTGGCCACTGATGGAGCTGCAGCTGGTTGTGGGGCTGGTTGCAGCAGCATCTGGAGCACCCTTCTGCTACTTTTTTTGTATATTTTTCGTCTATTTTCAAAATATTATGTAAAATTGGAAGATTAATGCTTTGATTAATGTATATGATCTAATGCTGTTTTAACAATTAATACTATTTCTTGTCAAACAGAAAGTTAGCAAAGACACTGTATAGTATGGTCAAAACGTTATGCTGTAATGTGTTACTGTCAAAGCATCAAACATGTCAAAGCATCAAACATACTGCACATTTTGTAATGTTTTCCATCTAACTCTACTTAGGAATAAACTATAAACTGATTGCTTTAAACAAATATTTTAATAAATCAGCATTTTTTTCACGTGGGCTTAAATCATATTGTTTTTGTTTGGATTTGTCTTATTATTAAGGGTCTGAGCACACTGCTTGTAGGATTTTTTTCTTCTTCTTCTTCTTCTTCTTCTTATTATTATTATTAGGGGTCCAAGCATAAAGTGCTGGAACCCTATTGTTTTTAATGCAGATTATTATTATTATTATTATTATTATTATTATTATTATCCGCCACTAAAATTAATTGTGCAGCCAAAATGATAAAGCATATTGAGATCAAACTTTGAAGGTAGGTGCAGTATCTCAACCATTATTCTGAAAAATTAAGTAATTGCGTTACACCTCTTGCTATAGCACAAACCTTTACTTGTTTTTTTTTTTTTGCTAATTTGCATAATATGCAAAACCTACTTTTAACATCTCCTCTTAGGAATTTTGGACTGTCTTCTCTAATTCGATGCCAAACTACTCAGTGGAGTCTGCTTTTCTAAAGTTCTTAAAAGTATAAAATTTTAAAAACTATGGCCTTCACATGCCAATCAAGTCATGTGAGACAGAGCCTAATTTACTCAAACAGCTGTAACACTAATTTGTAATGACTGTGTGGATTCGCACTAAACTTGAAAAAGTGATATACAGGACAAGCTTCTGGGATGATATGCCAAGTTTGGGGCGTGATCTTACACAGGGGGTGGAGCTAAGGTGAGAGAGCTGTTTTTCAAGAACCATAAGTTCGATTTGGTATGCTGCAGCTACAGTATGTGCTAAGCTGTTAATGAACTTTTGCTGATGACTTCATTACTTTAAAAACCTGGCCACCATTGGCTAATCAGATGTCAGCAGGCATTTGACAGGGTTCTCATTGAGCTATAATCACAAAACTGAAATGGTACGTTTGGGTAAGGATCCACTACAGTCTGATGCAATTTCACTGAAATTGGCCACTGTGGGGTGCTATTCATGTTTTTGCCCCCCAAAACAAGGATTTCACTTAAATAAGGCATACAGTTAAATGTCTTATTGATCTTGATTCTTTTACAGAAACCCTACAAAACTGTTTTTGGATCATATAGCCATGCCAACTCAAATTAATGATAATTTGCGTAATATGCAAAACCTCCTTTTGCTAACTAGTTCTAGGCATTCTACACAGTGGAGTCTGTTTTTCAAAATTTATTCATCATTTTGAGATGTGTAAAAAATATGGCTGCCTTTACTCAATTGGTTGTAACTCGTGATAAGATAAATGTCTTTGCACAAACCATAGAAGTTGTGTTAAGGACAAGATTGAGAGGAAGTCTGCAAGGTTTGGGGCATGGTCATCATTAGGGGGCTGGCTTAATTTCTAATAACAGTTTCTCAAGGTCAGTAAATTGAATTTGCAAATTCAAAGATACATATATTCGGTAAATTAGAATGTGCAATCTAATATCTTTCAAGTCCCGATTCATTGTATCATGGCCTAAAAATCTGCCTTCACAGCATTTAGTCCTGCCCACTCACATCAAAGATAATTTACATAATATGCAAAACCTACTTTTGCAAAATATTTTTAGAATTCTGGGCCTACCTACACAAATTTGGTGTCAAAATACTCATGGCAGACTGAAACCTAATATTTTTCTAAGACGTATTAAAATTTCTAAGCAATATGGCTGTCACATCCCAATCAATCCTAGAGGGGTGGAACTTCATTTACTCAGAAAGCTGTAATTCAGGACTGCTTTGATACATCTGAATGAAAGTTTAAGGGCATGTTTACCACAAAGTTGTGAGAATATCAGCCAAGATTGGTGCATGCTCACCCATAGGTGCCTGAGTTAAGTTGCACTGATGATGCACTGATTACAGCCATAATGTTTTTTTTTTTTGGTTGTTTTTTTTTTGCCAATTTATGTAATATACAAGGGATAATTTGCAAGCTAGTCCTAGGATTTTGGCCTATCTTCACAAAATTTACATCGAACTACCCAGGAGAGTGTGAGCCTCAATAATTATCAAAAACATATTTGTAAATAATATGGCCGCAACACACCAATCAATTCTAAGGAGGCATAGCCTAATTTACTCAAACAGCTCTAATTTATTTTAGCTTGTATCAATTTGGATGAGACTTGAAAGGCATAGACAGGAAAAGATTCTGAATATGAATAAGTAAATGCATGTCATACACAGGGGGCAAAGCTAAGCTCAGATTCTCAGGAACTATAAGTCCGATTGAGCTGTAATTTGGTAGGCTGCATCAATTTGCTCTTCTGTAAATGGCTTTTTTGATGATGACCCGACTGCTTGAAGAACATCACCATCAACATCGGCTAAACAGTTTTCATTTGATTGGCTTACCAGTGACATATCGTTATGAAATTTGTTCATCTCTTACTTATTTATTGTTTTTTATAAATTGGCATACACTGGGCACTTTGGTGAGCTAATTGCAAAGTTTGCTTGTAACCCACAGATCGCCACTTGCAGCACTATTTATTATTCTTGTTAAGGGCCCCAACTCTATTGTTTTTGTTATGATTTTTCTCCTTCTTCTTCTTCTACTCATTATTATTATTATTAGGGGTCCAAGCAAATTATTATTATTATTATTAATATTATTAGTAGGAGTCCAGGAATATAGTGCTGGAACCCTATTGTAATTAACAAGATTTTTTCTTCTTTTTCCTTCTTCCTCTCCTTCATTTTCCATAAGATGAATGATGCAGACCAAACTTGGTCATTAGGTAGTACTCCCTCCCGGTACTCAGGCAAGAAAGATGGGCACTATCGGCCTAATGGTGCTGCTGCAGTGCAGAGTTATATATTTTGGTCCATATCTCATGAACCATGAGACCGACAATCAAAATTCTTTTTCCCCACTGATTCCATTGGTGCTCCTAAACAAAATAGCCTCAAGAATCATTTAGCTCTGTTGCCTAGATTTTTTTTTTTTTTTGCTAATTTGCATAATATGCAAAATCTACTTTTGCAAACTTGTCCTAGGATCTTTGGCCTATCTTCACAAACTTCTCAGCAAAGTGTGACCTTCAATAATTATCAGAAACAAACTTCTGCAAAGTCTGGGGTATGGTCATGCATAAGGAGTGGAGCTAAGGTGTAGTGAAGTATTAAGTATTATGTAATTTGGGAATTAGGTCTAGGTTAACAGCGAGTTTTCCACTCAGAGTTCAGCAGAGTAGAGGTAGTTGTCCTAGCCAGATTCTGCTTGTGCACGTGTTTGACTTCTGAAAAATAAAGAGACATTATTTGCAGTCCCTGCCTCCGTATTCTACTGCTTTACAGGATATTACATAAGGTCAGATAACTGTTTCTCAAGAATGTCCGATCTAATTTGCAAGTGGACGTTTGACGATGACACGGTTACTTAAAAAACATGGCCACCATTGGCCAATCAACTTTCAGTAGGCATTTGGCAGGGTAAACACTGAGCTACTGTCACGAAACATGAAAGTATAGTCCCTCTAAGGACCCCCTAATGATTGATACAGTCTCACTCAATCTGGCCTCTGGGTGGCACTAGTCATGTGTTTTGTAAAATAAGGGATACAGCGAAATCTGCTTTGTCTCCTTACACCCTAAAAATGTGGCTTTTGCACCATTTAGCTCTGTCCACTCACAGTTTTGATAATTTGCTTAATATGCAAAATCTACTTTTGAGAACATGTCCTAGGATTTTTGTCCTACCTTCACAATTTTGGTGTCAAACTACTCAGTAGAGTGTCATCCTCAATAATTATCAAAAACACATTGACATTTATAAACAGTATGGCCACCATGTCAAACAGTTATTATAAGGTGGAAACTAATTTACTTAAAACAGCTATAAGCAGGGATATCATTGAAGTATTCCTACCAAATTTGGTTGTTAGGTCCCATATCCCACCCCCTACTCAGGCAAATGAAATGACCCATACCCTCCAGAAGTGGACGCAATAATAAATGAATTTACCTTTTGGTTTACATTGGTACAACTGTAGGAAATAGAGTAAAACTTGATATATCAGCAGAATCCTTCTGCATCTTTTAACCACATAGTTTAATTACCTTTGGCTGATATCCTTTCTGCTATTTTTATTTTTCAGAAAAACATTTTTCAAAGTACTCCTAGGCCATCCATTTGGTCAGCATAAAATATGAAATGTAACAAGTAGAGAGTTTGCTTACAAAAACATATCAAACTAATTTTGAGTGGTCAAATCTTTTGGCTGCTACAGGTCAATGAATTTTAGGCCATTGCATGAATGTACTAAAAGAGCCAGGCTTCTGAATTGCAAGGTCAAATTTCTATTAACTTTCAATAGGACACACTCTAGCCACCCCTCAAATTTCATAACAATGGGCCCATCGGGGGTGCTATAACTAAAAATGCATATATCTCCTCAATTGTTTGACATACGAAGATGAAATTTGCTCTGTGTGACACTTGTCCTGGTCAGGACAGGAATGATGACATGGGAGGCAGACTTTCAACAACTCAAAAGTGGCTTTATTCTTTGTCATTTACTTTCTCTTTTTAGTGCTTTTTTTTATTAGAGTCCTGCCCATCTCAGCGATCTCAGAACAGCCCTCAGGTACTGCATGTGCCACTGCGAATCACTACTGTAGATAATAATGTCATCTAAATAGGTAGCGGTAGGATTCTGTCCATGAGTCGCTGGAACATCGGGGGGCCCAGAACAACCCAAAAGGACAGGTCACCAATTGGTGTAACCCAAACAAAGTGGAAAGGCTTTTTTCTCATGAGATATTGGAGTCAAGGGGATCTGCCAATATCCCTTTGTCAAATCTAGTGTTGAATAAAAGCGAGCCTAACCGATCGAGAAGCTCGTCAATGCGAGGCATTGGGTATGCATCAAATTTAGACACCGCATTGACTTTTCTAAAGTCTACACAAAACCTGACCGACCCATCCATTTTGGGAACCAAAACTACCGGGCTGGACCAGTCACTGTGGGACTCCTCGATTACTCCCATATCGAGCATGGCCTTGAACTCATCCCGAACTACCTGTTTTTTATGCTCAGGCAGACGATAGGGGCGGCTGCCTACCACCACCCCTGGGAGTGTCTCTATGTGCTGCTCTATGAGATTAGTGTGACCGAGTAGAGGTGAGAACACGTCGGAAATTTCCACCTGCAACTTGGCAACGTCCATGATTTGGGATGGAGAGAGGTGGTCTCCATAAGGAATCGGGGTGCACTGAGCCGTTTTTAGATTCACCTCCGGTCCTAGCTCTTCCCTCTCTGGAACAACTGTCGCCAAAGCCACGGGAACTGCCTCCCTTCATGGTTTGAGGAGGTTAAGGTGGTAAACCTGATGCTGCCCCGCGCCTCTATGCATTTGCCTTACAGCATAGTCGACATCCCCAGCTCGCTGTGTGACCTCAAAGGGTCCTTGCCAGTTGGCAAGTAATTTAGAGCTCAATGTGGGTAGTAAAATGAGCACTTTATCTCCCAGTGTGAACTCACGTAGCTGAGTACCCCTGTTATACAGCTGGGACTGACATTCTTGCACCTGACTGCTGTGTTATTTGACTTAAGGTGTGGTGTTTTGCTCTCAGGTCAAGAATGTACTGAATTTCATTTTTACTGTTAGAAGGTCCCTCCTCCCAATTTTCCCAAATGCTGCGAGGCTTCTGCCCATACAATAATTTGAGCGGGGAAAACCCCTTGGAGGACCTTCGTACTGCAAATAACAGGGGCTCAAGCCATTTATCCCAATTTCATGCATCATCATGCATGAACTTACAAATCATGTTTTTAAGCATCTGATTAAACCATTCGGCCAGCCCATCTGTCTGTGAATGGTAAATGCTAGTGCGAATCGGTTTAATCCCCAAAAATTCCTAAAGCTTGTGTTGTATTCGTGACATGGAAGACATGCCCTGGTCAGTCAGGATCTCTTTTGAGATCCTGACCCAGGAGATAGTGTGGAAGAGTGCCTCTGCAACACTGAGTGTGGAGATGTCGCACAGAGGCACTGTTTCGGGGTATCACGTTGCGTAGTCCACTAGAACTATCCCAAAGTCATGCCCTCGTGCAGTCCGATCCAATGGCCCGATGAGGTCCATGCCAATTCTTTCGAAGGGGAACAGTGGGAGCGGGGACAAATGCGCCCTCGGGGTGGCCTGCAGATTTACCAGCTGAGATTACTGACATTCTGCATACCTCCTGCGAACATTGCCGTGAATGCCCGACCAACAGAAGCGGGCCAGGAGGCGGTTCAGTGTATTATCCTGTCCTAACTACCCCGTCATTGGATTATGGTGAGCTGCCTGGAATGACCCTTCCCAACGGCTTTTCGGAACCAACAATTGGGTCGTTTCTTCCTGCGTTTTAGTGTCCTGCATCACTTAATATAACCTATCCTTAATAATCGAGAAACAGGGGTGGGAGAGAGCAAAATTAGGTTCTATTGGCTGACCATCGATTACTCTCACTTGGTCGAAGGCGTGCCTAAGGGTCTCATCACATGACTGCTCCAAGGGGAAATCCCCGACGGAGATCCCTGCTCTCGATGTCTCCCTGACATGGAGCTAATGTCGACGGCCCCGGCACAGCCTCCCCAGCCAAAGCTGCGCACATTCCACACTGTTTTTCACTACTGCAGGACCCATCCACAAACTTTTCTCTCACTAATGCTCGAAACTCCAGCCAATTTGTCCCTAGAATTAGTGGATGGGTGAGGTGAGGACTAACCGCAGCCTCCACTTTATATTTTTGCCCCCGAAAATGATGACAGGCATCAGTGTATATTCGTGAACATCCCTGTGCACACACCTCACCTTCACCACACGTGCATTCTCCAATGCCTCACCTTTAACCAGGCCTTGGTGAATTGAGGTCTGGTTACAGCCTGAATCCACCAAGGTGTGGTATGTACCCCCTTCGACACTCAGCGGTATGCGGTACATCCTAGTTCGATTGGAACAGGCTGTGGATCCGGACAACTCCCCACCTCCATCATGTGACATTGGCCCTGGAAATGCCCGGGTTTCCCACAACGATAGCAGACCGGCCCAGGCCTTACTCCCACACCTGTGGCTCCAGAGTCACCAACCTGAGTGGTCCTCAGCCAGCTGGACCGTCTCATCCAGCGACGCCTGTCGGTGGCACTAGACCCATTCCGCCGTCCCCTCTGGTAGACGGGCAATGAACTGAACAATGTCGATGACTCCTTCTGCACCACGCTCCTCTGCCAGCAGCCATGGTCAGGCAGAGTGCTAGAGCTCTTGGACGAATGCAAATGGGCAGCCGCTCTCGCTGTAGCACAGGTCCAGATACTCCAGCAGATTCACCACCAGAAGCTGTTGGGCCATGAGCTAGGGTTCCCTGGAGAGTGTTGGCAGCACGCGGCCCGCCCATCGACATCGGGCCAGCCCCATGCTGTGGCTGTGCACTTGAACAACCCAAGGAAGGCTTCTGGTTCATTCTGTGGTCCCTTCTTGGCCAGTGTGATGTGGGCCGGGCTGGAGGTGGTAGCTGGGGCCACTGCTGGAGCACCAGCTGGCTTTAGATTTTTTTCAAAATATTCTAATCGAGATTGTATATGTTTTTATATATGCATATTTAATTTTTAATTAAAACATCCATAAATGCTAATTTAAAGTTTAAACCAATACGAAGGAAAAAAAAAAACCAGCCTTCTTAACTTGATAAACACCTCCTACAGCCTGTGGTACTCCCAAACACTACGTTGTTGTGGGGCAACATTATTACCCACTGCACTATACTTATAGTCATACATGAATTTAAATCACACTCACGCTACATAATTTAAACTAGTAGATCAGAAGATTAGTAGACTAAATTAAATTTAGTTTAAGCAATGAAATCACATTTCGAAGAGAAACTTAATATTTTATGTAAACTATACATAATTTTTCTCTTAATTTTGACTGAGCATAGTCTTTTTTTTCAGTGTACTTATGAGATAACAGGACTCTTTTTCGTTTGCTTAAAAGCACTGGTGCTTCAAACTTCAGAAAGTTACCCAACTTAAAATATGAAATACTATTGAACCAATCCAAAAGTAAAACTTTAACACAAATTGCAAAATTGCTGAATCTAGATACCTGTATTTAGCTTTATAAATAACTTTATGTCTCAGTCTGTGTAGTCTACTCCTATGGTTGTCGCAGCTAACCTAGCTAGCTAGAAATTACCATAGCTATCATAAACCAGCATGACTCTAAAGCTTTAGCTAGCTAGGTAACAACAGCTAGTGTAAACATAATGCCACACAAAGTCTAAGTTAATATGAATGATTCTATACAATGCTCTGAAACATCAAAACTGCTTGCATTTAGACAAATGTCTTTATATAAGCGTGTTTCATATTATTACTCTGTCCTAACTAGCTAGCTAGTAACCACAGTCCCCATAACACAAAACAGCATGGTTCTTAAACTGTGGCTAGCATTATTACAGCAAACGTAAACTAGGTTGGCTAAAGTTACCTATGTTACTACTTAGCTAGCTAAGATGTCATGTAGCATGTAAGGGACATGATCTAAAACACAAAGGTTACCTAGATAGGTGTCAAAATCTCTCTACAGTCTTCAAATGTTGGATGTAAAAAATTGCAGAGCCAGATAATGGAACACGAAAGAAGTGTAGCCGCAATGCTCAAATTCAATATGTGCAGACCAATCAGAAAACGTCTCCAGGTTACGTATGTAACCATGGTTCCCCGAGGGAACGAGACGCTGCATCACGAAACGCTATGGGAACGCCCCTGCGTGACCGCACTCTGAATCACGTGTCTAATCCGTCCAATGGATGGGCGAGACTTCACGGGCGGGGTGACGTAGCGACCCAGAAGCATAAAAGCCCGAGCGGCGAGCCCCATGTTAGCTTACTGGAAAATGAAGCAAGCGCCACAGGGACGCCGGAAGTGTGGCACCGAGATGCAGGGTCTCGTTCCCTCGGGGAACCATGGTTACATACGTAACCTGGAGACGTTCCCCTTCAGGAACTCGAGCTGTGTCACGAAACGCTATGGGAACGAATATAGCCACGCCGCCAGACTTACAAGTCCCTGCCTCCAGGAGGAGGCAAGCCTAAGGCACAAGGACAGAGGAGCCGGGAGTGGCTCGCGTATCCAGGTCATAAAACCTGGCAAAGATCAGGGGCGTGGACCATCCCGCCGCATTGCAGATGTCCTGTAAAGACACACCTGCCAGAAAGGCCTTAGAGGCTGCCACCGCTCGAGTAGAGTGAGCCTTGACCCCCAGGGGACTGGGGAGACCAGAGGACTCGAAAGCCAGAGAAATGGATTCTACAATCCACTGGCTGAGGGTCTGCTTAGAAGCAGGAAAACCCCTCTTAGGGGGACCAAAGCACACAAGCAATTGGCCCGCCTTTCTCCACAGGGCAGTTCTGTGGACGTACTGGACACGTACAATTGAGCTTCCGATGGTCGGGCTCCCTGAAGGGAGGAGGACAGAAAGCCTGCAGCACGACCGGCCGTGGTGACGAGGAGGGGACTTTCGGTACGTACCCCGCTCGGGGGTACGAGAACTTTTTGGCCAACCCAGGCGCAAAGTCTAAATAGGAAGGGGCCACAGAGAGGGCCTGAAGATCCCCCACTCTCCTAAGAGAGGAAATTGCCAAGAGAAAGGCAGTTTTCAACGTCAGAAGACGGTCTGAAATCTCCTCAATGGGCTCAAAGGGCCCGGCCAGAACGGGGCTACTAACAGTAGGCGAATTCCGTCCCGGCGCACTCTCTCCAGAACTCCCGGGAGCAGAGCGACCAGAAGAAAGGCGTACAGACGCAGCCTCGGCCACGGCTGTACCATGGCATCCAGTCCAAGAGGAGCTGGATGAGTCAGAGAGAACCAAAGGGGACAGTGCGACGTCTCCTGCGTCGCAAACAGATCCACCTGGGCTCTGCCAAACATACGCCATATGAGCTCGACCACCTCGTGGTGGAGTCTCCATTCCCCAGGCACCGGCCCCTGCCTCGACAGGAGTCCGCTCCCACGTTGAGATAACCAGGGATGTAGGCTGCTCTCAATGAGAGGAGCTTCCCTTGGGACCACACAAGGATCTGGCGCGCCAGCCTGTAAAGGGGGCATAATGTTGATGTAAGAGACCACCGTCGTGTTGTGAGTGCGCACCAACACGTGGTGGCCTCTTAGGTCTGGGAGAAAGTGTTTCAGAGCCAGAAATATGGCCAGCATCTCCAGGCAGTTGATGTGCCAAGTGAGATGGTGGCCGCTCCACAGATCACGGGCAGGACGGCCACTCATGACCGCTCCCCATTCGGTGAGGGACGCATCCGTCGCTAGCACTACGCGACCGCTGTGAGGACCGACTCGATCCGAGCAGGAGACAAACGTGCCTGCATCGTGGTCGAATCCCACACTACGCCTAGATAAGCGGTTCTCTGAGCTGGAGAAAGCACGCTTTTCTTGGCGTTTAGTCTTAACCCCAGTTCCTTCATATGGGCAAGAACGACATCTCGATGCCGAGCCGCCATCTGCTCTGAATGAGCTAAAATCAACCAGTCGTCGATGTAATTCAGCATGCGGATGCCCTGTAGTCGCATAGGAGCCAAGGCAGCATCCACGCACTTTGTGAAGGTGCGGGGTGAGAGTGCTAGGCCGAAGGGAAGAACCCGATACTGGTAAGCTTCGCCCCCGAAAGCGAACCTCAGGAACTTCCTGTGTGGGGGAAGGATGGAGATGTGGAAATACGCATCTTTTAGGTCGATCGTGACAAACCAGTCCTAGGACCTGATCTGAGACACGACCTGAGTGACCGTAAGCATCCTGAACTTCAGTCGTGCGACTGAGAGGTTCAATTGCCGCAAGTCCAAAATGAGACGCAGCCCTCCCCCCTTCTTGGGAACAATGAAGTACCGGCTGTAGAACCCAGACTCTCTGTCTTGAGGAGGGACCACCTCGATGGCCTCCTTCCTCAGGAGAGTGTGTACTTCCTGCTCCAATACCAGAGCCTGCTCGGGACCCACTACAGTGGGAAGAACCCCAGAAAAACGAGGCGGAGGCGAGCCGAACTGAATTCGGTAGCCTCTTTCTACAGTACGCAGGACCCAATGAGACACATTCGGCAGAAGTTTCCACGCTGCCAGAAAGCTCACTAAGGGAATCAGTCTCTCGAGACTGACCTCTGGTGCAATAGAAGCGGTTAGCTAGGTGCCCTGAGGCAGCGAACCGACAGGGGGTAAATGAACTAACCGCTGCGAAGGCCTCAGAAGAGGCCGCGAGCCTCCCAGACCCGCTACGTTGCCGGCCGAGAACTGGGAGAGGCGCTCGCCGGGGACCGCTGCGCCCTGAAGCACCATAGGTGGCAGGGTTGGCAGATCGACCTCCTGAGGGCACTGGGGGGACCCGGGCACCGTGAGATGAGGTGTACGCCGCGTACAGCGTCGCCAAACAGGCCCGAGGGAGTAAGCGGGGCGTCCATGAGCACGACCCTGTCCTTCTCTTTCATATCGGACAGGGACAGCCAGAGATGCCTCTCCGTCGCCACCAGGATTGCCATAGACCGACCGATAGCACGGGCGGTCTCCTTGGTAGCGCGGAGGGACAGATCAGCAGCCCGCCTGAGCTCCGCTACCTGCTCAGATGTCATCTTCCCGTGCTCATCCAGCTCTTTAAGCAGGTCGGCCTGGTACGCCTGTAACACCGCCATGGTGTGCAGACACGCACCAGCCTGACCTGCTGCCGTGTACGCCTTGCCTACCAGCGCTGAGGTGGTCTGCAGTGGCTTGGTAGGCAACGCCGGAGCCTTCAGGGACGATGCAGCAGCAGGGGACAGATAGCTGGCTAGCGTCTGTTCAACCCTGGGCATCGCCCTGTAACCGGAGTAGTCCAGCCCCACCACATTAGCATAATGGGAGGAAGTGGGACTGAACAACCAGGCTGAAAAGGGCCTATTCCAGGACCTCCACACCTCAGTGTGGAGGTCTGGAAAAAAGGGCAGGCTCCGGGGCGGAGGTGGCGGCCTACTGCGCAAAAAGCGCTCATCTAGCTTGGAGTACTGAGGCTCAGGCCGTGTCTCAGCGGGCCAGTCAATGCTCAGCTTAGCGACTGCCCGCGTAACCACCTCGAGCAGCTCCTCGTATTGAGGAGACTGCGGCTCTGGGTCGACGCTCTCCACATCGACCTCCTCGGAGGACGATAGGCGGAGCGCCGAGTCTGCTCCCCGGGGGGAAGAAACCGCAGAGCGTGCTTCCGAACCCAGGGAGGGGAAAGTGGACCTGGAGGGTGAGGAAGGAGAAAGGGACGGGCCCGTCTCCATTCCCTCCGCCAGGTCCATCTGCGAGCCCCACGAGCGCAACCGCCGCTCTGCCTCGGCAGAAGCGGGGCCGGCACCGCGAGGCGCGCTAGTGAGGGCTCCCTCCTCAAAGAGAGCCCAACGGGAGCGGAGAGTACGCAGCGGTAAACGCTCACAATGTGCGCAGCCGGCTCCCTCGAGAGCCGACTGAGTGTGCTCCGCTCCCAAACAGGCAACGCACAGACTGTGTGTATCCCCGCCCGTAATATATCGCGGACAGGGAGGAACACACAGCCTGAAGCACTGCCCGCTCTCGCCCTTAGATTTGTCTTTGGCTTTTGGCATGCCGCCGACAAAACACAAAATAGACAGACAATAGACAAACAATAGACATAGAGCGCTTGCTGAAAACAGGAAGCTAACGCAGGGCTTGCCGCTCGGGCTTTTATGCTTCCGGGTCGCCACGTCACCCTGCCCGTGACGTCTCGCCCATCCATTGGACGAATTAGACACGTGATTCAGAGCGCGGTCACGCGGGGGCGTTCCCATAGCGTTTCGTGACGCAGCTCGAGTTCCTGAAGGGGAACAGCATTTTTTTATATATATATATATATATATATATATATATATATATATATATATACATACATAAACAAGAAACTAAAGTGATTTATTGAATGAAAGCACAGAAACGCAGAAACGTTTGAACAACCAATTTAGAAAATGGGCACCAGCAAAGTCTTAAAAGTTTTTATGTGCTAGTGTTTAATGTTTAAAGTTAGCTATCATTTGTAAAATGAATGACATCAGAAAATAACCCCATTCAAAACACACCCATTGCGACATATCAGAAAACTAAAATTGAATTTTTAGGTTATACAGATGTCTTATGTGAATCATAAGTACTGTAGAAAAGCAAATGAACTTAAATTTCTGAATCTGATAACAGCAATTGGCAGGGTTTTTTATTTTTCATTTACCCTTAATTGCTGTAGTTCTACAGGTCAGACATTTTCTGTAGTTCTACATGTATTTTCCAATTAAAAAAAAAAAAAAAAAAAAAAAAATCATGTAAGATGTACAGCATTTTGACTGTGAAAGCACTTTTTTTTTTTTTTAATAATTTTGTAGCTAAATAAACATGACCACTACCACGATCTTACTGGTGAAACTAATGTTAGGTTTAAGTGTAATTAAGTAATTAGGCATATTAGTAATTTACTATGATTTGTGATGGTTTAATTTTTTCATCTTTTTTTTTTTTTTTTTTGTATCTCAGGAACAGACAGAATCTACTAAAAAGGGCGACAGAGGCGAACACAGAGGCGACCAAATGAGACGGTCTAACCTGCCCGAAGACGCGGAAGTAGATCGAGGATCCTAAAAAGATGTTGCCAAAATAAATACATGCGCGTGCGCGCCGCACACACCGAGCACTACGCTCTTCCGTTTAATAAAGGTATTTTAATTAACATCACCTTGTCTGTCTTTTTAAAATTAATTTAAATAATCTCAGAACTGTTACCAAAAAAGTATTGTACACAAGACATGAAAAATTATAGAACACTTCAAAAAAAAAAAAAAAAAACGACCAATAGGATAAAATATCACTGGAAGAAACAAAAAGACATTAGCTGCCATTGTGAACATGACTACAGCAGACAGGACATTCTAAAACGCCTAACGTGGCTTAATGTACTAAAACAACGACCAGGGAAAACCATTTTTCTCTCACATTTCTCTTGTCATAAACACTATCTACTGCTAAGACAACAGCATCGTAATACAAGGTGAAAGACAATATTTTCACGTTAAGCTCCCCCATAGAAAACCGTGATAAAGAAATGTACAAGCAAGCAGATGAACCCAGAATCTGAACGCAACGCGCTCAATTGCACATTAAACGCTTTCTTTATAACGATGTTTTATGGGAGAAAAACACTTAACGTCAAACTTTGCGCGTTGCGTTCATCTGGGCTCATCTGCTTAGTATGTTTTATTAATAAGGTGTATATTGAATTTGGTCTTTTAATAGCACTGTCTTAATCCATAAAGCCACATTAAGCGTTTTCTTTATAACGGTTTTCTATGGGAAAACGCTTAACGTGAAAATATTGTCTATGTTAAGCGTTTTTCACATTAAGCGTTTGCAGACAGTAGGATTTAAGTGGTAATTTTGCATGTTAACTGTTCAGTACAGTTGTAGTTTGTACAGTAGTTGTTACAAAAAAGAAAACAAACAAAAAAGACATTTTCTCACATGCCGTCCATTTCTTTCCCGACCAAAACCAACTGAACACACACACACACACACACACACTACGTCGTAAACTTCCGTGGAGGACTAGATGGTAACTTTAACATGGAACGCTGACCAATCCAAAAGCGCGTCTGCGGAACGGCGCATGCGCAGTGTGCGTTCTCCCTGCTCCTCTGGTTTCTCCTTCAGTGTGTCCTCTCACCACCGTCCAGAAGGGAAGCGCGAAGTAGGAGCGGTACAACGGAATATACGGTGAGCTATCTCGCCTTTGCATGCATGTCACTTGGGACATTTGTTTGTGTTAATATGTGTGTGTTAATAGCCCAATGCTTCTCTCAAGATTTGTGATTAAGTGTACAGGTGCAGAATGTAAATCAGTGCAGGCTGTGTTGCAGGCAGGCAGTGCAGGCTGTGTTGGGTGCTGATAGCGAAGGCCGCACCTTTCCCATAACATTTCAAGCTGTGCGTACTTGAAATCTTTCGCTGCAGTCGAGCTGTCTGTTGGTACAGTAAGGTGATTTACACAAAGCACAGTTAAGACAATTCATCACCGTGGGCTGGACTTTATTATTTAAGTGCATTTTGCCTCTGAGACATGATTAGAAGCGTATATTGTGTGCTTAATGTCAAGGCCTGGAAGAGCTGTTGTGCACACTGCAGTCGGGAATTTCTGCACCTCTGCACCAGCGGTTAACGGAGTCCCTCGCTTTCTGATGTGTGCATTACTGAGCATATAAACACAGCGTATCTTGAGAACTGAAGTTAGGCTTGTGTTATGTAACTATATTAGTAAGAATGGAGTAACTGCACATCCAATGCAATTTGTTTATACATTCTTAATTTCTTTGTGTCCATTACTACTCCTGTGTATCGTTCACCTATTCTACAATTCTGTACTTTTACCAGTAGATGGCATGCGAGTGTTCTAATTAGTAGTTAAACTTGGGTAGCAGAAAAATCATAGCTGCCATTCACTTCCATTGTGCGGTTTTAAAGGCTTTTTTTGGGGGGGGGGGAGGGGGGGGTTGAAATGGGAGTTGCCATCTTGTAAATCTGGAGCCAGCGTCTGCGCAGTAGGGGGAAGAAAAATATAATATGTGTGGGCGAGAGGTGGACCCACTGTCCATGCGGCCGTGTCTGCAGCGCATAAGGAAAAATATAGGGGGATATCAGGGTCAACTGAACTTGTAAAACTTGCCATCTGTACCTTACAGTAAGAGGAGAGTGGGTGGGGATAAAAACTGTACTGCAGCCAGCCACTAGAGGGTCTCAGAGACATTTTGGCTTCACTTTTGAATCCCTGTAATGACGTCCACGCGTATATTCAGTCATTGGATTTGCAACACTACTTCCAAGTATTGCCCAGCAATGCTGTTTTTCATAGCTGGCAGAACGGCAACGTTGCATTTAGTCAGTGAATAACAATTATTCTAGCACTAATGGTGATTTTCTTGTAGAATCTATGTAAAAAGTCTATTCCTGATACTATTATGATCACATTGTGTCATCCAGAGCAAGTATGGCAAGGGAGCGTCAGTGGCCTTTAAGTTTCCTTGGTATGAGTGTGCCTTCAGAACTAGCTAGCTAGGTTAGCAGTGTCAGGGAAAGTAACCTTTACTGTGAGATATGAGCACATATGATTTATTTGGCAGTTAGGCAGTGATGTTACATTATACCATTCCTTGTGTAACAGAGTTATGAATATACAGTTGAGGTCAAATGTTTATATAGATCTAGGCTAAAGACATTGAAACTTATTTCCACAACTCCACACATTTCATGTTACTATATGCTTCCTGTGTTAAGTCAACTAGGGTATTTATTTTCCTAAGAGGCAATTTCAAAATAACAGTTAAGAGTTACTTAAACTTTTATTAATCATATCAGCTTTTCAGTGGGTGATATGTTTGTTAGTATGTGGGGGCATTGCCATGTAATTGCTCGACTTGACTCAAGCACTTGGGATAGCCTCCCACAAGCTTCTCACAATACTTTGCCAGAATTTTCGCCCATTCCTCCTGACAGAACTGGTGTAACTCAGTCAGGTTTTTTGGCCTCCTGAGATTTAGTTTTTCAGTTCAGTTCACAAATGCTCTGTGGGGAGTCAGGTCAGGGCTTTGTGATGGCCACTCATATACATTCACTTTGTTGCCTTTAAGCCATTTTGTTACAATTTTGGGCCCAGTTATGACCACATTTAAATTTTTTGACCTAAGTCTTGATCTGTATTCAGCATTTCTAGATAATCCTCTTTCTTCATGAAAGAAAATTATCTATTTCTATTTTCTGAAGTGCACCAGTCCCTTTTCCAGGAAAAGACCCCCACAGCATGATGCAGTCAACTCCTTGCTTCACAGGTTGGATCATGTTTGTAGGAGTAAAAGCCTCACCTTTTTTCCTCCATACATATTGCCGATCATTATGGTCAAACAGTTACATTTTTGTTTTGTGTGACCAGACAGCACTCCTCCAAAAGGCTAGGTCTTTGTCCTGCTAACCACCTGCAAACTTTACTCTAGCTTTTTTATGCCGGTCTTGGAGTAGGGGCTACTACCTTGCATGACAGACTTTCAGGATGTGGCAGTGTAGTGGATGTATATAATTTGGTACTTGATGCTTCCAACACCAGTTCCTTTGTTGTTGTGCAAGTCAGTTGAACCTTTTAGGCTAAAGTTCATTCATCCCTGCGAGTTAATTTGTGCCTCCTTCATGGACGATGAAGTGTCTATGTGGTACAGATGTTCGTGGTACCTTCAGTTGTTTGGACATTGCTCCTTGGGATGAACCAGACTTTTGGGGGTCCACAAGGTTAGCTGAGTTGCTTGGATTCTCCTATGGCATCAAGGGCAAAATATCACTGATTCTAAAAATAGGACCTTAAACACAGCTACATGTGCCCTCCCAGTTAAATTCTAATTATGACAATTGGCCAATCAGAGGCTTCTAAAAGTGATTATGTAAATTTATGGAATCTTCCAGACTTTAAAGAGACAGTCAACTTCGTGTACATTTTTGACCCCCTGGAATTCTGATATAATAAATTAAAGATGAAATAAATCTGTCGCTAATCATTGGTTTTACATTACCTTTGCTGTGAACAACATACTGTAGATGCCCTAATTGACTTGCCAAAAGAAATGAATGGAGACATGAAATGTGTGGAGTTTTGAAAAAAATAATATAGTTTATCTTTACCCTAGGCATATGTAAACTTTGGCTCAAATAAACTTTTTTTCAGATGTTTGTATAATTACACATAATGTCACGTGTCAATGTGAGCCTGATGAGTTGCTGCATATGCCATCTTATTGTGATGCCTGATTCTCCTCCTGCTCCTTTATATCCTCCCCCCGACCCCCAAATGTACATAAGTACACTTGTAGGTTGAATATTATATTCAATTCAATTGAATTCTGCTAGAGCTGGTAGCAGGCAGGCATTTAGGCATGTTCAGCATCAAAAACATGCCTAGGTAATTAAATTTTTATACCAGAGTAATCAAATTTTACATGTTCATATCTTCTTGTCAGATCCAGTCTGCTACTTAATTTAGCAAATTCACTCAAAACTTAATGTGAATGTCCCTATTTTTTCATAAAACTTCCACTGACTTCATGCCATTCATTAATTCTGATTTGGCCCCATGCAGCTTATAACTCGTACCTTGAAATAGGCTTATACATTTTTTCCCTGCTGATGATAAATGATTTATTCATCCAGTACTGTTAGCCTAAAAAAGACAAGAAAACGAGCATTTCAATGTCAGCAAAGTAGGGGAGGGCATAATTATATTACCAGCTCTGCAGTCGGAAACTGCAGCAATTGCAAAAATTCAGGTGGATGTGGGGTTTCGAAGTGACTCTGTGATGCAGTAGTGTTCAGTAAACAGTTTAGATATTGATATGTTTGATATAATCTTTTTACAACTTCATTGCCTAATGTACACATGGCTGACATTTTCGAAGTTGATCTGCTGCTCAGTGTCACCGTTAAAGTAAGAAGTAGTGGATTTAATCATTTTCTAATTGCTATTTATATTATTTAAGTGTTCGACACTTGATTTGACACTTTCTTGTAGGTCTGGTAATATAATGTAATTGGCGATAAAACGTCCCTGGAAAGCATAGTGTAGGTCCATGCATCCACAGATAGGGGTCGCACCTTTATTATAGGTACATTTACAGCAACCAGAACTACGTAAGACGAGTATACATCACCCCTGCGAAAAATCAAAAGGACTTCACCAGCCTTTGTTGACACTCTCTGGGCCCAGCAGGCAATTTTAATGGTAAGTGAAACCACTGCTTTCAACCACTGCTCCTTGAGTTATAAAGCCGACTGAACTTGATCAGGAAGTGAATCCACGGAAGGATCAACCTGCAAAATGCATGTGAAGACAAACTAAAACATGCTGCATCACCATTCATCAGCACCTAACACTGCACTAGGACAACTCCTTCAAAGGCCGCAATCAGCGTTCATTCACACAGATGCTTCAACAGCTCGAGTTGCATTCTTCTCATGCTCATGACGAACTAAAAACAACTCCTAGACTGTACATCTGTACTGTACATTTTAGGATAGTGTTCACTATAATTTCTTTCACAGTTTTATTGTGGTGAATCTGCAAACTGTTTGTTAAAATCAGTAGTCTTTTAAACAATGGGAATCGTGCGATACGAATCTCCTTCCTTCTCTCTTTGATCTCTCTCTCTCTTATCTTTGCATTTGAGCTCACTCTGTGCTTACTAACATGGTCACGCAGTCAGTGAACTCCGTTTATGTCAAGTAAAAATAAGATCCAGATTCTGTAGCGTTATTACCATTAGTGCACTTTGGAACTTACTTTGTCATCGGAAATATTTTTATAGTTTCTATCACTGGCCATCCACCATGTGCATGTTTTTTAAAGTCCCTGCCATATTTCTATTCCCTGTTGTTGTCCTTGTTTCATATACCAGGAAGCGTGGCCATGTATCTCACATGGTTCATGTTTATAAGCAGAGTACGAATGCACACACAGACGCTTAAGCTCTAGAGCAGAGTGCATATCCACACACACACACACACAGACACACGCTCTCTCTTTCCCTTATGCACATACATGCACATATTCCTTTGTCTGTCTCTATTTAGAATTAGGTTCATGGTTAATAGTTAATTGGTGTTTATTGTTTTCTGTTTCAATAATTGCTATATTATTGAACATCTCATTGCCTTGTTGTGGCTATTACTTTGATACTGCGAGAAGCCAAACTATTCAGAACTAGGCCTTCAGAAACCAAGTCATTGATTTTTATTGTTCTCAACTAAAACTGAGGTTTTAATAATTTTGACTTTTATTTAACGGTTTGTAATTTTTAATTTTGAATTAAAATTCTAAACATGAAAAGGGGATATTCTATGAGACTGATTAACTAAGGAGACTGATTTAATGAGGCTGATCATTTCATGAGACTGAATAATTAAATTTACAGTGAAGCACTACACTCACTGAGCACTTTATTGCACACACCATTCTGAGTAAACTCTAGAGACTTTTGTGTGAGAAAATCCCAGGACAGTTATGGAAGTTATAGAAATACTCAAATCAACCAAACTCAGCCTAGAGATGACAAAAGAATGAACTAGTTTTTCTGCATCTTGTAGTGATATATTTTTTTTTATCTTGGCATTATTTCTGAGATGGAAGAAGATTATCCTAGTAATATTATCTACATGAGCTTCAAATGAGAGACTGGAGTCAATAATCACACCAAGGCCTTTTACTCTTTCACATGATACAACTGAAAGGCCATCCAGAGCTACTCTATAATCACAAAGCTTGCTTATAGCTTATTGCCTGAGGTCCTAGTTGAAATACTTCTGTCCTTTTAGCATTAAATAGGAGGAAGTTATTCAACATATGTCTAATATCCTTTACACAATCCTCAACTTTATTAAGCTGGTGTCTTGTCATCTGGCTTTGCTGAAAAATATAGCTGTGTGTCATCAGTATAGCAGTGGAAACTAATACCATGTTTATGAATAATTGTACCTAGGGGTAGCATAGAGAGAGCCATTGGCTTATAGTTAGACAGCAGACAAAGGTCAAGGTCAGGTTTTTTTTTTAAATTAAGGGTTTGTTAACTGCTACTTTAAAGGATTTAGGTACATAACCAATGTTTGAGGAAATGTATAGGTAGGGGCCCTAGTACACAAGTTGATGATTTTGAAAAGGAAATTAGCAAAGTTACTTTAGTCTGCCGGATGGGAGCAAAAGATTCTAATTGCTCTGTTGACGTGGTTAAATTGTTTTCTGCATAGTTATCAAATTGTCTCACTTTAAATTAGTATTCAATTTTTGCCTGATATTTTCAATTTTGTCAACTTTGTTAACTTATTTATCTTTCTATTAAATAAGAATCTAGGATTATTTTTGTTATCTTGTATTAGAATGGAGAGATATGCTGATCTAGCAGCACTAAGAGCCTTTCTGTAGCTAAGAAGGCTCTCTTTCCATACAATTTTGAATACTACCAATGTAGTTTGGTGCCATTTATGTTCCAAGTTTTGAGTGTGATCATTATACCAGTGTGCTACTCTTTTCTCTGTAATTATTTTTCTTATAGGTTACATTATTTAAAGTGTAGTGGAAAATTGACTCTAAGCATTCAGTCGCCTGATCGGGTTCTGTGGCGTCAGACGGTGAACCAATCCCTGGAAGATTTTCAATAAAACTATGTATAGTAGTTGACGTGATTGTATGCATAACATAGTAGTGAAGTGCCTATATTATGATTAAAACACATTTTAAATGAGATGAGGTAATGATATGCGATTGCTTCAGTCTGGAGAACTGTGACTGTATTTTCTATATTTAATCCAAATATCAGTATTAAATCAAGAGTGTGTTTGCCAAATTGAGTGGGTCCTATTATGTTCTGATTAACCCCTACTGAGTCTAGAATGGACACAAACGCTCAGAGTATCTTAGAGATTATCAAATTGAATATAAAAGTCTTCACCCATTTGCTTTGTCTATAGATACAACTAGGTTTGAGATGAAATCAGCAAATTGATATAGAAATTCAGAATACGGCCCACACCCCTAGGGGGCCTTTAATTTTCGAGAGCTCACACTAAATATGTTAAACAAAGTACGTCTGAGTTCATTTTAAATCCACCTCTGTCCAGTTGAATGCTTGCACAATAAATATCTCTGACATTAGGAGGTCTCATAGCTAAAATGGCATATTAAATCAGTCTTGTTGTCATGAAGACCAAGGAACTACTCATGAAGCTTTGAGATGAAGATGTTAGGATGAAAAAAGATTAAAGAGAAGGTTATTAAACTTCTGCAAAGTTCTGAAACTTATTAGGCGCACTGTGAAATTCATTATAACAAAATGTGGAAAAAACATGGCACAACCCAAACACTACCAAGATCAGGCTAATTTGAAGGGGTTACAGAGCTCCCTGACTGAAATAGGAGAACCTTTGCACACATCAACAATATCATCAGCTAGGCCTGTGGCGATAATTATTGCCCATTGTGTTTATATGTGTGTTTGTTTACATAAGGATGAATGTCACCAACATTTTAGCCATTCACGCTGCTTCTGTTCTCTCGTCTGCACTAGGGCTGTCAAATTAAAATTTAAGCTTTGAAAATTTTTTAATTTAAGATAAAAATGCACATTCGAATACAAAAACTGTGTATGCGACTTTAAGATGTGTAGCAAGCACTAGCACTGATATTAATTAAAGCATACTGTTGAAATAATGACACAAAAGATATTAACAATGCGCTAACTATGTTTTCTGAAGAAGAAAAATCTAGAGGATAGTTTCAAAATGTGTTTCAAATAACCCAGTCATAATCAATAATGTTTTGGATTGACCAGCTTAAGCTGCGTGAGCTGAAGTTGAACAGTGTATGAACCGCGATAAACTGAAGCGCTTTACTAGTAGGGTAATTAACTCACCTAAATGCATCATATACTCATAAGAGATTAATCAGACATATAAACTTAAGCGTAATATTACAACTTGCTTCTGCACAAGATGATGCAAATTCAACAAAGTGAACTTGAACTCAAGTAACGCACTAGGTAGAATGGTAAATCATGCTGTGAATACGCTCTTTCTGTAACAGCACAACAAAACACAGACAATAAATAACTACAGCATAAAGAAAGTTTCCAAACAAGTGCTTTGTGTTATGTCCAGAGACACTCTAAAAGGAAGAGTCCTAAACTGACTTTGTCAAACACATTATTTTGTTCTGCTAGTGTGTTAATTGTTACTTATAGCTAATATGTTGTTGCTTTTCACTTTTTGTTAACAAAGGACCTAACCATTGAGAAACTGGATTGGCAATATATTGCCTGTTAAGGAATGAAAGACTCTATACTTCTGTGCGAAATGTTTAATATTTAGTGTAATTTTTTTAATGGGGCCCAAAAGTCCATTTTATTTTTTGTTTTGGTTGTGTGGGTTTTATTTATTTATTTATTTATTCAGGATATACATTTTTTTTTTTTGACATTCCAATTCCAATGTCTGAATATTCTTAAGAATTAAAAAGTTCAGTGCTCTTTGAAAGGGTGTACTTGCATTATTATGCTATTATATTATTGTTATATTGTTATATTGTTATATATGGAATAAAATGGTCTTAAAGTGGCAGTATCATTTATCGCAATTATTTCTGGGATGATATATCATCCAACTAAAGTAGTTATCGTGACAGGCCTATCATCAGCTCTTCACTGATCTGGCCTCTGTGGGAGGGTGGCCAGAAGGAAGGAAAATCTGAGAACTTTTGGAAAACAATTTTGTGGTCTGAAGAGATAAAGTTGAGCCATTTGGTCTAAAGGCAAAGCATAATGTTTGACGCAAACCAATACAACCCAATACACAGATAACACCGTTCCTGTGAACAGCCATGGTGGTAGTATCATGCTCTAGGGTTGCTTTTCAGCAAGAGGAACTGGCAAGCTTGTTGCCATCACAGGCAATATGAATGGATCCAAATATAAGCAAAATGTTGAGGTGAACATATGAGAGAGCTGGACATGGCTGTAGAAGATCCTTAACCCATCAGCAGGACCGGTATCTGCTCTTTTGTGTAAGGAGGAACAGGATAAGCACTGCCAGAGCCCTACAAAATGACCTCCAGCAGGCCACTGGTGTGAATGCCTCTGACCAAACTATTAGAAACAGACTTCATGAGGGTGGCCTGAGGGCCCGACGTCCACTCCCTGTGCTCACTGCCCGGCACTGTGGAGCTCGATTGGGATTTGCCATTGAACACCAGAATTGGCAAGTCCGCCACTGGCGCCCTGTGCTTTTCACAGATTAGAGCAGGTTCACCCTGAGCACATGTGACAGACGTGAAAGGGTCTGGAGAAGCCGTGGAGAACGTTATGCTGCCTGTAACATCATTCAGCATGACCGGTTTGGTGGTGGGTCAGTGATGGTCTGGGGAGGCATATCCTTGGAGGGACGCACAGACCTCTACAGGCTAGACAGTGGCACCCTGACTGGGTATCGGGATGAAATCCTTGGACCCATTTTCAGACCCTACGCTGGTGCAGTGGGTCCTGGGTTCCTCCTAGTGCACAACAATGCCCGGCCTCATGTGGCGAGAGTATGCAGGCAGTTCCTGGAGGATGAAGGAATTGATACCATTGAATGGCCCCATGCTCACCTGACCTAAATCCAATAGAACACCTCTGGGATATTATGTTTCGGTCCACAAAGCACAAGGAAAAAACTATAAAGGAATGGCTTGAAATCCAAAACAACTCAAATCTGGAACTGCTGCAGAAGGACTGTTCACACTGAGGGTGGTGAATACTTATCAGTTAAGGTGTTTTTAGACTTTTTTATTTTGAAATAATTATGAAGACATCTAAATACTTTATTGTTTCTGTAAAGAATCACTTTAAAAGGAACAGAAAAACTCCAATTCTGATGTGCTTAAATCTGATGTTGCAATGCAGCAAAAAAGGGGAAATAATCATTGGGAGTGAATACTTTCTGGAGACACTGTAAATCTAATGCATTAGTACTTCCTGTTAATCATAACACAGTAGATTTGACAAACCTTGCCTTGGGAAATACTTCCTGTGTTTGCAGTTATGTAATAGGTAAGTTAAGGTGTGTGTTAATGCTTGAGTGGTATGGGTATGGACCAAATAAGTGTCCTTTCTTTTTTTTCCTCTCTCTCTAGCTGGCATGGCAGTCCCCCCTGCATACTCTGACCTCGGGAAAGCCGCCAAAGATATATTTAGCAAAGGCTATGGTAATTGCAATTACACAAGCATGCACACATTTCACTGTAATGGTCCTAGACTGTAATCTCTGGAATCGCTGTGTACGTGAACTTTGTTCCCAGCCATACTCTTCCATTCATGTCTTTTTTGTTTGTTTGTTTGTTTGTTTGTTTTAATTCTTCAGGCTTTGGAACAGTTAAACTGGACCTCAAGACCAAGTCCCAGAGTGGAGTTGTGAGTTTCACTTCTGCCATCTTTCATTTTTATGTTATTTCTTTTTTGCACTGTTTTCATGCAATTCAGGAAAAGAGCAAGTACCTGCTACTTGTTCTACAAAATATTTTTATTACCCAAAACAAGACATGTTTTCTGTTCTAATCTAATGCATTTCCAGACATATAATCAATTAGTTTAGTGACTCATAGACTTTGGTCTGAAATGAATGTAAAAGAGAATGTGATTATCCTAGCTTGTTTCCCACTGCTGTATATTAGTGTTTTTATATATGATTATTCTATTTCCAGTCTTTTTCTTGTCTGTGTAAGTTAAGGTCATATTAAATCTAAGAAGGAGTGTTCAGTGTAATGCTGTCTCTCTTTGTGCTGCAAAGCTTTTAGGAATGTCAGTCCAGATTGTTTGTCTTCATGTGCATAGCTATGCTTCACCTGTATTCTAACTTTTAATATCTAATCTGCTTTTGTCCTGCTTGCTTTTTGGACATCACTGTCAGATGGTAAGACTGTGTTTACTCACTGGTACTATTGGGTTTATGTGACAGTACGTACATTCACCAACCACTTTATTAGGAACACCTGTACCCCTTTATCATTCATGCAATTATCCAATCAGCAAGTCATGTAGAAGCAGCGCAATGCACTTCACAATGTAGATACAGGTCAGGAGCTATAGTTAATGTACACATCAACATCAGAATGTGTAAAAATGTGATCTCAACCAGATTTAACTAATAGAAATGTAATTAATATAATTGTGGCGGCGGGGGATGGTCAAGTGCCAGTTTGTGAATGGAAGGTGGCGTCGTTAACATGAGTGGTAATGATGAGCCTGCACCTATGGATGATTGACTAACGAGGGCTCTGTGTTTGAGTGAGCGGCAGCGAGGAGATAAAGGAGAGAGACGAGAGCCACAAGAGAGAGAGCTGTGCTGAGCTGAACTGTGTCTGTTGATGTTGGTGTGTCTCGGGGTGAGACCGTAGGACAGAAAGCGCTGAAAATACACCAACAATGATGATATAAGCCCCTTTGAGTTGTCCCAAGCCTACCTCCCACGTCCTCATTCACACACAAACACGAGAGTGCCACACTGGAGCTGAAACCTGGGAGCACAAGAAACTGGGAGGTAGGCTTGGGGCAAAGCAAAAGGGCATTTATTGTTGCTTTTCTTCCCGGGCACACTTTTCAGCGCTTTCTATTCTACAGTCTCACCCCGAGACACACCAACATAAACACACACAATACAGTACGGTATAGTTCAGCTTAGCTCAGCTCTCTAATATGCGGCACTCATCTTTCTCCTTCATCTCTTCACCGCCACTCGCTAGAACACAGAGTTAGTGAATCATCGACGGGGCAGACTCATCCTTACCACTCACACTCCCGACTCCACCCTCCCTTCACAAACCGGCACTTGACTACGCCCTGCTGCTACAATAATATTTACAAAACGGACAATCCATGGACAAAAAAACATCAAACTGTTCCTTTTCAGACACAACAGCAAGGCTGGGTTTTCAAAAGTAGCTAGATTCCACCTGATAACTGTCAGCTTGGCATCACTGGTCCCACAATGTTGTCCAGGATGCATTTTAATGTTGTCATATGCGTCTCTGACCACCTCCGAAAGTGGTTTGAAGGATCAGATCACGGTTGAAGACCAGGTGATCTTCATTTGTCTTCAACTGTCCAGTTTTGATGAGGCTGTGCCCATGATAGCCTCAGATTCCTGTTTTTGGTTGGCAGAAGTGGAATCCAGTTTGGTCTTTTGCTGTTGTAGCCCATCCACCTCAAGGTTCAATGTTTTGTGCAAGCTGATGCTTTTCTGCTCACCATGGTTGTAAATAGTGAGTATTTGCGTTACTATATCTTTCCTGGCAGCTCCGACCATTCTGGCCATTTTCAGCAAAAACAGTCAGTGTTTTTTGTTTTTTGCACCATTCTGTGTAAACTCTAGAGACTGTTGTGTGTGAAAATCTTAAATCAGCAGTTTCTGAAATAATCAAACCAGCCCTTCTGGTGCCAACATCCATGCCACAATCAAAGTCCCAGAGATCACACTTTTTCCCCATTCTGATGTTTGATGTAAATATTACCTGAAGGTCATGACTTGTATCTGCATGATTTTTTACATCGAGCTGCTGCCACATGATTGGCTGCTTAGATAACTGCATGAATGTGCAGTTATACAGCTGTTCCTAATAAAGTGGACGTTGAGTGTATATGGTTTTCATTGTTTTCACCTGAACACTACAATACCCAGGATGCAATACACCAATACATAATTTGAGCATTGAGAATCCCTACTATGATCCAGACCTTTGAGTGAGACACGTGACATCTCCTGAACACAGCGGTATAGTATTGTCAACATAGCGGGACTTTAGTGATTCTTAAATGCAAGCCAGAATTTGTTTTCTAAAACATCAGGTTGTGCATACTGTCGACCCGAACACGTTTCCAAGTCAACAGAAGTTTTTACAGGAAATTTGGAGGGATAATTCTATTCCAAGTTGCTCCATCTTTGCAGTGCCCATTTCATCTCAGCTAAGTAGCTAACTGTGAGTAAAATTGGCATGATAACTAAGGACTTAACATGCTTAGCATGCTAGTTAACCACCATGCCTTATATATAATTCTTTAACAAATCTGTATGTATTGATGTATCTCTGCATCAGTTGCGTTCTTACTGAGGAGTTGCCTGTAATGGACATTTCAATATTTAAATTTGTTCAGCTTACTAAATAGTTTATTGCATCTGTTTGGGCAGCACCTCAGCTTTCAGTGAAACGACGTCACTGATGTTATAATTGTAAAACAAAATGTAACGTGCCCACCAACAAAATTGTAAGCATCACGAGACTTGTATGCTTACATTAATTTCTCTCTAGCGTAAATGCTCAGAATTTCTATGAGATACACCGATTAGCCATAACATTAAAACCACTGACAGCTGCAGTGAATAACATTGATTATCTCATTACAGTGGCACTTGTCAAGGAGTGGGATGTATTAGGCAGCACGTGAACAGTCAGTTCTTGAAGTTGATTTGTTGGAAACATGGGCAAGCATGAGGATCTGAGCGAAGGGCCAAATTGTGATCCTGATATGCAGTGGTTAGTTACTTTCAAAAGTGGTCCAAGGAAGGACAACTGGTGAACTGGCACCCAAGGCTCATTGATGTGTGTGGGGAGCGAAGGCTAGCCCATCTGGTCCAATCGCACAGAAGAGCTACTGTAGCACAAATTGCTGAAAAAGTTAATGCTGGCTATGATAGAAAGGTGTCAGAACACACAGTGCATTGCAGCTGCGTCACTGAGGAGCCATGTGGGTCAGGCGGTATCTGCTGACGCAGGGATCCTTACAGTCTGGAACATGCAGCTGAAGGTACCTTGAAGGGAAAAAGCGAAAGCTTAACCTTAATTGTACCGTTGCCTCTCTCCTTGTCAGGCCAGCGATTCAGGACAGTTGTTTCTGTTAATGTCTTCTACCTCATGGGCCGAAGACTCAGAACATGATGTTTCTGTTAATGTCTCTTTCCTAGTCAGGTTAAAAACTCAGAACAAGGAGGTACCGATCGCGGAGGTACCTTTATCCCTTTCTCATAAGGAGGAGATTGTAATCTGGTTCCTTTCCATTCCAGCAACGTGATTGGCTATTGAGGCCAGAAGTGGCCACAGTGTAGCCTACCCTAGTGTGGAACTCATTTGCATATTGTAAAGTACACAGTTGGAGAAGTGTCTTTAAAGTTTGTCTATGCATTATTTCTTTTCCAAACCTCTTTCAGAATATTATAGGCCTTGGGCCTTGAGTCCAAACATGATAAGAAATGGTTGAACTATCACCTATGCATTCATTTCTGTGTTAGTAGGTCAGCTCATATGAGCTGTTGTCAACAATCATGTTTCAGTAACATAAACTGTTACATGAATGAAGTGGATGCGTCACAGTTTGTCACTTTTAAGGACTCAGAACATATTTATGAATGGATATGGATGGGTCTTTGTGGCCTTTCTTTGTTTTAGCCACTGCTGCTGCATCCAGAGGTCCTAAGGAATTTTTATGGCAGTGCTGGCCTAAACCTTAGGAATGAGTTGGGTGGTTAGTGTCAACCTGTTGTCCAATGAGGAGTCCTTCTTCATGCAGATGTGGGTGATGGGGGTCTCCTTCCCTGCCCTGCATGAGGTGTCTGGCAGTTGTCTTAGCAGCTTATATGATGATGTCAGGCATTTGTTTATGTTCATTCACTAAGATCCAATCACAATATGGCAAACCTTTCTCCACCCTGGCAGATAGAAAGGGGCCTTGTTATAAACTGGGCCCTGGAATGCCATCTTATGTTCACTACACACCATTTGAAAGTGTTGCTTTAGTGGAATAGCGCTGCCTGTCTTTTAGTGTTAATTCGTAATAATAAGTTGATAATGGATTTTAGCTAATATCAGTGCAATTCCTCAGATATATACCAAGTCAGATTATACCCTGTAGCACATTTCCTATGCGAATCACATCTCTTTCTAACCAGGTTAGAAATCTCTTTTTGTTTAGAAACACAAAAGTGGCTTCTACACCACCAACATTTTTTTTTTTTTTTTTTGGATATATAAGAGTGTGCAATGAGCAGTACAAACTGGAGGACTATAAAAGAGATTTGAAAGTGGAGTTACTGGGTCTTCTGCCAGAAAGTTTCTAAAGAAAATGGCAATTCTGTCTGTATTCAATGCAAAATGGACAAGCTCCATACCTGGAACAAAAGGAGCCAGATTGAGGTAGGAGAACTAGTTAATGTCTGCTAGCAAATGCATATCTTCACCTACGTACTAGCAAGATGTAAGTAAGGTAACTAACACAAAGGTAAAAAATCATGTAACATTGCTAGCTAACCCTTTGTGTTGTTGCTAACTTCAGTTATTTGGCTCAGTGTAATTTTGAAGGACCTCCATTTGCTCTCTGCTTACCTCATGTTGCTGTTCTCACTAGCACAGTTCTTCTGTATATTCTGGCTCGAACATGTATGGATCGCCAATTCTTAATTTATTAAGGCAAAACAAAGTCATTGTTTATTAGCAGTAGCCAGCTAGCTATCTCGCTTCCCTGAATATACCATTATCTAGCCCGAATCATATTAAATTAAAAACCTCCGGCTTCACTTGCGCAACATTATTTTTCCTGTACACAGACTCTAGTCTCAAATACATACCCTTTCTGTGTAAATAAACAACAAAAAAAGTGAATAATGTGCTTCCTTTTCATATCTGTATTCGTATTTGTTTAAGACGCATTATCTGTTCAATCTGAATAACATGTTCGTATTCAGGTTACATCTCTAGTGCCTGTACTTGTTTACACAAATGTTATCTCTTACTTGTTCACCTATAGGAGTTCTCAACTGGTGGATACAGTAGTACAGATACAGGAAAAAGTTCTGGTAATCTGGAGACTAAGTACAAAGTGAAGGAGCTAGGCCTGACCTTCAACCAGAAATGGAACACTGACAACACACTGACCACCGAGGTCACCTTGGAAGATCAGGTGAATTCCTCCTACATACAGGTCATTACAGCCCACACATAGCTCTCGAGTAAATGTTTATTACATATGGTACTTTTTTTGCTTGTCTCTGTGAAGCTGGCTAAGGGACTGAAGTTGGCTTTGGACACCTCCTTTGTGCCCAACACTGGGTGAGCTGGCATCTCATTTAACCATGCAATTTATGCTATTTAATACTGAACAACTTAATCTTGTCTAAAGTTAGTATTTTGCACTGAAAGTTAATTTTCTCCCAAATTGATCTCACTTCCTCACCAACACACACTATTCTACTTTCCTATAGGAAAAAGAGTGCTAAACTGAAGACAGGATATAAGCATGACTTTGTAAATGTGGGCTGCGATATTGATTTTGACCTTGCTGGGCCCACAATTCATGCAGCAGCAGTGGTTGGCTATGAGGGCTGGCTAGCTGGCTATCAGATGGCTTTCGACACTGCCAAGTCCAAACTGGCTCAGAATAACTTTGCTCTGGGATACAAAGCTGGTGACTTTCAGCTGCACACCAATGTGTGAGGAAACTGAAACATATTCATTCTAATACCACAATTAAAACATTTCATCTACTGGAACATATTTGTACTTTATAAATTGCCTACATGTACATACAATAAAAAAAAGATATAATCTAACTGTATTGCAGTAATGATGGTACTGAGTTTGGTGGCTCCATCTATCAGAAAGTGAATGACCAATTGGAGACGGCAGTAAATCTGGCCTGGACAGCAGGCAGCAACAACACCCGCTTTGGCATTGCTGCTAAATATCAACTGGACAAGGATGTGTCTATCTCTGTAAGACCTAAAATGCATCTGTTCCCTAAATACAGCAATCATTCTTACTAAATACAGCAGTACAGACCTTTTAGCCCCCACCATAAATCATTTTATATGCTTGTTGAGAAAATGTCTGTTTGCCGTAGATGTTAACTTGATTTAAATGATCCTCTGCAGGTGAAAGTAAACAATGCCAGTCTGGTTGGAGCTGGATACACACAGACTCTGCGGCCAGGTATGCTGTTCTGCAGTGTATGTCTAGGTGAAACCGACCTTTTCTGATGTCTTCACTAAGTTCACTCAGTTCGATACATTCTTTCTATCCCTGTTTCATCACTCTCCCACTAAGGTGTGAAGCTCACTCTCTCAGCCCTGATTGATGCAAAGAACTTAAATGCTGGTGGACACAAGGTGGGCCTGGGCTTTGAGCTGGAGGTATAACGATAAAGAGAGGAACAAGAAGACAAGGGGCATAGATTGAAACTAACAGCTGACAACATGACTGCCAGTGCCACAGGTGCGCCAAAATAAAAAAAAAAATGCTTCACCTCATTCCACTGGTTCTGTGCAAATTTGTTTAGTTTTTAAGGTTTTGCTACTTTGTCAGTATTCATCCTTTAATAAACAGGATTAGCACTCATGTGACCAATGCTGGTCCTGTGTTTCCATCGTGCCATCTCTTCTGTAAACAGGTATCACTCAGTGGACAGACATTGTTTTTAATTTCTTTTCATCCTTCCTTTTCAGAGTAAAGGTCCTAGGAGCAATTTTAAAACTACTTTTTTTTCACTGCACTGGGTTGTAAATCCTTCTGTTTCCCTTTTGAATAGAATTTCAATTTTCTGCAAATTCAAACTGTGATTAGTACTCCAAATTTTACTGGATCAGTCTCAAAATGTGATTTGCTGGTAAAAACTCTTACTGCTGGAAAAGGGATCAAGTAAGTTGTGAATATCATCTCCTCATTGTGTTGTGTGGAAAGTCAACTTATGGAGATGACAACAGATGCCTCTGTCCTTTTTCACTCACATTTATATAAATTACTTTGATTTAATTGCCATCAGACAGATAACTCTGTAATATCTGTATTTTTGTAGGAATTACAGACAAAGGATTCATTTGCTGTCTTTACCTTTTCTCACAGTTGCTTTACTCTGACTGTGCTGTGGTGAATGACTAGACTAAAAAATTAATAAAATTGGAGATTCCAATAAAAAGGTGTGTTGGTTCAAATCTCTGGACTGGTCGTCATCATAGAAAATAATAACCATTATAACCATGACCACAATCATTTGAATTTAACAGTTTAAAATATTAAGTATTAAAAAAATTAAGTATTAAAAAGTATTTTTAAAAATTATGGCCAGATAAAAGGTACCACATTCCCATAACTGATGTGTACAGAATATGCACATAAATCTGATTTTTACATAATAATCATGTGTAATATAAAGTATAGTTACAAAATCTGCTGTTGCCTACACTGAGTACAGTTTTCTACTCCTCACTACACACACATTTATATATACTGCTGGAACTGAAGCTGAAGCTGTATAATATCATGAGAGATCCTGGCTTCCATTCAACCATGTCCATTCCTGCAGCACCTGAAAGAACAAATGAGATGATAAAAATTAATGGACAGTCTGCATTTATTATGGATTATGTCCACAACCATGGAGTTGTGAGTTTACCTGCATGTTTATTTCTGTCTCCTTAATTGTCTCCTGTACCAAACACTGCAATCTGCTCTCAAATGTCTTGCTTTCTTCAATTACTATCATGGATTCTTCCCTATGTGCACACACACAAAAAATATATATATATACAATATATAAATATATCACAGTGTGCACTCAAGCTGGCAGACTCCTCAAGCTTTTTTCACTGTTGGGTTTTTTTTTTTTTTTTTTTTTTTTGTGTGAAATACTTATGATCCATTTTAAATCAAGTCCATTGGTGGTCATCTGAACACATGCTTCAATAGAAGAGATTAGGCATGAAGAAAATCTGACTGTACAAAGCAGTTAACATGGCAAATATCACAAATTTGCTTACATTTAAATAGGGACCTAGAAATGGTGCAGACGCTTGAATATTAAATATTGAACATTTACTTTCTTTGTTTTTAATATATATATATATATATATATATATATATGTAAGTTGAGAGGAATTTAAACTCTTTGTCATGTTCCTCAATCCATTCCTCAAACCTGAACATGTTTCCAAGTCAACAGAAGATGGTTGTTTTTACAGGAAATTTGGAGGGATAATTCTATTCCAAGTTGCTCCATCTTTGCAGTGCCCATTTCATCTCAGCTAAGTAGCTAACTATGAGTAAAACTGGCATGATAACTAAGGACTTAACATGCTTAGCTTGCTAGTTAACCAACATGCCAGATTTATATTGCTTTAACCATTCCATATGTATTGAAGAAGGTGGCCTGGTCTGAGAATCATGTTTTCTTTTACATCATGGGGACAGCCAGGTGCATGTGTATTGCTTACCTGGGGAAGAGATGGCACCAGGATGCACTATGGGAAGAAACCAAGCCAGCAGAGGGAGTGTGATGCTCTGGGCAATGTTCTGCTTGAAAACCTTGGGTCCTGGCATTCATGTGGATATTACTTTGACACATACCACCTACCTAAACATTGGTGCAGACGAAGTACACCCCTTCATGGCAACTATATTCCTTAATGGCAGTGTCCTCTTTCAGCAGGATAAGGTGCCCTGGCACACTGCAAAAATTGTTTAAGAATGATTTAAGGAACATGACAAAGAGTTCAAGGTGTTGAGTTGGCCTCCAAATTCCCTAGATCTCAATTTGATTGAGCATCTGTGGGATGTGCTAGACAAATAAGTCTGAGCCACGAATGCTCCACCTTGCAACTTACAGGACTTTAAAGGATCTGCTTAGGCAGGTGGTTTCTATGTTATGGCTGATTGGAGTTGGACAAGAGCATACCTAATAATCTGCTCTCGCTTTCTCTCTCTCTCTCTCTCTCTCACTCTTTGTTGACTTACTCTTTACTCCTGCTGCCTGATGAGATTACTGCCTAACCCTAACCATTTACTTGGGAATCAGTTGCTGCTGCTGACGATGGCCCTGCATGGATAGCCTTAAGATTGTTGTAGTCACAGCCAGTTGCTTTAAGACTACATGGAAAGCCCAGGCTCCCCTAAAATTTCATTAAAATGCAGCAGTGAAATGTTTACCAATGTGTCTATATTATTCATCACTCTTGGTTCTTAATGTAGTGAAAATAAACTCTTAGTTTAGCAAATAAAAGAATCAAATATCTCATTTCACTATCACACTGTTTGTTCATTTAATGCAAACTGTTTTTGGTGGACAGCACAACTTGTGTGAAAATCTCTTTTGAAGCCAGTAGAGGCACTGCTGATGGAACTTCACTGACATGGCTTCAATGGGATCTTTAAATGCATCAATTTGGGTCCCTCCTGGATGCACAGCTTCACTTGGAGTCAATGAGTGTATGGGTGGGTAGGTTTTGCATAGAAAAAAAAAATCTCTATGTTTATTGAACAGTTTTGTTTGTCCCACCCAGACATGTGGCTTCTCCATATAATGACTGGGAGACCGCTCAAAGGGGCTGAACTTTAATCAACTTGCCAGTCAGTGAAATGGTAATGAACACTGCTGACATCTCAAACTTAAACATATCGGCATCAGTCAGACTCATAAGTGCTCGGACCTGCAGTAGTGGTCAGAAGCCTAATCCATAACAGTTTACCACAACTAGTCTGTGTTATTTTAGTTATTTAATTTAAAGTTGCGTTTGATTATTTGCATTTGTTTCAGAATTTTTTGTTAATTTATCTTAGCTGATTTAAAGTGAAAAAATCTACTGCAATCAAAAAGGCCCTGATTCTCATAATGAACATCCTTTCAACATACACCGTACTGTCTGAATTTATAGCATACAGCTGTTGAAGAGTAATGATTTATACTCCCACTATCTGATGTCTCCCAGAAGAGGATGGCTTTCCTTTTTTGAGTCTAGTTCCTCTCAAGGTTTCTTCCTCATGTTGTCTCAGAAAATTTTTCCTTGCCACTGACACCTCTGGCTTGCTCATTAGAGATTTAAATCTACATCAGATTTCTATAAAGCTGCTTTGTGAAAATGTCCATTGTTAAAAGTATCCACTGAAAAAATAATGAAGTTTTGGAAGAATTAAAATTTTTACAGCATCAATTCTATGGCTAAAACTCAGGAGTAAGATAGTATTCCATCTCTGTATATCAGATTGACTTTTTATTCCAAGGGCCATAACTGATCTCTGCCATACCAGAGATTTCCATTGGTAGCTATAAACCTAAGTATTTCAACAAGTTTTGATTTCATTTCACATGGAATCATTTATCTAATAATTGTTTTGAGATGTACAGTTAAAGATAAAAAAGAAAAAACTTTTGAACATTTAATTTATAACCTTTATAATTTGTCAGCAAAAGTATCTAAATGCTTTTATCAATTCTGGAAATGAATTGGAGGGATGTCCTAAGTGTATTAAAATGTTGTGGCAGCAGGGGCGTGGTCGAGCGTCAGCTGCAGACGGAGAGGAGGCGGGTTGAACCTGCAGGTAGTACATGATGATTCTCACCTGTGTCTTGTTACCGCCAGTCTACTTATTTGTGTTTCTTTGTGCGTTAAGTGACGGTTGTAACCAAAGAGAGAGAATGAGTGATCGAACTGGCAACACACACGCATGCCTGAGGAGCGTGAACGTGAATTTGAACGGAGCGAAAGCCGTGAGTCCGTGACCGTGAGTTTCAGTTGGTTTGTTTCTTTTGATTAAATTTTTGAAACGGCACTGAAAAGCTCGGTGTGAATAAATGCTATCCCGGAGCTCTGCTAGAATTCTGCCTGCCTCCCGAGTCTTCCTCAGCACCCTCAGCACCTGCATACAGCGCAACCTTGAGTTGATTATTATTTATTTCATAGAATTAAGGTTTTAATTTCCAGCTCCTTTAGCTGACTTCCCCTGTGAAACACAGAGAAGCTTGGAAAACTAAACATAGTTTCAAAGTTTCCTTGCTCTTAACACACTTGATCTAACTAAAGGCATTTCTCAGAGCTAGACTTAGGGGAGCCTGTTCTAGTGCACTACATACACAAAACATTTTTTTAAACTTCTCACTTATATTAAGAAAAATGTTTGTTACATTCGACATAAATCTCAAAATATAAAAAAAATTTAGTTTCAGTTTAAGGAAAGCCATATTGGCTTTCAATACACTTGTAGAAAGTATGTTCACACGTCCTGCATTTACAGTCATGCGAATGGATATCTTGCATATTTAAGAGAGAAATAAATAAGAATGATATTGATATTGCGTGATATTTACACTATTCTTCATTAAACCTTTGTAAAACTGAAACATTTAATATGCATTTTTACTACTTAACTCATGAACGTGCATTGCATACTCACGGTTGGTGGAGAATAACAAGGCTGTTTGGATGAGGAGGTCTGTGCTGTAGCAGTGGAGGACCAGAGGAAGTTGGGGTTCGCCCTCCATCAGGACTCCCACTGACAGGACTCCGAACCTTGCTCTGGAAATCCCATATATAATTTAGTGGACCGTAGAAATGTAGATAGTAGATATTCTTAGTGATACGTAGTTAAATGTGGTTGTGCTTGTAGTGTAGGGCTGGTTAAGGGTCTGGGCTAGTGATTGATTATTAAGTTCAAATGCCACAAGTGCAGAGACCCACTATTGTGTGACTGAGCAAGAACATTATATGTCGACTTTTTAGCTGTAAGTTTTGACTGTATCCTCTTTGGATATACAGTAGTGGCCAAAAGGGATATTTGCGCAATATTTGCTTTTAATGACCCTACAGGTTCAATTAAACCATCAAAACGTGAGGAGTATGTTATACTGGGAAGAAGAAAACACTAAAATTGGTTAAGTTGTTTAATTGACAAAATTATTTTGGGGAAAAAAGGAAAACTACAGTGTATCATGGAATATGGGTTTTATTCTAATATGCAAAAATGCACAGAAAAACAAAAAAATCATGGGAAATAAAGCATACATTGACTTGGTCATCCCTTGTTTTTGATTACAGCAGCCACTCTCCTGGGCACTGACTCAATAAGCTTTGTGCTTATTCATAAAAAAATAAAATAATAAATCTTTAATAATATGTTTGAATAAAAGGCAAAGACATCAATTTTAAAATGTATATGCAGGACCTCCAAAACTGCTCACAAACTATTAAAGGTTAAAACACCAAAAACTTCATTTGTGGAATCTTTTCCAAGGTTTGACTTTTACATATATTAATACACTATTGTGTATGAGTGTGTGTAACTCACACAGGCCACTTTAAGCAAGTTCCACAACTCCTTCTGTCTTTTTTCTTGCATACAACGCAGTTCCTGTTCACACTGAGCCATGCTGCTCACCATGCCCTCCACCCGAGGCAGCAACTCCATCACCCTCTGTCGGCACACCACTGTCTTGCTGCAAACAAACAAGGGTGTGAAAGCATGGAATCAAGCTTGAAACCATGGAATCGAAATTGTTAAAGCTAAAAACATACACTGTCATAAGAAAATACAAGCACAGAAATGCAAACAGACCTGAGGTGTGTGTAAAATTCTTTAAGTTTTTTCTCATAGAACTGAATTGCCTGGACCACCAGCTTCACCACCTCCTGACAATCACCTGTACCCCTCTGATCTGAAGGCAGATACAAAAGAATTGAGGCAACAGTAATATCATATTTACTGTATGGCCAAATGTATGTGGACACCTGACCATCACACCCATATATGGGCCTTCTCCAAACTGTTCCCATAAAGTTAGAAGCACAGAATCACCTATAAAGTCTATGTATGCTGTTGCATAAAGATTTACCTTCACTGGAATTAAGGGGCCTAGCCCAAAACTCTTCCAATATGACAATGCCCAGTACACAATACTGGCATGGTTTGCCAAGGCTGGTGGGGAAGAAATTAAGTGATCTGCACAGAGCCCTAAACCCAACTGAACACCTTTGGGATGAGCTGGAACTGCACTCCTCGCTTGACATCAGTGCCCAACCTCACTAATATGCTTGTAACTAAATGGGCAAATCCCCCCAGCCACACGCCAAAATCTAGTGGAAAACCTTCCCTGAAGAGTGGAGGTTAAAGGGAGGCTAAAATTGGAATGGGATGTTCAACAAGCATATAGGGGTATGATTGGTCAGGTGTCCACATACTTTTAGCCATATAGTGTACATATACACAGTAGATATCTGAATCATTTGCAATAATCCTTGTACAATACATCTTCCTTGGTCTGTTTTTCTGAAAATGAGGCAAGTACACAAATAGGCAAGCAAGTACACAAATTTTACTAAGAAATGCATGTTGCACAGAATCACCATGATTCAATATTATGCCTGCAAGAGACCTGTCATTGTAAGTATGCCATTTATGCCTGTATGCTGTCTTACCCCTGGGTTTCTCTCTGAGCTTGCGGAATAAGTCCATTGCCTTCCCCTCACTGAAAAAAACCAAACCAACATGCAAGAGTATTAATGACTAATGTGTGTCAGTGTATACTCACCATCCACTTTAATACGAACACCTGCTCATTTATGCAGCTATCCCATCAGATCACACCATTCTCTGTAAACTCAGGAAATCAGCAGTTTCTGAAATACTCAAACTAGCCCTTCTGGTACTGTGACTTTGATCGTGGCATGGTTGTTGGTAAACAACCATGCCACGATCAAAGTCACAGAGATCACAGTTTTTCCTCATTCTGATGTTTGATTTGAACAATAACTGAAGGTCTTGACCTGTATCTGCATGATTTTATGCATTGTGCTGCTGCCACATGATTGGCTGATTGGATAACTTCATGAATGTGCAGGTGCACAGGTTTTTCTATTAAAGTGGATGGTGAGTGTATGTTGTCTGTGTGCTTGAGCTCACAGAGACTCCAGAGCTTCTCCACTCCTCCAAGGGTGTCTCTGGAGGTCTACTATATCAGTCTGTAATTTCATCATCTCTTCCTCCAACATTGTCACATCATCTGTCTGATACACAGAGAAATGCATACACAGACAATAAGCAAATATCTAGCATAGTTATATCTGCTCCTGTGTAATACTGTAGAATGACAGAAACACTCACCTGGCCATGGCTGAGTGCAGCTTGCTCCATCTCTCGCCAGACACTCAGTAACTTCTCTGAAGCTGTAACAACATGATTGTTTCTGAAGAATCACCAGTGACAGCTATTATGAAACCATTAAGATTGAGCCTTATAGCATGGCATCTCATTGTAGACACATGCATAAAACTATAATGCACACACACAACTATTACACGTACAACACACACAATCATTAAAAGACAGACAGGCAGCATAATTTATAAATTTTTTAAATGAAGTTTTGTTTTTTTTTGTTTTTTTTTATTTATTTATTTTTTATCATGCCATGTCTCTTCTGAATAGCAAGTCTGGTAAACAGCAAGACTAGGCTCATTATTTGCCAGCTCTTTTGTAAAAAACCAAGGTATACAAAACTTATGCTTCTGTCATTTGTCTCTTTGCGTAATTTGTACTTTGATTAGACCATATGCACTTTTACTATTGTCTCCTAGCTTCTTCTCCAATGTCATTTTTAAGTTATCCACCATGGTCATGTGTATTACACGCACTATTTCATGTGTCTTCTCAGTTACAGTTGAGGTGTTTTGGATGTGTCAGTAAACCAGGCTTAAATAAATTTGCTCCAGTGGGGGGGATTTTGACCATGTGTAATCACTTGTTATGACTGTCAATGAGGCTATATGACATCAGCCCAAGCCTATATTTTATATGTGTCTTCTGTGTATATATATTTTTGCCTTTAACCCCTGGTGGTGCTATTGCTTTTGGTATTAATTTTGTTTGACTGAAAAATTGAGCCTTGCTCTTACCAGAACACAACAATTGTGTACGTGTCTGCATATGTGTGTGTTTTACCAATGCCAGTGGCTCTCTGCTCCTGGTATTTGTCCATGTCGATGTGCAGACTGGTAGTGAAGAATTCAAGCGTAGCTTTGAGTCTCTGGTGCACAGAGACCATCTCATTCTTCTGCTTGGACAACAAGCCATTATGCCTCAGCAGGCTCATACTGGGACAGTCAGACAGAATCATTATGTGCATTTGACAATGCAATTCCAGAAAATGCACTGACACCAATACCAGTATTCTACAAAGACAAAACTTTAAAAAAGCATAACATATACACATACATATAATTATCCACTGAGCAAAAGTGGAATATGGCAATTATATCAGTATACTGTAGACTTATTACTTAGACTTAGTACAGTATGCTGTGAAACAATGGTAAGAGCTAGTGACTTTGTAACATGCATGTTTGATCTCTCTTCCATTTGAAGTCATCTTTCTAATGTTTGTAATGTGCAGCTTACATGGCTGCCTTCTGGCCCTGCTGCAACTTCAGCCAGTCCTCCTTCAGTGCTCTTATGGTGTGCCAGGCTTGGCCATATGTGCGTCTTTGAGCACTGTAGGGCAACATGCGCTTTGGTTCTGTCTCTAATTGACAAATATACAAATAAACCCACATTAGGTTTTGCATTTATTGATTTACTTAGAAACCAAAACAAAACAAAAAACTTCTGAAGAAGAAAGAGAGATGGAGTATGTCAGACTGACTCACGAATGAATTGAATGTTTTCAGGGAGAATTCGAGGGATGAACTGAGGTTCATAGCTGCAGCATGAACGGTTGAAAAGAAAGACTAGCGGCATATCAGCCCGACGACCATCAACCAACTAATAAGCACACAACCAGAAATACCACAACTTACATAAAATCCCAGAAACATATGGAGTAACTGATTTCTTAATTTTTTTTTTTTAATTAAGTGTTCTTGGGCCCCTTACTCACAGTGTAATCTATAGCACACTGCATGATCTCATGATGAGGCTCCAGAGCAAGGCCTGCCTCCAACAGCAGCTCCTGACTAGCTGGAGGAATGTGTGTAGCTTGTGCAATTCGTGTCTGCAGGGATGCAACAGTCTCTCCATGCTGCACTGAGTATGTATAAATCTCTGCTGAGGTCATATTCAGCACATGGACTAGCTAGAGATATGTGATGAAAAACAATACAGCTTTTTAGTTGTCACATTAAATGATATTAACTTGCCTACAGATTTGTTGTCTTAGTCATGAACAAGACAAGAAAGAAACACAACCTTCAGATCTAGGATTTGGTCTAATTCCTCAAAGCAGATAGTGGATCCACTCTGTGGGTCTCTCCCTCCTTCCTCAGATTTCTTGCTCTTCTCCTCAGATTCTGTCCCATCCGGACTTTCTTTAGGGATCTGCTTAGTGTCTTTTCCTCTGGATTGAGGAGACCACCTCAGCATTAACTGCAGCCAACGCTCCAGCCTGCCAGCTAACAAACTAAACCACACACCCACCCACCCACCCACACACACACACACACACACACACACACACACACACACACACACACACACACACATAAGCATAATGCATAACAGCTTGTGACAGAAATGTGCAGTTTTACATCAAATCAAATCCGCACATTATGCAATGTGAACAGACAGTGGTAGTTTGGTATATTCTCCTGAAAGATATAAAGTTTGCTGATATCAGTGTCAGTACTGTATACTTTAGTAAAAAGTTAATATTAAAAGTTGGTTGAAAGTAAATCATACACTTAATTTGTTTTGTAAGCATATCAGTGCAACTGCTTTCCTACTCACGTGTTGAGGTTGTGGGGCCGTGGCAGGTGTTTGGAGAAATGCACCTCGCCGGCCAAATCCTCATAGACCACAACATCATCCTCATGCTTCTGCTTCAGCTTGTTGTGCCTAGACAGCAAATGTATGATATCATTTTAGCTAGAATTCTTAATATATACACTCACCATCAACTTTAATAGGAACACCTGTACACCTGCTCCTTTATGCAGTTATCCAATTAGCCAATCATGTGGCAACAAATCATGCAGATACAGGTCAAGAACTTCAGTTAATGTTCACATCAAAAATAAGAATGGGGAAAAAGCGTGATCTCTGTGACTTTAACCATGGCATGGTAGGCTGATGGGCTAGTTTGAGTATTTCAGAAACTGTTGATCTCCTGAGATTTTCACACACAACAGTCTCTAAAGAATGGTGCAAAAACAAAAAAACAATCAGTAAGCAACAGTACTGGGTGGAAACGACTTGTTGATAAGAAAGGACAGAGGAAAATGGCCAGATTGGTTTGAGCTGCCAGGAAGGATATAGTAACTCATATAACTTTACAACTTTACAACTGTGGTGAGCAGAAAAGCATCTCAGCATGCAAAAAAACATCAAACCTTGAGGTGGACGGGATACAATAGCAGAAGACCTTTATAACAGCTTTTAATGTCTTTCATATCTGAACAATGGTCATATACTGCTTTTTTCAAAAAAGGACTAGAGAGTCATAGCAAAACTTTGAATTCTATTTGGCTCTTTTCAAACTATTTTTCTGTCGATTTCATTTATGATTTTGTTTCTTGTCTTACTGCAGGATTCACATATCATTTGTAAATCGGTGGAATACTTTATTTTTTTGTAGATACGTTGTAAAACAGAGGTAAATTTTCTTACTTCTCCACTCAGAAACCAAGAGAGAAGCAAATATTTGTACTTAACTATAGTTAGAAATTCACTATTTAAAATACTGACGCACACTGCAAACATATTGAACTTTGAAAAAATTTTTTGCACATTTTGTAGTGTTACAACTTGTAAATAAAATGGACTTAACTGCATTTATATGCCATGAATATACACAAAATACCCCATTCTATATATGGAGCTCACCCCATACTGTGGGGGTGAAAATCAATATAGTTTGCAAAAATTATTAAATCCATTATTAAGAAACCATGAGGAGGTGGTCCATTAAAATCAGTCACAGAGATGGAGGGAATTAGTCAGAAAAGCAACCAAGAGGCCAAGAGTAACTTTGAGGGAGCTGGAGAGATCCACAGCTTAGACGGGCAACCACAGCATTAACACTCCAGAGAGCAGGCTTTACTGAAGATCGGCAAGAAGATATCCAGTACTGAAAAAAAACCCATACTAACTCCCATGTTTGCCAAAAGGCATACTGGAGACTCAGGTCTGTCTCTGGTCTGAGGCACCTCTAAAAAATTAACTAAGTGCTACATGCAGCAGAAACCAAATGTGATGGTAACATCATGTTGTGAGGTTGATTTCAATCACAAGGAACTGAGAACCTGGTGAGGGCTGAGGTCAAGGCTAGAGCCAAATACAGGGTCATCCTAGAAGCCTGTTCCAGTCTGCAAGAGACGTCATGGGTATTACTTTGGCCAAGTCAAAGCACAGACCTCAATCCATTTGAGATTCTATGGCAAGACTTTACAAATGTTCAACACTGGCCTCTGTTCATGTGTGCATTTTGTTTAATTAACCTTTGTGCCACAATAAAAAAAAAAACTGTAAACCGTAACGTTAGACATATTGTGTAAATCAAACAGTAAAAATTAAGTCCATGTCAGTTCCAGGCTGTAATACTACGTACTACTAATAAAACTAATGTACTGTACCAAAAATACTTATACAATTTAGTTAGCATAATGATATCACATATGTCACAAAATCAGGATTTGCAAAGAATATTATCTTAACCAAAAGAATCGTGAAATGCATATTTCTTGAAATGCAATATCTTGAATTTGCTTCCTTGAGTGTTTTCTGTTTGTCAAACTATTTGAAAAGTAATACCTTTAATTTGATATAAGATCCTAACAGAACAGTTCACAGACCTCTTTAGGCATAAAGCTTAAGCTTTGAGGCAAACTGGAAAAAATTCGTAAAACTAGTTAAAGCATTCTAGAATAATTGTTACCAGGGTACAGGCTGCCAGGTTGGCAGAAAAGGTCTGAAACCAGTGATGCACTCGAACACAAGAGTCCCAAAACTCCAATAATCCACTGTCACTGTGTACTTCTGCTGCTCCAACAACTCAGGTGCCTGAGGAGAAAGTGAAAGAATTTAGAGAATGTTCCACCTATCCAGAGGTCACTGAGTTCCTGCTCACATCCAGACTGCACTACAACCTGAGACCTAGGAGCTCCCTCTCTAGGGGTCTGCAAGGATCCTAATGTTCAATTTCTTATTTTTAAGACCTTCTCAATGACAAATAAAATCTGATTTATGACTGACCAAATTTGCAGTGGTGACATAGCAGACATAAAAATAAAAATAACACACATCAGGTCTATAGAATTCACAGCATTGAAGTATACTCAAAAATATGGAATGCAGTGAACATCAGAGCCCTTGGTCAACACAGGTTTTAACCAGCAAAAGCACTTGCTGTTCTCCAACCACTTTTGTTTAACGTTTTTTACATAACATATAAATATGCCTGTAGCCTAAAATCTAAGACCATGTAAATTTGAATTTAAGAAAATGTAATTTATTATGCCCTTTAATAACCATGAATTTATATTTCATATAAACTCATGATTTCACATGAGACCAGTAATTTAACAGTAATTTTGTGTGATAACTCCCAAATTGTCTACTTCCTTCACAGCAGGAGAGGAATTTCCACACTTGTTTGGTTACTGGGGGCTAAGGCACTGATGCTTGTAAAGCTGCTTTGAGACAATTTCTGTTGTAAAAAGTGCTGTAACAATTTAATTCTATTCTATTCCATTCTATTCTATACTCTGATCAATTCTTAAATTAAAACCAAATGAGAAAGAAAGACACCCACCAGATACTGCAGAGTCCCTACAAATGATGTGCACAGACTGCTCTGGTCTAGCTCTTTAGCATAGCCCAAGTCAATGATCTTATGAATTAACTGAAAGAGAAAAGTTGGGGGTAAGCTGGGAGAAACCTTTAGATGACAAAAATAAATTTAGATGGCATATATTTTTAGGTTAAAAAAATCTTCTAATACTTCAATTCTAACTCAAATACATGCATACACACATGCATACACACACCCATAACTAACCCTTTTCTCTCCCTGTTGGAGCACAATGTTCTCTGGTTTGAGATCTCTGTGAATTATCCTCTTCTTATGAAGGTATGTGAGGGCAGAGGCTGAAAAGAAATACCAAACAGGTCATTTAAAACCAGCCTGCACATGTACTCACCCACCGTTCTAAAACTGTACATTAAACTGGTTTCTTTTTTCCCAGGAAAATTCCATTAAGATAGAAGATTTCATTTTCAAATTTTACCTTTAAATATTAATGGTCATCATGATTATGAAACCTGTGATGTCACTACTTCTGTTATGTGTAACAGGAAGACCAATTAAATGACTTTAAGCTGTATTAAATACCAATCCATAACTCTGACTGACTAACACACAACTTCATTTTTTAACTTGTCAGGTTAGCCGCTCTTATAGCATATTTCCCATAGCATAACTTAAACATAGTTCAATATATTAAACAAAGCAACTTTTGACCTTCTCTGGATAACTTTTATGTAACTTTATCCTTTTATATAACTTTTATGCACCTTGAAATCATACCTTATTACTGGAATATAAAGTTACATTTTACTTCCCAAAACCCCTGAGAATTTGTGAAAATAGTCATGCTTCATTGTGCCTGTCCATATGTGAGGAATCAGAGAGAAAGGAAAGGGTAGCACAAGGTTTAATGATGACATGTAGTCAGTTTCTCAATTGTATTACACATCCTCTGAGTGAGGTCACTGTTTTGTTCTTGGTCCAGCAACGTATGCTGTAATGCATGTGTGTATGCTAGAGAGAAAGAGAGAGAGAGAGCTATAGCAGCTGTATCTTATTTCTGCACACTCTCAACCAGAAGGAAGTGTTACGGGATGATGACTAATCATCCGCAGTGACTAACGTGATGGGTCAATGAGAAATAGAAAAGTGACTGTGTGTGTGCGTGTGTGTGTGCGTGTGTGTGGTGTGAGGATGGGGATGGGGGTTAGTTGGGTGTGTGCGCAGTTGGGAGTGGAGTATACTATGTGTCATATACCTCACCATTAACCTCAATCCTTTAGGAGCTAAATCATTCTTCCTGGATATTGGCAGCGGAACATACAAAAAGATACATGATGTAATGCTAGTTAATTAGTCAACGTAAGTGTAGAGAGACCTACAGTATGCTGGCCATTCTTTTGAAAGAGGGCTAATGTGTTATCTCTCATGAGTCTAACATAGGAAGACAATAAAGACAATGAACTAAAATGGTTAGTACCAGTGACTGCTGGTCATGATATTGAATGGGAAGACTAACAAAAAATTCTACAACCATCCAGTAACTTGCTGCTACTATTACCATTAGAAATTAGCCTTACAAAATGCCATCTCTTTGTGGACTTAAACTATTCTACAGAAACAGATTCGGAGCAGCATTTGTGGGCACACAAAATGTACAATCCCCTCCAAAAGGGATCTCCAAAATATTGGAATGGCAAGGCCAATTCTTTTGTTTTTGCTATACACTGAAGATATTTCAGTTAAAATCAAAAGGTGAATATGAGAAGGTAGATGAGAATTTCAGGTTGTATTTCCTGCTATTTACATCTAGATGTGTTAAACAACTTAGAACATGGCACCTTTTGTTTGAACCCACCCACCCCATCAAATTTCTCCGGAGAGGGCAGGTGGGGTTGAAGTCTGACACTCACCCTACTGCAAACAAAACAAAAACAGAAAGGTTCGTGAAAATGTAAACCAAAGGTGGAACTAAAGGCGTAAACTTAATCAGGAGTTTAAAGTCTTTTGCCAGAAACAAAGACTGAGCACATGAGAGCCACTTTAGTAGCCATGAGTCCAGGTGTAGCTCATTGCTCCTGATTACTTTGGAGCGGTTCTGTGCCTTCCTCTGGTGGCCAAAGACACAGCCCCAGGCTGGGCTGTTATATATACATAATGAATTCTATTTACTCCTAGTTTCTCTTCTAAAGGCAGAAAATTAATTATGCCTGCTATTTCACATGTCTTTTAAATTACTACTAACGATGTGTTATAGATGTGTCAGTGAAGCAGGTTTAAATAAATTAGCTCCAATGGACACTAAGTCTAGAGGGCATTTGACCATGTGTAATCACTTGACCCGACTCTCACTGATAGGCTGCATGAATCTATAGACTGGGCTTGAAAAACACCAGCCTCTACTTTATACTTGTACTGGTGCAATTGTTTTTGGTTCCACAAAACTAAGCAATTTCTTAACAGCAAATAATAACATGGATGGCAAGGGTGGACCCTTATTCTTTTTTTCTTGAAAGCGCAGGAGAACTAAGCTCTACTAGCTTATTTATACTAGCCAGCTCTAGTTATTACAATGTCACTAATCAGCAGTTTCATTATGTGTGTTTTTTTTCTCTTTGTATACCCACATATATCTCGCAGCAGGATCAGAACGGAGCCTTCTCTCATTCCACAGCAGTTTTCCAGTAGGTTGAGATACTATACATGCATAAAAAAGAAGTTACAAAGGCAGAGTCTTAAAGGCATACATATTGCATCACACATTATACATTAATGCACCTTGCGAAGGTCTCCTCCTTGGCAGTACTCCATGGCCAGCAGAGGCAGGTCATTAGTGGCTAATTTCTGCAACTCCTCAGGGACCTCTCTTGCTGCCACCACATTTACATGATCCAACCTGAGAAAGGAGTCAATTAATTGGTAATAGGTTATTCGACCATAACTAATAATAAGATCATAGTAACCTCAGTGGTTCAGATCATCAGTTGCAAAACCATGTATTAATAAACATTAATTACCCAAATTTGGCTGGGCCTGACTTAGATTAATATCCAAAAACAAAAAAGGGACAAATTAAATTAAAGGTTAATAGACACCAAACTGGCCAAAAGAGACCAGCTTTGGGAAAACCTTGCCACACACAGGAATGATGTCTTCCAAATACTTATGTTATCACTGTTATCATAATACCCTACTGTACATGTAAGGCCTAAGTGCATCATAGCCACATGTAAAGCTCCAAAAACTTCCTTTCACATTGTCACTGGCAGTTTCAGCTATTATGTTTAACTGCTTAGCCTTCATGAAGTTTTCAATGTTCTTCCATTGCTGACATTGAAGGTGTTTTATGGGAAAATATTTTTAGGTATTTTTTTTTATAAACAAACATTTTATTAGTTAAAAATACTACTGAAAATTTACTGAAAATTATTTTAGGAAAACCTGGAATGTAAACAACATCAACATTTATTTTTAATGCATTAATTGTTTGCTTTTTCTTCTTGGTATCTTGCATTTTTCTATTCATGTGCGTTTGCTGCGAACAAAAATGTGGGGAAAAAAACTGTGTGTGTGTGTGTGTTTTGAGATGAGTTGCCACTTTGGGTGTGGAAAAATATTTGGATCTAGAGTGTGGATTTATGTGCAGTGGAATAACTTGTGGTTATACTGGTGCTTGTATTTTTGTGTATGTGGGTGTGACTTTGAATCTGTGGTTTTAAAACAATTCTATGGCAAATAGCTATAACAAACTAACATGAAAATGTTATATAATGTTATAATAGGAAGGTACTGGCTACAGCTGGTTAGTGCAACTGCATACGTGTGAGGAAAACCTCAGTAGGATCTGTTTTTTTTTTTAATCTATCTTATAGTTTTTTGCATAACTATAAAATTAAGAAACAAAAATCAAAACATACAATAAAAAGGAACCATATGACACAGGCACTGTATCAAAGATATAGCTTAAATCCTTTCCACTTTGTTTTCTTCCATGATTAGACAGAAAACAAAATAATGAGCCTTATAAAATCCTGAATATGGTGGCTTCCAACATTTACAGCCAGCTTTGTTGGGTGTTTTCAACAGTGGTGGGACCTGTAAATTTGATCCTCTTAATTTTTTCCCTTTCCCTCTGCTCCTAAATCACATATATAGCTGATAAACAACTGAAGTTTTACATGGGTTCACAAAAGTAGAATTCATTATAGTGATATTTATATATGCAAGGTAAATATAGAAACACTTATTGTTTATATGATGGCAAAACAGCCATTGGGAAATCTGTCCATAAAATTGACATCTCAAAGCCAGATTTACTTTACAGGACAATAGGTGCTGATGAAATAATCAGAAGGTTACAAACTCAAGAAAATGTCACTGTTGTAGATTATTAATGAGTGTACTTAAAAGGCTTTCTGCTGTAGTAACAACATTAAAGTCTTAACTGAGAGCATATTCATACTCACAGATACATGAAGACACAAATATTCTCACCGCTTCATAATCTGGATCTCCAAACACCATCTTTCCTTATTCTTAGCACTCAGTTCTTGACGACACTGCTTTATAGCAATCTGATCACCTGTGTCCTGCACAAGCATTCATAAACAAACACACATACACAGAAGCAAAGAGAAACAAAAAAGAGAGAGAAATTTCTTACAAAATATACACCAACCATATAAAAGATTTATAGGTCATGAAACTGTCTAGGGAGAATAATATAAGCACAGTTTAAAAAATAAGTTTTAATTAGTATCACTGTTGTATCTGTTTCTGACAACAGCAACATGATGTTGCCTGAACTCTGAAAAGACATATATGCATTAGTTGCTTGGTATAATTCAGTGTTCAATAAATATAAATTTATTCCAGAATAAGTTTCTCTAAATAACTCTACTAGTGATGTACTGGAATGAGAATTCAAGACCCAAAATCAAAATTCAAAACGCTATATGCCACAACTAAACAACTAAAACTAATGTAGCAGATGTTCTAAATGTGTTAACTGCCCTCTTGCACATACACATTTTCTCATTTCTGTGATTGTTGGTTTAGTAAATATAACATGCACATATGTTAAATATTCATTTTCACTGTCAGATTATGCCATACCACTGTATATGATCATATGAAGTTTGTTAATCCACCAAGATTTGAACTCCTATGCTCTGTGCCAGTTCTTATATACTTTATGTACTTTGTTAGACTGAAAATATTTCAGACTAGATGAGGCCACAGTCAGCTGCAAAAGGCTATGCTGGGAAAAAGCTTGTTTAATTTTCTTTTGCCTTAATAGACCATTTAAACGTTGATATCACTTTCTATGAAATGGAGAGGTGTGTTTTATCCCACATCTCTCCCAAAGGAATTTGTCTCACAGTTTTTTTTTGTTTTGTTTTTTTTTTGACCTTTAAAGCTAAATCAAATTTAAATAAAATACTTTCACTGTGGCACAGTGAATTCAGGTGCGACCAAACTGTAAACCTGAACAAGTCAGTAGAACTCAAAAGAATTAAGGCAAGGTTGCCTTAATATTTTTACATTATAAACTTAAATGTCAGAATTTTCTTCAACTTGCAGTTTTAACTACACACATATATTTTAAGTGGGTACTGCTTAACTTAATCAGTGTATATAACTCAAAATATTTATTTTTATTACTCAATACAATCAAGTAACAATAGGTAAGGGTATTTTACACTAAATATGCAATGTTGCTAAACATTAATCCAATGCAATTAAAATTAAATGTAAAATAATTGCAAATCAAAACCAAAGACTTATAATACTCAAGTGACTACTTACAAATTTTACTGATTAAATTAACCAAGTTTTATTAACTCAAAAGACACATGCCATAGAAAATTAAAACAAATCACTTGCTTCCAATCCATTTGTTACTGTTATTTTAAAAAAATGTTAGAAAATGATCAAAACATATCTCAGTGATATCTCAGAAAAGTGCTTTTTATGACAATTTACCACAATATCAAAATTATCTCATCATATTGCATTATAAATCTGAAACAACTAGGCTTGTGCTACATTAATTTATCCTTGCTCAAAAAACAATTTAAAAAACATAATGATACAATTTAAATATAAAATCAGTTGTCCAATATACTTTAAGCCATGTAAAACATTTTTGGAAATTCAAAAGTGCTGGTTAACTCTGGGATAGCTCAACAGGTTTCAGCAGGGTGGTAGTAAACAGGATCTTTGGTGTTTGATGTCAAAAACAATGGAAAGTAGTGGAGCCAAGGTAGACCAAGGTCTATCTCATTAAATGACTCTGAAATGAGAAAAAGAAAGATAGAACAAAATCAGCTTAGAATGCTACTCTAAAAAGGTGTTTGGACAAACAGAAGACACAGTTCATCTAGACTGATGCTGAGCGCAAATATTTAAGTCTTTTTCATTTCTTCAGGTTTATATATGTACAGTCAGGTCCATAAATATTTGACATTGGCAAAGTTACTGATATTTTAGCTGTCTACCACAGTATATTGGAGTTGAACTGAAATAATGACTTTCAGCTTTAAATTGAGGCTATTTACATCCAAATCAGGTGAATGGTGTAGGAATTACAGCACTTTTTATATTTGGGCCCCTTGCCCCCTTTTTAAGGGACCAAACATAATTGGACAATTAGCTGCTCAGTTGTTCCATGGTGTGTTATTCCCTCTTTATTTCACTTACAAGTAAGATCTAGAGTTGATTTCAAGTGTAGCATTTGCATTTGAAATCTGTTGCTGTTAACTCTTAATTTGAAGTCCAAAGAGCAGTCTCTGCCAGTGAAGAAAGCCATCATTAGGCTGAAGAATTAAAACAAACCCATCAGAGAGATGGCAAACACATTAGGTGTGGCCAAATCAACTATTTGGTACATTCTTAAAAAGAAAGAACACGCTGGTGGCTCAACAACACCAAAAGGCCTGGAAGACTACAGAAAACTGTTCACGGTGTGGGTGTGTTCACTACTGTGTGTGTGCACTTGGATGGGTTAAATGCAGAGCACAAATTCCGAGTATGGGTCACCATACTTGGCCACAAGTCACTAATAAAAGAAAAGAAAAGAAAAGAAAACAACAGTGGTATATGACATGGTGAAGTAAACCCCCTTCGCAATAGTTGGCCAGATTAAAAACACCCTCCAGGAGGTTTGTTTTTGTATCAATGTCAACAATCAAGAGAAGCCTTCACCGGAGTAAATACAGAGGGAGGATTTACCACAAGATGTAAACCATTGGTAAGCCTCAAAAACAGGAAGACCAGATTAGAGCTTGCCAAAAAAAAAAAATCTTTAAAAAGCCTGTACAGTTCAGAAACAATAGGCTATGAAGAGACGAGACAAAATAAACTTGTACTGGAATGATGGGAAGAGAAGAGTATGGAAAAGGGAATGAATTGATTATGATCCGAAGCCTACCACCTTATTTTATGGCGTGGGCGTGTATGGCTGCTAATGGAACTGGTTCCTTTGTATTTATTGATGATGTGATTGCTGACAAAATCATAAGGATGAATTTTGAAGTGTACAGGGCTATATTATCTGTTCAGATTCAGCCAAATGCTTCAAAACTCATTGGATGGTGCTTCACACTGCAAATGGACAATAACCCAAAGCATACTTTGAACCCATTTTTTTTAAAGCAAAGAAGTGCAATGTTTTGCAATAGCAAAGTCAAACACCTGACCTGAATCAAATTAAGCATGCATTTCACTTCCTGAAAGCAAAACCGAGGGCAAAGTGCCCCAAGAACAAGCAGGAACTGAAGACAGCTGCAGCATTACCAGAGAAGAAACCCAGCATCTGGTGATATTTATGGGTTCCAGATTTCAGATATTGACTGCAAAGGATTTGCAACCATGTTTAAAAATGACAAATTAATTTATTATTATGTTAGTTTGTACAATTACATTTGGTCCCTAGGTGGACCACATATAAAAAGTGCTGTAATTCATACACAGTTCACCCGATTTGGATGTAAATACCCTTAAATTAAAGATGAAATTCTGCATTATTTTGTCACTTATTCATTATTTAATTTAAATTACAATATACTGTGGTAGGCAGCTAAAATTACAATAACTTTGTCAATGTTCCAAATAATTATGGACCTGATTGTATAAGACAGACACCTGTCATATAGGAAATTCATTTGCAGGTTGCAGAAATTCATTTATTATTCATTATGCATAATACATACCACTATAATATGCTGCATTTTAACTTCCAGAAGCAAATGGCAAGATTAAAAGCAATTTCTGTCCCTTCTGCTCAATCTACTCGATCTTAACTTTAGGCTATATAAAATAAAATGTGCACATTTAACACTATTTGAATTATGGTTTCGGATTTATTTATTTATTTTCAAATCAAATTTTAGTTAACCATCATCAAATCACATATATTTAGGGTCATTATGTGTTTTAAAACTTCAGTTTACACTAACTGCCTAGGTTAGCTGCCTAGCTAGCTAACCAAATATTACCTCCATCTAGCACTGCAGTTCATGTCAAAAAAGGAAATGAACTTACGCATTTTGGACCAAGTATACAAGTTGAGTGAAATGTCAAAAATAAATTACTTTATTTTAGTTTGCAATAGCTAAGCTATTCAAATGTAACGTTTAATTCCTAAAGGAACTTACCATTTTGACTGCAGTTCTGTTCTTGAGTCTTGGTGGTGAAGTTTAAGTCTTTCTTGGCGCACGCTTTGTGTGTGATCATATCAGCACGGGGCTGATTGACTTCCTTAGAATTTCAATAACCGAATGTTAGACATGCTCTCTGTTTCAATAAATGCAAGAATGGCAAAGACTTACCAAGTAATTCAGTTTCAAGCAGTTCTGTTAGGTTGGCTTTAACCTTTGATTGCAAGCAGGCAAGCTCTTCTTCAAGCATCTTAATGTTACTTTAGGTCGCGTTAGCTTGCTAGATATATTGACAAGTTTAACATAAAGCTTACAAATTCCACACTAATCATAAATTAATAACAAATCATAAATTAAATCTAAATAATGTAACATACATATTACAACTAAATTTACACATACAACTGACACAAAATATATATCAGAAAAAAACAGCAAACCCCAAAACGAACTGCCATCTTTCTTGAAGAAAATCCCCAATGGCTGGCTTGATGTCTATTAATATGATTTCAGAAGTAATGCTGCTTAAACTCGTACAATGCAAGGTAAGGTAAATCTATGAAAAGCTACTTTTACTTAAAACTGCAAACACAACCCACTAACTTTAAAAAAGAAATGGTTGAAGATAATTGACATTCAATTTAGTATAACTTTTGGGTATAAGTTAAGTTTTTTTTTACTCAATCCAATTAATTAATTTCAACATTAGGGTTTACAGTGCAGCTGTGTGAAAAAGCGCTTTCAGAGACATGGCTGCACATCACAATCCAACAGTGGTGGAAAGTGTATGTGGTGTAAAGAGTACAAAACACACTGACTTGAGTAAAAGTATTACTCCTGTAATGATAATGAGCAGAAGTAAAAGTAGTGATCAATAAAATTGTAATAAAATTGTCCTGTGAACAACAGGGCGAGTGCTAGGACAACTCTGACCAAGGGATGAACTCTCTCAGCCCAGGAAACCCCCAATCAAACCCACTGATTTAGGCCATTGACAGGACCAAATGGCTGGCACAAGGGATAACACCCCAGGATGCTCTAGTGCATTAGTAAATCTAATGATCAGGAAGCCGTGGGCTGGGGAAGGAGGGGGGTGAATCACTACAGGGGGCCTCAGGAAAGAGGTAAAGCAGGCTCCTCAAGGAATGAGACATTTTCATCCTTTTTGATCCTCGGAATTCTTGTCAATCAACAGCTTCAGGGAGAGTTCTCGTCAATCAACAACTTCAGGAGACTTTGTCATCCACTGGGAGAGATCCCAGCTTTCAAGACCACGACATGTTCTCTCTCTACTCCACTTGCTCTGAGCCTCAGCCTGTAATGACCAGTTCCTGCACAGTCTCCCAACTCCAGTCATGACAGTGCCAAGAGCCGCCTCCATGGTCATCAAGCGCTCCCCTACAGTCCGTCAACGAGACTCCGCCGGTGCGCTCTTCATTCCATTCACCATCCTGATTCGTCTCCCGAGACCCTACTCAAAAGCCAGCCAGACCACCGATGAATCAACATTGCCTGAAAACCCCTCCAGACAACGACGGAACGAGGGAATCCCCATCTAAAGTGACCAAACGCAAGTACAGTACCTCCAGATTCTAGTCGAAGCTGATGCATTTAATAAAGCCCTTCTAAAATAAAACGAAATTTAAATAGTTGTTGACAGTTCGTTCAGGACACTTTATAAGAATAGCATATAAGATCTTTATAAGATCCCTGTCAGACTTAATAAGATACATTAAGTTCAACTTATTGGTGGACAAATAGTTGGTCAGCTGTTGAAATATTAAGTTCGCAAAATTTCCCCCTTTTAGCTGATCTGCTTGTTTCCCCTACATATTTTGGTGGAGAATGTGGGCAGTTTAATCTAAATTATATGCATGGACCAAATCACCGGTTTGTATCTTTTCTATTATTCCGGATGATAGATCAGAGACAGAAAAGACGAGACTAATGTGTTAATGTGTACATATATAATTTGTGCCGGCTTGTTTGAATGGAGCAAAAGCGAGAAAGCTAAAACTGCGTTAATTAAAAGTCGCCCTTGCCAAAACATCTCCTCACAGTGTGGTAGGGATAGAATTGAGCAGGTTCCTCAGTTTTTTTCCTAAAAGACCTTATGTTGTAGCTAAGTTGATATATTGTGAGTTCCAGTGTTATTCAAATAGCTGTCTGACTCCCTGTACTGACCAAGGAATATCAGTCATTGTTGAACTGCAGTAATTAAAAGTTGCCCTTGCCAGGATGAAGAAATCTCTTCACAGTGTGGTTGGGAGTGTTGCTCAATTTATTCCTAAAAGGCCTTGTGTTATAGCTAAGTTGATGCCATTGTGTGTTCCAAGGCCATTCAAATAGCTATTTTACTCCCCAGGGTTAACCATTAGAGTAGCTTACTAATGATTGCCCTTTTGTGTCTGCTTGCTGAGTAGATTTTGAGAACTACGTCTGGCCCGGAATTTTACGATCACATTAAACTGTTGTTAGTGCAGTGTGCCTGTAATTTAGATAAAGGGTTATCTCATTGTAGTGAATTGAGATTGTTAAGCACCATGCCTTCAAAGGGGCTACAAGTGTGCCAACATTTCATGTAAAGTGCTGAAAATTGTGTGCATGAAGCAGTCTATTACTAAACTGTTGTTTACACTGGTTGCTATAATGATGATCAAGCATGGAAGTCCTAGGAGACTCTTTTGGGGCAACTCTGAACTGCATATGTGCAGCCTACACATGCCATATTGTAAACTAACTCTCCGTTGTAGCTAAGCTAACTCGAAGCAGTAGTATTTACTTTTGGGTTTATGCTAATACCATTAGACTGAAACATTAGGGGTTAGCAATTAGCATCCTGTGGCTTGAGAACCATTGACTATAGCTGGTGTTTTGAGCAATGCTGAAGTGATCAACCCTCATACTTCTTTCTCACTCCCCTGTCTCCCTTACTCTTCTTTCTACTTACTGCTTCCTCTTTACTCCTTTAACCAAATACTGACACATAAGCATTTGTTGTGTTCAAGTTAAATTTAATAAAGAGATTAAAGTTAACTGAAAACACTCCCCTTCCCTATCTAGTTACAGTCACACAAATATTATTTTATTACATCATTGCTAAGGCAAACGATTTTGCAATCATTTCTTCCACTTGTGAGTTCTTGGCAGCCTGGCCCACCTGGCTCTGAGTCACCCACTACACCTGCTGGGAGGTGGAATGCTTGCCACCGCCACCGGTTCAGCATATTGACACCACTTTTAGACATTAGCAGTTGGACACTCCAATTTGCCAGGTCAGCATGCCACCTCTGAGAAGGGGGCTCTGACTGTTCCACTTTGAGTGTGGTCCTTTTGTGCTAAAAGTCTTATAGTGTGGTACATAGTGGGTCTGGGTCCTCACTGGTAGTGTGAACGAAGGATGGCCAGAAGAGGGGTGTTCTTGCTTGGCGAGTTTCCCTTGGATAGGAACCACTCCCAAAGGCCCTGCAATAGGAGACACGGCTATACCTCATTTGTAAGTTGTGAAAGAGACCAGGACTTGTTTCCACTGAGTTTATTTCTTGTATATGATCATGTGTTAACTGTGGAACAGTCTCACACAGCAAGGCTTAGTCCTAGACTCGGGGCAACCTGCCAACTGAGCCAGTCTGATTCCTTTCACCATACTTTTACTAGTTCTGCCTTCTGTGTTCGGCTACCCCATCTTTTCCCCATCTTTTCAACCTATCCAGAAACCAAGCTTGTGGAAACCATCAACAAACTTTTAAAGAAAAGGAAAATTTTCCAAAAGATTTCCACAGAAATTGTGGTAAAAATAACCTTAATCAAACCCCTCTGTATTCACCCTATACTCATTCCACACTCCATTCCCTGCATTCATTTACTTCACCTAAATTTGGCATCCTATATATATATATATATATATATGTGTGTGTGTGTGTGTGTGTGTGTAAACAACCTCACCCCTTTGAATCACTTTCAAAAGCATTCATGATAAGCGGCCCAACAGTGTCACATAACAGGTGTACGGTGTCAATCCCCCAGAATTAAAAGGAAAGTTAGAACTATTGTTATTATTTCTGCATCTTTTCTCCCCAGAGAGATAAGCCTATAATAATAGCATTTCCTAACCTTGAAAAAAAAAACTTTAGTCTTTCATTCTGTCTTATCCTAGTGAACAGGAAGGTTCTTCTTTCATTGAAAAAAGACTCTCTCTCTTCTTTTCCCTTCTCTATTTTATTTTGTTCTGGTAGTTAGTTGTTAACATGTTTGCAGGAGAAGAGACTTTAGCTCACTAAGACCACAAGTCATCACCACACTGCCACTAGAGACTCACAGTCACTGCAGCAACACGTAGCTTAGTCTTTAATATGCTGTCAAGACCCATGTCATTCTCTCCCACATCAGGTTCCCCCAACATGGCCCATAATTGTACAGCCACAGACATCAAGGTACCCAAAGCAATGCACCTGGGATGGCTGATCAGCCACGCATTCCATGACTTCCAACTCACCGTTACACGTCATAGGCCCCACACCAGAACAGCTACTGCCAGAAGGAAGATGACACAGTGTTCACAGCACCCTGCAGAGCCATTACTATCGCTTCCATTCTGGTAGTAACCAAAGAAAACATCTGCAGGATAGACAGTCCCAATAGCAAGTGATGAGCCAGACAGAGCTTTTGATCTCACATGAGGAAACTCTAGGATTGATAGTCAGTTTTATGTCTTACATGGATGCTGACAGCAGCAACCTCAGTGGTAAAACCAGAGGCATAGCAACAGTACAGGCAAGGCAAGCAATTGATTAGGGCCCCAAGTTTTGAGGGGGGTCCCCATAAAGCTAACACTAAGTCCAAGAAAATGTCAAAGTGCAGAACTTCCCCAAAACCTCTGATGGGTAATGTACAATGCTATACCAGGAACTTCCCGAAAGGGGGCCCCATCTTGCTTGCATGTTGGACTTAATTGTCACTCTCTTCAAAATTAAGAGAACTTACCTGTCTGGAAGCCAGAAAACCAGCGGAGGAAAAGAGGAACCAGAACTGTGGTAAGTAGTGAAGATAATTTAATAATGAAATAATTAAGGATGACAAAGGTAGGCTGAGTTATCAATTAATGTAATGCTAGCCCAACATCATTTTGGCAATCTAGCAGTTAGGTAGGAGTTGTTGCTTGATTTGCAACAATTAAATAATTAAATAAAATTAAAGAATTAAATAAAGCCCTCAGAATTATTTGAATATAAAAAAAAATCTAAAAACTGCCTAATTGAAAGTATTCACTCCTCAGTATGAATTGTCCTTTTGCAGCAATTACAGATTTGACTGAAACAAGTTCTGCTCAATTTGATTATATTTGGCTCCATCCATGTTGCCTGTGATAGCAACAAGCTTTCTAGTTACTCCTGCTGAAAAGCAACTCTAAAGCATGATGCTACCACCAACATGCTTGATCACAGGAATGGTGTTACTTGGGTGTTGGGCTGTAACATTCTGCTTTGACTTTAGACCTAGTGGCTCAACTTTAGTCTCATCAGACCACAAAATCATTTTTTTCAAAAGCTGTCAGATTTTCTAATATGGGCTTTCTCAGAAGTTGCTTCCTTATGGCCACTCTCCCATTAAGGCCAGCTCTGTGAAGAGCTGATGATATTGTTGAGCTCTGCACATGTTCTCCTATGAACTCTGCACTCTATTCAGTGTTCTAGCTGGACTCTTGGACACTTCTCTGTCTTGCCCAGGCACTCCATATCAGGCACTTTGACCTGATATTGGTCTGGGTTGTCTGAGATGTTTTTTCCTTTGTTATACTGGATTTCAGTATTCCCCTAAGGATCAAAGCTTTCCCAATGTTTTAATAACCTTCTTCATTTTTTTTCCTCTTAACAACTTCATCTCAAAATTCAAGGGCAATTCCTTGGTCTTCATGGCAATAGGACCAAGAGAGGTAAGCATGCTGGCGTCCTGTGCCCTTGCGAAAAAGGCATTCCAACCGTCCTCTCCCCAGCATTCTACTAACCAACATCAAGTCACTGGATAACAAACTATCTGTACATGAGAATTAAATTTCACCACGACATCAGAGAATGTAATGTACTGTCTTTCACTGAGATGTGGCTCAACACGACAGTTCCTGACTTGGCCGTTACACCACCAGAATTTAAAGTCCACCGCCAGGACTGAACATCAGATTCAGGGAAAATCTGAGGTGGAGGAATATGTTTCTTGTTTCTTGTTCATTGGGGCACTGGCACTGTTTTTTTAGCAAATTACTGTTGTCCAAACCTGAAACTTTTGACCATGAAAGTTCGTCCCTTCTACCTCCCCAGGGAATTCAGCTTGGTCATTCTAACCTGTGTGTACATCCCACCGCAAGTGGAAAAAGGACATGCACTAGACTATCTCTACACAGTAAACAGACTTGAGAATTCACAGCCCGAGGCTGCATTCATTGGCATTGGGGATTTCAACAGGGAAAACATGAAAAAATTCCTAATCAAAATATCTAAATATTACCAACACATTGATTTTCCCACACACAGTGAGCTAACCATTGCTACTCAGCAAAAAACGACTGTTACGAAGCCATCCCTGTCCAGCCATTGGTAAATCAGATCACAATAGCATTCTTCTACTGCCAAAGTACAGACAAAGGCTAAAACAGGAAGCTTCATTTTGCAAAATGGTCCATCAGTGGAAAGGAGGAGTCCATTAGCAAGCTAAAGGACTGCTTTGAAACCACAGACTGGAAGCTGAGGCTGCAGAGAGAGACATCAATCTCTATGCGGATTCTGTCGTCAGCTGCATCAGTAAGTGCACCGATGAGATCATTCCAAAAAACTCTGCTCATGCATTTCCCAAACAAAAACCATACTGAGAGAGCTCTAACCCCAGTGCATGTGGAGTGGCCTGCGTGCCATGACAGAGTACAAAGGGAGCAATAACAGCCACTGTATGATACTACCTCTGGTGCCGCTGCCTAGTCTGTAAGAAGAGGTCGAGCTCATAATGAATATTAAATGGAAATATTGCTACACACGATACGCACAGCAAATTAATCTTGACAGTATTTTGTATCGCAATATTCAAGACAATGATATTCTGTCTCATGCCTAATCCAGAGCCATCTTCTGTATAGATTTTTTGCACGTGTGTCTTACTCACTGCTGCTGTGTGGATGGTTTTACATAGATAAATAAGAATCTAAACAGAGATTTTTATAAAGCTCCTTTGTGGCAATATCTGTTGTTAAAAGCACCATACAAATAAAATAGAATTAAATTGAACTGAACACTGATGTAGCTGATATTGCAAGCATCAAGGAATCTTTTATTTAGCATCAAAGCATTTATTATTTGTCATGGATCTGTCCCCTGCAGCATGTACCCAGCACTCCAACTCTTCTGAGTACTGACACCTGCTGCTGGTTTCTGGACTCAGAGTATATACGTATAAGCCACCTCTTCTCAACCTTTCTTTGTGAGGGCTTACACCTACTCATGTGTTTGTTCCCTTGTCGAGCCCTTGTCTCATCTATTATGTGTTCTCGATATTGCTGTATGATTAGCATTAGCATTTAGCCCAGCTATTAGCTTAGCATTTGAAACATTCTGGTTTTCTCCCTGTTTAGTTTTGTTGTGTCTTCTGTTGTCTATTCCTCAACTGTCTATTCCTAGCCTAGCAGTACCATTCCCTCTTGCCTTGTTTGTCTTCTTTGTCTGGTGTTTGCCTGTTTATTTATTAAAATACTCTGTGCTGGTGGACATAACTGCCTCTGCCTGGGTCATTACATTATTTAGTTTCACTGGTATTATTTACAGCACTCTCACAGCGAAAACCCCAGGTTATAGCCATCCTATACCCTAAATGGACATAATCTATTTTTGGCTCACATTGTGCTATACAAAAGAATTCCAAATTGAAGGGGAAGTGTGACACTGGGTGTGTGTTTCTTAGGACATCCTGTGCCATCTATTTCAGGCTCACACTTTGCTGTATAAATTGTATAAATTGTGTAAATTTTATGTGTTATTGGCAATATGGTCATTATATTATACCACTGGAAGTGCCACTTTGTGCACTTTGTTTCACTTTCACAGTTTTCTTTAGGTTTATTTTGTTTTCTTGAAAGCAGTGGTCAGAACATAGAAGTATGTTTTGGTAATGAGTGTCTAGTAGTATTCATTTAAACACATTTAAGTGGTCCATTAAGTGGGACACTTTTTTACCAATTTGATTTTAGGTGCCTATTGTAACTTTCATCCAATGTTATGTTCTATTTTTTAGAAAATGCCTGAAAACCTCCATTCACTATGAGTTTTTGAACATTAGACAGAAAATTAAGAATATCAATTTAAAGTTATGCAATTTGATACTCAGTTATGCAGAGACCAATATGACCAAATAATTAGTGTGACATTAGAAATTCCTTTACCCCAATCCAAGAGACTGAATTCATTTCACTGATTCATTTCACTGATCTCCTTCTGAAAATCATTAACTTGCATACTATATCGGATATCTACACATTTTCTTAAACAAATACTACCACCAGCAATCGAGCCCCTGTTACAAATAAGAAACTCCTCTCTTTGCATTGGTTATGTAGCTAAATCTTTGAAATCTTGCAGTTATAAAAAAAGAAAAGCCTGACCCTTGACAACTGTCAACCTATAGGCCAATACCAAACCTCCTCTTTATCTCCAAGATTGCTGAAAATGTTGTAGCTTAGCAGATAAGCTCACAGTTACATTAGAATAACATACATGAAATCTTTCAGTCAAGCTTTAGGCCTTATAGTACTGAAACAGAACTGGATTAAGTATTTACTGGTTGCACATTTGCACTATTTGTCCATATAGTACACAATAATAAAAGGGATTTATTTATAATTGCACTATCCGTTGCACCCAGATGAGGATGGTTTCCTTTTGAGTCTGGTTCCTCTCAAGGTTTCTTCCTCATATTGTTTCAGGGAGTTTTTCCTTGCCACCCTTGCCTCTGGCTTACTCATTAGGGATAAATTCACATATTTACAATATATTTTTTGAATCCAATTATTTCTGTAAAGCTGCTTTGTGACAATGTCCATTGTTAAAAGCACTATAAATAAAAAATAAATAAAACTGAATTGAATTGAATTGAAGTAGTAAATGACCTAATACTGGCCTCCAATCAGGGTTGTGTCCATGCATTGCTCTTAATGCAGCTTTTGATACCACAAATCACAATATTCTTCTACATAGACTAGAAAATTTTGTTGTTTGAGTTAAGGGAACAGCTCTTTCCTGACTGACAGTAATCAGTTTGTAAATGTAAATAACTACATAGTATAACATGATATGAGCTCCCACTGCTATGCTGATAACACAGCTGTAGATAATATTAATGGGATGGGTATCTTGCTATGCTTGATTCATTTGAAAGATGCAGGTTATCAATAGCTAGAATAATAAAGACTATGGCATGGGGCAGAGCTTTTTATCTACAAAGCTCCTCAGCTATGGAACAACCTTCCAATTTGTGTTTTTGACTCAGACACACTCTTAATCTTTAATTTAAAAACCTGTTTGTTCAGGCATTTTGTTAAAAAGTTTTTCTCTTAGGTAAAACGGCAGAGCTTCTAATTATAAAGACCTTCCTGTACCTATCCCAGGACTCAATATGCTCATCCTTAACATACTTTCAACACACTTAGTACTGTTTGTCTTTACTCTTCTGCACCTTTATACTGAAATAATTTATAATCCCACTATCCGGTGTCACCCAGAAGAAGATGGGTTCCCTTTTTATGTCTGGCTACTGTCAAGCTTTCTTGGTCATTTTGTCTCAAGGAGGTTTTCCTCGCCACTGTTGCCTCTGGACTGCTCATTAGGGATCTAATATGATTAATGTTGTGATCAGCTCTCAGCAATAAATGGACTCACTTCTTTTGTCTGTTGAGTATTTTGAGCCGTGAAAAGAATTCAAATGCACACCTCTACCTTCTACTGGCAAATAAATAACACAGGGTGTCTTTCTGTGGGTGATCCTCAGCAGTGATTATGTCAGGAGGGAATGTTACTTGTGACACAGATGGTGTGGGGAGTGTGATTACAGGAAAAATTACAGCTGGTATTGCTGTTTAAGTTCTGCAAGTTTTTCAGCAAATCACTGGTTTGAAAATTAATATTTGGTGAAGCCTATCCTGTAGAGAGTAACAGCAATGTGTCTTTACAAACCCAGATATTACTGAGTTGTAAACACCTGCCAGAGGCACATGCACTCACTGCTTTTTGTGTCATGTTGTCAGGAAAGGCCTCTTCTGGACAGCTTTTCCAACAGTGCAGCCTCTAATAGTCAGTTCAGAAACTAAACTAAATTGTCCAGTGCTGAATGTGTGATAGTTTCATTCTTCATTGCGTTCCTCACCAATTCACATGCTTGCATATTATATACCCCAAAGAAACAGAAAAAGGAACACTTTTGTGAGATTCTTTGGACAATGATGATTGGTCAGAGCAAGGGTAAATTTATCTAGTTTTTAAGTGGAACATATGTATCATTGTGTATAATGTTTATTTTATACAACAGCTGGCTATTCTCTTTAAGGGTGAATAATCCTGGAGTTGTATGTTGTCCTGGAGGTAGCTAGGTAGGTAGCCCTAGTGTGCGGTTTTGTGTAAAATTGGCCTGCTATTGGCCTGTGTAAAAGGAAGAGAAACAAAGTGCGCTATACCTTGTTCTGCCAGCGGGTAACATTGCCAAAGCCGCCAGTCCCAAGTCTCTCCTTAAGTTCCCAGGGGCCACAGTTCTGGGGCTGCATAGGAGGGGCACGGCTCATTGTGACCTCGAACTTTCACAACATGCAGAGAAGTGCACACAAATACAACTTTATTTAAAAGCAACAATGCAATAAAAACAATCTGGTCAGTTATTGAAGTGTTAAAGTACTTATGCTGTAAGATACAATACTTCATAAACACTGAAAACACAGACTTAAATCATCAATTAGATATAATAAAGTTTACATTTACATGTAATAAAATGACAGATGCTATACGTAACTTACAATTGAGGATGCATCCAAGAATATAACTCTTTTATTTTCAAAGATTGGAAAGTTAAGTTAACTTAAGATAACGTTCAGATAAAGTTAAGTGAAGTAAATAGATGTTTTAAAACTTAAGTGAAGTAAAAAAAAATTTTGGTCCACTTTACTCATGAAAGGGACGCATGAAAATGAAAATGAGACCAATCAGTAGGACCTCAAATGAGTGTTTTAATAACAACAGAAATAATAACAAAAATAACAGAAATTAGAAAATGGCTTGTTTTTATTTTCATTTATAAGGCAAGAGAAACAAGTATTGAACCGAAATTCTCATTATTTCTTTCTTGGTTACAAAAATGTCACAGATTGATTATTTCTTTGGTACCACTGGGTGGCCTTAAAATGCTAAAGGAATCTCATTGCTTATCTTGTATGATCACTTATTTTTCCCCCAAACCACCACTTTCTTGTATTTGTGGGCTGCTTCTTTTGCAATAAGGTTAGCTTTGCTTGGCAACATCATAGGATGTTTGTATTATATGACAATAAATAATAAAACATTTTTGTTATGATGAAATACCATGTCTTCATGTGCTTATACATAGATAGAAAAATCATGAGAATTGTGTAGAAAGTACATTTTATTACATAATACACATTGTTTCATTCATATTTACTTAAAGATTTTTCACTAGGCTACTTTTAATACATAGCATTAGCACCTGAGCCTCATTTATCAACGATGTATAGAAAATGATCCTCAGTTTTTTTCTTATGCATGAAATTCAGAATTGTCTTTCACACAGTAAAGTTGGGATTGTGCATAGGCAGGTAACACAGGTGTAAATAATTAATTAATGCCAATTAATGCTAATTAATCATAGCCACCATGCAGGTTTGTCACTGATTACTTGAATTTAAACATGCCTAGAATTTTAACTAACTATTTCGATTACGGGCATACACTGCACAATATTGTATTTTATAGTATTTCTAGCTAGAAACCACGCTTGTGCCATAATTGTGAAAAAAGCTTTGTGTGCATGTAAACTGTGTCTTGTATCCAGTGTAAAGGCCACAGTGTAAATTAATATCGGACCATATTTGACAACATGCCGCTACATGCTTGCTAGTGCTGTCTTTTTCATATTCTTTTTCATTACTGTTATTACACAATTGTAACAACGAATTTACTGTGTTGAACTGATTATAAAAATTCTGTTGACCACATAGTGCTCCACTTTTCCTAGACAGAACAGACAGTAACGTAAACATATTGCAGGCCTAAAGAGATAGAAGCTAGCCTATGGCCTAACCTAATAGTGGTTTGGGAACCCCCAGCGGTCTGTGAAGCATATTTTTTAGTTACAGTGGTGGAAATCATAACCCAACATTATCAAAGTTTTTTATTACTGAGTTCCAACAGTTAGTAGTCTGTTTGACAAAAACAAGTCAGCTCTCATGACCTCACATGGAGTACCCTGATATGCAGCTGGGGTTGCAGATAAACACCAAGATAAACTTTCTAAAAGAAAAAATATATATATATACTGTGCAAAAGTCCTAGGCACCCTATTTTTTTAGTATAAACTTTGTTATAGATTTTTAATTTATGAGTTCTACATTATTAAGTCAGTACAAAAACATTTTAGTTTTTCCAAACATTAGTTTTTCAGGGTAATTTAAATATTACAGAAAAATGTTTGTATTTCAGTAAAGAAAGCAGCATATTACATGAGAGACACTTTTCAGACAAAATCATAATGAAGGCTGCTGGGTTTTGCTGCAAAAATAAGAAGCAAGTGTGACAGTCAAAGTCTCCAGAAGAACTGTGGCTGCTTCTGCAAGATGCTCAGTAACACTTACAGCTCATTTCCTTATAAAACTGCACAAATTGTACCTGAGACTACTATTTCTTTTTTTTAAGTAAAGGGTCGTCACACCAAATATTGATTTTATTTCTGTTATTATTATTACTGTTTACTGCTCTTTATAGTAGTTTTTTTAAATGTAGAAACATTTAATTTCCTTATTTTTGAAGGCATCTTTGCTCTACAGCATTTCTTCGCATGTGCCTAAGACTTTTTGAGAGTACTGTATGTGTACACACACTCACCATCCACTTGAATAAGAGCACCGGCTCATATATACAGTTATCCAATCCAGTCAGCCAAACATGTGGCAGCAGCACAATGCATAAAATCACGCAAGAGCTTCAGTTAATGTTCACATCAAACATCAGAATGGGGAAAAACCTGGACTTTTAAACTCCTATTAAAGTGGACGGTGAGTGTAAATGCCAGTTGACAGAGGTTACCCAGGGAATTTACCCAACATCTGAGTGCCATATGTGATGGTACACATAATAAATTAATAAACACATAATAGTAATAATAATAATAATAATAATAATAATAATAATAATAATAATAATAATAATGATAATAATAATCTTTATTTATATGGCTTGTTCATTTTAAACACATTCCATGTTAGGTTTTATATTGTATACATGTTTTAGGCTATATTAGCTTCACTGTAATACACATTCTGTTTGCAGAATAAATATCCTTGGCAGATCAACAAAATGGCGAACTCAGGGGGGACTCTTATTTTAAGCGGTTTGCGGAAAAGATTACCAATAAGCTATTATCAGCATTTTAAACCCACCCAGCAGTGCCAATAATCAACCCGTATGCTGGTTTTGTAACCAAGAAAAAATAAATACATAAATAAATAATTTTTAAAAAATTCGAGAATTGGAGCTGAATATTTATAATATGTCTCATAAATAATAATAATAATAATAATAATAATAATAATAATGAACAAAAAGCCATTTTCTAGTATCTGCTATTTCCTACTTAATCAAAGAAACAAACTCTTAAAATGTTCTTTCGATGTTCTTAGGTTAAAAGAAGTCCCTCTGTCATCACTTTCGTTCTTTGCTACAGCTAGCTAGATTCACTATTGGTACGTTTTTTTTTCTGAACAGATCGAACAGTAGTAAGATATAATTACTGAACAAGCAACTGAATACAGTAATCATGTTCCAGTTTGTAGGACATTTATTTTCGGTGGAACAGCATATGTAACCGACAAATTCTCACCAGCATATTTAAGACACTTATTTAAATAACGACCAAGCAAACAAGTGGATCTTTACCTTCACAACTGAATCGCTTCCCTTCACAAGGTTTTTGCACACGAGTAACAATAAAGGAACCTGTAATTAACACGTTACTCTTTGCGACTTTCTTTTTAATTTTAATTTGTAAGCATTCGTCGTTATACTATACATCGTGTTTCTCTCCACTTCCTGAAACTGAGAAAACTGAAAAGTCACTTCCCGTAAGAAAAGAACGCCTTCTGTAGTTTACCAGGGAGAAAGATCCATCGCCGAGGCTGTTTTAGTGAATATACTATATTTACACTTTTTTTTTTTTATTAAACGTGAACATATAATATCTCAACGCAAAAGCAACAACTAGTGTGAATACATAACCGTATTGTTTTTTTTTTAACTTCGCTATTACATACATAGGCCTAATTGTATATATTTTAATCTTCTTTATCAAATATTGTGACTAAGAACACCACATATGGCCAAATGTACACATATTTGACTTGGCAGAGTCAAATATCCTACAGTATTAACAAGTACGACAGTGGCAAACAGCTGTATATTTGAACTGTAAACAGTTTTTACACTACAGCACATTGCGGCTTTCCCTATACCCTATGTTAATATGTAATTCATTCATCTTCAGTAACTTTATCCTGGTAAGGGAACACTGGGGGGAGGAATGGAAGGGATGCCAGTCCAAACATTCACACGGTCACTTAGTCAAAGTCAACTTTATTGTCAATTCTGCTATATGTACAGGACATACAGAGGATTGAAATTTCGTTTCCCCCAGACCCATGGTGTGAGAAACCAACATAACAAGACAAGTAATTAAAAAAGTAAAATAAAATACAATACAATAAAATAAAATAAAATACAGTATGTACACTATACAATATGTACAGTTAGTGGCAATTTAGCATAGCCAGTCCACCTACAGGCATGCTTTTCAGAAGTGGAAGGAAAGCAGAGATCCGAGAGGAAAGCCATGTGGACATGGGGAGAACGTACCAAACTCCACACAGACAGTAACTCAGGTTACCTGCTGTGCCACTGTACTGCCTTTCCGTGCCCCCAACCCCCAATAGTTATGTACAAATATGAAATAGGCAAAGAGCTTTAAAGTGTGAATTTCTTCTACATATTGAATACTCAAAGCAATTTTTACAATCTCCCTCCCTGCCATCTCTTCCACCCATGCCCATGTGTTCATTTCCTCTGTACTGGTGAGTGTTTCCTGGTGTTACACCCTAGGCGTGGAAAGATATACACACATCTAACACGCAAGTCTCTGATTCAGTGTATTTTCTACGTAATGTTTGCTCACTAATGAAAAATTTCTACAGTATTGTTATAGAACCCTAGGGGTCCATATCTTCCTCAACATTCCAATGAAAATGCCCTGAACTCTGGTTCAAGGTCTATTCTAACAGCCATCCTTAGACTTGTGTAAGCTGAGACTTGCTGCCCAAGCTGTCATAGCTTAAGAGCAACTTCTTTGAAATTTCCAGTTTATAAGTATAGAAAACATTCATAATAGTAAACAGATAGGTATTCGTCTGTAATCAGATATTCATTTATACAACACCAATAAATATTTTTTATTTTCTACTTTACTTTAGTAAATTATTTGGTCACTTAAGTGTGACATATTTGTAACAAATTAGAAAAACAAGCCAGTGATGATGTTCATCAGTTTAGTCATAGCTTGATGACGCAGATGAAGTGCTGTTTCACTTAAATGTCTCCAGCTGCTTCTGCACTGTTTATAGAAGAGTTTTCTGCTAGAGAAAACTGCTGTATCCCGCAGTGTGATAAAGTGCGGAAGGCACTGTGAAAACATAGTATAAAATGTTAACCTGCCTGAGTCACATAACACAGAAGTAGACATTTTGAAAGAGGTCCCTTACTCACAGGCAAAATAATCTAATCAAGCACAGTATGTAGACTTTCCTCAGCAAGGTTGGAAGGTCTACATATGCTTCATATGCAATGCATGGTAAACGTGCAGAAGTGAAGCAGCTGAAATGGGGCAAGTATAAACAGTTTAATTCTTACTGTAAAATCAAACCCTTATGAAGGGAAATGTTCCCTTCAAATATTTTCCAAGCACACAACCAAAGGCATGTTAAGCCAATTTTTAACCAGGAACCACCAGAACCACACCTCTCACAGGGGCCACTGCAACATAACAAACCATGACAGTAGTGTCATTAAAATATTATGAATTATATCTGCAGTCAGTTTTGATTTCTAAATGAAATGAAATTAAAGGAAATATGAAATATTTCATCAACATTAAATATGAAAACATTTAATTCATAAATGTTGTCCTGCACATGCACTATGGTTAACCAGTACTCATACACAAAAAGGGGCACAATAATTTTGGTCATTCCAGGAAACAGTAGGCTAATAACAGTTTAAAACAGTAGGCTTGACAGTTATGATATGTGCTAAATGATATTAAGGAGGTTTGAGAGTATGGCTCAAAGGAGGATAAAAAAACTTCTGAGCCATTTACCTGTAGTGTCACTAAAGTTGGTATAGTGGAATATGATTTACTGAGAACTTTTGAGTTCAGTGATCTGAATAAGGAGTTTGTTTTAAAGAAATGGAACTTTCTAATAGTATCCACACCACACTACACAGACTTAAATTTTATTTTATTTTTTTTTGATAATGAAAACTCAAAAAAAAAAAAAAAAAAAAAAAAAAAACATGACAGTACAGCGGAGCAGTGAACATCTTTTCTCCACTATCTCTACTTTTTTCTTCTATCCCTGATTGCCACTACTGTTAAGATTCCTTGCACAATCATGACCTCATTGTAGATTACAGTTCACAGTGTATAGACAGTGGAAGTGTGGAATTTGAATGCATCTCTGCGGTGTTTACTCTTGTTGCACGTGATGTGTGTCAGAAATGTGTTCTCTGTTAATTAACTTTAAGCAGAACTTACTTCCCCCAGGGTTGTAGCCTACCTAAGAGACTTTACTGACAGGTTTACTACCACACTGTCAATTTCACTTAGTGCCAGGGTGTTGGGGGACCTCATATAATCATCAACCCATGTCACACATTAGCTTAATGTGGCATACAGCTGATGATATCTATTCAATCTCTGTAATTTTCTCTGTCGAAAGCTTCTTAAATACCTCATCTACAAATATATAATAATAATTTAATAATTTCTTAATGAATATTAATGAATTTCTTAATGAATATTAATATTAGACTAATAATAATAACTAATAATAATAGATACCTTCATATACTGCAGTAATAGCTAAGGCTAAAAGTAACCTACCATCTGGGAGGAGCAGACAACAAAAATACACAAAACCTATGTAAAACATCATGCCATGGCATTTAAATCAGTGAGGTAAAAGTATACATAACCAAACTCAACCATTCTTATGGCACCTTTTTGAGTCAGTGCCAAGCCTGGGGGAAAACTGATTCTTGTCCAGACATGGTCCAGTGTTGGCCCATCCAGCACTGATGCAAACCTAGACAGAACTTGTGCAAACCTATTTCAGGCATAGTTCAAACACGGGCTAAAGCCGTTATTAAAGTACCCCAAACCCAGTTCTAGCTTAAACTTGGTGTTACGGTCCAGACGCAACGAGCCTCCAGGGACAATGCTTAGCTCCGCCCAGGACGCAGCATCATTAGCAAAGCCTACTCCTTTTCCCGATCAAGACGTGGACTCGCATAAATACTCGGAGCTTCTTGGTCCACACGGACAGACTGGAAGAAAGACCGGGACTCCCTGTGGATTTACACCGCTTTTTACACTCACATTTAGTGGAAGGACACAAAAGAGACGTTAGAAGGTGAGACATCTCTCTCTCTTTCTCTCTCTCTCTCTTTCTCTCTATCTCTCTGTTTCTCTCTCTCTAATCTCAGGTTTTGTTTACACTACTGCTCTCAGCAACTCAACTAAACCCGGGTGAAATTTTTAGTGATGGCAGATAAAAAGTTTGTAACTGGAGGAGAATTTCTTGGCTATTATGGAAGAGACCTCTTATCGTATATTCTTATCCTCAGCGCTGTTAGAAGGTACTTGGCACAGTATCATCATCATACAATAAAAGAAAAGTTGAGAAATGTATTATGAGCTTGGCCCTCACTAAGAAGATTTGGTATATTCCAGCCTTTGTTGCATTGATCTTATCTGCTTCTCAGTGCTGGCATGCGAGCGCTTCAGCGTGAGTACATCAGCGTGGGAGTGTATAATGAAAGTGTCTTTGGCGTTGGCCCTTACTCAGCACATTTACGGCACGCTGTAACGCAGAGGCTTTGTTTCTAATAGTTTCTCTTTTGTGTTGGGGTATGGGGGTTTTGTTAGAATAAGAAAAGTCAAAATAAGAAAAGTCAGAATAAGAATCACTCCAGTTTTAGTGACCAGGAAAGCCTCATCTCTGTAGATTGTTTAAGTGTACGATTCCCTTATATGGTGAAGTCAGGGTTAAGTTTAGGGTTAGTGTTAGCAGTACATTGATGGCTCAATGTATTCATTAAAGTCAACACAAGCCCTCACCACAATAGAAGTTTACAGACACAGACACACACACACACACACACACACACACACACCATATACTTCTAGAGGAGCAAATTTGTGAGAAGCCAAGACCATTTTAGCAAGATAACAAGCTGACTTACTCTGTTACAGTTTGGCTGTCGCATATGAATTCTCCTTGTAATAAACTTTGTCATGTAAGTTGTTCATCTGCAGAGTTCATCTGGCTGGCAACTATGTATGATACGGTCTACCATAAAAAGAATTATACCAACTGAAAGAGCATATTGTAATTAGTAAAAGCACAAAATATGAAGTTGGTACCTTGAACCAAACTAAGGTAGCTATACTAAACTATACTAAGGTAGCAAATATGCCGTGTGTTACTACTACGAACAGAAACGTTGTTTTAAGGCACAATCACAGGTGATTTTTTTTTTCTTTCCTGATCTTCAACTGTCTAGTTTGTCTGAGCCTATGCCCATGATAGCCTCAGATTTCCTGAGCTCGAACCTGTCTGGCCATTTTTCTCTAACCTCTCTTATCAGCAGGGTGTTTCCACACACCGAACCTTCGCTCACTCAGTGGTTTTTGTTTTTCTGACCATTTTGTGTAAACTTTGTGTTTTTCTGACCATTATGTGTAAACTCAGACTGCTGTGTGTAAAAATCCTAGGAGATCAGCAGTTTCTGAAATACTCAAACCAGCCCTTCTGGTACCAACAACCATGCCACAGTGTGTGTGTGTGTGTGTGTGTGTGTGTGTATATAAAACCAAAAACCTATGAATCCACAAATTCATAATGTTTTTCTTACTATTATTTAGAAGGCAACATGGTTTAGTAGTTACTTGTCTTTGTCAGTGCTGCACACACCTGATTTACATGTAACATGGCTACATATTTTGCATTATGCTCATTATGAGAAATGCTCAATTGTACTGAAGACTGTCAAAAATTGGGTTATGTTTAAAAAAAAAAAAAAAAAAAAATCTCAAAAGGTTAGCTTATTCATAATCAGCTGCACATGTACTGAATAGACCTGCACAATATATCGAAATTTTTGTAATATTGCAATATATTATATATTATTTCTGAAATATTGAAATATAATCACAAGGGCTTGTGATAACTGAATGATTTTAATACTTCAAAAAGTTATGAAAAGTCAGAGTTTTAGGGTGATACAGATAGCATTTTTCTCAAAAAACATGAAACATATGTTGGTTGTGTCATTTTCATTTTTTAAATATATATATATAAATATAATTTAAATTGATTTTATACACTTATAGTGTTATAGTACCGCATATCACATTATTTAACAAGTTATCGCCTTTCGCATTTTTCTTCAATATCATGCAGCCTAGGCTCATTAAGTAAAGTCATTTGAAGTTACAAAAATTTACAGTTCTGAAAGTCAGTCAATATATAATGATAAAATAGGATTCCCATTTGTTTAAAGAGATATGAAAGGTAAAGTCTACAAATATATTCATTTGACCTGGACCTAATTAATTCAAAATTTAATGATGTACAAATTGCCATGACCTTAGCTTCTATCTAGTTTGAATGTGAAACATAAAACATATGTTAAATTTATACAATAGAAATATTTATTTTCTGTAACTTCGCCAAGCAAGGTAGTTACCATCATTCTAGTGACATTGACACTGAAACTCACTGTACTTACCAGAATCTGCAGTTGAACTGACATGCAGCTTTCCCCATTGTGACAGCTAACTGATGTGGTGCTGCTGCGGGTGTTAAGTCGGATTTACTCTGTACAGTTTGGGTGGTCTTAGGGCATTCAGAGTTGAGCTAAGTATGCGAAAGGAGATTTTAATACTGAATTTGTGTATGCCGATATTGAGACCTCATATGCAACTACGGACTTGTTATGCATGTCTCAGTTGTGTGCTATTCTGACCTTGGCCTATTTTTCTTGTGTGATATTGACTTGAGCAAGGAACAGTATTAAGTCCAGCACCACTGTCTGACAGTTTGATGTAACCACAATACGTCAAACATCATAATTAATTAATAATACTGTCCCTTTAAAATCCAAAGGATTTTTTTTTTCACACACTGGACATCAAGAGACACCATCTTAATCAGAGACGTTGCTAATCTCATGGACTGTAGATTGTTGCTAATCTCATGGACTGTATAGATAAAATTATGAACAACACTTACTTAAAATAAGCTATATAACATAAGTATAACAAATGTGATGTCAGCTTATCCTTGTCCAGCCTAGCATGTTTTCTTTACAAGAGAGCACATTGAGTTAACAAAAATATTTGAAGAATGTTTCTTTTACGTGACTATCATCAGAACATCTTCATCATATTATCTGACAGGAAGAGCACACATTATCACACAGTCCATTATGGAATTCTGAAAATATTTTATTGGGATCTCATGCAGTATGACAAGTAATAATTTGTCAACTGTAAAGACACAGTGTAAAAAAAATACTGTAAAGACACAGCGTAAAACAAGCTTTATTACAGAGGTAAAGGGGTGGGGGTGGGGACTGAGTATGAAAAGGAAATGCACATTTTTAATGTTTGAAATTTGCTTAGTCTGGTCACAGAATGAATTTGGGTTGAGGTTATGTCTCCTTTCTTCACAGCAAAGGAAATGCAATAGAAAATATAGCAGCAAGCAGTGATAAAGGTGGCCAAGTACAATCTGGACCCAGCCATTGACCAGAAGCCATTGGGGACTATCAGCACTTGTTCTCAATGAAATATACTAAATTTGAATCCAAAAACACCAAGCCATTGGTGAGATATTGAATGATGTCCTCAATGAAGCAAGGGGCGTCTGGCATGAGTGCTTTTGAAAAGTCTCTGTCTGTGTTCGGCCGTGTAAGCCCAGCCACACACAAGTTTGGGGGAGCCCAGCCTTGAGCTGGTCCAGAAGGGCCTTGATCCAGTTGAGCTGCCTCTGGTTCTCTCGTATTTGCTGTTCTGGACCAACATGCACTGAAGCATGTCTGCTTATAGTGGGTCTCACATGCTGTCAGGGATTGCAGTTGTAGGCGGATGCAAGTGCAGATATGGTTTAATCGGTGTAATACAAAACACACTAGGTACATGAACAAGAACAGCAAGAACTAGGTAAAAGCAGGAACCCAAGAACATGATGTGAGATTGACAAACGCAAGGCAAAGAGTGCTGCCAGAGACAAAACTTAAATACCCGTGCTCATTAGACATAAACATGACTCACTTGCACGTAATCTCGTGAGGTGCAGGGGCAGATGGGTAACGTAGTCCTGACAATGACATTGCGTAGCGGAGTTATTAATGTAAATGTATGTGCAGATTTGGCCTATTGATAGCGTTAGAGGGCTTAAGTGGCCTACACCAAATTGGTGTGAAGGTACCTGAGACTGTCGTCCGTCACTGTGCCAAATTTCGTAAAAAGCATATGAAGCATTCTATGGGTTACCATACACTCCCATGGGGAAGTATACTAATAACTAGAAGGTTAAAGTTCTTGGACGAACTTTAATTTTGGCATGACACAGCATGCTAAACATGCTAAAACAGTTAAATTAGTTAGTTATGGTAGATATGTAATGCCATGTAGTTGCTAGTCTGTTGCTAGATAATTACTGTGGAATTCTAGATGGTTGCCAGGGTGTTGCTAGGTGGTTGCTGTGGTATTACAGTTGAATTCTAGGGCGTTGCTAGGTGGTTGCTAGGGTGTTGCTATGTGGTTGTGTGTTGTGCTGGCAGTGGTATAACCAGAAAATAATTTTGGAGGGATAAGGAACCATGTAAAATAAATTCACAATTGTTTTTTTCATCTGTACTGGTAAGTGTGCCTCGCTGGTGCGTTTCAGGTGGATGTCAGAACGCAGTATGAACAGTGGAGACACTAATTTGTTATTTAGCGTAATCATTTATGGCACAACCTACTGTCAACAATCTTTCCATATTAACAATGTTGCCATGAAATACAATTATAACACTGAAAAAAATTAAAATAACATGTTAATGTTAATGTTTTTTAACATGATAAAAAATTAGACCTTATATTATAAATCCTGATGTACTTATCTTACAATACAGTGCATGATTTGCAGTAGTTCAATTTGTGGTCATTACAAAATAAATGTATTAAAATTTAATATTTTATTTGTGTCAGTATAAGCCTCGTGTCAGTATCGTCTAAGGAAGCCTGTATCGTCACATGTCTCCTATCGTGGCTTTAGTGTATCATGTCATGCCTAGTAGTTACAGTTTATGGTGTGTGTACACATTGCAACCATGTTATAATTACATGCTATACATAGTTATTTTTACACAAACATATATTCATACTTTTTACTGCATTCTTATTATACATAATATAATAACTGTTCGCACATAACCACTTCATGATATATTAACTAATACAAATTAGTCTTTTGTTTCTATTGTTGTTCCAAATGTCTTAACATGACTGTGCTGTGTTGTACAAATAGTACATTTAAAAATGCATATTTAATCAAAGGTTTTAAAAAAGTACTGAATGTTTAACATATTAGTACACATATTTAGTGGTTTGTATTTAATGGCTTGTCATTAATAATACATATTTAATGGTTTGTAAGTGTTTTAGAGTGCTTAGAATGGCATTTAATGGTTTGTAATAGTCATTTAATGTTTATTGCACTTTGTAACTGTAAGGATTCATGTGGATGGTATTAGCGCAGTCACCAAGAGCGATGAGATAACATGATTTTAATATGGGTGTGCGTTTATGTGTATGCGTGTTTAGATTAGATATGTTTAGAGTGACAGGCAAACAGTCTCTTCCTGTTTGGTTTATGTTTGCCTTTATGTATGCTTTAAATACAGCTGTTTTTATTTGCATGCAAGTTGGTTCACTCATATGTAAGTACATGAACATTTGAATGCTGAATGCTTTTTTTTCAGATGAATATAAAGATAGAAGCTCTTTGCTAATGCATGAGAAGGAGCAGACAGAGAATGAGGAGTTTGTGTGTCTATGTATGTATGTTATTGAAATGTCATGCATACCTCTTGTTAGATGCATTGGTACATATCTATGATCTTCACAAGTCTCATGTATAGCCCCCTCCATAAGTTTTGGAATAGCAAGGCCAATTATTTTGTTTTTGCTATACACTTAAGCCATTTGGGCTTGAGATCAAAAGATGAATATGAGACACTAGATCAGAATTTCAGCTTTAATTTCCTGATATTTACATCTAGATATGTTAAACAACTTAGAACACGGCACCTGTTGTTTGAACCCACCCACTTTTCAAGTGATCAAAAATATTGGAACATGACTGACAGGTGTTTCTTGTTGCCGAGGTGAGCCCTGTTAGATTGATTGTTTAAACAATAAATAGCTCTAAATGTCTAATCTTGGTTTGAGCCCTGGGTTTTGACTGTAAAGACTGCATTTGTTCTTGAAAAGGGTAAACCAACATGAAGACTAGAGAGCTGTCTATGGGAGAAGCACAAGCCATACTGAAGCTGAGAAAAGAGGGAAAATTGATCACAGCCATTGTACATACATTAGGTATAGCCAATACAACAATATGGAATGTCCTGAAAAGAAAGAAACCACTGGTGTACTAACAATCAGATATCGAACAGGTTGGGCCAACAGCAGTTGATGACATAAACATTGTGAAAGTTGTGAAGAAAACCCCAGAAACATCAGTGGCATCACCAACAACCTCCACAGATCAGGGATGAAGGTTTCACAATCCACCCTTCGAAGAAGACTTCGGGAGCAGAAATGTAGAGGTCATAACTCAAAATGCAAACTAGTCATTAGCAGTAAGAATCGGAAGGCCAGATTGGACTGAACAAAGAAATACAGAGATGAACCACAAAAGTTCTCTAACCAAGATTAACCTCTACCAAAGTGATGGAAATCGAAGTGTGGAGAAACAAAGGATCTGCTCATGATCCAAAACACATGCACTCATTGGTCAAGCATGGTGGAGGTAGTGTCATGGCTTGGGCTTGCATATCTGCTTCGGGGGCACACTAATCTTTATTGATGATGTAACTCATGATGGTAGCAGCAGAATGAATTTAGAAGTCTACAGAAACATTCTGTCTGAGAAGTGCATCCAATTTAATTGGGAGGAACTTCATCATGCAGCCAGACAATGACCTAAAACACACTGCCAGCACAACAGAGGACTTCACTGGAAAGTTTTAGTCAATCACCAAGATTGAATGGCCAAAAAAATAACCAGACCTTAACCTAATTGAACACGCATTTCATCTCCTGAAGAGGCAACAACAACTGAAAGAAGCTGCAGTATGAGCCTAGAAAAGCATCACAAGAGAAGAATGCAACAGTTTGGTGGTCAGTGGGTCACCAGCTTGATGCAGTTATTGCAAGAAAGGAATATGCAACCAAAAATTAAATGTTATTTACTTTAATACTATCTGTTCCAATATTTTTGCTCACCTAAAAGTTGGGTGGTCTGCCACCAAAGGTACCATGTTCTAAGTTGTTTCACACATCTAGATGTAAATATCAGGAAATGAAAGCTGAAATTCTGATCTATTATCTCATATTCATCTTTTGATCTCAAACTCAAATGTCTTCAACGTATAGCAAAAACAAAATAATTGGCCTTGCTGTTCCAATACTTTTCAGAGGAAACTGCATATGAAGGAAAAAGTGACCCAGTGAACTGCCAACTTTCTTCCCAAGGACAAGATTGGCGTCTGGGACTGTGTACATGATGTGTGCTTGTGGACTAATAATTCCATACTTTAAATGGTGTGTTTTTTTGTATTTCAGTTCATTGAAAGGCCTTTGTGAAATCATGAATACAATTGCAAGATTGTTGCTGCTACTGCTGCCTCTCCACTTTTGCACTTTAGCTGACACGGTAAGTGCATGTGTTGTCCTGTTCAGTATCAGCCAGTTTTCCTCTCCAGTTTAGACTATTAAAGAAAAGAGTAACCATGGTAGCACTTACTTGTTCTCAGGAACTACTTCACAGGGAGAGAAGAGGAACGCGCAACTATAGAGGTGATTCACATTCTGACCTTTCTTTATGTCTGAACCTCTATACCTTTTGCAAAACTTTACATCTACAATATATACTTACACTGTCCTCCACATCAGCATCCTAATCCAGTGTGACTGAGACAATGTTCTTGCTAATGGTCTTATATTGTATATGTCTTGTTCAAATTAGGTCTTTTTAGTGTTGGTAGGCCACTGGAAGAAACACTAATTATGCATGTAACTGTGATTTTATGAACCTCATATAATAGCCAGGGGTAGTAAGAATGACCTGAATACCTTCTTGTACAGTCATAAAATGTAAAGTCATAAAATTCATAAAATGAATTACGATACAATAGAAAACACTGTCATACAAAAAGACAAAAAGACCAACTGATTTTTGTCTAATCTTCAGCTGTACAGTTTAGATGAGCCAGTGCCCATGATAGGTTCAGATTCCTGTTCTTGGCTGATAGGAGTGGTACCCAATGTGGTCTTCTGCTGTTGTAGCCCATCTACCTCAGGGTTTGGTGTTTTGTGCATGCTGAGATGCTTTTCTGCTCACCAATGTTGTAAAGAGTGATTATATGTGTTACTGTATCTTTCCTGGCAGCTTGAACCGATCTGGCCATTTTCCTGACCAAAGTCACAGAGATCACACTTTTTCTTCGTTCTGATGTTTGATGTGTACATTACCTGAAGTTCTTGACCTGTATCTGCATGATTTTTTTGCCTTGCGCTGCTGCCATAGAATTGGCAGATTGGCAGTTATCTAGGAATAGATAACTGCATGAATGTGCAGGTGTACAGGTGTTTCTAATAAAGTGGATGTTGAGTGTTTATGATCAGGGTGGCTGGTATAAATGGGTTAGTAGGGCTAATTAGTATTTGCTGTTAAGTTGAACAAAGCACAAAAGCAATACCAACCGTCCTGCTGAATGATATGAGGAAGTGACTGGGCTGATTTATTTGTAGCACGGACAGCAGATCATGCTGCTATTTAGTGACAGTTGTGCCAGATGATGACACAGAGTGAAATACCTGCTAAATTTCGTAGGCCTATGGGCTGACTTTTTTTCCATGTTGCTGATGCATCCATGTAACGTAATCAGCAGTGATTGAGAATGTGTAATGTTATATACAGTAGTGGGTGTAATGAACTCGAACAAGGTGGATTATTTACTCTATCATCCTTTTTTCCCCAAAATGCCTTTGCAAGAGAAACTAAAAATAAATATACTAAACATGCATTGTCCAATGAAAGTTCAGAGAACAGAACTCTAAGTTTACTGTTTTTCAGTTTAAAGGGTTGCATGTTTTCTGTGTATCATATTGGTTATACTGAGGAACACGGCATGAAGCGAGTACAGAAAAATTTGAACTTACGAATGCAGCTGCATATCTGCCTTTAAAAGTATGTGTGTGTGTGTATGATAGTTTGCCCCATGCCATTCTTATTATGCCATTGATGACACCATGTGACATAATGATACATTGCTCAACCACAATAGTGTCACTGTCAAGCTATTGATAAATATTAAATACTCACCACCAGCCATCACTGGGTATGATGGTGATATTCATTCCTAATATTGCATCATACGTCTTTTTGTAACATGGTTGAAGGTCTTGGAAGGTTAATCTCACTGCGTCTGACAATTATATGGGGTAAAATCGAACTACGTTACTGTACAACACAACTTCTTAGTATAAATAAATAAATAAATAAATAAATAAATACAGTGCTGGTAATCAGTCAGTGAATGTGCTTCAAGCTCTTGTTTTTTTCTTTGTTTGTTCTTCATATTGACCCCACCCCCACCCACATTTTTGCCTTTCTTATTTGTTCTCTCCCATCCAACAGCTGTCATGTTATTTTTGCTTTTGTTTGTTGAGTTTGGTATTATGGTAATTTTGTTTGTTGTGGAAGTCATTGTCATAAATGTAGTTCAGCCACAGTTTTGTCTATGTACCCAGGTTTGTCTTCTCTGTGTGTATGTGTGTGTCGGTGCGTATGTGTGACTATTTATGTGTGTCCCAGACCACTGTGTAGACTCAGCTGCAGTCAGAGAGATAGGAGAAACTTGGCTACGATGGAGAGATCAGAAAGTTGAGTATTGCCGCTGTGCCTCAAGAGCAAGAGCACGCTGTCACTACATACCAATCACTAGTAAGTGAAACACACACACACACTTACTCAAGTATTCTTACGTACACTCAAGCATTACTAACACAGTAAGAAACATCAGTTGAACACATAGTCCACTGAAAAATAATAACAACTAATGCTGGTGATTCATTCAGCTTAGTTATTTTTACTACATGCACATTTTAATTTCACCTCATTTGGCTGACACTTTTATCCCAAGCAACTTACAGTTGAGAGAGGATACAACTGAGCAGTTGTGGGATAAGGGCTTTGCTCAAGATCAACAGTGGCAGCTTGGTGGCACAGGGATTTGAACTTTCTGTGCCATAGTCCAGTGCCTTAACTACTCAGCTACATTTTAGATAGATGTATATATTTTTTTCAGATTGTACCCTGTTAGAAAGTACTATAAAATGAATTAAAATTAAGTCTTAAATACAATAATGAACACTAAATACTTGGAGTCTCAATCCAAACCTTGGTGCTGGAGCAGACTCGGCTGTGTGCCCACCTAGATCAAGGTGGATACATACTCAGCACCGCTCTATGGAGGAGTCCAGGGTTTAAATGAAAATAAACTAAAATAACCAAAAATATGTAGACATAAAACATTTTTATTATGTCTGATTTAAAAGACACCACTAACTACTTCCCATTTTTTCTGTAGAGCTGTGTGTTTACTTGGAATGTCCCTGCTCTCTTTGTTTTTTGTAAACAGCAGCCAGTTAGTTTGTGTACTCTCGTTTTTATTCATTGATGAAAATGTTAGTAGATTTTTGTCATCATAAATTATATTTTATTTAGTTATTGTCTTGTTTTCATCAGTGAAAAAAATGTCATTGTTGAAAATTATTCGTCAGGAAAATTAACACTGGCACAAACCGCGAATTGATTGGTCCACCCACTTCCTGGTGGCTTGGGGTCCACAATGCCAGTGGGTATGCTTAGGTGGCCAGTGCTCCCTACCAAGAGAAGGGTCACTAGGACCCCCATCTGATTTCTCGGCGGTCCCGAGGGAGTATTGGGACCCTTTGGAGATTTTCAGTGAAGAAAAGGCCCAGGTTCTGCCTCCAAATAGGGTGCCATCAACCTCCTCCTGGGGACCTCAGGGGGAGCCTAACCCAACCCTAACCCTGTCTCCTCTTGAATGTCTGGCTCTGGAGGAGTACATTCAAGTTGCCCTAGCCATGGATTTCATATGCCCATCCACGGAAAAGCCCGGGTCATTTTTTTGGACCCGTGAGGCTCAGGAGGCATTCAGTAAGCGCAAGTGGAGGCTTACAAGCTCCCCTGTCCTCCAGTTGCCTGATCTCAAGGAACTGTTCATTGTAGAGGTTGATACCTCCAACATAGCTGTGGGAACAGTTCTCTTGCAGCAATCAGGTCCTTCTCCCAAGTTCCACCAGCATTTTATTCACAAAGTCTTACCTTGTGGGAGTGAAATTAAAATACTGGGGCCGGAGAGGTCCTTGCTGTTAAGCTGACTCTTGAAGAATGGAGGCATTGGCTGGGTGGGCTAAGCACCCGTTCGTGGTCTTGTCCGATCACAAGAAGCTGACCTGTATCCAACAGGTAAAGCATCTCAATCCCTGCCATGTGAGGTGGGCTTTGTTTTTGCCAGGTTTGACTTTGTCCTGACTTGATATTAGACTTTGGCCTGACATATAGTTCAAAGAATAATAAGCTTGATGCTCTCTCGTAAGTGGGCTTCCTCAGGTCCAGATCCAGAGCCAGATCCTATAATCCCAGCCTCTCGAATTGTGGCTCCACTCTTCTGGGCCCTAGAGAAGACCACATCAGAGAAGCCTTACGGAAGTAGCCTGACCAGGGAGGTGGTCTCAGGGCAAGATATATGTCCCCTAGCAGGTCTTGGAGTGAGGGCATGCGTCCCCATTTTCTGGACATACATGAGTGACCAGGACCCTTGAGTTTCTTAGGTGGCAGTTTTGGTCTCCAAGTATGTAGAAGGATGTCTGGGCCTTTATCGCAGTATGCCAGGTGTGTGCCTGCAATGAGGCCCCCTCTGAACTAAACCTGTGGGCCTTCTCCATCCCCTCCCTCTCCCCGACCACCCATGGTCCCATGTGTTCCTGGCCTTCGTTACAGGTCTTCCCACGTCCAGGAGCAATACAGTCATCCTGGTTCTAGGCGACTCTCCAAGGCCTGCAAATTTGTGGCCCTACACAGGCTCACTTCTGCCAGGGAGACAGTGGAACTATTAAGGCAGCATGTTGTACGTGTGCATGGGATGCAAAGTGATCTGGTGTGTGACTGGGGGCCCTAGTTTGCTAGCCATTACTTGAAGGCCTTCTGCCAGCTAATGGGGTCCTCTGTAAGTCTTTCATTTGACTTCCATCCCCAATCAAATGGCCAGACCGAGAGGGTCAACCAAGACCTAGGCCGTACTTTGCCAACAAGCCAATATAACTAGAAAAGTGCATTTCCTGAAGAAAATGAAGGATTGTACAGGTGAAGCAAGTTCTTAATATGCTAATATGTTGCAAATAGGCTGCTAGACTGTTGCTAGGCAGTTGGGACAAAGAAAATAGTTGCTGCTCAGTTCAGGTAATTTAAATAGTCATAGCTTCATTACGAGCATGGTGGTCTTTATTTTTTGGGTTTAGGGCATTAGTCATTCATGATTATATTTATTTTGAGGTTTGGATGTAATGAGTGATTTCTGGGTTTGGAACAATTAGCAGCCAGAGGGCAATTATATTTGGGTTTTTGGCAGGCAGGAAATTATTTATATTTGGGTTTGATATTAGATGTCATGGGGTATTTCTTTTAGGCAGGGGAATATTTATATTCTGGTTTGGGGCAATTAGAGGACACATAGACATTTATTTTTGGGTTTTGGGGCGATCAGCAGTCAGAATGATATTTATATTTCTGTTTGAGGCAATTAGAGGTTGGTAGGGAGGTATTTATTATTTAGTTTTTGTTTCGGGCCATTTAGCATTCAGGGGTATATTTTATTTGAATTTGAGAGTATTTAGAAGTCATGGGGAATTTATGAGTGGAGGGAACTTTAGCAATCACTGATGTATTTATATTTGGGATTTGGGGAAATTGGCAGTTAGGTGGGCATTTATCTTTGGGCTTTGGGGCAATTAGAGGTCAGGGGTATTTATTTTTGAGTTGGGGAAAAAAAATCAGTCAGGAGGTATGTAAATTTCGGTTTGGGAAAATTAGAGATGCTGGGAGTAATATTTTTGGGTTTTGAGGAAATTAACAGGCAGGGTGATACTTTTTTGGGTTTGCAGCATTTAGCAGCACTCAGAGTGTAATTTATATTTATGTTTAGGGAAATTAGAGGTCATAAGAGGTATTTCATTTTTGGGGCTTGGGGCATTAAGCATTAAGGGGTACATTTTTGGGTTTGAGTGTATTCAGTCACAGAGGTATTTATATTTGGGTTATGGTGCAAGTTTGGGTTTGGGGCAATTAGCAGCAATCATAGTGTTATTTATTTTTGGGTTTTGGAGAAATTAACAGAGAAATTAGTCAGGGTAGTAGTTATATCAAGGTTTGGGACAATTAGAGGTCATTGGGGGATATTTATTTTTGGGTTTGGGTATGGTATTTAAGTTTGGGTTTGGAGCAATTAGAGATCATGGAAGTATAATTTTTTGGTTTGGGGGCAATTATAGTTCACAGAGGTATTTATTTTTGGCTTTTGGGGAAATTAACAGTCATGATGTTATTTATTTTTGGGGCAATTAGCAGCAGTCAGGGTGGTTTTTATATTTATATTAGGGCAGTTAGCAGTCAGGGGGCAATTATATTTGGGATTTGAAGCAATTAGAGGTCAGGGGCATTCATTTTTGGTCTTTGGAGCAATTAGCAGCCATAGTTGTATTTATGCATGTGAATGAATAGACAGAGAATTAATTTTGAGGAGAAATGTCTGTCTTTGACAAAGTGCAGCCTGCACACTTGCACCGTGTGTGTTTCAGTCAGTTTGTGTACTTTTAATGAGCGCCTATTACAAAATTCTTACAGTAGGCCGAGTTTTGTCACTGCAGACAAACTCTCAAAACTATTGGGTTTGTTTCTCAAAAATATTCACTAAACTAATGACACAGTTTGGGCAAGGAGACTTTGCTGATGGATATGATGAAAAATTATGTGGATTGTGCAGGAATTGTTTGATTTATGACTTTTAAAAACATGTGAACTTTTAGTAAAAGCCAAAGCTGATGGTGCCAGATTTTGAATGGGAGTGAATGAAGCTTTCGACTTGCCCTAGTGTCAAGCAAACGCTCATAACCTAAAAAAAATTTTTTTTTTAAATGTTTAGATAAGGTTTTTGAAAGGGGCAATGTCTCCCCCACTGTAAAGATTACAGTGAATATAAAAAGTCTACACACCCCTGTTAAAATGGCAGGTTTTTGTGATGTAAAAAAATTAAATAGATCATGTCAGAACTTTTTCCACCCTCAAAGTGAAATTTCACCGTATAAAAATTAAATGAAAAATAATCAGAAACATTTCAGGAAAATATAGGAAAAATAAAAAAGTTACAATAACTTGGTTGCATAAGTGTGCACACCCTTTTATAATTGGGGATGTGGCTGTATTCAGAACCAATCACATTCAAAGCTCATGTTCAAAAGTAATTATCATACACCTGTCAGTGAAATTATTCTGATTAAGCCCTAATAAAGACTAGTTGTTTCTGTAGGAGATTCTTGACATCTTCTTGGTTTTATCTGACTGCTGATGCCATGGTCCACAAAGAGCTTACAGAGCATGTACAATATCTCACTTGTCGAAAGATATAGATCAGGAGAGGGATATAAAAGAATTTCCAAAATATTAGATGTACCGTGGAACACTGTGAAGGCCATCATCAACAAGTGGAGAAAATGGGATACCACAGTGACATTACCAAGAACAAGATTTACAAAAGGGCAAGACAAAAACCTACCAGGAAGGCTGCCAAGAGACCTACCGCAACATTAAAGGAGCTGCAGGAATATCTGACAAGTACTGATTACTCTCTGCATGTGACAACAATCTCTCATATTCTTCACATGTCTAGGCTATGGGGTAGGGTGGCTAGACGGAAGCCCTCTCTGACAAAAAAATATCTGAGCTCAATTAAATCACCCCCAAACCATGTGGCAAAATGTGTTATGGTCTGATGAGACCAATTCCAAAAGGTCTGTTGGGCGCAAAAAAAAAAAAAAAGCAAATCACCAAAGAACGCTATACCCACAGTGAAGCATGGTGGCGGTAGCATCATGCCTTAGGGTGCTTTTCTTCAGCCAGAACTAGAGCATTTACCAAGGTGGAGGGAATCATGAATAGCTACAAATAACAGTCGATTTTAGTGCAAAACATCCAGGTGTCTGGTAGTAAGCTGAAGATGAAAAGGATTGGCTTAACCAAAAGAAGACTGATGTTTTTGAATGGCCTTGCCTGAGTCCAGACCTGAATCCAACTAAAAATCTGTGGGGTGACCTGAAGCGAGCTGTGCACAGGAGATGCCCTTACAACTTGACGGATCTAGAATGGTTTTGCAAGAAAGAGTTGGAATATATTGCCAAGATGGGCGATTCCGATAGACTCTTACCCAAAAAGACTGAGTGGTGTAATAAAATCAGAAGGTGCTTCAACAAATACTAGTTTAGGAGTGTGCACACTTATGCAACTAGGTTATTAAGTTTTTTATTTCTATTTTTTCCCTAAAAAAGTTTCTTATTGTTTTTCACTTTATTTGTATACTTTGCAGTTTCACATTAGAGGTGGGAAAAGATCTGATATGATTTATCTTAGTGTCATTCTTTTACTTCATGAAAACCTGCTATTTTAACAGGGGTGTGTAGACTTTTTATATCCACTGAAAATGGAGTTTCTAGGTGAAAGTATAGGGATTTTAGATGAAAATGTGTTAAAATAGTGAATTCTGACTTTGTGCATATCCATCTAATATATCATGTGTTATAGCTGTTTGAGTAAATTAAACCTTGGAATAACTGATTAGGAGGCAGCGGCCTCATTCTTTACAAATGTCCACAGATTTATAATTATTGATGGACAGATGCTACTGAGTAATTTGACACCACATTTTGGCTGTGGTGATTTGGCAAAAAGGAATATATTGCATATTAATCAAATTATACAAAATTCGAGTGGGCAGGGCTAAATGTTTCAAAAAGAAATCTTTTGTTGCACAAGTGACTGAATCATGAGAAAAAATGTTCTTAAGTGACCAGGCTGTCATTAACAATACACCTACTTAGGATAAAGATTCAGAATACCAGATGCAGTTTCAGTTCAATCAGAATTATGGTTCCTGAGAATACTTTGCCCCGCCCCTACTGATGACCACACCTAAACTGGGCGGACCTTTGTTCTCAAGGGGCCTGTCAAGTTTTGTTCAAGTGCATACAAAGAATCATACTTTACAGCTATTTGAGTGAATTAGACTCTGCCCCATTAGCATTGATTGACAGGTGGTGGCCATATTGTTCATAAATCTCAACATGTTTTTGACAATTATTGAAAGAGAAACTTTGTGAAGATTAGACAAAAGTTCAAGGACTAGTTTCCAAAAATATGTTTTGCATATTATGCAAATTAGCAAAAAAAACCTAAGTACGCGGAGCTAAGTGGTCCAACTTAGGAATCAGATGTTCGCAATGCACAGTCACTTGTAATAAAATGTTATAGAAATCAGATGACAATAGTTTTGACAATCACTAATAATAAAACAATAGAAATCAGATAACAATAGTGTTGCTTCGGAATGCACACTGATAAGAATAAGAAATGAAAATTATGAAGAACAATACGTTATGTAAGCCAACATAATAATAATAAGAAGAAGAAGAATACAGAGAACAGTATGTTGGCTCTGTTGAACCACCATGATAATAATGAAAAGTAATAGAAACCAGACAACAATTGTATTGCATTTCTGGTACTTGGCAAACACCTTTATCCAGAGCTACTTACATTTATCTTATTTATACAACTGAGTTGAGGGTTAAGGGCCTTGCTCAAGGGCCAAGTAGTCGCAGCTTGGCAGTGCTAGGACTTGAACTCACAACCTTCCAATCAAGCCTTTGCTTGGGGGTTCAGCACAACTTAAAGTTTTTACCAAATTTTACAGGTTTTCCATCACTCATCTGCATAATTTCTTTATGGTTATATACTAAGTTATATGATAAACATGTTCTTTCACCATCAGAATGTGCAGTGCTCTCTCTCTCTCTCTCTCATTTAGCTTGTTTTGTATCAAGATGCTACAGTGGTGGCACATGTAAGGAGGCAGTGTTCTTCAATGACTTCATATGCCTGTGTCCACCAGGATTTACTGGAAAACAGTGCGAGATCAGTTGAGTTCAATCTGACACAAGCATTAAATATCCCAAATGGAGCCTGAACATGTGATACTCACGCTGAATTGCATTATCCTTTTTCTTAGATTTGAATGAGAAATGTGTGAGAGGACAAGGCTCTGATTATCGTGGTACTTGGAGCATCTCCAGCTCTAACACTGAGTGTATCAACTGGAACTCAACGTTACTCATAGGAAAAAAATTCACAGCCAGGAAACCAGAAACAAGAATCCTCGGACTGGGCAATCACAACTACTGCAGGTACTCAGACAAAAAAGAATCCAAACAAAGAAAAATTTCCTTTTGCTGATTTTAAAAAAAATTCTGTTTTTTTTTCAGAAATCCAGATGGGGACTCCAGACCATGGTGCTATGTTTATAAAAAGTCTCAGATTGTGTGGGAATTCTGTTCTGTGTCAAACTGTACAAAAGGTGGGACAAAGACACACACACACACACACACACACACACAGTAGATATAAAAAGCCTACATACCCCTATTAAAGCAGGTTTTTGTTGAGTAGAGCCCCAGTCCCAGCTGAAGAGAAGCAGCCTCATAGTATGATGCTGTCAAGTCCATGCTTCACTGTGGGTATGGTGTTCTTTGGATGATAAGCTGCCTTGTTTTTGCAAGGGTTGGGGGTGATTTAGGCAGGGTTGTATTTTTTTTTTTTTTTGTGAGAAAGGGCTTTTGACGTGCCTATCCCTCTTGGTGTCACTGTGGTGTCCCATTTTCTCCACTTGTTGATGATGGCCTTGAAGGTGTTCTATGGTACATGTGATATTTTGGAAATGTTTTGTACCCCTCTCCTTTCAACAGTGAGATCCTGTACATGCTTTGTAAGCTCCTTGTGGACCACGGCTTTAATCTGAATCACTTCAGTGATGATAGGTGTATGATAATTACATTTGAACATGAGTATGAAAGTGACTGGTTAATTCTGAGCACAGTCACATGCACACAAGTGTGCACACTTGTACAACCAACTTATTGTAAGTTTTTTCTTTTTTTTCCCTAAAATGTTCTATTTGTTTGTCACATGAATTTTGTTGTTTGCTATATCACATTAAAGGTGGTTTAATTTGATAGACTTCAAAGCACTATTGTAAGTCGCTCTGGATAAGGGCGTCTGCCAAATGCCATAAATGTAAATAAATGTGGTAACAACATCTGACATTATTTATCTTGGTTTTGTTTATTTTACATGCCAAAAACCTGCAGTTTTAACAGGGGTGTGTAGACTTTTTTTTATACAGTGTGCACACTTTTGGTTTTTTTTCAATATGCCCAATAAATGTCTAAGGAGAATATTTTGTTATGTTGATTGTGCTGTGTCATTAATATGATGGTTGCAAGACCCAAGTAATACACATTAAATAAGAATTAAAGGATGTGTCCCAAGCCCCACTCTATGCAGTAAAATAGCAATGACACCAATGGCGTATTTTAGTATAGTAGTATATGGTTTGGGACACCAAACCTGAGGCTGTAATTATCTGCTACCATTATGTCCTCAGTATAATAGTACTGTTTTGTGAACACAAACTTATGCCTGATCACTGATGCAGTGAACTAGCTTATTAAATTTAGTTAGCTTGGTCAAAGATAAAGCCTTGTTGAAGGGGAAAGTCTTCTTTAATTTATATTGCCTTTGCCTCTGTGTTAAGCTGTACTTGAAATTTGGGGCAGCTTATTGTCCATACCTGACACAGGACATATCTGAATTGGGGTATGATATGTAAGTTTAAAATTTCCTGCCAATTCTGCAGTTCTGACTGTAAGTTACTTTTACAGGATTTCTAGGGCTACTCAGAGCAGCTCAATAATAATTAATTTTTTAGTGTTAGCAAAACTCTTGTACACTATGGCTTTAATAATGAAAGGTATATGAGATTGCAGTTACAATGTGTTTACTAACACCATTAATCAAATGTTTCAGCTCTAAATAACAGTTCATCGTTAATAATCCTACTTAGTATGACTGAAATAAAGGCTCAGGTATTACAGACAAACACTATATAGAGGAGCACACAAAACCAGGGTAAGGATCTGAAAAAAGAGTTTAGTCTAAGAAAAATGTGTATACCAGTGGCAACAGGAACCATAAACATAAGCAATAGCAAGAAATCTGGTGCACCTGCATAACACAGTATTGTTCTTCTGTTAGACCCTCTACTGGAGTGTGTACAGGGATCGGGTCAGTCCTATAGAGGAACTCAGTCAGTCAGTAAAAGCAACTCTAAGTGTCTACCATGGGACTCACCTGCAATCTACAACAAAGTTTACACAGCCTGGAGGCCAGATGCTAGAGAGTTGGGTCTTGGCAGCCACAGCTACTGCAGGTAGGTAAAAATACATGTATACACACACACACACACACACACACACCAGGTTCTATCTTAGAGAAGTGATATCTGAAAAGACTATATTGAAAATGTACTGTGTTTAACACCAGATGGATTTCTGGGGCAAAATGTGTCATGCATGGCAGATACAAATATAAAAACTTTTAAAACATAAATTTGACAAGAGTTTCAGTCCACAAGAGCTCTGGGAGACACATATAAAACATGACCCCTATCGCATTTGCAAGGCACAGTACAAAACAACAGGCAAGCACCAGAAAAGGGCTAGGCAAACAGCAAAAAACACAGAAAAGCAAAACAGGTCATGCACAAATAGCAGCAAACAAATGCAACATTGAGGGCAAACTGTAAGGCTTTGTGTCTATCTAAAGTCCATGTGTTTTTTATAGTGGTTAAACAGGAAATGAGAATAATCGTAAACGAATACGTTCAAAACTCAGGAGAGGGTGCTGGTCTGGAGTGGGAATGTCAGGGTTGGATATTATGGAATCCACAACGACGGGCAGCTCCCAAAGCTGAATTTTCGCTGTGGCGGGGTCTTCTTCTGGGTCTGGGTGCAGGGCGGTCAGGTTGCTCTAGATCAAAGATGTCTCTAGGGGGGACCCAGGAATGTTCATAGCCCTTTCAATCCACCAGGTAAAACATGACATTACTCCACTGCATGGAGTCGACAGTCATAGTGAAGGTGTATGCAGGTGTGCCCACAATCTCCAAAGGGGGAAGTGGTCTAGCTTTGGGTACCTGCCGAGACAGAGGAGACAGACAAAGTTTGAGATAGATATGGAAATTGGGTGAAATATGTAATGTGGGGGAAGCTCTAGCTGGTAAGATACAGGATTTACTTATTTCAGAACCTTAAAGGGGCCTATGAATAGGGGACTTTCTTGAGGGTAGTCTCAGTCAAAGGTCCTGGGTTGATACCCACACCAACTGTCCAGGGATATTCTGCTGCAGATACCACTGCAGGAACCACTGCATTGGACATTCAGAGGCTCCCGAGACCGGAGTAAAAGCGGAGGTTGAAACCCCAGAACACACTGGAACGGTGTGAAGCCAGTGAATAAAAGAGTTTTGTGTGTACTTGGCCCATGGGAGATACCTGCTCCAGTCATGGTGGTTGTTGAAACTGAGAGTGATAGCCTGAGGACAGACTGACATTTATGTTAAGTCTTTTCCCTGCCAGACATGAGATGTGAACTGAACCCCACAATTGCACACTATGTCCTTGGGGAGGCCATACAATGTAAAGACATACTTAAACAAGATTTCTGCTGTTTCTATGGCTGTAGGTAGCTTAGGCAAGGGAATGAAGTGACAGGCTTTGAAAAAATGATGGGGAGAATGGTAGTGTATCCCTGTGAATCAATCCATCTAGGGCTTTGACTGTTAAGGAACTGTGAGGGGAACAAGAGGCACATTTAGCAATTTTACCACGGTCTCATCCATAAAATTTCCTGCTGCTCCAGGGTCTATGAGGGCTGGGAGATTCTGACCACCATGAGATTTTAAGATGTAATGTAATATGTTTGCTTTCTGTCATGGGGGTAAGTTGATGGCTTACCTATTTGGAGTTCTTGGAGTCAAGTGTGAGGTTGCAAATTGCTCTGAAATTGCCATTATTACCACAGTGCAAGCACATCCCAAATTTTCTGTGGCATTCCTTTTCGTCAGGTGGGAGGCCAACTTGAGCAATTTCCATGGACTTTGTGTCAGTGGCGATGGGCAATGAGTATGGGGAGAGGCTAGTGTGGATGGCATGACCTGAGCAGATTATTGGCACGGATAGCCAGTTGAATGAATGGGTTAAGAGAGACCACGATGTCCCAGCATGCCAGTTCCCTCTGTAGCGATTCACTGTGGCCTTGTCTGAAAACAGTGCCAGCTCGTTCCACCCACTCTCCGCTGTGATAGAGCGGAAGTGTAATGCATATTCTCCAACAACATCAAGTATACAGATGATACTACTGTGGTGGGTCACATCAGCAATAATGGTGAGTCACCCTCCAAAGTCTAGCAGCATGGTTCTCCGCCAACAATGCAGAGGCACACAGTCATGGGCTAACAGGGAGTAGAGCAGTGGACTCAGCACACAACCCTGTGGAATGCTAGTGTTCAGGATGAGGGTAGAGGACATATGATAACCAAACCTAACAGACTGAGGTCTATTGGTTAGGAAGTCCAGAATCCAACTGCATATGGAGGTCTGCTCAATGCCCAGGTCATTGAGCTTGGTGATCAGATTGGTGGGGATGACTGTTAAATGCAGAGCTAAAGTCAATGAATGGCATCCTTATGTATGTGCTGTTGTTGTCCAGATGATAGAGGGCTGAATGAAGAGCAGTGGAAATGGCATCCTCTCTTGACTTGTTTGGGCAGTAGGCAAACTGGTGGGAGTCCAGTGTAGGTGGTAGGCCCGCTGTGAAGTGACACAAAACCAGTTGCTCAAAGCACTTCATTACAATGGGTGTGAGTGCAACAGGGCAGAAGTTATTCAAGCACACTGCAGTAGAATGCTTAGGCAACGGTATGAAGGTTGTTGCCCTCAGGCATGTGGGGACAGTTGCCTGGACCAGTGACAGGTTGAAGATGTCAGTAAAGACCTGTGCCAGCTGTCCAGCACATGTCCTCAGCACACGCCCGGGTATGCCAACAGCCTTACATGCATCTACTCTGCTCAGTGCTGAATGCACATCTGTTGTGGAGAGTGACAAGGAATGGTCAGCAGTAGAAGGGTCACCACTTGTAGTGGCTGCCTGCTGCCTTGGTCAAAGCGAGAAAGGAATCAGCTGGGTCAACATCCTCAGAGACAGCACACGCGCTTCTGTCCTTTATTCCCATCCCGACAGTCACGGTAATCAATGACTTTCGGTGAATAACAACGTCACTGGTACTGATGAGTCCCCTCTGTGCAGCACACTTTTATTGGGAATCACAATGTCAATATACTGATGAGTCCTCTTGAAACAGCACCATCTCTTTGAAACGCTCCTTTAACAGGTGGCCAGCGCTCCTAAATTCCCCCCACTATCTAACTAAACCCAAAAAATACAATCTATCTAGCTATCTTTGTTGCCGGACAAACGCTAATGGTCTCGAGCAACACAAAAATGTCCCAGTTCTTCCCCTGAGCACAAAAGCCAGTCACTTTCACTCTAACGCGCTGCTTTCCTCTCACATCGTCTCTTAAATTTCCTTCCCTCCAGGTGAGTTCAATCAATCTCTGCCTTCCATCAGTGGGAAGAGATCGCGCTGTGTAAAAGCTCAAGTAGGCAGGGTCAGAGCCAGGCAAAAGAGAAATCCCCAGCATTCTTTACAAACTGAAATCAGTCAAAAGTCCTTTTTTGTTTTTGCAAGGATTTTGAGTTTGTTGATCTTGTTACAAATTGAGCACACATTAGACAGGAATATTCCTGGGAGCAGAGATCGCAAGTATTTTCTCTTCCTAAATCTGACCAGTGCTCCAGCATGCTTGCCTCTTCACACAGCTTGGAGAGTCATGGGAGTGCACTTCAGGAGCAGCACTAATAAATCCATGGATTGTGTTAAAAACTCCAGGCCCTGGTCGTCTATAAAAGCTCCAGCCAGATGGGTAGTCTCTTGCTTGCTGATAGCTGCGTCCAGGTCTTCCACAGCTAGTTTAGCATTAGCATCTGGAGGAGTGTAAGCTGCAGTCACAACAATGGCTGAAAATTCTCTGGGTAAATAGGAGGGTCTGCACTTAATCATCAAATACTCTAAACTAGCAGAGCAATGACTTTCGGATCCCTGGAGGACTAGTGTTTAGGCCACAATGCTCTCACCACCTCAGCCCGGGTTTGATTTCCATCCAGGGAACTGACCCCAGCCACTGTGGCTGCACACTACAGTGCACTCCCAGTGCCGGTTCCAAGCTCGGATAAAATTGGGGAGTGTTGCGTCAGGAAGGGCATACGGCGTAAACACCATGCCAAATCAAATCTGCGGAGCAGTGATCTGCTGTGGTGACCCCTAATGGGAGCAGCCAAAAGAAGAAAAACAACAAGCAGAGCAATGACTTTCAGTTACAGTAGAGTCTGTGCACCATGATTTGTTAAAATAAACGCACAAACCTTCTCCTTTGTTCTTATAAGAGTCCACTGCCGTTCTGTCTGCCCTGAAGACACTGTGACCCACTGGTTCAATGGTGCTCCTAGGAATGCTGTTGTAAAGCCAAGTTTCTGTAAAAATCATGATGTTGTTTTCCATAATCTGTGTATGCAATGTTATCTGAAGCCACATTTCTTCCATTTTGTTCACCAGAGACTGTACATTTGCAAGAAAGATGTTTGGGAGAGGTCCATGCGGGTTCAGCTTTAGTCTAGCTCCATTGCCGCCTCACTTCCCCCACCTTTGTTTACGGTCTCTAAAACTGATTTTTTTTGATGATTTTTATGATTTTTTTATCTCTTTAGGAACCCAGACAGTGATCTTGGTCCTTGGTGTCATATTTATAAAGGCTCCCAGCTGACTTGGGAACTCTGTGATATCCCCAAATGCTGTAAGTACATATAATTTCCATAATGAAATAAGGTTATGGTCATTGTTCACTCTGCTTCTCAGGACAACAGGCATCAACAATCAGGCATAAACACTTCCTCATACAATGATGAAATACTTAATATTCAGCATTACAATGGCATACAGTGCCATAGAAAACTTGATAAAGTGTTACTGTATCTCATGACTGTTTGAATCATCTGTTAGACCAAATTATTACAAAGAGGTTTTATTTATTACTGTGTTTTTTTAACACAGTGTCACTCTCCTGTGTTATGTGTGTGTTTGTGTTTTTAATTAATGATTCCTTTTTTACACAGCAAGGAAACCATCTACCATCACAACCCTTGGACCAAGAGCCCCTATAACTGCCATCAGAGGAGGTGAGAGAACTCAGGAACAAATTTAGTCTCTGGTGCAAATAGCCCTTGTTTAGCTGTCTCTGAACCTAATTTTTAGAATATTTTTGATTGACACTGACGAACATTGTTCTCTCTCTCAGCCTCCTGTGGTCAGCGTTCTGAAAGGCCCTCTAGTTCTCTCCCAATATACAGAATACTTGGAGGTCAGGTTAGTGACATCAGACAGCAGCCATGGCAAGCAGCCATCACTGTGTACTCGCCACGAACCAGATCACACAACTTTCTTTGTGGGGGAGTCCTGATCGACTCCTGCTGGGTCCTCTCTGCAGCGCACTGCTTCCAGGAGGGGTGAGCATTGTTTTTTATCCAAGTTACCCAGACTTGGCTTTTCTTAGAATTTCAGTGTGCATGTTATTTATTATTTGAATTGGAGTTTTTTTCTAGTATGGAAATCAGCCTGCACTTATTGACAGCACTGCAAAAATGATATATTAGCAAGTGGAAATATCTTGAATATGGGCCAGTTTATCTAATTTTGTATTACGAGATTAATAAAAATAAAAAATAAGATTATTCAGCCTGATTTTAGATGGTTTTACAAATTTCAAGCAAAATATACAAATTTCAAGCTTGACGTTAATAAAAAAAACTAGATAAATGTGACTATATTCAAGATATTTTCACTTGTTACAATGTCATTTTTTATGCAGTGAAAACTGCAAGTGGTGAAATTGCATATGTAGACTATAATGCATTGTATATACAATAGATTTGTCTGTGTTAATACTGGCATCTCTTACGGGTGCATATTTAGATTTACAGAAAATCGCCTGCATGTGATCCTTGGCCGAACCTTCAGGCTCCAAAACTCTAGCAGTGAGCAGATATTTGATGTGGAGAGGTATTGGATCCATGAACAATACAACGACGCCAATTATGATAATGACATAGGTAACTTTGAGCTGTGTAATATCTCTCTCTCTCTCTCTTTCTTTCTCTCTCTCTCTCTCTCCTCTCTCTCTCTCTATATATATATATATATATATATGTATATATATATATATATATATATATATATATATATGTACAGTCAGGTCCGGAAGTATTTGGACAATGATGGAGTTTTTGTGATTTTGCCTTTATACACCACCACAATGGATTTGAAATAAAATAATCAACATGTGATCGAAGTGTAGACTTTAAGCTTAAAGAGGTTCCACAGAAATATGGCATTTACCATTTAGGAATTACAGCCATTTTAAGCAAAGTACTTCCATTTTCAGGGGCTCAAAAGGTATTTGGACAATTGACTGACAAGAAGTTAATTGACCAGGTGCGGTCCATTCCCTTGTAACTTCAAGACAAATGAAGGTCTGGAGTTGATATCAGGTATTGAGTTGGCATTTGGCAGCTGTTCAACTGGAGCTACCAATATGAAGTCCAAGGAGATCTCAATGCAAGTAAAGGAGGCCATCATTAGGCTGAAAAAGCAATATAAATCTATAAGAGAGATAGCAAAAACCTTAGGTGTGGCCAAATCATCAGTTGGGTACATTCTTAAAAAGAAAGAAAGCACTGGTGAGCTCAACAACATCGAAAGGCCTGGAAGACCACAGAAGACAACTAAAGTGGTGGATCGCAGAATCCTTTCCTTGGTGAAGAAAAACTCCTTCACAACATCAACTGAAGTCAAGAATACTCTGGAGAAGGTAAGCGTATCATTGTCAAAATGTACAATCAGGAGACGTCTTCATGAATGTAAATAGAGAGGGTTTACAACAAGGTGCAAACCCCTGGTAACATTCAAGAACAGGAAAGCCAGATTAGACTTTGCCAGAAAACATCTAAAAAAGCCTCCCATGTTCTGCAATAAGATTCTTTGGACTGATGAAACCAAGATTAACTTGGGAAGAGAAAAGTATGGCGAAAGAAAGGAACAGCTCATGATCCAAAGTATACCACATCATGTGTCAAACATGGTGGAGGAAGAGTTATGGCTTGGGCATGTATGGCTGCCAGTGGCTCACTGGTGTTTATTGATGATGTGACTGCTGACAGAAGTAGCAAGATGAATTCTGAGGTGTATAGAGCTATACTCTCTGCTCACATTCAGCCAAATGCTACAAAACTGATAGGAAGCCACTTCGCAGTGCAGGTGGATAATGACCCTAAACATACTGGGAAAGCAACTCAAGACTTTTTGAAGGCAAAGAAATGGAATATTCTTCAATGGCCAAGTCAGTCACCTGATCTCGACCCAATAGAGCATGCTTTTCAATTACTGAAGACAAGACTGAAGGCAGAAAGACCCACAAACAAGCAGCAACTGAAGGTGGCTGCAGTGAAGGCCTGGCAAAGCATCTCCAGGGAGGAAACTCAGAATTTGAGTTTTGAGAACATGGGCTCCAGACTTCAGGCAATCATTGACTGCAAAGGATTTTCATCCAGATATTAAAATTATGGTTATATTTACAATTATGTCACTTTGTCCAAATATATTTGAGCCCCTGAAAATGGAGGTACTTTGTTGAAAATGGCTGTAATTCCTAAATGGTAAATGTCATATTTTTGTGGAGCCTCTTAAAATAAAGCTGAAAGTCTACACTTCGATCACATCTTGATTGTATAAAGGCAAAAATCACAAAAACTCCATCATTGTCGAAATACTTCCGGACCTGAATGTATACATATATATATATGGAATATATTAGGCAGCCAGTGTTCTCAAAGTGGATGTGTTGTAAGCAGGAAAAATGGGCAAGCTTAAGGATCTGAGCAACTTTGACAAATTGTGATGGCTAGACAACTGGGTCAGAGCATCTCCAAAACGGCAGGTCAGGTGGGGTGTTCCCGATATGCAGTGGTTAGTACCTACCAAAAGTAGTCCAAGGAAGGACAACCGGGGAACTGGAGACAGGGTCATGGGCGCCCAAGGTTCATTGATGAGCATAGGGAATGAAGGCTGGCCCGTCTGGTCTGATCCCACAGGAGAGTTACTGTAGCACAAACTGCTGAAAAAGTTAATGCTGGCTATGATAGAAAGGTGTCAGAACACAGTGCATCGCAGCTTGATGCGTATGGAGCTGTGTAGCTGCAGACCGGTCAGAGTGCCCATGCTGACCCCTGTCCACCGCCAAAAGCATTTACAATGGGCACATGAGTATCAGAACTGGACCAGGGAGCAATAGAAGAAGGTGGCCTGGTCTCATGAATCACATTTTCTTTTACATCATGTGGACAGCCAGATGCATGTGCATCGCTTAGAGGCACCGGGATGCACTTTGGGAAGAAGACAAGCCAGCAGATGCAGTGTGAAGCTCTAGTAATGCTCTAATAATAAAATTAAATGATTTTCCATTAAAAAAATACTATAAAGAACAGTAAACCGTTATAAATGAAACAAAGTCAGTATTTGGTATGACAACCCTTTGCTTTAAAAAAATTAGTAGTTTCAGGTACAATTTGTGCAGTTTTATAAGGAAATTAGCTGGCAAGTTTTACTGAGCATCTTGCAGAATCTGCCACAGTTCTTCTGGAGACTTTGACTGATGCACTTGCTTCTTATTTTTGCATGAAAAAACCAGCAGCCTTCATTATGTTTTTTGTCTGAAATGTCTACATAATATGCTGCTGTCTTTACTGACATACAAACATTTTTCTGTAACATTTAATTTTGTGCTGTAAAACTAATGTTTGGAAATCTGAAATGTTTTTGTACTGATTCGATAATGTAGAAGTCATAAAATAAAAATCTATTACAAAGTTTTTTACTAAAAAAAACAGGGTGCCTAAGACTTTAGGCACACCATGTTTTTTAGTAAAAAACCTTGTTTTATATAAATATGGTCACATTTATTCTGACTAAATACTAATTTTCATTTCACTCTTTGTCTAACAGCTCTGTTAAAGCTGAAGAGTTCAGTTGGCATCTGTGCTGTACATTCTCCAGAGGTGCTGCCTATCTGTTTACCAGAACCTGGAATGGTTCTCCCAGATTGGATGGAGTGTGAGATTTCTGGTTATGGCAAAGACGAAGAATGTAAGGTTTAAGCTTTCCCTCTGTAACATGAAGATAAAACAAGATTTTCTTGATCAATGAACTAATGTCTAAAGATGTCATTTCTATTTCTCAGTTTCTCCATTCTATTCTGAGCGAGTAAAACAGGGTCATGTGCGCCTTTGGCCCCAGGAGCAGTGTGTGCCAGAGAAGATCTCTGGGCGTGAAATCACACAGAATATGCTGTGTGCTGGAGACACACGTGGCCTGGACGACGCCTGCAAGGTAATGAACTTGAGCTCATCCCCCACTAAAAGACTGTCCATAATGGTTGTTTTGTTGAAATGCATATATGTACCGCATAAATACTATTGTAAAAAAGAAAAGTCTCTGTCTTGGTTTTCAATCTACTGTAACTCTGGATAGATAAAAAATTTACTTCTCTGTGTCTCTTCTGTTTGGCACGAGTGAAACATGTTGTCATTAGCAGTTCTGTTTAATTTTCTCTCTATTTGTAGGGTGACTCAGGTGGTCCTCTGGTTTGTGAAAAGGACAGCCGGATGACCCTCATAGGTTTGATCAGCTGGGGGGATGGATGTGGAAAGAAAGACATGCCAGGTGTTTACACACGCGTTACAAAGTACACAACCTGGATTTCCAGCAAGATGAGATCAAACTAATGTGAACCCTAACGAAGCCCAAGATCCAGTGGCTAAAAGTGGACTAATTTGAAATTGTCTTAGTTACACTGACATTAGTACTGCTGCACAGACATGTTTCATGTAAAAGCAGGTTCTAAGTGGATTCTCAAAGAGGAGTTGATGAAATGGTTACAAGGGAGAAGGAGGAAAGTCATCAATGATGATAATCCTAGCAAAATGTAGACTCTACTCCAGTTATTTTCCTCATTTATTTCCACAAGACAACCTCAATACACTCAAATGGTGATATTGGTGGAATATGAACACAAATGTACACATGTAATATGTACATATGTGTATAGTATTATGCTGTCAAAAGTCCAGCCAATAAAAATCTACATTTGAAAAATGGAAATGATTAAAATGTTAAAACTATATTCAAGTATCACAATAAATATATTTACAGCCTAATGTGAGTGTAACTTTAGTGCCTAACTGCCAATGTCTTTATCCTGTGAAGACACAACCTCTGTCCATTGTGCAGACTGTAAAACAGAGGCTGTTATTGTGTCATATTTACTTAATATTAGGTAAATATGATAACATTGTTGGGTGAAGAGCACAGGATATAGCACAGAACACACATATTGTACATTGATCTTTAAATATTTCAAATATATTTTCCCATATAACTATCCTTTTATTTGACTTTATATTGTAAAAGAAAATTTAAATTTGTACACAGTTATCGTATAGGCTGCCTAGTAGCTTTCTAGTACATACATCCCCTTCCAGACGTATTTGAACGGCAAGGCCAATTCTTTTGTTTTTGCTATACGCTGAAAACATTTGAGTTTGAGATTAAAAGATGAATGTGAGATGATAGATCAGAATTTCAGCTTTTATTTCCTGATTTTTACATCTAGATGTGTTAAATTTAGAAAATGGCATCTTTGGTGGCAGACCACCCAATTTTCATGTGTGCAGATATTCTTAAAGTAAATTAAAGTAAATAACAATTAACATTTTGTTGCATATCCCTTGCTTGGTATAATTGCCTCAAGCCAGGCAACACACTGATAATACCAAACTGTTACATTCTTCTATGGTGATGCTTTTCCAGGCTTGTACCAGAGCTTCTTTAAGTTGTTTTTGTTTTGGGGCATTTCTTCTTTCAGTCTCCTTTTCAAGAATTGAAATGCATGCTCAGTTGGGTTAAGTTCTGGTGATTGACTTGGCCAGTCTAAATCTTTCCACTTTTTTCCCTGATGAAGTCCTTTGTTTTGTTGGCGGTGTGTTTTGGCTTATTGTCTTGCTGCATGATGAAGTTCCTCCCAATTATATTGCATGCATTTCTCTGAAAATTGGCAGGCAGTGTTTCTGTAGACTTATCAATTCATTCTGCTGCTACATCTTACATAAAAATAAAGGTTAGTGAGCCCGTTCCAGAAGCAGCAATGTAAGCCCAAGCCATGACACTACCTCGATCATGCTTGTCCAAGCTTATATGTTTTGGATCATGAGCAGATCCTTTCTTTCTCCATACTTCGGCCTTGCCATCACTTTGGTAGGGGTTAATCTTGGTTCCAGAACTTTTGTGGCTCATCTATGTATTTCTTTGCTGAATCCTATCTGGCCTTCCGATTCTTACTGGTAATGACTAGTTTGCATTTTGAGGTATGGCCTCTATATTCCAAACTGTGGATTGGGATATCTTCACCCCTGCCCTGTGGAGGTTGTTGGTGATGCCACTGACTCTTGTATTTGGGGTTTTCATCACAGCTCTCACAGTGTTTGTCATCAATGGCTGTTGTTTTTCTTGGCCAACCCGTTTGATATCTGGATGTTAGTACACCAGTGGTTTCTTTCTTTTTCAGGACAATCCAAATTGTTGTATTATCTATGCCCAATGCTTATGTAATGGCTCTAATCCATTTTCCAATCTCTTTTCTCAACTTCAAAATGACTTGGTTTTCCCCCATATACAGCTCTCTGGTTTTGATGTTGGTTGATCCTTTTTAACAACAGATGCAGTCTAGACAGATGAAACCCAGGGCTCGAACCAAGAGTAGACATTCAGAGCTATTAATTGTTTAAACAGTCAATCTAACAGAGCACATCTGGGCAACAAAAAAAACTGTCAGTCACATGTTTATGATCACACAGTCCAATATTTGTGATCACATGAAAAATGGGTGGGTTCAAAAGGTGCCATGTTAGAAGTTGTTTAACACATCTAGATGTAAATTTCAGGAGTGAAAGCTGAAATTCTGATCTACCTTCTCATATTCATCTTTCGATCTCAAACCCAAATGTCTTCAGTGTATAGCAAAAACAATAGAATTAGCCTTGTCATTACAATACTTGGAGGGGACTGTATAAAATTTACTTATACAATATTATTTAAACTGATCTTTTTTTGGATTTCCTTGCAATTAATTTTATTTTCCCTTTTTTAAGTGCTAAGTATCTGCTGGCTCAGAGAAATGCAACAGAAACAAGGGTTTTTGTCAAGTGGGCTGATCCTAGATATTTTAGGTCAGGTCATGCATGTTTATTGTTACTTTGTCCAATCAGATTTTAGTCCACATCATTTGAATATGGTGTTAGTCTTTATATTTCAACAAAGTTATTTTATAAATATTGAATATTGTATTAAGTTCATATTTAATTATTTATCACCAGTAACTTCTGTTTTGTATTCTTTAACAGTAAATATATTTTATGTAATTCCACATTTCTTGTGCATTAGCTTTGCTAGATTTTACCTTTTAAGTAAACTTATTTTATTTTAAATCTGTCTGACTTCTTAAAGTTCATTATACATTCGTTGCAATTTTGTGAATGTTCATTATTTTACCAAGTTCATTATGGAGCTTGTTACCACAACACCGGCTTGCCCCCAGCAAGCATCTTTCTGCACCTTCAAAAAGGCATCTTTCTTGACCTTTTCAAAACTGATTACACAAGAGCCTTCTTTTTAGACTGAGCTTAGTATGCATTAATTGATCCCTGTTCCTGGATCATTTCATGAGATGTTCCATCCTGTTTGTAATAAAAAAAAAGTCAGTAAAAACAAATAAAGCCAAATATAAACAAACAATTATATAAACTACAGTGGATATAAAAAGTCTACACACCCCTGTTAAAATGGCAGGTATTTGTCATGGAAAAAATGAAACCAAGATAAATCACGTCAGAACTTTTTCCACCCTCAGTGTATAATTACAATATATAGAAATTAAGTGAAAACAATCAGAAAAATTTTAGGAAGAAATATAGGTAAAATAAAGTTACAATAACTTGGTCGCATAAGTGGGCACACCCTTTTATATTTGGGGATGTGGCTGTGTTCAGAATGAACCAATCACATTCAATCTCATGTTCAAAAGTAATTTTATGGCTGTCAGTGAAATTATTCTGATTAACCCCATTTAAGATCAGCTGTTTCTGTAGTTTCTGTAGTTTAGTTGAAATCTGGGTTTCATCCGACTGCTGAAGCCTGCTGGTCTGCAATGAGCTTACAAAGCATGCATGGTATCTCACTTGTTGAAAGATATTGATCAGGAGAGAGGTATAAAAGAATTTCCAAAACATTAGATGTACCATGGAACACGGGGAAGGCCATCATCAACAAGTAGAGAAAATGGAGCACCACAGTGACATCACCAAGAACAGAAAGCCCCTCCAAAATTTATAAAAGGACAAGACAAAAACTTACCAGGGAGGCTGTCAAGAGACCTACGGCACCATTAAAGGAGCTGCAGGAATATCTGACAAGTACTGATTATTTCCTGCACATGACAACAATCTCTCATATTCTTCACATGTCTGGGCTATGGGGTAGGGTGGCTAGACGGAAGCCCTTTCTCACAAAAAAAATCCAAGCCCAAATAAATCAACCCAAACCATCTGCTAAAATGTGTTATGGTCTGATGAGACCAATTCCAAAAGCTATAATATTTCCATAAGTCCAAAAGGTATGTTTGGGGCAAAAAAAAAAAAGCACATCACCTAAAGAACACCATACCCATGGTGAAGCATGGTGGTGGCAGCATCATGCTTTAGGGCTGCTTTTCTTCAGCCAGAACTGGAGCTTTTATCAAGGTGGAGGGAACCATGAATAGCTACAAATAACAGTCGATTTTAGTGCAAAACATTCAGGTGTCTGCTAGTAAGATGAAGATGAAAAGGAATTTCACCTTTCAGCACAACAATGACCCAAAGCATACATTCATATCAACAAAGGAATAACTTAACCAAAAGTAGATCAATGTTTTTGAATGATCTAGACAGAGCTCAGACCTGAATTCAAACTAAATCTGTGGAGTGATCCTTAGGCATGATATCTCAAAAACAAGTTGTTTCTGAAAAATGAAAAGGTGCCATGTTCTAAGTTAACACATCTATATGTAAATATCAGGAAAGGAAAGCTGAAATTCTGATCTATTGTCATCTACATATTCATCTTTTGATCTCAAACTCAAATGTCTTTAGTGTATAGCAAAAAAAAAAAAAAAGATTTGGCCTTGCTGTTCCAGTACTTTCAGAGGGAACTGTAAATCCATTCGAAAATCTGTGGGGTGACCTGTAGAGGTCTGTGCATAGGAGATGCCAATTTCACAGAGTAAGATTTCTTTTGCAAGGAAGAATGTCCTGCCATTTTAACAGGGGTGTGTAGACTTTTTATATCTACTGTATATACAGGCAGAGATTTTGAGGTCATCTGCAAAGTTTGGGGCCTGGTTATGTATAAGTGGCAGAGCTAAGTTCAGAACTTTCTCAAGAACCACACATCTGATCAAGGTGAAGCTTGGTATGGTACAATAATCATGACTTTTTGCATGGATTTGCACAAAACTTGAAACCTACCTGTATATATATATGGAATATATATGGAATTGGTCTCATCAGACCATAACACATTTTAGCAGATGGTTTGGGTTGATTTATTTGGGCTTGGATTTTTTTTGTGAGAAAGGGCTTCCGTCTAGCCACCCTACCCCATAGCCCAGACATGTCCTATATATATATAGGACAAGATTCTGAGGTCATTTCTAGTTTGGGGCTAAGGACAGATAAGTGTTTCTCAAGAACTATACGTCCGATCAAGCTGAAACATGGTCTACTACATCTGTATGCTAATCTGCAAGTGGATCTTTGATGATGACCCAAAAAAGCATGTCCACCAGCAGTTACTCAGATTTCAGCAGGCATTTGACAGGATAAACAGTAAGCCATTTTCTTCAAAAAAAATTTTTTTTTTTTTTAAGGATTTTTAAGGGGCGAAGCATGTAGTCCTTGGAACCCTTTTGCATTTGTTAGGATTTTTCTTCTACTTCTTTTTCTTCTTCTTCTTTGCTAAAACTGATCATACAGGTCCTACAGACATGAAACGTTGTCAATACATAGTGAATAAATAAATAAATAAATAAATAGAAACGTCTTTTTTCCTGTGCTTTCTCTCCATGCTCCCTAAAAATTTCCTCCGCCCACTCATAATTTGCTTAATATGCAAAACATACTTTTGAGAACTTGTCTGAGGATTTTTGTCCTAGCTTCACAATTTTGGTGTCAAACTACTCAGCAGAGTGTGAAAGTCAATAAGTATTAAAAACATGTTGACATTTGTAAACAATATGGCTGCCATGTCATTCAATTCTAACAAGGCGGAGCCTAATTTACTTAAACAGCTATAAGACAGGGTTATCATTGAAATTTTGCCACCAAATTTGTTAGTTAGCTCCCATATACCACCCCCTACTTTGGCAAATGAAATGACCCATACCCACCAGAAGGGGTGACTATAATAAATGAATTTACCTGTTTGTTTATATCTTCAAACTATAGGGAATAGAGTAAAAATTGTTATATCAGAAACATTTCTGAGTCTTCTTGCATCTTTTTGCCATGTGCTTTAATTAATATTTGATATAGGAAGATTACATTTGCTCTGAGTATTCTTCGTCAAAATTGAAAACTTTATGTTAAGTTATTTTAATTACTATTTAATATCTAATCCATACATCTGGGGGAGAAATATAGCCTTTGCAAAACTGCATACCCAGAAAAAGGCAGACTTTTGGACACTGGGCTGTGTGTGTTTGTGTGCATACATCACCAGGAAAGGTAAGCTGTTTGTGTTCAGCTGAGATATGTGTTTTAAGGCGGCTGTGTTCCCTTTACGCAGCACTGACTGGACTGACCAACCAGAGCTCGCCATTCCCGATCACCTAACTCAGCGCTACTGTGAGAAGAGTAATAGACTCGAGTGCTAAGTTTATTTAGTTCATTAAGATTATTTAACGGTTGGTGAGTTTACATACCTTCAGTAAGGTATATTGTGCATGCATATTAAATAAGTATGACTGCGCTATTTTCATTGTTGTTTGACTTTAGTTAAGTATGCATTTAATACATAATATGCGTTAAAGTATGCATAATATGGTAATGTTAGGGTGATATATGCGGTTATGCTTCTGGCATTAGTACGGGATGTTACAGTGAATTCTGCCACTACTTTGTATTTAAAGTTTAGTGTTTACATAAAGAATATAAATGAATGTAGTGTCTTTTTATAGCTTGTGATATTGTAGTTTATATTTAATTAATATACAGCTTCACATATTCGTAGCTGGTGCATGCACCCTAGGTCAGTCACACAGTCAGCACGTGAAGACCTCATGTTTGACAATAGTCTGTATCTGCCCACTAGGGATGCAGTGCTTATTATAGAGACCACAGTAGAGTCCATTTAGTTCATTAATTCATATATGCCTGAAATTGGAGCATATAGATGCTCTGGTTGAAGAAAATATGACAAAAAACACACATTATCCAATAGTAAAACAAAAAATATGAGGCCTTTACTCATGTTCTAATGTTACTAGGTTACTTCAAAAAACATGTGGGCCATCAACCAATCACATTGCAGCACACACGTCATAGTTTGTTCATCAATGTTTGCTTTAGGGTTCTATGCAACTTGGTAAGAACTAGCTACCTGTTGTGCGATCTGCACAGTGGTGTTTGGATCCCCCTGTTTGCTGCTATATTTATTATTTTCCTGCCTTAAAACAAATCATGCAGCCTAATCCGTAAAGTGCATCAACACGAAACTTGATGGGTAGATGCAGTATCTCAACCGCTACTCAGCAGAATGAAATTGCTCCTCTTGGTGGTGCCACAGCGCATGTGTTTACTTTTTTGCCTATATCATGAGAACTCGGCCGTAGAGGCAAAATTCTTTTTTCCTCTTATTCTTTGTATTAAGATGAATTGATCAAGACCTCCGCCACTAAATTCCACCATAATAGATGCTGCATAATTTGAAAAACTTTCTTCTGCAAGCTAGTCCTAGGATTTTTGGCTTATCTTCACAAATTTGCTGTCAAGCTGCTCATCTATAAGCATCAATAATGATCAAAAAAATCTTGACATTTATAAACAATATGGCCACCACACGTCAATCAATTCTAATGAGGCGGAGCCTAATTTACAGAAACAGCTGTACCTCATGAGTGGTTACCTAACTTTTCACAAAGCTTAAGCATGTACAGGACAAGATTCTGAGGTTATCTGCAAAGTGGAGCATGCAAAATTGAGTATGTTGCATCTTTGTGGTGATCTGTAAGTGTATTTTTGCTAATAGCCTAATTACATTTAAAAAACATGTCTGCCATCAGCCAATCAGTACTCAGCAGGCATTTGACAGGGTTACAACTGATGGTTCATCATGAGCTGGGTAAATTCAGGTCAGGAGCCACAACTATCTGATACGGTCTCACTCAAAGTGGCCACTGGGGGGCACTATTCATGTTTGTGCATACAAAACCAAGCCTATTTCTTGGAAAATAAAGTGTACTTTTAACTTGTTTGCCCAATCTATAGAAGAAATGCATTTTGAATCATTTAGCTTTGCCCACTCAAATTTGTGATAAGTTGCATAATATGCAAAACTTACTTTGCTAAACCTGTCCTGTCATTAAACTTGGCAGAATATGAAACACAATAATTATAAAAAGAAAAAAAGATGACATTCGTAAACAACATGGCCATTACATGCCAATTCACATTAATTCTTATGAGGTGGGGCCTAATTTATTCAAACGGGTTTAACTCATTAAGGTTGCATGAAACCTGAAAGATATGTACAGTAAACCATATGCAAAGTTTGGGGTGTGTCATACCTAGGAGGTGGGGCTAAGTTCAAATAACTGTTTCTCAGGAACCAAAAGTCCTACTGAGTTGAAATTTGGCAGAGTACATATTCAATTCAATTCAAGTTTATCTGTATAGCAATTTTAACAATGGACATTGTAACAAAGCAGCTTCACAGAAATATATAAATAGACTCTATGCATGGTCTACTGCCTACGTTTTTCCGCTAAAATCTCAGTGGCTGCACGAGCTTCCAGTATAGTATCCTCCAATAGCAAACTGAGGTAGTAGTAGACTCTTTCTGTCATATTTCGATTAACTAGCAATGACAACTAATTATATTATGTGATATATATTATTAACTATAGTAACATAGCATTTTAGTGTATTATATTAAAACATATCTGTAAAACCCCAGTGTGTGAGAGTGTGGAGGAACACTCTGGAGGCAGGTGGAACTTTAGCAGAGCTCTCTGGAGCACTCTGGGGGCAGGCTCCACCAGCCAAGCCACTCTCTGGTTACGGCCGTCCCTGAAAGCACAAAGAGACATAGATATATAGATTCCCGGTAATGAGACACAGATGAGAAACATCACGTGTTACCTGCCGGTTCGACCCGCCTACTCTCCACCCACAGCTGACGCTCGACCACGCCCCCACCGCCACAAAAACACTTTAGTAACCTTTAAATACCTTCAGCGAGAAGGTGCATCATCTCAGTATTGCTGTGTCCTCAAGATTTAATTCTGTGCTTATTTTCCATAATTTCCCTTTGGACGATGAAACACGCAAAAAGTGGATTCACAATATCCGGCATTAGGATTTTAACATCACTCCTAATACAAGAGTCTGCAGTCGTCACTTCATGTGTGATGATTTGAACCATTGACTCCCACAGGAGCAATAAATTCTCCTTCCGTTCTCTAGTTTTGTCTCCCTATTCTCAGACCTTGTGGCTTCTCTGACCTCCTCATGGATCTGAAACAAGTCACCCTCATGCTGCTCTCTCCTGTCACATGATCCTTATCAGAAACTTAAAAAAGGCACAAAATTAGTGACATTTATAGTCCTAAATAATCATACATCTTTTATTAACATAATAACATTAGTGTAACTATACAACAGAATATCCAAAAAAAAGGTAAAAAATTAAATGTATAAGAGTATGAACTGTCACAAACGAAGCTAGCTAGCTTGTTAGCTTGAGAATACTTACCCTCAAAGTTGTCAGTATAACTTGAAACATACAATTTAAAGCCCTTCTCCATCTTGCCCTTCTCCTTTTTATCCAACCATCCTAATCTGGATGACATCAGGTGGATCAGGTAGGCGTAAGTGGGTCTAGTTCTGGTCCTCACATGCCCATTGTAGGCGTTTTTGGCGGTGGACATGGGTCAGCATGGGCACAATTTTCTTGAGAAGTGTGAGGGACCCAGGGTGTGATCTTTATTCTATACTGAAGTAATGGAAAATTGGTAAATGCTGGACCTGTATGGGTTCCTGGAATATCTGTGTTTTTTATTAACTGGTCTTGAGTTTGCCATGACTTATGATTTGATTTTCAGAATTTTTTATTTTAAATGCTGTACCTTTGAGGGGTTCTACACAATCTTTGTCATTGATTTTTGCATTAATAAATATGTACATTTGCATAAAGCAGGCATATCTTGTCCACTCCCATGTTTATAACAGTATAACGACTGAAAAAAAAATCTCGATTTAGATAAATTTTAAACAGATAAACATGTGTGATTAATTTGCAATTAATCACGATTAACTACTGGCAATCACGCAATTAATCACGATAAAAAAATTAATTGATTGACAGCCCTAGAAATAACATTAAATCATTTCCCCACCTCAGGCTGTCTGAAGGGGGAAGAAATGAAAGCATGTTTTTGTCTGCCCTGTCAGAGCACATAAAGCTCATAAAAAGCTACTTTAACCGCAGTTTTACAGTCATATGCCTGAGTGTCTATTGTTACTGTTCTACAATAGTGAACTTCAAATATTCATGCTACATTTTAGATGGAAATTGCAGTACAACAACAGCAGACAATAGCAAGTAGCTTAGCACCAAGCTAATGTTAATGACAACTCTAATGTTTATATTCTCCAAACAGCGATTAGTATGGCCAGTGTTAAAGATTTAACTAAGTACCGTCTGTATATTAACTGATCTAAAGCCAAATACTGCTGTAAACTAATTTAAAAGTAGAGAAGTAGAGTAGAGAAGAAGGCACTTTTCAACTCCCAGGAGTGACGTCAAATCAACATGGCCGCTCATACTGTTCACACAGTCAACTTTGATTTGACGTCACTTAATAAACAGGGAAGGAAAATTTCTGAAATTTCCAGTTGAGGGATGTTTTCTGTGTTTTTTCCTGGTTGTAGACGGGAGTTACAAGTTGCAACTTCACAAAAAATCCCAGATTTTCAGGAACTCTGAGTTAACATGTCTGGGTTATTCACTAAATCAACTTTTTGGAAAACTCCAGGGTACTACCTCCGGATACTAACTACAGGATACTAACTCCGCGTGTAGTGGGATGTAAATAGCCAGTATAAACACTACAGTAAACCCCCTTGGCAGTCTGCATTTCATGACTAACAGTTCTATGTACTTGTATATGGCTGAAATGACAATAAACTCCACTTGAACTTGAACTTGAACTTGAACTTCTACATCGGGTGAACAGTGTTTGCTGACAGACTTTACATCCAAACACATTGCCTAATAAAAGACACAAGACTTTTCATCAGAGCCTGAAAACATAGAACATAGATTTATATTAAATTATCATGAAAATATGCTTTTTTTTTTTTATTTTGTATTTCGAAGTCATTGTTTTCACATGTGGCTTCTATTATGTGAAACGGTTGAGATTAATACAGCCAGCATGTTGCTACAAATGCATTCATGCCACAGTACATCCTCACAACCCCTTCATTAAATATAAATTATTGACTACAATAATATATCAAGCATGGACATACACCCTTATGAAATGACACAACTTTAGATAACCTACCCCCACTCTCAGCGACTATCGGTAAATGACGTGGAAGTTGGCTACTTTTCAGACAAACTCAGCAGATACATATAAATCATTCACTGCTTGCTAGCTAATGTTATATTACATAATGTCTACATTGAAATGTGAAAAACATTAGATATCTAGCTAGCTAAGCGCAAAACATGCATTCACATACCTGTCAACTTAACCGTAAGGGAATAAGGAGATCAGTGATGGAAAACCTGGAGAGTTTGGTAAAAACTAACACTCGCCCTGAATCCCCAATAAAAGGCTCTCCAAACATTTCATTTTGCGCGATTATTGTCACTGTGGTCTTTGTAAACTAGGGATGACTGCATTTCTAAGCTTTCTATAAAGCATCAAACCCTCAAAGCGTGAACTCCTCTGACCCGAAGACACCATCGTGAAGTTGGTGTTATATTGGACATTCGCTGTACTGTACAGATTCATGTGGCGCATTGAGTTTTATGTGGAATCACTCACTTAAAACAAAAATCATTAAAATGTAATGAAAAACTTTTTTTTCTAAATTGTCCTTTTAATGTAGTGCACTTGGTTTTATTTTTTTATTTTAAAAATATAGATTTTCTGTTTTTATCTTATTTATTTTTTGCAAAACATAACTATATGCTATAAAATTAAAAACAAAAAACAAAAACAAGAATAACATTTAGTACTGTCAGGTAATATAATGTAATATGGCAGTTCTAGTGAATTTCACTACAACCTTCACAATGTGGAAATTTCAATTTCTGGATTTTATTACTGTACTTCTTCTGTAAGAGTTTTGTAGAATCCCATTCCACTGGACTGAATCCATACTATATTCTAATACCACAATACGTCAGATATCCTGCAAAGTAAACGACTAAAATCTTGGTAGAATCCTACACAGTTGCCTAGGTCATGATTTTGTGTCATCAGGCAGGCGTGGCCTATTTGAGAATCTGCACAGGTCAACGATCATTCTCAGTTTAGGAAGAAAAGCCATTTGCTGCAGATTTTTGTGATGTAAAAAATGAAACCAAGATAAATCATGTCAGAACTTTTTCCACTCTCTAGGTGAAATTACAACATATAAAAATTTAGTTAAAAACAATCATTTTAGGGAAAAACAGAAAAAATAAAAAAAAGTTATAATAACCTAGTTGCATAAGTGTGCACACCCTTTTATAATAGAGGATGTGGCGGTGTTCAGAATGAACCAATCACATTCAATCTCATGTTCAAAAGTAATTATCACACAACTGTGAATGTCAATAAAATTAACCCCAAATAAAGATCAGCTGTTTTTTCCTGTAGGATTTTCTTGACATCTTCTTGGTTTCATCTGACTGCTGAAGCCATGGTCTTCAAAGAGCTTACAAAGCATGCATGGTATCTCACTCGTTGAAAGGTATCGATCAAGAGAGGAGTATAAAAGAATTTTCAAAATATTAGATGTACCATGGAACACTATAGGCTGTTCAACAACAAGTAGAGAAAATGGAGTACCACAGTTATATCACCAAGAACAGGACAAGACAAAAACTTACCAGGGAGGCTGTCAAGAGACCTACGGCACCATTAAAGGAGCTGCAGGAATATCTGCCAAGTATTGATTACTTCCTGCACATGACAACAATCTCTCGTATTCCTCACATGTCTGGGCTATGGGGTAGGGTGGCTAGACGGAAGCCCTTTCTCACAAAAAACATCCAAACCCAACTAAATCAACCCAAACCATGTGGCAAAATGTGTTATGGTCTGATGAGATCAATTCTAAAATGCATAATAATTCCATAAGTCCAAAAGGTATGTTTGGGGCAAAAAAAAAAAAGCACATCACCTAAAGAACACCATACCCATGGTGAAGCATGGTGGTGGCAGCATCATGCTTTAGGGCTGCTTTTCTTCAGCCAGAACTGGAGCTTTTATCAAGTTAGAGGGAACCATGAATAGCTACAAATAACAGTCGATTTTAGTGCAAAACATTCAGGTGTCTGCTAGTAAGATGAAGATGAAAAGGAATTTCACCTTTCAGCACAACAATGACCCAAAGCATACATTCATATCAACAAAGGAATGGCTTAACCAAGAGAAGTCTAGCCAGAGCCCAGACCTTAATCCAGCTAAAATTCTGTGGGTGACCTGAAGCGGGCTGTGCACAAGAAATGCCCTCACGATTTGATGGAATGTTTTAACAAGAGTGGGAAAATATTGCTAATTCAAGATGTTCCATGCTGATAGACTCTTATCCAAAAAGACTGAGTGGTGTAATAAAATCAAAAGATGCTTCAACAAAGTATTAGTTTAGGGGTGTGCACACTTATGCAACTAGGTTATTGTAAATTTTTTGTTTTTCCTGTTTTTCCCTAACATGTTTCTGATTGTTTTTAACTTAATTTTTATATGTTGTAATTTCACACTGAGGGTGGAAAAAGATCTGACATGATTTATATATTCTTTTTTACTTCACAAAAACCTGCCATTTTAATGGGTGTGTGTAGAATGTTTATATCCATTGTATATCAATATTACCATGAAATGTTTTGTATACTGTGACAGAGGATTTTATCCATATTGTCAAAAGTGACTGTTCTATTTCCTCAGGCCATTTCTCAAGGCCCTTGCACTGTTTTTGAAGAATGTATTTCCATTTGCCAAACAGATTTTATAGTTGATGTTTGGGTAATGTTTTCTGGTTACTTAATAAAAGAGTAAATTGCATTTAAATTATCTGTTAACCAGTTTTTTTTCCCTCAAAATGTGTATAGTTAGCAATTTTGAGTAACTTAATATATTTTTTGTAATCAAAAAAAAAATGAAGGACACTATCATGCAATTTTGAGTTGAAATTAATTACAGTTTTTAATTATAGGGGAGTTTGTACATCTTCATTAAATTTAAAAACTTTAAGTTAACAAAGTGAGCAATTTGGTACTGAGAAATTAAATACTTTACGATAAAGGTAATAAAAATGTTCATCTGTACTTGATTTTAATTTGTACTGTGAACCCAAAATACCTAGTAAAAATGACTTAATCAAGAATGTTACTTTAACTTACAAAATTAAGTTAGTGTCACTTAAAATGACCTACTAAAAGCTATTTAATAAAGAATGTTTATTTAACTTACACAATTGAGTTAGTGTCACTTAAATTTTTCAACATAATCAGTTTCAACAATTTTTTGAGTTAAATTCACTTTTTGGGTTTTACAGTGTACCACAGTACACCTTCAGAGGTCTAGTGGAGTCCATGCCTTGATGGGTCAGAACTGTTTTGATGGCACAACAGGGACCTGCACAATATTAGGCAGGTGGTTTTAATGTTGTGGCAGACTGGTGTATAACACAAGTTAATTTATTGTCCCCTAACCCCCCCCCCTTTTTTTTTAGGTGGTAACCAGTCCCTTTCTTTTTCTTTCTCTGATCAGAGACTCATAAATATTTTTCACTACCCAGGTAGACTGTGTGTATGTGTGCATGTCTGTGGGTGTTTTTTGTGTGTCATCTTGGGCTAAATCATTTATAGTCACTAACTTTTCCCATAAAAAACAACCTGCCTAATTCAGTAACTTGTTAGCAATGCTGTAATCTTAGTCTAAATCACACTAACACAACTTTGACAAAACATTACAGCTTTTAGGCTTTGAAATCTGCACTTGAAATCTACACAATACTCATAGGTAACTATGAAGGAACTAAGCAGAAACGGATGAGTAGCTCTTCATAACACTTGTTTTATTCCTATTAAATACAAAGAACTACTAGTTAATTACTCAGTAAGTATGTTAGCAGGGGTTCATTATTAACTAAGCAGTAATTACTGAGTCTTAAATTTTTCCTGCAGAACTACTAGCTAACTATGATTATTTGATAATAACTACTGATTAATTACTGATCACGTCAACATTAATTCCCAATAGCTAAGCCTTACCTTCCTCTTGGAAATCTACTACATAAAATGCAACCTATTCCAGTACCTCAGTGTCTAAAATGTAAATGTCTATATGAGTTTACATGTGTCTCCGCAGAGGAGCATAGGGTCAATGTGTTGATTTTATTTAGACCGTCAAGGTCTAAAGAACGAAAAGGACATCAATAACCTACAAAGGTACAAGGCTGTAATGTAGCAATGAGTAACAAATATTCTCCATTAACATACTTTCAAAAGTGTTTTAAATAATTTACCTTTCAGTAACAAAACACTAACATCTCAGTAATTAGGAATGAACTATCAGGTGTAATACTTCCAGATCATCATTAAATACTGAAGAACACAGTAATACTTCAGTCATTAGTAGTGCGATTCCATGTGTTTCACTTTACAATACTGTTCCAGATCATTAACTACTGACGAACAATACAGTAACACTTTAGTCATTAGTAATGAGTTTCACTTTATTATTTACATATCCATATAGTTAAAATACATATAAAATATAAAATATAAAATATATTATAGTTAAAATACAAACAACATTGGTAAGTGATTCACAACAACTTTGAGCTGTTATACTGGTACAAAGCAAGGCTGACAAATTAATGTAAAAGTTACATTCTAATTACTTAAGACAATATAATAATAATAATAATAATAATAATAATAATAATAATAATAATAATAATAATAAGGTATTTTTAAACAAAGAAAATCATGAGAAGTCAATGTCTTAATTTTATCATTTACTTTAGCATTTTATATTCACCTCTCTTTTATATTCACTGAACAGTATTGCAAAGGGTTATCAAATCTGAATACTAACACTCTGTTCTTACAAGGCATAGCCGCTTGGAAGCTGTGTAACATAAGCATGCTAAGCACAATGAATAGTGTGAACATTTTAATCACTAGTTACATATTTTATAGTTGTATTTAAACTTTTTTTCTTTTTCAAACAAAAGTGTTTTTTTCCATAAACACCCTCACAATTAATAATTTGAGACATGAGCCCTGGATATTGATTTTTTCTTTCTTTCTTTCTTTCTTTTTTTTAAACCATGTTGTTGTCCTTGTGTATGTCAATGTTTTGCTTGGCTCATCAAAGCTCCATCTACATCCAGGAAAGTTATAAGGCCCGGTTTCTAGATAGTTTCTATATAGTATTCTGCAATACATATTCCTGCCTATAATTAGGATATATCAATCATTAAACACATGGTCTGTTTTGGGAAGATACACATTAAATAAATATGTTGCGAAATACAACAAAGACTGAGTCTCTGTGATTCTCAAAAGTTTTGGGGAAGCTATTGGGGGGAAAATGCTGATTTTTTTTGTGCTTCAATAGGCAAGACAGACAAGACACAGTAATGTAATCAATTGAACAATACAAAGAAAAAATAAGTTCAGCCTGTATACAATACATGTGCAATTTTTTTTCTGTGAATTGTAGCAGGTTTTTCTTCTTTATCCAAAAAATGCACGGGAATACATAGGATACCTATTAGGAATTATATGACTTTTTCAAGTATAATAAAGTGAATTACTGAATATGTCCAATAGTGTGCTACACAACCCAGATATAGTGCTACAGCCAATATGTTAGACTACAGTCAGTGCTTTGGAGCTGTGTGCGTTACAGTCTTACTCTCTGGTACTTTCATACAGCTTAAACAAGAGTACTCATCTAAAAAGAGGTTATACCAGTGAAGAAACTCTTTCCAGAAGCTCTTCTTTCCATAGATCAGCACAAATCCACTGACTGTAGTGTAAAGTGTGGAGAAAAGGATGGATAAGCCCATGGTGTTTTCACTTTTCAAGACTACTGTGGACTGAGTATAAAGATCTACAACCAGAAAGCAAAGGAACACCGCCACCAAGGTCAGGTTCATCCTGATCACCCTCATTTGAGTTCCCAGCTTGGGAGCATGGGTGCCATTGGTGCTTTCCTTCATGTGGCGTAGATGGATAGAAAGGTGATATGAGATGGAGATACTGCATTTGATCATCAGTATACCCGGAACAATGTCCGCACTGACTACAAGATAAATAATATAGCCAAGTCCCACAGCCCCTTCTGGTATGATTGAACCACAGTCAGTGGTTCCAGCACTACTGTTGTGAAATGTCACAATAGTTAAAAGTGGCAGACAATTGCTAAAGCCACATACAAAAATTACAATCACCACAGTGAGAACATGCTTTAGAATAGCCTCCTGAATGCGTGTGTAGCAGTGGATAGGCTTGATCACAAGCTTGGTGCTATAAAAGAAGGTAAGGAAGGCAGTGGTCCACATTATTGAGAACTTCAGGGAGAAAACTAACACCAGTAGAATGGTTTCCACAGTGTCAGACATACAATTTATGTCCACTTGAACCAGCGTCATCCACAAGTAAGAGAGGACTTGATGACCGATACTAGCCATGGATATACCAGTCATTATAGTGTCACCTGGACACAGATGTAGATGGTTCTTTCTGGCATTTCGCTGGTTCACCAGTAAGATATAGATATTGGAAAAGATTGTAAGAATGGCTAGAAAGCCAGTTAAGAGCCAGATTCCAATCTGGTCCACGGTATTCAACATGATTGATGATGTCTGTGTAGGCACCTGTTACATAAGGAAGATATGTTTTTTAAAATTAAAATAAAGTAATCAATGACAAAATACTGTTAAAAACAATTCATACTGAGTACATCTATTCTTATGCAAAATTCCCTTAAGATGAAAAAAGGATTACATTACCTCAGTGGCTTTCTCTATTTTAGTCACTTGTTCCAGTGACTCTTGGATTTTGGAGATAATATATTATTCCAGTTGTTTGGACCTGTAATAACGTTAATCATTCTGAAGCTTTATATGATGTTCTGCAATGTAGGCAGAAATGTAAACTGGTCTTACATTTATACCAAGGCTGAGTAGTCTCCAGTAATTTTAATATTCTGTGGGCAAATGATACATTTGCATGATCGGTCAACTTAACCACCTCCAGATTTTGTGGTGTGGAAATTCACCTGATATTTAAATAACAGGGGGGATCTTCACATAACACAGTCTTTCATTCACGTGTCACAGATAGATGCTTAATACAAGCTTAATTTTAGATATAAGAATGTAAAAAATAATAATAATAAATAAACAAATCATAGGTTTATAGTCGTTTAGAATTAAATTACTAAATTAAATTACTAAATTACTTTGTATAGCTCCTTATTTTCATGCAGTTCAGTTACTCGTATTAGAGACACAACCATTTTGTGTTCATCAGCACAAAGTGCCTTATAAAACATTCTTTCATCTGTGATATGGTTTCTAATATATAAATATTAGTAATTTCAACAACATATGGTATACGTATGGTAAGTCAAGAATTTCACTTTCATACAAAAGCCCTCAATCCTGATTTTGAAATTATTTGGATATACCCAAAATAAGTGCAAGTCAAATTAGAGGTTGTACCACTGCTTTGCTTGCCCTGCATGTTACCTCTCTTAAATAGTCCTGGGTGACTTCATTAGACTGAACATTCAATTAGAATATTGCCATAACCTAAAGAATAATAATATGAATTTTCTCTAAACGACTTATTCTACATTTAAACCTGCATCTTTGTTAATTACATCAATTATATTCCAGTTATATTTATTATATTCTAATTATATTTAAAAACCTATTAATATTTTATTAAATATGAATTAAAATGATTATTAAAACCTCAATTGTATTAGAAATAAGAGAAATAATAATTAATGACTTGGTTTTTGAAGGATTAGTTCTGAATAGTTTGGCTTCTTGTAATATCACAGTAATAATCATGACAAGGCAAACAAAGGTCCAATAAAATAGAATTTATTGAAACACAGAAAATTAATCACCAAACAACTATGTAACTAAAGACTACAAATTCAACATCATAACAGATCAAAGAAAAAAAATGTCTGTGTGTGTGTGTGTGTGTGTGCGTGTGTGTGTGTATAAAATAAGAGGTTGCGTGTGTCTGTATATGTGGATACGCACTCCACCCTAGAGCTCACATGCCTTTGTGAGCACTGGCTTATGAAAATATATTACCAAGTGAGATACGTGGATGCTCCTAGTATGTGAAACTGGAAAAGAATAGAGGAGAAAAACATGTTGAGGACTCCAGAGACTCCCCACGTGGTGGATGGCCAGTGATAGATATAATGGCCACTGTAATGACGCAGAAGTTGGGCTTCCGTGGTCGTGGGCCAGTCTGTCCCTTCTGCCGCAGGGTGGTAACTGAACCCTAAACTTTACCTAATCATTCTAACACACTACTTTGGCCCACCCACTCACTGTCCAACAGGCCTGCAACAACTATTCGACAAAATCTGTAAAATTTGATGATACAAATGGTTTGCAAGTAATTTCATTATCAGTAGCACTGTGTGGCACGTGCCACGTCACTTCAATTAGACTAAAACACATTTGATGGAAATAGTGGCACCCATTACCACACAGTATGACCTCCTCTAAAGTATGGAAATGAAATGGCTCATGGCATAGTTTGTGTTTACACATAAGTAATAGATTGATTTTTCATTTGTTGGAATATGAGAAACAGTGGAAGTGCAATCTACCTGCTAGAATCCCAGAATACTGTCACCTTACATTAGTTTGTGTGTCTCTGTTGGTCAGCATAAGCACTTGATAATATTCTCATGTTGTGACAGATTATCTGATAAATGACAGTAATGTTTTATTACAGTTAGTGACCTGTTACTTAATCAAGCCTATTTAAGAGTTCTGTAGTAATATTAGTTGATTGAAATACTGCAAAGAAATATTTTTTAAATAAATTATTTTTTTGGTATTCAATGTATTTTAAAAATAATTCAACTAATCCATTAATACTGATAATCGATGGGTAAACTGATTATCAAAGTAATCATTAGTTGCAGCCCTACTGTCCCTACTGAACTCTTTCTTCCTCTGGGGGCTGTACACCCAGACTATCTTCCCAGCCTCAAAGTGACTGCCATTTTAGTGCAGTTCCTTTCCTTTTTTCACCCCAGTATGCATGGAAAGGTGTGAAGGGTGCTGATTTCTCTCCCCAGCATCAGCTTGGGAGGGCTGGGGTGCAGGATGTGAACTCCTGCACTGCAGAGTGACAAGCAGATGTGGGTAGATGTGTGTCCCAGCCACGATGGTGCTGTGAGATGAGGACCATGAACTGTTTTGCAAGAACCCGGTTGAATTTTTACACTAAGAAATCACTCTGGGGAGGCAATGGGGTTGTGTGGAGGGTATGAATCCAAGATGGTGCCACCGTATCCTGGCGCCTTCCTGGTTTCTCCGCTTAGACTTTGTTCTTATTTACTTTTTTTTTTTACCTACTTTTAATCTCTCCTTTTGCACACACGACATCTGTACCGATCATCTATGACAGCAGAACACTATAGAACATCGGTGACCACTATGCTCATCTTTCGCAAAGTTTTGAGATACTCCGTGGCACGGAGGGAAACAATGGCCACACAAGAGCTCCCCAGAAGTGACGAAAAAAAGGTACGCTGAGGGAAATGCACTGGGGCTCGCAACAGACTTAGGAACAGACCACCAATGCCCAGCTCACCAATGTCCAGTCTCTTGAGAAAAAGATGGACGATCTCAGAGCCAGGATAAGATTCCAAGGAATGTCTTTCTGAAACATGGCTGACCCCCTCAGTACCAGACCCAGCTGTAACACTGTCCGATAACATCTCCATTCTGTGGATGGACAGAACAGCGAAGGCTGGTAAATCTAGAGGAGGGATATGTTTCATGGTTAACAACAAATGTTGCAACCCCAGGAACATTACCACTCTGTCACGGTTCTGCTTGCCTCACCTGCAACCTCTGTCTAATACGTGCCGTCCATTCTATCCGCCCCGTGAGTTTACATCGGTCATCGCCACTGCTGTATACATGCCTCCTCAGGCGGACACAAGCATGGCTCTGACTAAGCTCAAAGATGTGTTCAGTGTCTATCTAAACAAACATTTGGACACCACCCTCATTGTGGCTGGGGACTTTAATAAAGCCAGCCTCAGGCATGTCATGCCGAACTTTTATCAGCAAGTCTCCTGTCTAACTAGAGGGGCAAACACACAGGACCACTGCTATTTTCAGTTCAGGAATGGCTACAAAGCTAACTTGCTACCAGCTTTCGGTAAATCGGACCATGCCACCATTTAGACTCATATAGGGAGCTCTGGAGAGGAGGGCTATGAAGCGCTGGTCCACCCAATCAGAAGCTGCGCTGCAGGACGCGCTTGACGATGTTGACTGGGACATGTTCCAGTGGACTTCTGCTGTTGTCAATGAGTTTGCGAATGTAGCAGTTAGCCTCGCTAGGATGCTAGTTGAGGAAACAACACACACTGTCACTATAAGGACTTTCTCGAACCACAAGCTGTGGGTGGACAAAACCATCAGCGGTCATGCGTGCATTCACTAAGTGTCCACCACTCAGGGATATGTCCGCCACTCAGATTCCTTAAGACTCCATAAAGAACTCTACTGAAACTCCCACACTGCACTTTGCACTTTGTATTGTTACTACACGTAATATACTTGCATATTTTGTACACAGAACATACTTGCATATTTTGTACATCCATTTTTGCACATTCCTGTGCATATATTTCTATTTCTTTCTTTTTTTTATTAATTTCTGGCTTTTAATTTAGTTGTTTAATGCACAGTCGAAAGAGGAGTAGGCCAGGTTTTCATTTCACTGCAAGTTATATACTGTACGTAACTGTGTATGTGACAAATAAAATCTTGAATCTTGAATCTTGGATGCCCAGACTGTCAAACATAGTGGTAAACACCCATGACTCGAAGTTGCACTCTATTCAATTCAATTTAATTAAATTTTATTTGATTGGCACGTTTAGCAATGGACATTGTCACAAAGCAGCTTTGCAGAAATATATAAATTCAGGATATAAATTTTAAATTTATGAATTTATCCCTAATGAACAAGCCAGAGGCAATGGTGGCAAGGAAAAACTACCTGAGGTGATAAAAGGAAGAATCCTTGAGAGGAACCAGACTCAAAAGGGAACCCATCCTCATCTGTCAATCTAGTGCGATTATAAATAATTCCCTTCTAAACTGTATACTATATGGTCAAAAATAGGTCACTGTGTATAGCCCGAGGTGTACCAAGAGTGGCTAAACATCCCACTAATGAGGGCTGTAGCATAAGCACCTACCGGCGATACTGACGTAGTTTGAATGTCATTGGCTGTCGGACAATGGATGTTTAGAAAGAAGTTCATGCCTGTAGTATTGCGGCTCAAGTAAAAAAGTGTCACAAGTTCAGTCAACTCTGTAGTCTGTCCATTCTTTACACACACAAAATGACATGGTGTCAGAAGTTGTTGCGTTTTGAGCAAATACCTGTCAGCTGTGATAAAGGGTGGAGCTTGCTGCCTGAGTGTAAGACGTAATCATCACCTGAGGTTTGGGGAATGTGAGTTGGCTAGTCAGCGAGTTAGCAAAGCTAACATGTAGTCGTTTACCCAGGCACCACCATTATCATTCATGGGGAATCTGGCCAAAAATTGGCACAAATTTAAGCAACGCTTACTTGTCTATTTTGAAGTGTCAGGTCTCAGTCACAAAACCGTGGCTAGAAAAATAGCTGTGTTTTTGCATTGTGTGGGAGAGGAAGGACTAGAGGTCTACAATACTCTCAGCATTGAGCAGGACAATGTATGGGAAGAAAACCCATATGCCTATCAAATTTGGTGAATATAGGTGAAACTCATACTGAAGAAAAATGGCAAAGCGTCCAATCTTTTGTGAGGCCCTGATGACCTCGATTTCTGATGTGTGTGCCAAGTTTTGGGCATAGCAAGCATCTTAAAATGCCAAAAAGTTAGTAATAATAATAATAATAATAATAATCCTTACAGAAACAATCTGGCCCTTCGAACCCTTGGTGCTTGGGACCTAATCCCTCTATTAAAAAATAAATAAATAAATAAATAAATAAATAAATAAAAACACAAATGGTGACTATCAAGGTTCAAGCACCTTCAGCAAATATATCAAATATATTGCTCACAAAACTTATAAGTATGAAATGTCTAAAATTGTATGAAGTTGATGGATTGTGAAGTAATTTTCTGAACTTATTGTTAATAAAGATGCAAGCAGGCACAAAACTTGGAGAAGAGGAACAGTTTTATTGAAGCTTCATGTACATACATAGGTGTTTTTCCTCCAAGGTTTAGTCCTCAACTAGGTGTTGTCCTTTCAACGTTCAGTCCTCAACTCACTTCCCTACATACAAAAGACTTTCTTAAAACATCTTATCCAGGCTGCTCACCCGAGGTCAGCACACAGATAAAACTATCTCCTAGGCCCTCGAAAACACATTCCTGTTCACAACATATGCTCTATAAGGAGGTTTTCATTAACTCATGACTCTTGAGAAGTGATTAACATGCTCCAGTAAGTCTGAAAATTACATACCATACCACACTGTTAATATGAACAGTAACAAGAGCTGTAAGGAAAAACCATAACTATTCAGAAGAGCTATAATGAAAAACCATAACTATTCTTCAGAAGTGTTGCTGAAAGTCATTTGGCTGAAGGTGAAATTAAAAATCCAGTTATACAGTAGCCATATCCCCAACTGTTCTCCCCTCCTCATACCATTGGCCTGAAGATGCCTTTCAAGTTTCGCGTGGATCCATACAATTAGTTCTCAGTTACAAATGTTTTAGTAAATCAAACTTTGCCCCAATTGGATTGATTAGTGTGTGGAGGCCATGTTGTTTGCGAATCTCGATAAGAAAAAAAATCCTAGGACTAGTTCACAAAAGTACAATAGCATATTATGCAATTAGAATAAATTTGAGTGGTTCTAAATGGTTCCTTGCCTTTTTGTTTGGGAAAACGCAAGGGTTCAGTGGCAAAAAGAATTTTCTTTGCAAGACTAACGGTTCATGAGGTATGGACCACAGTGTAAAACCCTGTGCTACTGAGCTACCAGGCCTGTGTGGGTCCCTTCATGTGCCAGAGTGGTGGCATGCATACTGCACCTTTACTCCAAATTTGGTGTTTCTATGACTTATTATTTTGTCAACATAACATCTTTAGCTACATCCAGCTGCAAATAAAGAAAAACTGAAGATTAGTCCTCCCAACTCTTATGAGAAACACATGTAGCTGAGACATATTTTTATGGGGGAATATGATTTAGTTGCATTGGTACAGGAGTTGGAAGGCTCTAGTCTTCAGTTATTTAGTCAACAGCTGGATGTATTTTTGTCTTCTTACCGATAGGTGGCATCTTCGAGCTAACAAAGCACGCCTTAAAGTTATTGCTTTCTTTTTTTTATGATTTGTACTTTATTGATTTTCTTATTTGCAGACAAAAGCAGTATAAACAATCGTACGTGACATATAAACAACCCACAAAAACATACATAAAACAAAACATTAGTCACTAAATGGTAACAACATAAAAGGTGAGTAAATACAAAAGTACAAAGTAAAAAAAAAATTAAAAAGTTGTTGCTCTTTCTTAAATAAGCCTTTTTCTTCACCCCAGGAAAAGAAGTTTCGCCAAAACCAAAACTAACAAGACGGAGTACATTTTCCGCCAGGTTTACCTCAGGAGACATGTGTATATGTGTTCATACACCATACCTGTCAACATTGGGATTTGAAAATAAGGGAAATCCAACACACACACACACAAACACCCCAAGATTTTTTATTTATTTATTTTTTATTATTGACAATTGGATTTTAACAGTGAAAGAACAAACAACCTGTTGTGAGGGATTTAGAGTATTAACAAGGTAAACATAAAAAAAATTAAACGAACTAAAAAATTAAATGAACTAAAACTAAATGACAATGCATAAATAGAAAAATAGTAATAATAAAAAATAAAATATGTTTCCTTTTCGTTTTGACTCAATTGGGGGGTCCACACACACCAAGATACTTGCACAAAGTTTTCGCCTTTTTTGCAGGTACTCCAGCGCCATCTCTCTCACGTTCCTCCATGCTGTTCTTCTTCTTCGACCGCTATTCTTCTTCTACTTGTTTTATTGGCGGGTGCCGTTTGAGTGAGTTCTGTAGATGTTACAGCTAATGTTCTGTATACTGTCACCTGCTTTACCGGAGGTGAATGTAGCAAACATATCAATTACACCCAGTGGGATTTTTTTATAGAATGATTAAAAATACGGGAGAAATACGGGAAAATATTTAAACGGGATGATAGCGGGATAGAATGGTAAAATACGGGAGAATCCCGGGAAAAACGGGAGGGATGACAGGTATGTCATACACTTGTGTTTGTTCTTGTTAATAGTTATTACATACGTTTTATTTTTTAAATAAACAAGTAAAATAAATATGACAGTAGTGTCTTTATTCTCTTTTTTATTTTTAAATATATTAAATATATTTACTGGATATAATACACATAATAGAGTGGGCGTAATTTTTGTGACGTAAATGACCGCGACAGAGTGCTCTCTGACGCTTGGTATTTACGTCAGCGTTCGAATTCCCTCACTCATTTTCGTTCACTTCTTCCCCATATAGTGGACTCAAATATCACTCGCTATATAGGGAATAGTGAACGAGTGAACGAGTGAGCGAGTGAGTGATTTCGGACACGTCAAGATTCAAGATTCAAGATCTTTACTGTTATATTTACTTTGGTACAATGAAATTCTTATTTTGTTATTTTCCTCACGAGAAAGACAGGGTAGAAGGGCAACAAACAATAAATTACAAAGACAATAAAAATGCAAAAACTATACAATAAGGAACAAGGCAGGAAGAATAATAAAAATAAACAATACATAATAGCAAAAGTCAATTTACAGTCTGAATAAGAGAATGTATGCAATAAGAACAATTAACAATAAAAAGGTTTCACAGTATAATGAAGCAGTGCAAATAAAGATAAAGTGTCAAGTAGTGTAAAGTGTCGGTGCAAAGTGTAGTGTTTAAAATGACAATGCTTATTAACCCAATTAGTATGAGGTGTGTGTATGATAGTCCATTTGGTAAGGTGCAGGGTGCAGTTGAGCAGGGGGCTGATCTTATCCTGATGACCCCGGGGGAAGCTGTAGTGGATGGTGACTGTTGATCAGTCTAAAGGCCTGGGGATATAAACCGTTCCTGAGCCTGGATGTTCTGGCTGCAGTACTCTGGTACCGCTTGCCAGACTCCATGAGGGTGAAGAAATTGTGGGTGGGATGAGTGGAGTCGCTGATGATGTTGCTAGCCCATCTATAGGTTCCATTTGTAAGACCCATGGTCTTTGCTCTCCATACCATTTTAACAGAGAATCAGAATATTAATAAGATAAGAAAAAAGTCCTAACAAAACTAATAGGGTTCCAGCACTATATGCTTGGACCCCTAATAATGGCATTGTGTTACACCCCTAATAGGCTCACATCAGTTTGTGGGCACAAAGGAGGATCACGCCTTGTTAAATATGGCTTACTTATCTCGATCTGTCGACTTAATTGTTCCAACGCGTTAATAATTAACAATAATTATTATTTTTTTAAATAAGGTTGTCAGCAGCGAGGCTCAGAAATCCGCATTTTACGGGACTCTTCACCTCCAATCCACACGGGGGCAATATTTCTCCAGCAGTCCAGGAAGTAGCAGACCCTGCACCCTGCGCGAAAGCCATGTCGTTGTAACCGCGTTGTGCTTGTTTTCAACGTACTTCTGTCTCTTGCAGAAGCTACGGAGCTGAAACACCAACATTTAATAGAATATATTTGGCCAAGAGCTCAAGTCTATCATTCTGTCTGACTCTGACTGGATTATTTACACAGGAATTCCGTGAGAGAAACGCTGCTAGCGAAAACTAGCGGTCTGTCTTTTTGTTAGCTAATAGTTTTGAGAAGTAGCCAGGATTAAATAAAATCATGGCGGATGTTACAGCGCGTAGCTTGCAGTACGAATATAAAGCAGTAAGTATGACATTCATTATGTTGTAGTATTTTTTTGTATGTTTTCAGTATTACTGTATGTGCTTTTATGTATCTTGATATAGTTAGCTAATGTTATTTTTTTGGTGGAATCTGTTAGAAAGTTAATGCGTGTGGTGTTGTAGTTGTTTGCTTGTTAGAGAACACTGTACGGAACAGTTTGCAGTTGTTTGTGTTGCAGTAGTGTTGTTTTTTTGCTCTGTAGAACTCTAACTTAGTGTTGCAAGCGGACCGCTCTCTGATCGACCGCACACGGCGAGATGAACCCACCGGAGAGGTCTTGTCACTGGTCGGAAAATTGGAGGGAACAAAAATGGGCGATAAGAGTCAGAGAACAAAGCCACAGATGTTGGAGGAAAGGAGAGCAAAGTACGTGTTTTTGTTACTACTTTATAAGGTGTTGCTACAGAATTTAACCAGTGTGTTGCTCCCCTAATGTCTCGTGTATCATGCTGTTTGCACTAATGCTTGTCATATGTTTACACCTGAGTCTAGCTAAACTGCACTAGTGCATATGTATGTATGCTGACAACTGTACTGTCTGTGTATTTTGTAGGAGAAGAAAGCGGGATGAGGACAGGCATGACATTAATAAAATGAAAGGCTTCACGCTCCTGTCTGAGGGCATTGATGACATGGTGGGTATTGTTTACAAGCCCAAGACCAAAGAGACCAGAGAAACTTATGAAATCCTCCTGAGCTTCATTCAGGCTGCTCTTGGAGATCAGGTAATAACTGTAGTGATTTACAGGTCACTTACTAGATTGTTCTTTTCTTTACTGAGACAGTTATTCCGCCATGCCCTGTGCGTGGCATCATCAATAGTTCCAATGTGTAGACTGCATTTTTTCCTTACTCAGCCGAGAGACATCCTGTGTGGGGCTGCTGATGAAGTCTTGGCTGTATTAAAGAACGACAAAATGAGAGATAAGGAAAGACGGAGAGAGGTTGAGCAGCTGCTTGGCCCTGCAGATGACACGCGTTACCATGTCCTAGTCAACCTGGGCAAAAAGATCACAGACTATGGAGGAGACAAGGAGCTCCAAAATATGGGTAAAATTGGATTTCTGTCACAGCATGAGAATATTATTAAATGCTTATGTTGTCCAGTTGAAACACCTGAACTAATGCAGTAAAAGTTTATTTATTTATTTATTTATTTTTTAGAACTAGTTCTCCACACTTTTTGGCACCCATGTCTGCATATACTGCATTTGAATGCCTGTTTGTTCAATTCTGGCCTGACAGATTTGAATTAAAAACAAAATAATTATCCGATGGGTGTCTTGCTAGCTGAAACACTCTGATTTTAAATAATTTTGCCTTGTACGTGAGTCGTACATCGTTTTCAGTTTGTGGACTCTAATCCAAAACCAGGGACATTGTGCTTCCACGGTTTCTCACCTTCCCATAAATGAATGAATACAAAGAGAGGTATTACTCATAAAAGCGTACAGTTAATGGAATGAGCCCAAAAGCGTACTGTAGAGGATTTTTTGGGCATGTTCTGTTATTTTAGTGTAGGTGAAGTGACATAGTGGCATCATGTGCCATAACACAATCCAGCTAAGCGATAATGAAATTTGTTGTTTTTATTTTTCAATTAATAAATTGTTTTTATTATCAAGTTAACCTAATTTGTTAATTGTTTGTGGCAGCTTTATTTTGGATTGTGACAGCTGTTATTTTTGCTTTGTCTTTGTTAGGTTGTTTATGTGAAATGTGCTCAGCTGTTGCCTACATGCTTGAAATTACTTTTTGACTTTTAAGTACTGGCCTTTTACGTATCTGAAAAATCCTATCATTCTTCCCTTAATACAGATGACAACATAGATGAAACATACGGCGTAAATGTGCAGTTTGAATCTGACGAGGAGGTGAGTTTGTTTACTCTTTTGATGATGGTATTTTATTTCTGTGACAATATGACATGCTAATGCTGCATGTTTGTTCAGTCCATGAAAACTGTTATAAAGTTTACATACGCCTTGGCTTTCAATCTCAGTTTTCCACAATTCCATACATTGTATGTTACTGTACATTCATTTTGCTATTTCTTTAGGGCTTTTACTTTGCTCCTGTCAGAGGTAATTTTAGGTAATAGAGGTAATTGATTAGAGGCAAATTTATTTCAGCTTTAATTCACTATATTAGAATTCTAGTGGGTCAAATGTTTACATGCACTAAATTGACTGTTTGGAAGAATCCAGAAATTAATATAATGATTTTTTTAGATGCTTAAAAAAAAAACTTCCCACAAGTCTGGTTCCTACTTAGGAATAATTTCCAGACAATTTAAGGTACCATGAGTGTACAAAAATTTGTATGCAAATATAAAAATCTTAGGTCCACTGACACTGCATCGTTCAGGAAAGAGGCACAAATGAACTCCCAGAGCTCCACATCGCCATGGCCCGAAAGGCTGTTGTGCAAGGAAGAAGCCCCTACTCCAAGACCAGCATAAAAAAGCCAGACTGAAGTTTGCAAGTGTTAACCACTTTTTCATGTTCTGTGGTCAGATGAAACAAAACACAACTCTTTGGCTATAATGATCAAGTGCTATGTATGGAGAAAAAAGGCTGAGGCTCTTAATCATAAGAACACCATCCCAACTGTGAAGCTTGGGGTAGCTGCGTCATTTTGTGGAGGTGTTTTGCAGGGAAAGGGACTGGTGCACTTCAGAAAATGTCATCATGAAGACGGAGGATTATGTAGAAATACTGTAGAAATACCACAAGACATCAGCCAGAAAGTTGCAATTTGGTCTTCCAGTATGACAATGATCCATACCTCCAAAGCTGTAATGCTATGGCTTAAAGACAAGCGAAAGTATTGGAGTGGCCATCACAAAGCCCTGACCTGAATCCCTTAGAAAATTTGTGGACTGAACTGAAAAACATTCAAGCAAAGACAAGCAAAGCAAGATTTGAAGCCAGTCAAGGAGCATTAGTGTTCTTATGGGAGCATGAATAGGATATGACCGTTTTACAGATTTTATATGGTTTTCGTGAGTACCAAATTTCTTTTGTAAATGATTTATGAATAAATCTGTTCGCCTCCAGCTTGATAAATGAGGCCAGAAATGTATGCAAACTTTTGCATCACTGAAAGTCTGATATAGTAAATAAAAGCTGAAATAAATGTCTTTATATTATTTAAATATCTCTTACGGGAATAAAGTAGATATCCTAATTGACAGGAAATGTATGGTAATATGAAATGTGTGGAGTTCTGAGAAATTAAGTTTGATTGTCCTTAGCCTAAGTGTATGTGTATGTCTAGGAAGGTGATGAGGACCAGTTTGGAGAAGTACGCGATGAAGGCTCTGACGACAGTGAGGGAGAGGAAGCAGATGTGGGATGTACACTGTCTGCTAATGTAAGTAATCAAGCCATCTATAGTCAGTTTCATTGAAGTAGATTATGTCAGATAGAGGAAAGATTTTTTTTTTGCTCAGAGAGCAAAAGGCTAGTTCTGGTGGGCTGTCACTGAAGTGCTCAACAATTCTTTGAGATTGCAGTGTGAACATTAACTACATTTGCGTGCAGCTTAATAGTCTGACTGGCAGTTCAGCTGAAATAAAACCCTGTTCATACACCTCAGTCAGAATACAGTAAATTGATTGAGGCTCATTTCTGTCTGATTGAACGGGGTGGGTAACTCGTAATAATTTTTTATTTTTTTTTTAAACTAAAGAAGAAATGACATTTAAACCTTTGCATCTAAGTACATTCTCAATTACAGTTAGTATGCTCATTCTGCATGTGTCTTAGAGTAATTACTCTTCATTTACTAGTAGTCACAGTTTTCAAAAACACAATCTCATGTTAGTTCTCTAGGTCAGAGATTAGGAATACTATCAGGAAAATTGTGTGAAAACCAGTCATGTTATATTATTGGCGTTTATTTAAAAAATATATAAAAAAAAATAAAGGAGAGCCAACAAAAACATATAAATTAAGACAAATAAGACTACAGTCACCATCATTCAATTATGCTAAAAGAAATGCTGCTGTATAAATGAAGGATGGGCTGGTCTGTCTGCGCATAGCCATAAACAAATGCCTCAGCCGGTGGAAGAATTGGAAAAGTTTCATTAGGCTGCTTTTTTCTTTTCTTTTCTCCCCTTTTTCTCCCCTTCCCTCACACTCACACACTGTTTTTCACTGTTTCCTGGGCAAAGGGTTAGGGTTCACTGTTTGTATTTATTTATTTATTTATTTATTTATTTTTTTAAAGTGTTCCCTTTTTAGTGCTTGCATGTCCATGTGCATGTTTGTGCTGAGCTTAGGAAAACTACAGTCTTTCTTGCCAAAGTAGCACGAGATCATGTTTTCTGAATGATCACAGTATTACATAGACACACAAGTAATGTTGTGAGGCCAACTACATTGTGTAATGTAAGGAGTTTCTCTATTGTAGTGGAGGTTTTCTTTGTAACATGCTCCAACATTTTTTTCCCCTTCAATCAAATCAAATGCATTTTTAACATGTGTGATGTTTCCTAGCACAACGTAATGAAATTCACTGCCAGCAGTTTTTATGGTTGAATTTTATCAATTTTGTTGTTCTTTTCTCTTATCTATCTAGCTTGGAAGTGCAGGGGATGTGATGACAAATAAAAAGAAAGATCTTCATCCAAGAGATATCGATGCTTTTTGGCTGCAGCGACAGCTCAGTCGTTTCTACGACGATGCTATTGTGTCTCAGAAGAAAGCTGACGAGGTTCTGGAGATTCTCAAGGTGAGAAAACTAATATATATATATATATATATAATCTTTATGTATATGTGTGTGTGTGTACGTACAGTGGATATGAAAAGTCTACACACCCCTGTTAAAATGGCAAGTTTCTGTGATATAAGAAAATGAAACCAAGATAAATCATGTCAGAACCTTTTCCACCCTAAATGTGAAATTACAACATATAAAAATTAAGCGCAAAACAATCAGAAACATTTTAGGGAAAAATAAAAAAACTTACAATAACCTGGTTGCATAAGTGTGCACATTCCTAAACTAATACATTGTTTAAGCACCTTTTCATTATATTACACCACTCAGTCTTTTTGGGTAAGAGTCTAATGTGTGTGTGTATATAGTGTGTGTCTGTGTGTGTATATACATACACACATACATACATGGTGCCTTGCAAAAGTATTCAGATCCCTGACCAATTTTCTCATATTACTGAAGTACAAATGGTACACTGAAATTTCCTTCTGTTTGATATTTTATTTTAAAGCCTTGAAACTCAATCAATTATTATAAGGTGACATTGTATTTATGTTGGGAAATATTTTTAAGGAAAATAAAAAACTGAGATATCTCGCTTGCATAAGTATTCAATCTCTTTGCTGTGGAAGCTCCCAGTTTACACCAGTGAAAGAAATTGCCCTAACGAAGACACAGTTACCTTACCATTGGCCTCCACCTGTGAAGCATTAAAGTTTGTCACATTGTCTGGATTAAAAACCCCATTGTTGAAGGCACATTGGTCATGCTTTGAATCTGAAGGAAGATGAAGGACAAAGAGCATTCTACAGAAGTTAGAGAAAAAGTAATACAAATGCATGGATTAGGGAAAGGGTACAAAATAATATCCAAGTGTTCTGATATCTCAGTGAGCACAGTTGGAATCACTAATCTGGAAGTGGAAGCTGCGTGACATCACCCAGGCACTGCCAAAAAAAAAGACTGCCTCAGAAGGCTGTGCTCAAACAAGGAGGCTTATGAGAGAAGTCACAAAGAGGCTAACAATCACTTTGAAGGAGCTACAGAGTTCAGTGGCTGGGAGTGGAGTAGTGGTGCACCATTCAAACACATGAAGAGCACTGCGTAACACTGGCTTGTATGGGAGAGTGGCAAGAAAGAAGCCGTTACTCAAAAAGTATCCGAAAGCACGTCTGGAGTTTGCCAGAAAGCTTGAGAGTGACTCGGCTGCGATGAGGGGAAAAGGTTTTGTCATCAGATGAGACCAACATAGGGCTTTTTGGCCAAAACTCAAAGTGCTATGTGTGGCGCAAACCTAAAATTTCCCATGCCTCAAGACACACCATCCCTACAATGAAGTATGGCAGTGGCAGCATCATGCTGTGGGGATGCTTCTCATCAGCAACGACAGGGCATATTGACAGAAGAGGAGGAAGAATGGATGGAGCAAAAGGGAGGGGAAATGGGCAAGGGAAATGCTGCAAGAGAACCTGCTTCAGTCTGCTAAAAACCTGAAGCTTGAGGAGGAAATTGACCTTTCAGCAGGACCATGACCCCAAGCACAAGGCCAAAGCAGCGTTGGAGTGGCTCAAGAACAAAAAGGTAAATGTCCTACAGTGGCCCAGTCAAAGTCCTGATCTCAATCTCATTGAGAATCTGTGGCACTATTTGAAAATTGCTGTCCGCAAGCATCACAACCACCCTGAACAACCTGGAGCAAATCTGCCAAGAAGAACTGACCGAAATCATTTCAACACTGTGTGCAAAGCTGGTCCATATGTATTCCAAAAGTCTTAAAGCTGTTATTGCAGAAAAAGGTGACTCTACCAAATATTAATGTGTTGGGGTTGAATACTTATGCAAGTTATTTCAGTTTTCAATTTTTCAAAAAATATTTCCCAACATAATCCAGTGTCGCGTTAAAATAATTGATTTTGGGTTTCGGCATTTTAAAATAAAATATCAAACAATGAAATTTCAGTGAACTATTTATAATTCAATAACGAGAAAATTGGTCAGTGCAAGACAGTGTATATAAAATATATATATATATATATATATATATATATATATATATATATAACATATATAAATTTCTTTAAAAATAAAGAAATCACTTTCTTTATTCTGTTTAGGAGTGTTACTTGATTTTTTTTATTTTTTTGCATAACTCTTAGAATGGATGTTCTGGTCTTAAAATTCATGTTGCAATGTAACTAACCATGACTGCATACTCATGTCTTTTTCTGTTTTCAGACTGCCAGTGATGATAGAGAATGTGAAAATCAGTTGGTACTTTTGCTGGGTTTTAACACCTTTGACTTCATCAAGGTCCTACGCCAGCACAGACGCATGAGTAAGGGCACTGCCACACGTTATTTTAAATTGACCTGTTCTTTTCTCAATGCAGCATTTACCTCACTCTTTCTCTTGCAGTCTTGTACTGCACCATGTTGGCAAGTGCTCAGAGTGACTCAGAGAAGGAGAGGATTATGAGCAAAATGGAAGCGGATCAGGATTTGTCCAAAGTTCTCTACCAGTTGCAGGAGACTGAAAAAGAAGATATCATTCGAGTGAGTACTTTCACTTCTTGTCATTGTCTATCACTATTTAAAGCTGCAAGGTGTAAGATTTTGGAGTTTTACAATTAGAAACCCTTTCTGGCAGGAACACTATATTTTCTCTCTGACTAAATAACTTTTGCCGCACACTGAAGTTTCAGCCTAAGTGTTACTGGACTTGCACACTTGTTAATGCTGTGTAAAAAAAAAATGTTTAGTAGAAGAAAACGTTAAATGACTACTGCATTTTTCCTTGTAGGAGGAGAGATCACGAAGAGAAAGAGTTAGAAAGTCTCGAGTAGACAGTGATCTGGAGTCAATGGACATAGATCATGGACAGGTGGTTTACAACTTTTAAATTTTTTTTTAAAAAAAACAATGTCTGTTTTCTTATGTGCTCTTCATTTATTTATTTTTTCTTTGTCAGCTAAAATGTTTGTTTTAAAGTTGTTTGCTTTGAAGTTGACGTGTTCACTGCTATTCCCTCTTTGCAGACAATGTCAGCTCGGCATCTGCTAGACCTAGAGGACCTTGCCTTTACCCAGGGCAGTCACTTTATGGCCAACAAGCGCTGTCAGCTGCCTGATGGTTCCTTCCGCAAACAGAGGAAAGGTTATGAGGAGGTTCATGTACCTGCACTTAAACCTAAGCCCTTCTCTGAGGATGAGGTGAGTTTATGTTTGTGTTTTTTAATAGATTTAGGTTCACAAATCTTTTGGGTATTTACTTGCTTCTAATGCCATCACAGTTCACTGTGATTTCCTTCCTGGTGCATTTAGGAAATGAGCTATTATATGGAATAACTCTGAAAACAAAATGTGACTGACTTTTGCACATCAATCAAATCACCGTTCAGTACCTATAGTTAATTATTTGATGGCAAACATGATGGAGAAATGTACAGTACACGCAGTACTTGCACTATATGACCAAAGGTTTGTGGACACCTGACCATCACACCCATATCTGAACCTACTCCAAGCTGTTGCTTCAAAGTTGGAAGCACTCAATTGTATAGGATGTCTTTGTATGCTGTAGCATTACACTTTCCCTTGACTGGAACCAAGAGACCTAGACCATACATGTTCCAGCATGACAATGCCCCTGTGCACAAAGCAAAGTCTATAAAGACATGGTCTGCTAAGGTTAGAGTGGAAGAACTAGAGTGACCTGCGCAAAGCCCTGACCTCAACCCCACTGAACACCTCCTCACCCAACATCAGTGCCTGACCTAACTAATGCTCTTGTGTCCCCACAGCCATGCTCTGAAATCTAGTAGAAAGCTTTCCCAAAAGAGTGGTGCTTATATATTATTATATATTATAACAGCAAAGGCGGGACAAAATCTGGAATGGGATGTTCAAAAAGCACATGTGGGTGCGATGGTCAAGTGTCCACAAACTGGCAATACAGTGAAGTTCAATATTACAAATAAAATCTTTACCGACTTCATAATGCTTTTACTGTTTTTGTGACCTTTGTGTGATTTTCCGTTAAATTCTTTTACTCCTCATTATTGTTCATCATTGCTATTGTTCATAAATCACACACAGGTCTTCAACAGTTTAAAAAAAAAAAAAAACGAAACAGTATGAAGTCTGTAAATATTTTAATCATTTGAACTTTAAAATAGTTTATATTTTATTATTTTATCATTTTAATTCTATCTGTGCATGTGAGATATACATCCATTAGACTTTATTTTTATGAACACTTGACACCAGAGTAGCACTCCCTTTTAAATAAAATTGTGCAGCAGTGTGAACTGTGTCTTATATGTGAAACTTGAGATGCTTTACTGCATTGTCCGTGGCAAATTCTGTTACATGCTAGTGTTTAAATTTTTAGTGTCATTGATTTTCAGACTCTTGTGGCTATTGAGAAGATGCCAAAGTACTCCCAGGCAGCGTTTGAGGGTTTCAAAACCTTGAACCGCATCCAAAGTAAGCTGTTCAAGCCCACCATGGAGACGGACGGAAACCTGTTGGTGTGTGCTCCCACTGTAAGTATTCACCCTGTTACTGTGAAATCCCTAAATTTAATGGTAACTGAACAAAACAGGTTTCCAGTGTCAAATTTTCCGCTTGCTGATGAAGTTAAGTTTGTTACTCAATTTTGACCCCAAGTGGAATAACAGACTAGCTCTTTTCACAAATCAATTCAGTGGGCTTCTTGCAGTTTCCTATTTAAAATAATACTTCATACATTTCTGGCGGCGCTGTTTACATTGATCAGTACAGTGAGACAGCAGACATGTCCTTCAGCTTTCTCTGACTATTATTCTTATATTTATGTAAGGAATTTATACAGATTAGGTATACCAGGTTAGATATTTTATACAGATTATAAAATAGGTTTTTTCTTACTGTTTTACCTTCATATAGTTTGGAGCTTTTCTTCAGCTTGCTGGCTGTTCTTATATATTCTTACATGTTTGATGAACGTTTGACAGTCATCTTCAGGAACTTTTTCAGACACCAACTGTTAAATACTACCATTGTGAGTGTAGAGGAAGAACCTGGAAACACAACCGCAGTACAAAGGCACAGAACTCATTACAGTCCATAACACGGATTCTAAAATCATTGGGAGGACCAGGCTACAACATTTATCTGGCTGTATGTTTGACACCCCGATGTTACTAACAGTTACAAACTGAGGAGGGTGAAGGCTAACACATGAAGCAAGTTGGTGCATTTTTTCAAACTGCTTCTGTTGCTATGTCACAATCATCACTTAGTGCCACAGCTTATTTGAGTATTGTTGCTGACCATGTACATCCTTTCATGGCCACAATTTACCCATTTTTCTATTTGCTACTACCAGCATGATAATGCACCATGTCACAAAGCAAATATCTCAAACTGGTGTCATGAACAGGACAGTGAGTTATAAATATAGATTTATAATTGATTTATTTTGATATGTGGCATTTTTTTACAACCAGGGAGCTAATATGTTTGTTTATTTATGTCTTTCTATTGCCTTTTTATGTGACCCATAGGGAGCTGGTAAAACTAATGTTGCGCTGATGGCTATGCTCAGAGAAATTGGCAAGCACATCAACATGGATGGCACCATCAACGTAGACGACTTCAAAATCATCTATATCGCTCCTATGCGTTCATTGGTACAGGAAATGGTTGGCAGCTTTGGAAAGGTAGGACTACCAAATACAACTTAAGCTGTTTTAAAGTTCCTGTAAAATGGCTTCTTAGCTGTGATTTGATTCCTGTTGTCTTGTATTTTGGGGATCTGTAGCACGTGCAAGCAACTTTTCCACTAAACTCTTACCCTGAGCCTACTACTGTAGAGCAAGACCTGCTCTGGGACGTACATGGTTTTAGAGAGCATGATTTTGACTTGGCCTCTCCAAAACATTACTTTTGGTTCTCTTGAGCCATTCAAAGGTGGACTTGCTCTTGTGCTTTGCATGTTTGTCTTGCTGCATAACAGACAGATGACCAGACATTCCCCTTCAAGGTTTTCTGGTAGAGAGCAAGATTATTTATTTATTTATTTATTAAGATTTTTTTATTTTTAACTATGCTCATTATAAAATTTAAATTATACAAACCACACGTACATGTCATTTTTGTTGAAGAGCAGCAGAGATACTTATTAAATTCTTGTATAGCATTTTCTTAACTTAAGCCCCTGTTCATGTATTGCGAGTGCACACACATGGAAGCCTAGCATTGCTTTATCTGTTTGGCAAGCCTAGACAAGACAATTTAAGGTGCATCAGAAAACCATGGTTTGTTTTCCTGCTCCAAATTCGGGACAACGGGGCAGAAAAGGAAACACATTACGAGACAAGACACAGATTGTTTTTGTCAATCTTACAGCTGCAGACACAGCAATTTTACACAGACATTTAAATCATTAATTTGAACTTGATGGCCGTTGCAGTAGTTGGAAACCGTGGGTGACTCCCGATACTATTATCATCTCAAGCCTAATAATAGCACAACCTTGGTGGTTTTGCCATTTATGATTTCTTAATCATAATATACCATCTCACTCCTACATTAAAAAACAGCATTAATGGTATGTATTTGGTATGTAACACACTATTCATCATTGTTTTTGCCATAGCGTTTGGCTAGTTATGGCATCACAGTGTCTGAGTTGACTGGAGATCACCAGCTCTGTAAGGAGGAGATCAATGCTACTCAGATCATTGTGTGCACACCTGAGAAGTGGGATATCATCACGCGCAAGGGAGGGGAACGCACATACACCCAGCTCGTGCGCCTCATCATCATTGTAAGTAGATCATGGAACTTGTACATGCACAGTGAAGGCACACTGGCAGGTTTTTTTTTTTTTTCCTTGAATTGTTTTCTTGTGTCTTTAGGATGAGATCCACTTGCTCCATGATGACCGTGGGCCAGTGCTGGAGTCTCTGATTGCTCGGACTATCCGAAATGTGGAAATGACTCAAGAGGATGTGCGCCTCATTGGCCTCAGTGCCACTCTGCCAAATTATGAGGATGTGGCCACATGCCTTCGTGTAGACCCTGCTAAGGGTCTTTTCTACTTTGACAACAGGTGAGGGTGCGGTGTAATTTCTGAAATGTGGAAGAAAAAAAAAAATAGCCTCCCTACAGTGTATTCACCCAACTTGAACTTTTACACATTTTTGTAGTGCTACAACCTGGATTGAAATGGAATTTGTTTTATGATCTGTTTTGTACAATTTCTAAAATTTAAAGGTGCAAAATATTTGTTTTATTGTGATACAAAGGCTAAACAGAAAAACAAACATTTATTTGGTTGTAGAAGTTTTCACATCCCAAACTTAAAGGGTTAAATTTTCCTTTCACAACGCCAGTTTTTTATTATTCCAAAAGTGTAATGTTTGCAATTGATGTAGGCTACAGTCCCCTCAGAGTATTGGAACAGCAAGGTAAATTCTTTTGTTTTTGCTATACGCTGAAGTTATTTGGGTTTGAGATCAAAAGATGAATGAGACGATAGAGCAGAATTTCAGCTTTCATTTCTTGACATTTACATCTGGATGTGTTACATAACTTAGAACGTTGTACCTTTTTTTATTTTTTAATTTTTTAAATCAACCCATTTTTCGAGTAATCATAAATATTCGAACATGTGACTGACACGTGTATCCTGTTGCCCATGTGTGCTCTGTTAAATTCATTGTTTAAACAATTAATAGCTCTGAATGCCTACTGTTGGAGGGAGCCCTGGGGTTTTGCCCATGAAGACTGTTTTTGTTGGTAAAAAGGATAAACCAACACGAAGCCCAGAAAGCAGTCTATGGGCCATTCTGAAGCTGAGAAAAGAGGGAAAACTGATCAAAGCCATTGCGCAAGCATTGAGCATAGCCAATACAACAACTTGGAACATCCTGAAAAAGAAACAATTGGTGTACTAACAACGAGACATGGAACAGGTCGGCCAGGGAAAACAGCAGTTGATGACAGAAACATTGTGAGGGCTGTGAAGAAAAACTCAGTCAGTGACCTCACCAACAACTTCCACACAGCAGGGGTGAAGGTATCATGATCCACTGTTTGAAGAAGACTTAGAGCAGAAATATGGGAGCCATACCACAAGATGCAAATCACTCGTCAGCAGTAAGAATTGGGAGGACAGCAAAAATCCATGCTAATAGTTTTTCCCAGTTGCGTCCGTTGCGGGAACGGCTGAGAAGGGTCCGCTGTCATGATACAGTACGAGAGCAGCCTCTAGAGGCGAAATAAAAATTATCACTGACACCTCGTGGTGTTTTTGACATACACGCTGCACAGAGCAGGATACTTCAGATTCCGATTTAAAACATCGACAACAAAAACATATTAATAAACGCTGTAAAAACATATTGCATATTGTTAGTTCATGTAAACTAATGCATTATGTGCTCACGTGCTCATGATCCGAAACATACAAGCTCAGCGGTCAAGCATGGTGGAGGTAGTCGTGGGTTGGGCTTGCGCGGCTGCTTCTGGAATGGGCTCTTCATTGGTGTAACTCATAATGGTAGCAGCAGAATGAATTCAGAAGTCTACAGAAACGTTCTGCTGCCAATTTATAGAGAAATGCATCCAATCTAATTGTGGGGCTGGCTACCTTAATTACCAGAGTTTAACCAAATTGAGCATGCATTTCACCTCCTGAAAAGGAGACTGAAGGGAGAAACCCCCCAAAACAAACAACTAAAAGAAGCTGTGGTGCAAAGCATTACAAAAGAAGAATGCAACAGTTTGGTGACATCAGTGGGTTGCTGACTTGATGCAGTTATTGCAAGCTATGGATAGGTAAACCAATTTTAAGTGTTTACTTTAAGACTATTTGTTCCAATACGTTTGCTCACCTAAAAATTGGGTGGTCTGCCACCAATGGTGCTGTGTTCTAAGGGGTTCAACACTGCAGTAGCATGGAGATACAAGTATACTTGGACAACCTGTTAGTCTCTCTTTAATACTTTCCATCTTGCATATGAAACTGGCCTAATATGGCTTGATGAGTTTCAACTTTCACCATGTTTCCTCCATGTGGACTTGGAGTAAGACAAAGGATGCCTTGGACTCTGTCTGCTGCCAACTGTAAAGTGTGGTGTTGAGTCCATAATAATATTTCATGGAAATGGTCAGGTCCATCAATTGCCGTGCATGGTTGTATAACAGCCAAAGTATGTGATGTGGTCTAACAGGACCAGGTGCACCCTACGGGGCAAGCAGTCTGTCCTGATGTTCTTATATTTCACAATGATAATGCCTTCGTACATACAGCTAAAACTGAGTGGTTTGATGAACACCAGGATAAAATCGGTCACCTTCCATTGGCTCTCAGTCACCAGATTCAAACATTTATGATGCTTGGAGTTTGTCTAAAGGCACTCAAGCCATAAGAAACTACATTTTTTATGGTCACATGAAAACATTTTGGCCGGAATATGAAGTGTTACATTTGAAGGAAACCAGACACCTGCTCACCTGGCCAGTTCCATATGTAAAGTGAAGTAAGTGACACTTGAGGATAGAATGAACGATGAAGCGATCAAAGAAGAGATCATTAAGTTTCACATTCCGACACAACAATGACATGAATGTCCCTCTGAGCTGTCTGGAGAGAGCTGAAAATATGCTCCCAGTTCCACTGGACAGAGTGAGTTTTTTCCATAGAGGAATGGGAGGAGATTCCCAAATCCAAAAGTTTGCAGCATCATACCAATGACTTAAGCCTGTAATCAAAAATGTGTTTCAACAAAGTACTGAGTAAAGGGTCAATATTTGTGTAAAAGTGTGTTTTTTTTTTTTTTCTTTTTTCTTTGTCTTTAATCCCCCCACAGTTTCCGTCCTGTGCCACTAGAGCAGACATACGTAGGAATCACAGAGAAGAAGGCGATCAAGCGTTTTCAGATCATGAATGAGATTGTCTATGAGAAGATAATGGAACATGCAGGAAAGAATCAGGTAATCCTAAATCTGTATTACACAGACCTGTTTCAGGAGTAAGTGGTGAAAAGTATTCAGACCCTATTTTTATTTTATTTTTTATGTTGCAGCCTTTTGCAAAAATGCTTTAAATTGTTTTTTCACATCAATCTACACTCTTCAGTGAAAGACTCATGAAAGCATGAAACATGAAATTCCAAGCAGGCTTTCATGTGTCTTGCACTGAGGAGAGGCGTCTGGCCACTCTGCCATAAAACCCAGATCAGTGGAGTATTGCACTGATAGTTGATGGCAAGTTTCTCCTACCTCCACACATGGAGCTCAGCCACCTCCACACATCTCTGGAGCTCAACCAGAGTGACCATCGGGTTCTTGGTCACCTTTCTTACCAAGGCCCTTCTTCCCTGATTGCTCAGTTTGGCCGGGCAACTAGCTCTAGAAACAGCTTCTGGTTGTTCCAAACCTATTCCATTTAAGAATTATGGAGGCCACTGTGCTTGTGGGAACCTTCAATGCATCAGAAATTTTTTTGTAGCTTTCCCCAGATCTGTGCCCTGGCACAAGCCTGTATCTGAGCTCCAGGCAGTTCCTTTGACCCCATGGTTTGGTTTTTGTCTGATATGCATTTTAAGCTGTTAGAGTTTAGCTTGATGCCAGTTTTCAAGTGGTCTTCTGCAACCCCAAGTTCAGGTATGCCCAGTATCTCCTGTGTTACAGTTTGGTAATTTCTGTGCTAAACCTATACAGCACCTGCAGTACGTACTAAACCTATTCAGGGTGTCCTAAAAGTCTCCGTACATAGGGGAATTTAACACTTTTTAGCAAAATGTCTTCCAGAGTTTTTCATACTGAGAATGTAGAGGTGTACCTGGAAAAGATACAGCACAAAGATCATTTAAAGGAATGCATCTGAAGTGCAGTTACGTGCATAACACCAGATGTGTTAACATATATCTTCATCATGAGTGGGAGAGACAACTCTGTGTGTTTCCAAAGAAATGGAGGATGTTTTGTAAATAAAGTTAAATTTTGCTAAAAAGTGTTAATTTCCCCATATGTATGGAGACTTTTGGGACACCTTGTAGTTGAAATCAGGTGTATTTGAGGGTAAAAGCTTGTTTGGCACGCCTGGTCTGTAGATTGTGTTTGAGATCCATTGTTCTCAGAATGGGGTCTAGGGAACCCCAGGGGTCTGTGACGCATAACCAGTCACAGAAATACAATCTGTGTATTATTATTGTTTTAAGCAGGTGAAAGGGTCCAAAAAAGGTTACTTTGTTTAGATCAATTGCATGTTAGTCCAGCTAACCTGAAAATTTTGCTTTCCCATCTCAGGTCTTGGTGTTTGTCCATTCACGGAAGGAGACAGGGAAGACTGCACGAGCAATCAGGGACATGTGTCTGGAGAAAGACACGTTGGGACTTTTCCTCCGAGAAGGTTCTGCGTCCACCGAGGTCCTAAGAACTGAGGCAGAGCAATGCAAGGTCAGCCTTTTCTCTCGCAGTCTACTCATACACTGCATACTTTTATTCCTGAAGTACAACTATTTTAACTGCTCACAGGGTGCATTATAATGAGTACTGTGCAGTGTGAGATTTACAGTCTCCAGAGATAGAACGTGATTGATTCAAACCACACAGTAACAGTACTCATCCCATCATGAGTTTTTGTGGAAAATGACCTCACAAATGTTACTTAATAGTCCAATGGAAATGTACCGTTGTGATCAATCATGCATCTTTGATCTGATCAATTATGTAGAATCTGGAGCTAAAGGACCTGTTGCCATATGGCTTTGCTATCCATCATGCTGGCATGACTAGAGTGGACAGAACATTGGTTGAAGATCTTTTTGCTGATAGACATATACAGGTAAGTGTAGTAGACATTTTCACAGCATTTCTTGGACAGCTTTCACATGTCTGAACATGTTTCAGAACATGTTACAGTGATGTTTCCTCAAACCAGTTAAATTCATTCTGACTGCAGATCCCAAATGAATTGTTTGTACATATCCTAAACAGGGAGTATTTTAGACATTTCTGTTTAAATGTTCACTGTATGTAATGTGTTCCATAGTTATCAGTTAGTGCATGCAGGGAACGGAGTTCACGGTGTATGGCTGAAATATAAAGGGTTATTATCTTAGCTCGCTCCTCTCCTATGACCAAGGACAGAAACAGGTGCAACTGAAGGTTAAATGTTGACTCCAATACATTTGAATTAATTATCTGACTCCAACTTACTGTGTTAATGTAAGTGATTCCAAAGAATAATCTGCTAGTTTTTGCTAGAAGTGTAATATCTCAGTGTTCCGATTGTATTTAATTTAAAATGGCTCCATGCTAAGCTTTCATTATAAAGTGATGTTTGTATGTCTGAGGCTTTTATATAGCCTACTTATTAAACAATTATTCTGTTAGCTCAGAGGTTTCTATTGACGTGCAAGCCTAGGCCTTTCCTCTTTACTTGTCAGAGGAACTTTCATACAGAAGAACTACTGAGCATTGAGAGAGAAAGTAATGAATGTGTTTATTGTACAAAACACAAATAGGCTACACAATATTCAGAAAGAAAAAACAAAAAGAACCTTTGAGTCAATGGACAGAGTCGCTGGCATCAGACGCTTCATGGTAAATGTAGCTCACACCTTTATGGTAAAGCCACCACTATTGTACAAAGCATACCTTTTTATACCCTGAGCCTCTTTGAAGTGCATCATGACCAGTGTACCAAATGGAAAAGATATAATGTGTTTTATGGCAGGGTGGACCCCCAGCTGGGTATCTGACCCTAGGGAACTGTATGTTAATTAAGTTCCTGAGAACGAGGTGCTCGGAGCAAAGGCAAAAGGTCTCCTGTGCAGACCAGGTGGTGCCTATATGTATATGTGTGGGTGTAGGGGTGTGTGTGTGTGTGTGTGTGTGTGTGTGTGTGAGAAGAAAAAACATATTGTAACATATACTGTAAATGTTATTTCCTAAACTTCTATGATATTTACGATGTCACCGTGAAATATGGATTAGATTGATACCAAACATGCTCTGAGGAATATTGTAGTTAAGCGTAGTTTAGATGACCAGGTTTAGGTCACATTGTCACCTTCCTGATCATTTTAACCTTAAACAAATTACTGCCACAATTAATAAATCTACAACGGTCAACATGGAGACTTGTAAAGCTGAATGGAAGGCACCATTCATTTATAATATTTTATATTGTTTATTTTAAGACTTGTGTTAAATAACACAACTGGAAGGATGAGTAATTTGTAATGTCTACACACTGATGAAGTATTAATGCTGATATTGTTGTATAAATATTCCCTGTAAGTTAAATGACTGAACTGAGCTAAATGGGTTTGGTTTTTTTTTTTTTAAGGGATTTAGAGTCAGTGTTACCGTAACAGTGAGGATCACAACAATGGAATGAGTCATGCGTGTTCAGCTCTTTTTACAAACTTTATATGTATGTGCAGATTCTGATAGCGAAAATATCATACACAAAGCTTTATTGTTGTTCTGTTTAACTAATTATTTAAAAAAATTCATTGAAATTAGCCTCAAGTGGTTTATTCTCTTCCGACTGAGGCATATACATGAAGCTGTTGGTTGGATAATTAACCAATTTTTAGGCTACGCGTCAGTGTAGCTAATGACCCAGCATGGAGTACTACTTCTACAAAAATGCCTTCTTATTGCAGGTACTGGTGTCAACTGCTACACTGGCCTGGGGAGTGAATTTGCCAGCACACACTGTCATCATCAAAGGCACACAGGTATACAGCCCAGAAAAAGGCAGGTGGACGGAGCTAGGAGCTCTGGACATTTTGCAGGTAAGTCATTCAGCTGGTCAGTGGGCTAGCTGCACTCATTTCCTACGACATTTCCATTTTGAAATTGTGTGGTTCTCAAGTTTCTAGTACCGCGGTTCACATTTGTCAGTACTGTTTATCTTTTGTAAGTCACAACCATTTAACCTTTTCCACCCATAAGAAGGTCTGTAGCAGACATTTCACACCGGATCAGCTAGCTGAACCAAAACCACCAAAGATCAGAGAAGACTGGCAAAAAGCGCAGTGCCATTTCTCTTTGAACGGAACGGCTGCTGTATTCAAAACACCATGGCCTAGTGTGTGGGAAGGAAAGGCACTGGATTTATAACACCTAACAAGAAACCTTGTACATGATGATGATTACATTAATAAAAATTCTTTCACATGTTAATAACGTAGCTGACATTTGCCACATTAGCAAATGGGTTATCATGGTTAAATAAACACTCAGACTGTTGTGATAAATTGTCAAAGAAAATCAAAATAATAAAGCTGCGAGCAGCACTTTCAGGGGCCAAGCACCCAGAGGTGTTTGTTTTTTCTCATCAGTCTGGGCCTTTTTTCCCCCCACTTTGTGCAGTTTAGACAGGTCTTAATATGATGTGAGCCAAATTGTGTTATTGTAACTTTTGACCAGTAAGTGGCGCTGTCACAGAATTTGTTGTATCATCTCAGGGCATGGTCCTGAAGATGCCTACCAAGATTTGTCATTGTGCAAGGTAGTAGCTGAGATACAGCCTCACTTCCTGTTTGGCGGCGTCGCCGTCAGATTCATTGGCCCTTTATAGGCAAACCATTTGGAGTAATCAAAATTCTTTTGATAACTTTTGTGAGGCTTACTCTGAAGATGAAGTGTGCCAATTTGGTGATGATTGAACAAAATTTCTAGCAGGAGTAGCCAAAAAAAAAAAACACAGATTTTGACAAAATCCAATATGGCAGAAAATCTAATCAGATAGAAATTGACGTCATAGGGTACACTGAACCCGTCTCGGCCCAGGGAATCCAGGGATGCCTTTTAAATTTTGGACACAAGGTTCAAAAGTTATGACCATAAATATAATTCCAAATTAGGCCAAAATTTGACCCGATGGTGGTGCTAGAACGTTGGCAGCGCTTAGCCCAAATTTGGTCAGAATGTTCCTTAGACCCTCTCCAATCAGTATTCACAACTTTTTACAAGACGGTTCTATGGTCTGCCGTAGAAGAAGAAGAGGAAAAGGTAGAATAACAATAGGGTGCCTATGCACCTTCCGTGCTTGGTATAAAACTTGATTACGTGTTAATTACGTGTGCCTAGAAACAAGTATGAGCGGTATCAAGTTTTAACAGAAGACACCCTGTTAGCAACAGTACAGGCTACTTTGCCGTGAACTGTGTGGATTATCGTTAGCTTGGGTGTTTGTTTCTGGTGTTGGGTATTATCTTACCTTCACAGTTGTTTATTTATGATGAAGCATACTGTTTAAAGCCTTTCTCCAGCTTGCTAAGTGTTCTTACATATCCAGTGAGCATCACTGACATTTCAGTACTGTGCAAAAGTCTTAGGCACCCGTTTTTTTGTTTGTTTGTTTTTTTGTTTGTTTGTCTGTTTGTTCATTTTATGTTTTCATATATACATACATACATATATATAGACAAAGCCAACATTCTGTTCTGCTGTTTAAGGTTACTGTTCTGCTTTATAAGCTTATTCTTCTTTTTCTTCTGAGACCCAAAATTTTAAAGAGCTATTCTATAGAGCTTTCAAGCAATATAGACCTTCAGCCTGTTCTGACTTAGTGTTCCATGACTTTTCTAACTGATCTGAATTACGGTTTTCCCATTATGGAAGATCAAAATGCCCAAAATTCAAACTGACGTCCATTAACAAATTCTGACTGTTATAACTCCTTGAGCTTTCAAGCTACTTCTGTCAAACTCAGCACAATCCTTGAGGCTGTTCAGACTGGTCATTTGTTTTTGTTTTTTTTTGTTGTTTTTGTTTTTTTTTGTTTTTTTTTCTCCTCTCTAACTGATCAGACTTACGGTTTTCCCATAGCGGTAATCTCAAATATCCCAAAACCTCTCATACACTTACGTTGATGGTATGTTCAAAACCTGGCTCGGAAAGTTCAAGATTTCAAACTCCAACTGTCAGAACTCACACACACCTGTGTGCATGTGGCCTGAAGCCCCTCATCTCTCTCTCACTCTGTCAGTGTACCTGTAGCAGAGACTCTCACTTCATCTATCTCTCTGTCAATGCCACACACTCTCTGTTTATCTCTATCAATCTACCAGTAGCACATACACCCTCTCTCTCTCTCTCTCTCTCCCTCTCCATATTTCTTTCTATCAGTCTACCTGTATCACTCTCTCTTTTTCTGTCTTTCTACTAACACCACACTCTTTCCATCTGTCTACTTGTCACTCTCTCACTCTATCTGACTTTCCACTTGTATCACTCTATTTGTCATCTATCTTTCTACCAGTAACTGTCTGTCTGTCACCCTTTCCTTCTTTCTGTCTTTCAACTTCAAATTATCTTCACGCTTATGAAACAGTTTCAAACATTAAGGCTGGCTTTGTCAAGCCAACATCAAAGTTTGTCGGGAACCGCAGTTACCACGGTTATATAAAATGCAGAAGTGTTTGTGCAAGTAGCCGGTTACATGTAACTAATTTGGTATGCCCCACACACACTTTGATGGTTGTTTTTCCCTTGTACCATTTTTCTGTGCTTCAGATGCTGGGGCGTGCAGGCCGCCCACAGTACGACTCTAAAGGAGAGGGCATTCTGATCACATCCCATGGAGAGCTGCAGTATTACCTGTCTCTGCTCAACCAGCAGTTGCCTATAGAGAGTCAGATGTTAAGCAAACTCCCCGACATGCTCAATGCTGAAATTGTGTTGGGCAATGTCCAGAATGCTAAGGTAAGGCTTTTACACGCACCATAAATAGTTTTTCATGACAGTTTTTGACAGTTTGGCACATTATTGTAGTGCTAGTGTTCAGACTTCAATGGTATATTGTCACTTGCACTTGTCTGATAATGTAATCACTATTAAGAATAGAGGCAAATGTTTTGTTTATTTGTTATTTAAAACTTTTGTTTTAAATGCTTTTACTGTTTGTGTGTACAGCTTGAGGTTGAAATTAGTAGTTGTTTTTGACTCTTTAACATTACTGTAGTTTATGGGTAATTAGACTTGGGGAGATTGACAGTAGTTTTGGGGATCGCTGATAGCCAATGTGATAGTTGGAATCTATCAGGTTGGACAATTTACATGTCTGTGGTGTCTGCAGCTTAAAGCTCAACAACAAATAAACTGCTGTAGCTCCTTGTCCATGCTGCCAAACAGTTAAAGCCATGAACGCCTTTGTTCACAAAATATGAATGGAGGTTTAAATTAAGAAAAAAAAGTGTTTATCAGGGCTAGTTCACTATTCAAAAATTCAGTATCTCCACTGCTGTTCACCACAGACCACATGCGGTGATAGTTACTGTGATAGACGGAATCTATCAAGCTATCGACAGTTTAAATGTCTGTCAGATAACATGATGTCTGTCTGAAAATGGGGCATAATAGGATGATGGTATATTGCACACGATCTCACCAGCATTGTTGTTAAGAAACAACACCTATAGACTCAACACAAATTTCATATTTAGAATCAACTGTAAACTTGAACTTTTTTTTTAAGCCTTATTATTAACATAATCTAAGGTTAATAATTGTCAGATTAAATTGCATTGCTGTTTAACAGAGAAAAAACATAACTGTCGATGTGGTGAAGTGTTTTATTAGAAGACATTTATTTAACGTTTATAGATTTTTATTTTATTTATTTATTTTTTTAAAAGCATCACAGTGCTTTGTAAAGTTCCCCCGACATGGGAAAAGTCTTCAGGACCGAGGAATTTAAGCTTCCTGGTTTCTTGGTAAAATGACAAGCTTTTTGTCTAATTAACTTCAAGAGAAAATGGAACGAATGTTCATCATTGCTATAATGCAAGTGATAATAGGAACTAACTTGTCTCAAGGGTATTCCACAGCATTAAATGTAATTATAAACCAAAAAAGTGTGATGCATCATTTATTAATAAATTAAAAATTATAATTATTAGAAAATCGCTGCGCTATAAACGGAATAACACAATTCAATCCATACTGCTATATGAAAATAATACACTTCAGCACGATAATGATATAACGACCCAAGCGTGTATTATTTTCATACAGCACAGTCTGAAGTGTGTTCTTTCTTAGATAATCACTCTCTTTCATTCTTATATTCTTTCTGTTTCAGGATGCAGTGAACTGGATGGGTTACACTTATCTGTACGTGCGGATGCTGCGTAACCCAACACTCTATGGGGTTTCCCATGATGCACGCAGCACTGATCCACTGCTGGAGATGCGTAGGATGGACCTCGTGCACACTGCTGCCACTGTACTGGAGAAGAGCAACCTGATCAAATACGATAAGAGGAGCGGGAGCTTCCAGGTGAATAATGGACCCAACTATTGCTACAACATGCTTCATGATGGATATAACCACAACCTTAAGTTGATGTTCATTCAGCCTTTTGTAAGACATTACAAAAGTTTTAAAGCTCTACACTTTATAGGGCTAAACAGTATTAAAGGTCGTTGATCATTTTATTCAGAATACCCCTTTTTGTGCTAAAAATATAAGGCAATATAATGTTAAAAACAGCACTGTTATCACTTTTAATGTCAGTTTTCCTCTTCCCTGTTTTTGATTTTCTATTTCAATTTCATATAATCTTGCTTTACCTTGTTTTAGTTTCCATTTATGTTTTTGGCACTTGTCAGTCTGACTGTAGTGAGAGGACACATAAGATTAAGGACACAAGAAGTAGGGGTGCTGAGGGTGCTGCACCCCATCTTTCAGGATTCCTGCAAGTGCAGCTGCAACTGCTAAAACAATAATATACAGATGAACAAATGAAGAAATAGGCTAAACAAAATTTTAAAATTCAGTGTTTTGAGTAGTTTGAGTTTATATGTCAATAATATTCCTTTTGTACCACAGTGATTTGCCCAAGAATACAAATTTAATTTAATTAAATAATTATATATTTTAGTGGTTTAAATTTTTAACTGTTTATAGTTACATTTAACGTTACAAGATGTCCGGAAAACTAGAGTCTTTTTTTTTTTTTTTTGTCTTATTAAATTCAAGAGAGATAGAAAAAGAGCTTGTGAGGGAATGACTGTATATAGCTGCTATATTGTAAGTGATAACAGGAACTCACCTCTATGTTGGGGAAACTTTCTTTTTAACAGAATGCTGGCACTCCTTCCATAAATTTTAAATAAACATCTAATACAAAGCATCATCATATTAAGGATTATAAGCTTTTTTAGATATGTTTTTAATTGGTTTGTTAGGCGGCATAGATCTGTGAATACTCTGTGAAGTGAGCTGTTCTAGGAATGACAAACTATTAGAATGAGCACACAATTATAAACTTGTATTCAGATCCATGCTGCTGTAGAAAATTAATCAACACCACCTGATTCAAGAAGTCAACCACACTGATGCTGTCCAGTTTACAAATAGACAAAAACAGACAAACGATTGTCGGATTATCATAAAGCTCTGTTAGCTAATTGATCAGGACTATCATTCATCTTGTTGACTGTAGGATACCTAATCTAACCTTTTTTCATAGGTGACAGATCTGGGCCGCATTGCCAGTCACTTCTACATCACGCATGATTCCATAATGACTTACAATCAGCTGCTGAAGCCTACACTCAGTGAAATTGAGCTCTTCAGGGTGTTCTCCCTCTCCTCTGAATTCAGGAACATCACTGTGAGAGAGGTAATTTCATCATTCTACTTCTCTTAGCTAGTAAATATTATTCATTTATTTATTAGTTTGTTTATGCGTTTAAAATAAAAACAGTAACATCTTTAGCTTGGTTTTAAATTATTAGCATTCACTGAATCTGTATTATTTAGCTTGTTAATGGTTTACTGTTAAGAGGATCAACCTCTTTTAATTACACGAAGCAGCAGCCACAAGTTTTAGGGTGGTTTTTTTTTTTTTTTTGTTTGTTTGGTTTTTTTTTTGGTCAGGACGCCCATTTGGATGTCACAGATTTTAAAGTACTGTGGTGTAATACTAAATAGGAGTATACAATTAGTGCAACATGGAAATATTTTTCATAAATTTATTTCATTCATCTCACCCTTAAGTGTTATGAAGTTTCATTAATCGTCAGGAAGATGTACGTTCACCTGATTGCATATTGTGTATTGACCACTTGTGAGAGGAAATCAAATTCATCTGCTCTCATGCACAGGGCAAAATACACCAATCAGCAATAATATTAAAACCACAGACAGGTGATGAGTATAACGTTGATTATCTCATTACAATGTCACCTGTCAAGGGGTGGGATATATTAGGCAGGGAGTGAACAGTCTGTGCAGTCTGTGAACAGTCTGAAGTTGATGTTTTGGAAGCAGGAAAAATGAGCGAGCTTAAGGATCTGAGCAACTTTGGCCAGGGCCAAATGGTGGTGGGTAGACGACTGGGTCAGAACATCTCCAAAACGGCAGGTCGCATGGGGTGTTCCTGCTATGCAATGGTTAGGACCTAGGAAGGACAACCGATGAACAGGGTCATGGGCGCCCAAGGCTCACTGATGCACGTGGGGAGTGAAGGCTAGCCCGTCTGGTCCCACAGAAGAGCTACTGTAGCACAAATTGCTGAAAAAGATGATGCTGGCTATGATAGAAAGGTGTCAGCACGTGCGTGTGTGTTACTTACTTGAGGAAGAGATGGCACCAGGATGCACTATGGGCAGAAGGCAAACCGGCGGAGACAGTGTGATGTTCTGAGTAATGTTCTGCTGGGAAACCTTGGGTCCTGCCATTCATGTAGATGTTACTTTTACATATGCCACCTACCTAAACATTGTTGCAGACCAAGTACATCCCTTCACTGCAACGGTATTCCCTAATGGCGGTGGCCTGCCACACTGCAAAAATGGTTTGAGGAATGGTTTGAGGAACATGACAGAGTTCAAGGTGTTGACTTGGCCTCCAAATTCCCCAGATCTGAATCTGATCAATCATCTGTGGGATGTGCTGGACAGACAAGTCCGATCCATGGAGTCCCCACCTCACAGCTTATAGGATTTAAAGGATCTGCTTATAACGTCTTGGTGCCAGATACCACAGCACACCTTTAGAGGTCTTGTGGAGGCCATGCTTCGATGAGTCAGAGGTCTTTTGGAGTCACAAGGGGGACCTACACAATATTAGGCAGGTGGTTTTAATGTTATGGCTGATCGGTGTATATTGCTTCTATAAGGAATTATTTGGCAAATGGTGTTAGGAAGAAATAAAAACAAACAGCATGATTCCAGGTGGCACATAGTTCATATCAAGCTTGAATTCAACCAATAACCGCACTTGGCCACATGAATAGTAAACGACACCAAGACCTACTGAGCAGTCTTCAGTGGCACTTAATTGTGCAGTATAGATAAGAGTATGTGCTCAATGTCCATGTCTGCTACTGTGGTTGATTAATATATAAGCTCTGTCTAATCATAGATCTGTACATTCTGAGAAAGCCAAATCAAGATAATCTGAATAAAATTATTCATAGATTCTATATAGAAACTTTGTTTGGTTTTTGGTTGACAGGAGGAAAAACTTGAGCTTCAGAAGCTTCTGGAAAGGGTTCCGATTCCAGTGAAAGAGAGTATTGAGGAGCCCAGTGCTAAGGTGTGTGTGAGAGTGAAAAGTTGTTTCATACCCATTTGTAATGTTGGTGCTCGAGATGTATAGATGTGTTGATGTGTTGTCTCTTTGTTAGATAAATGTGCTGCTTCAGGCCTACATCTCCCAGCTCAAACTGGAGGGCTTTGCTCTAATGGCCGACATGGTCTATGTCACCCAGGCAAGTTTACAATGAAAACTTTTCTTGATGTAACAAACCACCCCATATGATTTAATGCTCCTGGACTCCTGATAGCACAGCACAGCACAACACTGCAGTCCATAATTTTATTTTGCTTTGTTTATGTTCAGAGTGCAGGTCGGCTGATGAGGGCCATCTTTGAGATTGTTCTGAGCCGAGGTTGGGCACAGCTCACTGACAAGACTATGAACCTTTGCAAGATGATCGACAAAAGGATGTAAGTCATTAGGAATTACTGTTTCTTACATTTTTATTTAAGAATGTGTTATGAATCCATTTTCTGTGTAGCTTGAGTTTATTACATTATTTCAGTATTGTCATTTCATAGTCATCATTACATGCATGTCTAAATCTGTACGTCTCTGGCTCAGGTGGCAGTCTATGTCTCCTCTGCGACAGTTCCGCAAGCTTCCTGAAGAAGTTATCAAGAAAATTGAGAAAAAAAGCTTTCCCTTTGAACGACTGTATGACCTCAACCACAATGAAGTTGGTTAGTGCTACATACATGGAGGTCTACTTTTAGGCAGATCAAGAACATTTCACTTTTTGCCTTAACCCATGACTTACTTGTATTTAAATCCCCCCCCAGGTGAATTGATTCGTATGCCCAAGATAGGGAAAACCATACATAAGTATGTGCATCAGTTCCCCAAACTGGACCTGGCAGTGCATCTGCAGCCCATCACCCGCTCCACGCTTAAAGTGGAGCTCACAATCACACCAGACTTCCAGTGGGATGAAAAGGTCAGTTGGTCAGCCTGCGTTATGATTATACTCTACATGGTGCATATTATATTAACATCCCCCATCTTGAGTATTTTGATGCTAAATGCTAGTTTGAGAGGTGTTATTTCTTTAAAAATGTTTGTTTTTAGTCAGACTTTAAAATACATTCAATAAAAAATTTATATATACTGTATAAATTATAAGTTAACCAGCCAGGTGTAAACCTCAGGTTTCCACAAAATACAATTTCTGTTCATAAGGCAACAATTCGATATTTGAAAGCACATCACTGAATCCAATTCAATTTCCAGTTTCCAACTGATATATGACCTTATATGTTATATGATCTGATGTGTGACTTCATTCAGAATCTGAGGTAGGTTTACGGTTAGTTCTACAAAAGTAAAGAAGGACTATTTTAAAAGTATCTGAGTAAATCAGCTTGGTAGCATATTAAATTATTTACATATTGTAACACTCAGACCTCACCAAACACACACAGTAGCAAACAGAATTTTGCTATTCTAGCAGATTCAGAAGTCCATTAAAGAGTGTCCCAAAACACGAGGCTTCTCACCTCGACAATGATTTTTGGCTGGTTCAGGATAATCCATACTGATTTCCAATCAAGACGGTTCACTGATTCCAAGGAAACCCACTTCTTTGACGAATAATCCAAATGTTAGCTATTTACAGTCGCAGATTTCTCCCTGGTGGCAAGTACCATGAGCTCAGAATTTTCCTTCCAGGATTCTGTTTAGTGTTGACCAATTAAAAACAAGGGTTCTCTCATCTCACTTGTTGCTTTGTTGCCTACAGATATGCATAGCATACAATTTTGATCATTATGACCATTTTGATCCTAATTGATGACCTAGTGATAATCAGTTTGTTTGCTGCGTCAATTAATTTCAGTCATTGCCTTTTAAACTTAAACGTTGGTCTTAACTGTCAGATTGTTGCACCCCTAGTTAACTTCTGTCTAACACTTTCTCAGATACACGGGTCATCAGAGGCATTTTGGATCTTGGTGGAAGACGTTGACAGTGAAGTGATCCTACACCATGAATATTTCCTGCTCAAGGCCAAGTATGCTCAAGATGAGCATCTGGTCACCTTTTTTGTGCCTGTATTTGAGCCACTGCCTCCACAGTACTTCATCAGAGTCACCTCAGATCGATGGCTATGTAAGTTAGAAAAGTCTTTATTCCTCAATGAGTGAGTGAATGTGAGGACATGTTGATGGTTTACACTTTCTCTCTCTCTCTCTCTCTCTCTCTCTCTCTCTCTCTCTCACCTAGCATGTGAGACCCAGCTGCCAGTATCATTCCGACACCTGCTCTTGCCAGAGAAGTATCCACCTCCAACAGAGCTGCTGGACCTACAACCTCTTCCAGTATCTGCGCTCAGAAATGCTGCCTTTGAGTGCCTCTACCAAAACATGTTTCCTTTCTTCAACCCTATTCAGACCCAAGGTACTCCATCAGTTTTGAAACTGTGCATATGCACGTTTCTACACACACAATATGCTTCAACAAGTTCAAGTGCGTAAATATATGCGCACTGCTGGTCATGTATATGACAGAAAAAAGTATAATTGTGGGTAAACTGACAATAAGTGGGATGGAAACTCCTCATAATCAAACATATCAGCATAATTGAAAGAGTAATTATGGATTTCTGTGTTCACAACAAGGTGCAGATCGGTAACAGAAGAAATGTAAAGTAAAATCATATAAAACAGATCTAATGATTTATTAGAATGATGGCTTGCTTAAAGGTTTGACACACACTGCATTGCGCAGTGTTATTCAAGACTGCTTATCAGTATAGTTTGTTTGTCCAGTGCAGTTTTACTTGTCGTATGTTCTAGGGCTTTAGCCAAACGCACAAGAAAAATTGGACACAGGTTTGGCATTTCCCAACCAATTATGAGTGCAATAATGACACGTCTTGCATGCGTTCATATTGCACACTCTGCAGAACAATACATTTACGAATACAGCCTTGGAAAAGACGACAATAATGAGAGATTTTATTGTCATTGAGCCAGTAAATTGCACGCATGTAGCCATAAAATCTAAATAAATAAATAAATAAATAAATAGACAGGCCGCTCGTGGAAGTTCCAAATAGACCGTTTTTGCTTTTCTCCATGCAGCTGTATCTTGTCATAAAATACTGCTTATGTCACGTGAAGTGTTATCAACATTTAAACGTAAACCCACACTACTCCTCTGAAAAAATAGCTTCCTCTTTATCTTGAATCATGAGAGGCTACAGGGGTTTTAAAAATATGCTCCTAATCATGCTGCTTTTCATGAGACAATACCATGCTAGCTCATACTTCACATCAGCAAGCAGGAACTAGAAGATTCCCTCAAACATTTAATGTCTGGTGTAAAGGAGCACTTAGGCTTCCTGGTAAGTTATGATTGACAGCCAGTGAAAGGTGGACCAAAATGTATGCAAAATGACTTCGAGAGTGTGGAGCATTCATTTCTCTGCTTTCTTACAAATATAATGTTCAAATATCTGCAAGTATTATAAAATAACTTATATACTATAACTATATATGATCACACAGTGTTCATTAAACCAGAGAATTTCTCAGCTGTACATTAGTTTTCATGAAGTTTGGATTTTAACCTATGCCTATGATGTGTAACCGAATATGACTGTATTATTCAGATTGAACCTCCTGTACGAATACAGATATAGGAAGTGTTTGTTTGTTTTTTTTCTTGCCAGAAAGCTGCAGAATGGGTGTGCATCAGGATTGTTTTTGTTGACAAAACAAAAAATGTCACATAAGCACAAGGTTTTTACTTTAATAATCCACTCCGACTCAGAAATCACACAAAAGATTTGAAACTAGGAAACAGTTGCAAAACATAATGTAGAAACGGTAGAAGCATTTTTCTTTTTGTTTTTCCAGTCTTTTCAGGGGAAGCAAATTAACAGTGGTGCATATTTCTGATTTGCAGTACATATCTGCAATACATGGACATTATATGCAGAACCCCGCAACCCTGGGCATGGAACAAATACTGGATCAAAACATTGCCTTACTGAGCTCCAAAACAAAACCATAGTTCTGCCATATTTCAGTACATAGAGAAGAAATATGCTTTCAATTTTGATTTGCTGCTCTGTATAGGTCATGCAACCCCCAGATTGCTTGCTCAGTGACATTAGGTGGAAGATAGAAATCTTGCCAGAAAGTTCCGTAGAGCATATGGTTCAGTATTTGATTAGGTAATTAAGTATAAGTTATTAGTTATAGATTCTGAATGAAAATATCTTCTTTTTCCAGCAGCCACGAGTATAGCTCCAGGTCGTAGTCATAGCATTAACATAAAAAATAAATAAATAAATAAATAAATAACTTCCAGTGTACACCACATTTAAGCCTCCTTCTGGTTTAAAACTGAATATGAAATCAGACATGAATATTTTTAGCACATATGCAAATAATGACATTGCATTACTCCCCTACCCATACCAGAGAGGCGTTGCTGCAGTTAGGTACAGACTGAAATATTGTCAGCAGTTGCTGTTTAGTTTATAGACACACTGTCCAAAATTTTGTAGTGTTTGGACATGGTGCTGCTGTGGTCTGATAATTTTATACACACACACACACACACACACACACACACACACACACACACACAGTCAGGTCCATAGGTATATGGACAGTGACACAATTTTCGTAATTTTGCCTCTGTACACCACCATAATGAATTTGAAATGAAGCATACACACTCTATACATACATCGATCTTTCTATCGATATATATATATATATATATATATATATATATATATATATATATAGTGTGTATGTATAGTGGTATAGTGTGTGTGTGTATGTATATTAAAGTGGATATTGAGGGTACATGGGAATTTGTGCTTTTTTCCCCCCTTCTAGTGTTTAATGCTGTGTACAACAGTGATGATAACGTGTTTGTTGGAGCCCCCACTGGGAGTGGGAAGACCATCTGTGCAGAGTTTGCGATTCTCAGGATGCTGCTGCACAACTCAGAAGGCCGTTGCGTCTACATCACACCCATGGAGTCTCTGGCTGAACAGGTACGCAGACTACATAAACATACAGTTGTTTTCAACTGTTATTACACCCTAGTCCTACTGTTTCCAACTGTTATTACACCCTAGTCCTACTGTTTCCAACTGTTATTACACCCTAGTCCAACTGTTTCCAACTGTTATTACACCCTAGTCCTACTGTTTCCAACTGTTATTACACCCTAGTCCTACTGTTTCCAACTGTTATTACACCCTAGTCCTACTGTTTCCAACTGTTATTACACCCTAGTCCAACTGTTTCCAACTGTTATTACACCCTAGTCCAACTGTTTTCAACTGTTATTACACCCTAGTCCTACTGTTTCCAACTGTTATTACACCCTAGTCCTACTGTTTCCAACTGTTATTACACCCTAGTCCAACTGTTTCCAACTGTTATTACACCCTAGTCTGAGCTATAATCTAGAAGATATAGTAAAGTATTGGCACAATCGAGCAATGTGTTATGTCTAGTGATCAACCAATTAATCAGCCTAGTTGATTAAGCAAGCCAGTATCAAGCATTTTAATGTAATCAGCCTTCAAGCATGGCCAATTAAGAAAAGTGATCAAGCTCCCCGTGTCCATCTCAACAATGGCATACTGCTTTCAAATGCAGTAAAATGCCTTAGAGAAGCATTGGCCTTAGTGTCCCTAGAAAACAAATGGTAAGGTTGAATTCCTAAAAGATTTTCATAGGAGACAAAAACTAGCAGTGTTTGCAATTTTCATAACAATTTTCTCACAATGTAAATATTTAGTCCATGTAAAAACTGTATTTAACTGAAACAGAACTGAATTTAAACTCTAAACTTTAATGTGTATATCATGACTACTTTTGCATGAATTGTTCCAGATTCACTTCGATTGGCTCATTTGCTGGTTTATTGGGGAGAAAAAGACTGCTCTTTTGGCGTATTTGTTGAGTGGTAACTCTACCTTACTCTGACATATTTGCAGAGCTTTTATGCAAAACTGAGCAATGGTTGGCAGGTCTCATAATATAATCTGCAATAAACACTACTGTGGTTTTTTTTTGTTTGTTTATATTGTGGCAATATAACATTGTTTAGGAGCAACATCATGGTTGTATTGGACAAGCCTAATTCCAACAGTTATGATTTGCTGATTTAAGTTAAATGATCTTGCCTTTTGAACCTGGGCGTTGAACGTTTTCGCCGTGTATATAAAGAACAACTTGTTTAGCCTTGATGAGTTTTCCCCTGAAGTCTAAGAACTGATGCTGCGATTTGGATGTCCTAAAACTTACAGTGTAGGGCTCATAATCTTAACTTTCTAATTCTAACATTCTAATTCTGTTCAGTCTTGTGAGTATTGTCTGTTTGTATGTGACAAAGTGCCATTTACATATCATATTTAAAAAAGTAACATGAAATGCATGTCTCTTACGAAGTCATTGGAAATCACATTTTGGTGCTAAAAAAAATTCTTGAAAGTACTTGAGTTTAACCAAGTCAGGTCTTATGAACCATAATGCCTTCAAAAACGAGTTCAAAACCCAAAAACTCCTTCTTAAAGAGAGCATATTGGCTAAACTGTCCACCGATGGCACAAAAAATTGTCAGCAGGCTCTGAATAAGCAGACAAATAGTAACTCCTGGTTTCACCGAAACCAAGGTTTGACTAGCTGGCTGGTTTATTTTCAAACCTCAGGAAAGCCTGAACTTGTTAGGTTTATGAACCTATTATTATCTACTGAGTGACAGCTAGTTAATACTGTGCATACTGACAGACCGCCCAACCAAGGGATGCATGGTTACTAGTCGATCAGCAATTCCACAAAGTAGTCAACTAGTTGTCTTAAAGCAAAAAAATAAAAAAGCAACAGTTTCAGCACACATTTTAGGCTTTTTTATTTATGCAGCAAAGAACACGTCGATCCTCACTTTATCAGTTGTACACAGGCTACAAATTAAACTAGATAGATAAAGTTCATCTGGCAAATTTTGATGTAGACTTGACAAAGCCTGTCTGAAAGTTTGAAACTCTTACTTTGTTAGTTACTGGTAGAAAGATAGATGACAAATAGAGTGATGCAAGTAGACAGTTACTGGTAGAAAGATAGATGACAAATAGAGTGATGCAAGTAGACAGTTACTGGTAGAAAGATAGATGACAAATAGAGTGATGCAAGTAGAAAGTCAGATGCCATGAGAGTGACACAAGTAGATAGATGGACAGTGTGGTTTAATCGAAAGACAGGAGTGAGAGTGATACAGGTAGATTGAGAGAAAGAAATATGGAGAGAGTGAGTGTGTGTGTGCTGCTGGTAGATTGATAGAGAGATGGTTGGAAAGAGTGTGAGGCATTTATAGAGAGATGAAGTGAGAGTCTCTGTTACAGGCACACTGACAGAGTGAGAGGGAGAGAAGAGGGGCTTAAGGCCTTGTGCACACATGTGCATGTGCATTTTGACAGTTTAAATCCTGAACATTCTGTCAGTGTAAGTCTGAGAGTTTTGGGGATTTTTGACCATCGACTGTGGGGGAAAACTGCAAGTCCAATAAGTCAGATAAGCCTGACGTTTGGTGAATGTAGCTTGAAAGGTTTAGGAGTTGTAACAGTCCAAATTTTTCAGTGGAAGTCAATGGGAATTTTGGCCAATTTGAGCTTCCGTAACGGGAAAACCGTAACCAACCATTACACATTTTTGGTCAGAGAGCTGCATACGTTATCACTCAAAAATATGTAAAAAGAGCAGTCTTATTTTCCCCACAATAAATGTCAGATAAGCCAATGAGCATGTGAATCTGTAATGACTGACAGTTGGTGTTAGTTGGTGGTGGTGGTTTGAACTCTGATATTTACTGACACCCCTGGAAGCCTTTCCTCCCATCTCATGTAATTTTTTTGGCTTGGCTCAATTTTCCAGCTTAAATAAGGCTCTGGCACAGCATCCTCTCTTTCTGTCACGATGAATGAGAATGAATGCATGTATTTACAGGGTTTTACGGTAACCTTCAGCTGCTTGGCTATTGAGGTGCTGCTTGTCTGTTTTAGTTAAGATGTAGACACTAGAAATGCACACTTTCTTATTAATTACTGTACATAACACAATTCCTAGAACAGGAAAAATGAAAATAAACTCTTCTACTGCTGGTGTGTAGGTATTTGTGGATTGGCACCAGAAGTTTCAAGGTCTTCTGAATAAGAAGGTAGTCATACTCACTGGAGAGACCAGCACTGACCTCAAGCTACTGGGAAAAGGTGACATCATCATCAGCACCCCAGATAAGTGGGATATTTTGTCCCGCCGATGGAAACAGAGGAAGAATGTCCAGAACGTCAGTCTCTTCATTGTGGATGAGACTCATCTCATTGGTGGAGAAAATGGGGTAAGGCTCAATATGTTAGCATGCCTGGTGTGTGTTTCCTAGGTTTGATGTCTCTGCATCATTCCTGCTATTCAATGATAAATATGAATGCTGTAAAAGTGATGCTTTTAGGAACATCTAGGCTATCTATTCTGGTGTGAAAATATGCATTGTAATTTCACCTTTTTTTTCTCTCTTGTTCTGTGGTTTTAGCCTGTCTTAGAAGTAATCTGCTCAAGAATGAGGTACATCTCCTCTCAGATCGAGCGTCCCATCCGCATCGTGGCGCTAAGCTCATCTCTGTCCAATGCTAAAGATGTGGCCCACTGGTTGGGTTGTAGCACCACAGCAACGTTCAACTTCCACCCAAATGTCAGGCCTGTGCCACTGGAGCTTCACATTCAGGTACAGTCCTCAGGATCAAACGCTGATTTCGATTTAGTTTATATGCCAGTTGAAGGGACAAAAGAAGACATGGATAAGATAATGAAACAGAGTTAAACTAGGGAAAAACTGAAGGGAAAGGTAAAAAGTGTTCCTGAGTCCACTTTATTTATCTTTTCTGCTCACCGTAACGTAAAACAGTGAGGGGGAACAAAGCTTTAGCGCGTTGTACCAACTTCAGCCACATGGGACGGAATTTTCTCTTTAATTTGAATAATGTGTTGTAAAACTTAATATATATGCAATATTCTGTGTAGTGCTCTACACCTATACCTGCTATATGTATACCGATTTGGTGCAATCACATGAAATATAGTGCTACCGCTAGTAATTCCATAACATGAATAAATCACTATTCTTTGTATTGATAGTAATTCAGTATCATTATTTTGAGTAAAGAAAGGCATTATTCTGCTATTACTTGTTTTATACCTTCTCTCACACTACAGATTAGGAGGTGATAGTGCTGGACTTCCTGTGCACCTCACAGCGAAATAAATTTATTTATTTTTTTTTTCCAGCTAAAATGATGAAATTTATGCCAAATGATGCCTAGTGGTATTTCACCTGCTACAATAAACAAAGCAGAAAACATAATGGATATTTTCTCTAATCTCGTCATATCTTCCCCCCAGGGTTTCAACGTGAGTCACACACAAACCCGGCTACTGTCTATGGCTAAACCTGTGTACCACACCATCATGAAGCATTCTCCATCCAAACCATCTTTGGTGTTTGTGCCTTCTCGGAGACAGACTCGCCTCACTGCCATTGACATACTAACTTTCTGTGCTGCTGATGTGGTTCCACAAAGGTGCAGTGGCCTAGCCATCTCTTTGTTCATACATGCCTTCATTTTGATATGTTGTTTGATGCTATGGCTAGTTTTTAATAATAGACCTAGAACATCTGCACTCCTCAGCTCTGATTGATTTTCAGTACTGCTCTGTAGGTTCCTACACTGCTCTGAGAAAGACTTGGCTCCATTCCTGGAGAAGCTGTCTGATGGTGCACTGAAAGAGACCCTCTCTAATGGTGTGGGTTATCTGCATGAAGGGCTCTCAATGACGGAACGCAGGACAGTTGAACAGCTCTTTAACTCTGGTATGAAAAGACTGTTTTCTTCAAAACCATTAAAGGAAATTTGCAATCAGAATCTATAATTCAAGAGCAACACCAATGATTTTCATGACAATGTAACAAAGACATGATTTTATTTTGATCGTTTTTAAACGAACGACTTTAAACAAAAGTACCATTACTAGCATATTTTACAAAAAAAAAAAAAAGTTGCTGTATGTGGGGCAGTTGCTGTTGACAGAGTCCTGCATAGAGAGAGTTGCAATAGTCCAATTTAGATGTAATGAAAGCATGAATAATTATCTCTAAATTTTTAAAACAAAGAAAAGGTTTTAGTTTAGAAATCATCCTAAGCTGGTAGAAGCTGCATTTAACAACAGAGTTTATCTGCTTATCAAAGCTAAGGGTTGAATCAATTATGATACCAAGATTTCTCACACTAAACAGTCTATGAGGGACTTCAGAGACTGACAGTTCCCAATTTTCAAAGGAAGAGTCAAAAACTAGTAATAAGTGGTGTAATAAGTAATAACTAGTGGTGGCTGAACGGCTAAGGCTCTGGGTTACTGATCGGAAGGTCGGGGGTTCAAGCCCCAGCAATGTCAAGCTGCTGCTGATGGGCACATGAGCAAGGCCCTTAACCACATCTGCTCCAGGGGTGCTGTACCATGGCTGACCCTGTGCTCTGACCCCAGCAGCTTCCTAGAAAGGATATGGAAACTGCATTTCATTGGCTCTGTACTCATACGCTGCGCAATGACAAAGTTGAATCTTATTCTTAAATCCTGACTGAAATTTGTCCAGAATATCATTTTCTAGTAAAAAGTTGCGAAAACAGATTAAAATCAAAGTGATCTGTTGTTTCTGCTACCAGAAGCTCATACAGAAATGCAGCGCCCAGTGTGAGTTTGGGGTTATATTAGAAGAATGCGCCGTTAACATGGACTTTCATCTGTCTAAACTGCAACATCTGTGACATTCTAGAGCTTGTTGGAGCAATGCATTCCTCTGGTGTTTCATAAGTGCAGGAGCTGATGTTACTTTAGGAGTTTTTGGTTATGACATGCTGAGACAGTGCTGGTCTATAAAACATAGCATTCTTTTTTGACTGTTTTCTCACCCTTTTTTTTTTTCCTTTTGTATAAAAGGTGCCATTCAAGTTGTGGTGGCCTCCCGTTCTCTTTGCTGGGGAACTAACATCTCTGCCCACTTGGTCGTTGTCATGGACACGCAGTATTACAACGGGAAAATTCATGCGTATGTATTTATGGCAGTTGAATTCTAAAAGATATTTAGTATAAATCTCAACTCTTTATTGCGTATCATTTATGAAATTTATTGTTAGCTGTTTTGTTTTTTTGTTTTGTTTTGTTTTTTTTTTAGTTATGTGGATTACCCAATCTATGATGTCCTTCAAATGGTGGGGAAGGCCAATCGTCCCCTACAGGATGATGAGGGCTGCTGTGTCATTATGTGCCAAAGCTCTAAAAAGGTATAACACAGTTTTCAAGCTATTAACCTTCTTTCCCATTGTTTATTCATAATCTTAACCAGCTTTGCCTTTCTCTCTGTATGTAAGGACTTCTTTAAGAAGTTCCTTTATGAGCCTTTGCCAGTTGAATCTCATCTGGACCACTGTCTTCATGACCACTTCAATGCTGAGATAGTCACCAAGACAGTGGAAAACAAGCAGGATGCTGTGGACTATCTAACCTGGACTTTCCTTTACCGCCGAATGACCCAGAACCCCAACTACTATAATCTTCAGGGTAAGACAGTGCTGTGTGCTCCTAAGAAGTCTAATCAAACATTTACCTATGATACTTTTATCCACATCCTTTATTGATTTTCGGCTGCCCTATACATTGCAGGTATGTCTCATCGGCATCTGTCAGACCACCTGTCGGAATTGGTGGAGAACACACTGCAGGATCTGGAGCAGTCCAAGTGCATCAGCATTGAGGATGAGATGGATGTTGCCCCTCTCAATCTGGGCATGATTGCAGCGTACTACTACATTAACTATACCACCATTGGTGAGTATTAGATGATGCATTGCCAGTGGCCTGCCCACTGTCTTTGCTTATTACCCTTCTCTTTTCTTATGTGTGGATCCTTAATTCCCACCCATCCACACACACACAGACACACACACACACACACACGCACACACACAGATATTTTTGAAAATCTCTCTGCATTTGGCCTCTCATCCACACACACACACACACACACACACACACAAAATAGTGTTTTGGTTCACTGAAGACAAATGACAGGAAAAAAGTTTTTGAAAAAGCTGATGTCACAGTCTGATCCTGTGCAGGGTAATGCATCTAATGTCTGTACATTGCAGATAAATATCTGAGAATCAGAAATGCTTTTAGAAATCATTTTTGTATTTTTGTTTCTTTTCAAAAATATTCTGAAATTTCCATTGTCTCTCCAGAGTTATTCAGCATGTCTCTGAATGCCAAGACTAAAATCCGTGGTCTGATTGAGATCATCTCCAATGCCGCTGAGTACAAGAACATACCAATTAGACACCATGAAGACACCCTGCTCCATCAGGTCACTTATATACACAAATTCAAAAACTTTTTTAGTAGTGGCCATTTGACTTTATTGACTAATATTTTGTATTTTATTCTGTATAGCTGGCCCAGAAGGTGCCTCACAAACTGAACAACCCTAAGTTTAATGATCCCCACGTGAAGACCAACCTGCTCTTACAGGCCCATTTGTCCCGTATGCAGCTGAGTGCTGAGCTTCAGTCTGATACTGAAGAGATCCTCAGCAAGGTGAGCAAAATAGGTACTCAATCCTTACTGTAACAGACTTTTCAGAACTGTTGCAGTTGGACTATTTTACAGTATTTTATAGAAATGAAATTGTGGGATAAGCACAAATGCATTGTGTGTAGGGCTGCAAGTAACATTTATTCTAATCGAAATTTGGTCAGTGTCATGAGGCCAACAGCATAGTGTAATGTTAAGAGTTCCCATACTTTAGAGGCTGTCCAAATTTTCAAACAAGGTATTTTGAAAACGTACATATGAATTCACAAAATCATGTTAAAAAAAATAAATAATTGTGGACCTGCAGCAAGTTGGAAAACCAGTGCAATATTTTGAGGAATATATGCAACTGACTGCTTGGTGCCTACTATATCCCATCCCTTGACAGGTGACATTGTAAGGAGATAATAATATTCACGTCACTTGTCAGTGATTTTAATGTTACGGCTGATTGGACCTGCCTAATATTGTGTAAGTCCCCCTTGTGTAGGTCCAAAATAACTCTGACCTTTCGAGGCATGGACTCCACAAGACCTCTGATGGTGTGCTGTGGTATCTGGCACCATGACTTTAGCGGATTGAGACCTGGACTCTTTGTCGTGTTCCTCAAAACATTCCTGAACAATTTTTGCAGTGTGGCAGGGTGCATCATTCTGCTGAAAGAAGCCGTTGCCATGAAGGGGTGTACTTGGTCTGCAGCACGTGGAACGTGTCAAAGTAACATCCACATGAATGCCAGGACCCAAGGTTTTCCAGCAGAATATTGCCCAGAGTATCACACTGCCTCTGCCGGCTTGCCTTCTTATTATACTGCATCCTGGTGCTCTCTTCCCCAGTTAAGGGATGCCCCTGCAACCGGCCATCCACATGACGTAAAAGAAAACGTGATTCATCAGACCAGGCCACCTTCTTCAATTGCTGGACCACTTTTGGTGGGTACTAATCAAGACCTGCCAGAGTGCCCGTGCTGATCCCTGTCCACCGCCGAAAGCGCCAACGATGGGCACATGAGCATCAGAACTGGACCATGGAGCAGTGGAAGAAGGTGGCCTGGTCTGACGAATCACGTTTTCTTTTACATCATGTGTATGGCTGGTTGCGTATGCATTGCTTACCTGGGGAAGAGATGGTACCAAGATGCACTATGGGAAGAAGGCAAGTCGGCAGAGACAGTGTGATGCTCTGGGCAATGTTCTGCTGGGAAACCTTGGGTCCTGGCATTCATGTGGATGTGACTTTGACACGTACCACCTACCTAAACATTGCTTCAGACCAAGTACACCCCTTCATGACAAGTCCATGCCTTGACGGGATTTTTCTTCTCATAGGAAACTTGAAAGACATATACAGGATAGAGCAGAAGATACAGAGACATACAGGGGTCATATGCAACGTTTGGGTTGTGGTTCTATATATAGGGTGTCACTAAAGTCTGACTGTTTCTCAGGATCCCTAAGTCCGATTGAGGTGAAATTTGGTATGCCGCGTCTAGTGCTAATGCACTACTATCTAATGCTCATTGAAATTGGCCATTGTGGGGTGCTGTTCTTTTTTTTTTTTGCACACAAAAGCAAGTATGTCTCTTTGAAAATGAGGTGTACTGTGAAAATTTGATTGTATTGCTCAATCCATACAAAACTGACTTTTGGAAACTTTAGCTCCACCCACTCAAATGTGACAATTTACATAATATGTGAAACCTACTTTTGCAAACTAGTCCTATGTTTTTGGTTTATCTTTAAAAAAATGGTATCAAACTTCTCAGGAGATTGTGAATCTGAATAATTGTCAAAAACCAATTATTTCTAATGCGGTGGAGCCTAATTTACTCAAACAGCTTTATGGATTGCGTTGATTTGTGCAAAACCTGAAAAGTATATACAGGAAACCATTCTGAGGTTATATCTAAAGTTTGGGGTGTGGTCATACGTAGGGGATGGGGCTGGATTAAATGGCGGTTTCTCAGGAACCATAAGTTTTATTGACCTGATTTGGTAGCGTACATATCTGGGCTTATCTGTAAGACTATTTTACACATACAGCTCTAACTCATGTTTGCTTGCATGGTTTCACACAGAATCTGAAAGGCATATACAGGACTAGTAAGCCATGCAATTCACTCAAATTGGGTGGATGTTTTTTATCACAAAAAAAGTTTCTTCAAATAAGCACAATACTGTTTTTTGGGGGTTTTTTTCCCTCATCATCTTTTGGCTGCACACAGTTTGCCTTTGGGACCGTTTACTACAGCCACTCAAATTTATGGAAATTAAAAATTAATTTAATAATATGCTAAATCTAATTTTGCAAGCTAGTCCTAGGATTCTTTGACCTGTGTTCCCAAAATTGATGTGAGCAGAATACTCAGCAGAATACTCAAGAATTATCAAAAAACATGTTGAGATCTGCAAACAACATGGCCTCCGCATGCCAATCAATCCAAGTGGGGTGGAGCTTGGTTTACTAAAACAACTGTAACTTATGACTGGTTGTATGGATCCACATGAAACTTGAAAGGCACGTTCAGGCCAGTGTTATGAGGTGTGCAAAATGTGGGGTATGGATGTCGAAAGTGAGGCAAAGTTAAGTTCAAATAGCTGTTTCTCAGGAACTGAAAGTCTGATTGAGCTTAAATTTGGTGTTCCCTTGAATTTTTTTTTTTTTTTCTTCTTTTTTTTGGGCAAATCTGTAAAATTGCGTTTCAATTTCTACTTCAAAAATATGGCCGTCTTCAGCCAATTCGTTTTTCGTAGACATTTCATACAATTAATATTGAGCAGTCCTCACAGAACTTGATAAGTGTGTTCATTTATGGACTCTGAACCCTGGCAAGAACTAGCCACTGGGGCAATATTTGCTGAAGGTGCTTGGACCCCAATGATCACCACTTATGACTATGTTTATGCTTATTATTATTCTTTCACCATGTGAGTCTACGGCAGTCCCCACAGCCAAATGGAAAAAGTTGACATTTGGCACGTTTTGACATTTGATTGGATACTGTGCCAATTCTCAGATCACCAATTCCAACAATAAACTTGGTAATTTAGTTAAGCACCTTTTCATGAGGCAGCCCAATTAAATTCGTCATTGCACCACTAGGTGATATTTTAATAATAATAAAAAAAAAATTTTTAAAAAGTAAAAGTGCTAACTCTTCAATTGCTTGACCTAAAAGTTATAATTCCTTTGTTTTGTGAATCCTTGGAGACTGCTGCTTTGAAGTATTGCTGTTGAATTCTGCAATGTAAGATGGCATGCATTATTGGTGAAGTAGCCAAAAGGGATGTGAGGAGATATCTCTGCAGTGCTCCATTATATCGGCACAAAACCAGAAAGCTATGTTTAGAACCTAGAACCATGTCCTGAGGGAGGACAAAATATCTGTTTCGTTTCATCACATGGTAGAGCCATGTAGTGCTTCGCCTATTTATTATTGTTTTGATTAGCTGTTGCAGCCCTAGTTGAGTAACACTATTTATCTGACTTGACAGTAGGTCCATGAAGACACAATTATGGTCATGTTATCAGTAATAAATGTTGTTAATGTCTTAAGATTCCTTAATATAACATCTTTGTGCTCTTTTGGTTTTGCACGTACACTTCTATATAGGCAGTACGTCTCATCCAGGCGTGTGTGGATGTGCTCTCCAGCAATGGCTGGCTGAGTCCGGCACTGGCGGCTATGGAGCTAGCTCAGATGGTGACACAGGCCATGTGGTCTAAGGACTCTTATCTCAAACAGCTGCCACACTTTACAGCAGAGCATATCAAACGCAGTACAGAAAAGGTGAGAAATGGGAAATTTATATTCCATTCCACCCACTCCGGGAAATTTGATTCACTGCATTTTTTTTTTTTTTTCGTGTGTGTGTCTGTGTGTATGTAGGGAGTGGAGAGCATCTTTGACATCATGGAGATGGAGGATGAGGACCGCATTAATCTTCTACAGCTGTCAGATGTTCAGATGGCTGATGTGGCACGTTTCTGTAACCGCTACCCTAACATTGAGCTCTCCTATGAAGTGGCTGACAAAGATGATATCAAGAGGTAAGGGTGGTCCAAATATCATCACTGTTCCTTTGACACGTTCTGCATTGATGAACAAAACATTAAGCTTAAGCTATAGCTCAGTTTTTTTCATGTGGTCTGTTTTAAGGTGTGTGTGCGATCATTATACCAGGGTGCTAGTTTTTGTGTCTACTTGTTTTTCTTTTGAGGTGAGCTACATTATTTAGAGTATAGTGGCACGTTGACTCTAAGTATTCAAAACTTGCCAGTAAAATGGGCTCAAATTTAGTACTCTCACACTCTGGGTGGTCCTCTACTGCACTCTGCTGATGGCATCTGTGAACTATGGACTATTTGCAAATTAGAGCCACCTGAATGTCAGTTGTTAATATCTAGAATATAGCAATATAGCAAAGTGTAACCGTTCGCCATATCACTCGGTGATTGCAAGTTAGAATCCTGATGGTGCCACAGCCATCCATTAGATGACTGATTTCTAAAAGCATTATATTGAAATGTGATGTAATTTAAAAAGCAAAATTATTGTGTATTACTGCGGAATCACTTAAAAATCCACCATCCAGCTGAGTTTTCACAATTGCCACAGCTGATTAACATTATTATACACACCTGTACTCTCCTCAGAACTGAAATGGTAGAATTGCTTGTTCTAATGGTTCTGTATGATTAAATCGCTTATAGCATTATTTTTAAAAAATGGACAATTGCGATCAGGGACAAATCAATATTGCACAAGCCTATAAAAATCTTCACAGATTTTTAATATGCCATAAATTACTTGAAGTTATTCTTTTTTTTTTTTTTTTTTAGATTTAATATGAAAATTAGTACATACTACTTCAGATTTTTAATATGACATAAATGACTATACGGATATGATATTCTGAAGCCTTTTTCTACCTCAGATTACAACGTTGCTTGGCCCTTTGGAACCTTTGCTTTTGAAAATTGAATAGTGTTTGAACTGATTGAATGAAATGACTTGCCTCTTGTAGTTTAATTCCTTAAACTCATCACAAGATGGTGGAGGCATTATATTCTCAGATTATTTGTTTGTCCATCTATCTGTCTGCGATTTTAATTACCAAGATATCTCAAGAAAAAGTGGTTGAATGGAATTTTTATTGTAACCAGCAGATAAACTGATTAGATTTTGGAGTTGATCCAAACAGTCTTGTATAGACTTGTTGGTGATGGAGGTCTCCCTGTTGATGCTGTTGACATCAAATTATACTTGTTTTTTGTTTTGTATTGTTTTGTTTTTTTTGTTTTGTGTTTTTTAAAAAAAAAAAAAAAAAAAAAGCATAAAAGTTATCCCCTGGCAGTTAAGAGGGGTGAAATAGAACACCAGCTGCCTAAGCAACTTTAGTTGTAAGAACCTCCGATAACCAGCACTGGAGCCAGATATTCAGAACCAGTGCCAATAAGCAGGGAGTCGCAGTGATGATGGTGATTATATGAAGGTTCTCTGCATACATGCACACAAGAAGGTAGTGATTCTATCTGTCTCTGGCATGTTCATCAAACCATAAATAGCATTTTAGATACATGTTTCATCAACTAACACTTGTAAGCACTATGCTTAAATCATGTCTTTGAGCAGAAATTCTTTGAACACCCATTTGGAAAGCTAATATAATGTTTTTTTGTTTGTTTGTTTGTTTTTACAGCGGAAGTCCAGTTGTTGTTCAGGTGCAGTTAGAGAGAGAGGAGGAAGTTACAGGACCTGTCATCGCACCACTGTTTCCACAGGTTAGTAAAATACATATTGCATTCATCATTCAGTCAGCAGTTGAGTCTACTAGTTTAGTCTAATCTTGTGTACACTTTTCTACTAGTTTAGTCTAATCTTGTGTACACTTTTCTACTAGTTTAGTCTAATCTTGTGTACACTTTTCTACTAGTTTAGTCTAATCTTGTGTACACTTTTCTACTAGTTTAGTCTAATCTTGTGTACACTTTTCTACTAGTTTAGTCTAATCTTGTGTACACTTTTCTACTAGTTTAGTCTAATCTTGTGTACACTTTTCTACTAGTTTAGTCTAATCTTGTGTACACTTTTCTACTAGTTTAGTCTAATCTTGTGTACACTTTTCTACTAGTTTAGTCTAATCTTGTGTACACTTTTCTACTAGTTTAGTCTAATCTTGTGTACACTTTTCTGGCCACAGCCTTCAGAGTGTTGAAGGTAGCAATCAATTCCATGTACCCGTTTCCAGCAGGAAAACAAACGTTTGAACATGGTCACAGTTTTTGGACTTGACTGGATTTAAAACAGAAAAAAAAGGTTCCACATAGAACGTTATCCAAGAGTACTGTGTGATGCGCACCTCATAGACAATAGCCCTAAGTCAGGAATGAACTAAAGACCCGGGAACTGGGAGGCTACCTGCTGTGCCATTAGAGCTACAGCAATTTATTTCTACAATTACATTTATTATACCCAAAAAAACCTAGTAGATACTGAGGCGTGTGTGTGTGTGGTTTTTTTTGTTTTGTTTTTTGTGCATGTATGGCCCTGTAAAGGTCTAAGAGACATAAAATGAGTTTAGATTATTCTGCTGAGAATGGAAATGTAGACTATTTCTGTTGCTCGTGTATAGATAATACGGGACATGTCATTGTCAACACAGAATGGGTGTGTAGTTATATTCACATGTACCGTTGAGGCCAAAAGCTTATATACACCTAGGCTAGACATTTCACAACTCCACACATTTCATGTTGTAATACATTCCCTGTGGTTATTAGGGTAAAAAGTCAATTAGGGAATCTACTTTATTTCCATAAGAGAAAATAATAGCTAAGAGACAGATTTTTTTCTGCTTTATTTATGCTATCAGATTTTCAGTGGGTCGGAAGTTTATACCTTGTTAGTGTTTGGTGGCATTGCATTGTAATTGGTTAACTTGAATGCCTGGGGTATCCTTCCACAAGCTTCTCACAATGCTTTGCTGGAATTATTGCTCATTCCTCCTGACAGAACCAACACTGACAGCACCTTGTGGGCCACCTTTCATAAATTTTCTTTGAGATTCGGCTCAGGGCTTTGTGATAACCACTCCAATATTTCAATTTTGTTGTCTTTAAGCCATTTTATTACAACTTTGGAGGTATGCTTATAATCATTGTCCCTTTTCCAGCAAAACACCCCTACAACATGATGCTGCCACCCCCCACCTCCACCACCCCCCATGTCACAACTGGGATGGTGTTTTTCAGATTAAAAGCCTCACCCTTTTTCCTCCATACGTAGCCCTGAATATTGGTTATCAGTTAAATTTTGTTTCATCTGAAGAGAGAACTCTCCTCCAAAAGGCAAGGTCTTTGTCCAGGTGATCACCTGCAAACTTCAGTCTGGCTTTTTTATGCCAGTCATGGAGCAGGGGCTTCTTCCTTTCAGGCCATGGTGATGAAACAGCCTTTCAGGCCATGGTGATGAAACAGTCTCTTAATGGTGGATGTACATGCTTTGGTACATGATGCCTCCAAATCCTTCACCAGTTCCTTCTTTGTTGTCTTTAGCCTAGGTGTACGTACTTTTGGCCTCAACTGTAGTTCTAATTGATTTTTTTTTTTTTTTTTTTTTTTTTTTTAATAATTGTGCAGTCCTACATTGTGTTGCCCTTATATTTTTTCCTGAAAAATAACTTTTGTAATATTATCAATGGCCATTTTATGCTTTTTTTTGCAGAAACGTGAAGAGGGCTGGTGGGTTGTGATTGGAGACCCCAAATCTAACAGTCTTATCTCCATCAAGAGGTTGACTCTGCAGCAAAAAGCCAAGGTTTTCTGTTACTACAATACTGTCTATACACTATATTAATAAAGCAGACTAATACTGAAGCATTGTACTGACCATGAGTGTATGTAATTCTCTTGTTTGTCTTCTTTAGGTGAAACTGGACTTTGTGGCCCCAGTTGTTGGAGTCCATAACTATACTCTGTATTTCATGAGTGATGCTTACATGGGTTGTGACCAGGAGTACAAGTTCAGTGTGGATGTGAAGGAGGCAGACAGTGACAAAGACAGCGACTCAGACTGATCTTAGAATAATAAAATGCAACTGTTGTGAATTAGTCTGTTAATGAGGGATCAGTACAAGTTTGTTTGGTTTTTTTTTTTCATATTGTATTTTCTACATTTAATGTGTTTCAAAGTGTATTTCATGAAGGGCATAGCTTTTATATGAGGTTTTCCTATTTTATTCGTAATGTTATTTAGTAGACAGAATGATTGCATTTCAGGTCAACCCGAATTTTTGCAGAATGAACAGTACATGTTGACTCTGTGGTTACGGATTTCATGCTTTATCAGTGTTTGTGTATTCTTGATTGAGCTTGACATCAAAAGGCTTGTAAATGAAAATGTTTCTTAAAGGAAAATAAAATGATTTACATGTTAGCTACAGCCCTTTGCATGTAAGTGGGGAAAATTAAATCTAATAAAAAAAATATCCAAAAAAGCATGTACTATGGCAGTTGGCTTTGGTATGCTGTTGAGTATATGTCTGATGTGGTGTTTTTTCCCCTCAAAGTCACCACAAACTCCACTGATGAGTTTTAAAAATGTTTACTGGTAAATGTTCAAGGTTCTTTCCATGTAATTACAACCAAAAACTATTAAATGATATTACTATATACCAAAAATCTATGCCTAGGTCAGAAAAGCATTAGGGAGTATAAGGATTAAAGGATTAAAATTCAAGATTAGTTTGAACCACAATAAAAATTTCAATTTAACATTCATATGCATTTTATATATATACATACATACATACATACACACACACAGAGAGAGAGAGAGAAGCTTTACAGAAATCTGTATGTAGACTTGGATCCTTAACCAAAAACTTTAATCAAGTTTCTAATTACTAGATTGAATTATGTATGGTGAGTGTGATCAATTCACATAATATTAATATAAACCAATTACATTATGAAATCTCTTGTGGATGTTGGCACTGATGGGATCTATAACTGTAATTAACGCGTTTACAGCTTGTGTGGTAGATGGCACAGCGGTAATGTGGATGTTGCTGAAAGCCAGCGATTTGCCAGCATAAGGCTCTCTCCAAACAATTTGAAATTCACCATTCTACAGTGAGGACTGTTTATAAATAGAGAGCCTTGAAGACCTTTGCCAATCTTCCCAGGAGTGGGAAGTTTAATGCTCAGAGATATAAAGAAAATGCCAAGAGCTACATCATGTGACCTACAGGCCTCTGTAAGCACATTAAATATGTACGTTCATGACAGCACAATCAGAAAAAAAAAACAATGGCATCTGAACAAACCATACAAGTTCTGGAACAATATCCTTTGGACCTACAAGACCAAAGTGGAGATGTTCGGTCATCATGCACAGCGCAGTGTTTGGTGAAAACCAGACAGCGTATCACCACAAACACCCCATCACAGCTGTCAGGCATGGTGGTGGAGGTGAGTGATTTGGGCTTGTTTTGCAGCCACAGGACCTGGAAAACTTGCAGTCATTGAGACAATGATAAACTCCACTTTATACCAGAATATTCTTGAGACAAATGTCAGTGCATCTGTGCAGCAGCTTCAGCTGGGCCAAAACTGGGTCATGCAACAGGACAATGATCCCAAGCACACCAGCATATCAACATCTGAATGGCTAAAGAAGAGAAAAATCAAGGTGCTAGAACGGCCAAGTCAAGGGCTAGAGCTCGACCCCATTGAGGTGCTGTGGCAGGAGCTTAAGAGTGCTGTGCATTAAAAATGCCCTCAAACATTAATGAACTGAAGCAATGTTTTAACGAAGAGTGGAGCAGAATTTCTCCAAAACAATGTGAAAGACTGATAAACTCCTAAAGAAAAATTTTACTTCAAATTATTGTTGGTGAGGACCTGAAAAATAAAAACATAGAATTGAAAGATGGTGTACTTTTTTTTCCCCATGACTGTATATATTTAATATCAGTTTAATATATTTATTAGGGATATCACCGGTCCAAACGCCTCTTTCAGGTTTCAGCCTAAAAGGTTTTGACCCATAAATATTAAATAGGCCTACAATGAAGTGTCAAATCTAGCACTTTATAAAGGTTAATGATGATGATAATTAGAATGTGAATAATATCCTGTTGTGGTTTTGTTTTGTTTTTTTGACTGGTGAAAATGTCAGCCATGTGAACATTAGATGACTGATTTCTAAAAGGATTATTTAATTTTTTTTTTCAAGTATTTACTGCGTATTACAGCAGTCACTTAAAATTCCACCATCCACCTAAGTTTTCACGATTGCCACAGTTTCTGACTGCACAGCTGATAACATTATTACACACTCCAGTAATCTACTTAAAACTGAAATGGTGGAACTGCTCATTTCCTGTCTTTTTAGATTCTGGATGATTAAATTTTTTATAGCGATATTTTAAAATGGAACATTGTGATCAGGGACAAATCAATACTGTACAAGCCTATACTTCATACTACTTCACAGATTTTTTATATGCCATAAATTAATTCAATTTATTCTGGTCCCACTTTCTACATTAAGCTAGATCACTTGACCCTGTAATTTAGGGAATGTGTTTATTAGACAGATAAAGTATGACATGAGACCCTTTCTTCTGAAATTCAAATATGTTTGAACTGATTAAATTAAATGACTACCATCTTCTGCTACCATCTACTTAAGACATACTTTGTTAATTTTTTTTTAGTTTTAATAAGAAAATTAGTACATACTTCACAGAATTTTAATATGCCAACAATGATGCATTTATTCTGAACCCATTTTCTACATCAAGTGAAAAGATCACTTGACCCTTTGAGACCTTCGCTTTTGAAAATCAAATAGTTTTTGAACAGATTAAATTAAATGACTTGCCTTTGTAGTTTATTCCTTAAACTCTGCTGGGCCAGGTATGACACCCCTTTAAGATCTCTGCCACAAGATGTGTCTGTCCATTCTTCCAAGATTTTCATTAGCTGAATGTTTGTAGGAATTATTTGGAATTATCATTGTAACCAGCAGATGAACTGATTTTGTTTCATCTGACCAGAGAACACTCCTCGAAGGCCTTTGGCCTGGTGATCACCTACAGATTTCAGTCTGGCATTTATGCCTGTCTTGGAGTAGGAGCTTCTTCCTTGCGCAACAGCCTTTCTGGCCATACTCAGGAACAATTGATCTGAGTTTTGTTTCCACTCAACGGGATTACGAAAACACAAGGTTTGGCCAACTAAATTAATTCAGATAAACTAAGCTCCAAGATGAAAGTGACATGACGCTGGTTTGTACCAAAACATGTATTGCCACATAAGCTCAGTGGGACTTGTGATTAGCTTCATTTGTAGAACCAAATTTGATGGAAATGAGCTGGGCTTAAATAAATCTGGCTTATCAGGTCACCTCACTATTTGGGATACCCCCGTGTACACCTGCTCATTCATGCAGTTATCCAATCAGCCAACCAAATAACAAATGCACAATGCAAAAAATCATGCAGATACAGGTCAAGATATTCAGTTAATGTTCACATCAAACAACAGAATGGGGGGAAAAATAGAAATGACTTCGGCAGTGGCATAGTTTTCAGTACCAGACAGGCTAGTTTGGGCTGAAAACTGGTCCAAAACTGATCACAAGAAAATAATGGGTAATGTTTTTCCATAGAGGCATGGTCAAGTGCCATTTATGAAAGGAGGGCAGAGTCCAGGAGAAGGAGTGAATAATTCCATGAACGAGGGTACACCTTTGTGTGATTAATGTGGGTCTGTTTATGTGTGTTTTGCAGTGACCGAAGGGACCCCAAGAGCATGTCTATGCCAGGCTGCAGCAGAGTAGAAATGTGAGTGTGTGTATGTTCTCACTTTTACTTTGGTTGGTGAACAAAGTGCTAAGAGGTGCTCCAGTAAAAGGAAAGATGCTCCTCTGGAGTCCTGCTGACCCGCTGCAGGATGGCCCTCTTGACATTGGAAGGTCGAGAAGCTCGTTGTGCAGGGCAAGAAGCGCTCGGTGTTGGGTTTGGTTGAGGATGGCAAAGGACTTTAGGATCTCGCCAAGTAGGGAGGATTCCATGGTGGAGTCTGAGTTTTCCAAAATCCTGGGTTTTGGCACCACTGTAGAACCCGGTGTGTGAGGGTGTGGAGGAAGACTCGGGAGGCAGGCGGTGTTCTTGCAGAGCTCTAGGCTTGCGCTTAGTCACACCGCACTTTTCAGTGCACGTTCAAAAACTCAATCAAAAAAAAACAAAGCAACTGAAAAGCTTCTGTCATGAACTTGTGGCTTTCACTCCAGTCAAGTTCATGCTCCTCAGCTTGGGGGTTTGTGTGTGTCTGTGTGTGTTGCATGCTCTGCCGGTTCGATCACTCACCCTCTCTCTGGTTATGGCCTTCACTGAAAGCACAAAGAAACACAAATAAGTAGACTGGTGCTAACAAGTCACAGGAAGGTATTTCAAAAGCAGGTTGAGTGGGCTTCATCTGACCTCATACACTTCAGTGGAACCAATGTTGTTCACCTTGACTGTTCAAGTGCTTCACTCTATAGCCTGCAAATTCTGGTTAAAAGGACAGGTGCAGTAGTGCTATATTTTGCATTAGATGTAGTATAGTAGTATAATATATTAGTATAGTATGGTATAGTGTAGTATTTATAGTGTGTATATTTTCAGGGCAAGCCAGTCTGCCAGGAAATGCACCACCTGCTATCTCCCACTAGAAAAGTGTCACATCCGTGAAACTTACTCCACTTATCAGCATCAGTCCTATAAATTTTACCCTCAGTAGTGTTTGATGCTGGGACATGCTGGGAGATAAACATTCCTTCATTTGTTTAAAACCAAAATACCTTTTTAACTGGATAAACATTGATGTCATGTTTACATAATGCAAAATAGTACAATAGTGGTTGCTACTGTTGACTCTAACTGTAAAATGTATGGCAGCCTATTAGATACAGTTGTAAAGTAGATAAATACTAATAATTCTAGTAAAGTGATCACTCAGTGTAAGGTCATCTTAATTCAGTTGTGGTGTAGATGTGTTTAATATTTTAGTGAATCTGGATTATTTGTTTTTCACCACTATCAAAGAGGATAACAAAGCAAACTGTGCATCCATTTGCTTGTATTTATATAGACATTACTTGTTTGGATGTATTGGATGTTTTATCACATTTGCCCCTCCAGCAGTAAGCTTAAATGTTTTCTGCAGAAGAGCAATGTACCAATTTCCTCAGTTCTTAAATGAGCATTTGTTTTTTTTATTTGTATGTTTCAGTCTGAGAATCTCATCTTAAACTTATTATAAAACAATTACATTATTGTTATTGTTAATATTGTTGTTACATTTAGACTGTTAGATTTATGAAAATTTGAGGAGTATGAGTAAAGAGATACTTTAAAAAAAATTTAAGCTATAAGTGTTAACACTGCATGAAAATGCTCGAAACCAGTAAAATGCAGTCCTGGTGAACTCCCTCCAAATTTCACATACCTTGGACATACACTATATTACCAAAAGTATTCGGTCACCTGCCTTGACTCACATATGAACTTAAGTGCCATCCTGGCAACCTCCAAACCCAGACTCGTCCATCAGATTGCCAGATGGAAAAGCGCAATTCGTCACTCCAGAGAACGCGTCTCCACTGCTCTAGAGTCCAGTGGCGGCGTGCTTTACACCACTGCATCCGACGCTTTGCATTGCACTTGGTGATGTGTAGCTTGGATGCAGCTGCTCGGCCATGGAAACCCATTCCATGAAGCTCTCTGCGTACTGTACTTGGGCTAATCTGAAGGTCACATGAAGTTTGGAGCTCTGTAGCAATTGACTGTGAAGAAAGTTGACGACCTCTTTGCACTATGCGCTTCAGCATCCGCTGACCCCTCTCCGTCAGTTTACGTGGCCTACCACTTCGTGGCTGAGTTGCTGTTGTTCCCAAACTCTTCCATTTTGTTATGATAAAGCTGACAGTTGACTGTGGAATATTTAGGAGCGAGGAAATTTCACGACTGGATTTGTTGCACAGGTGGCATCCTATGACAGTTCCACGCTGGAATTCACTGAGCTCCTGAGAGCGGCCCATTCTTTCACAAATGTTTGTAAAAACAGTCTGCATGTGTAAGTGCTTGATTTTATACACCTGTGGCCAGGCCAAGTGATTAGGACACCTGATTCTGATCATTTGGATGGGTGACCAAATACTTTTGGTAATATAGTGTATGTGGAAAAAGAACAGATCATGTGACACAGAACAGTATACGTCCTTAAAAAGCCTTGTACTCCACAGCTGAGGACATTTACAAGGAGTTGTAATGTCTGTATGTCAATGATGACTGTCCTACTGTGACTGCCTTTCATATGTTAATTTGCTGGGAGATGGGTGCTTTGTTCTCAGACTGCGAGAGGGAGATGGCTAAAAGTTAGCCCCCTTCTAACTCATTGTAGGCTAAGCAAACAACCTATATAGCAAACAGCCTAAATAATTATATAAAACATAAGTAAAGCAAGCCAGACAATAAATGTTTAATAATATAAAATAAAAATTACACTTTCCCTCCACTTTATTAGGAACACCTGTACACCTGCACATTCATGCGGCATCACAATCATATGGCATCAGTGCAATGCAAAAGCTCATGCAGATTCAGGTCAAGAGCTTCAATTAATGTTCACATCAAACATCAGAATGGGGAAAAAGTGTGATCTCTGTGATTACACTGAAAAAAGGAATATGAGGTCGGTCAGATTTAACAGATCATAAAAATAAGTTTATGTAAACTACGTCATTTAATTGCTTATACTAAATTAATTTAACAAATTTCTAATTACTTGATTGAATTATGTAGAGTGAGTGTGTACGTGTAGTTTGTGCATGTAGAATAGCGCACACTGACGATATGTCTGATTTACGTAGGCCAAACATCACCATTTGATTTAAGTTATGCTGTCAGTTATTTTTAGTTATTCTGTCATAGCTAGTCTTGCCGGAGTCTCTGCTTACACTCTGCACACAATGTACATTTTCTTTAACCAGTACACAACAACCTACTAATCTGTGTTCTCTCTATCTTCCCCTCCCCACTCTCTCTACTAATCTGTGTTCTCTCTATCTTCCCCTCTTCCCCTCCCTATCTCACTCTCTCTCTCTCTCTCTCTGTCTGTCGAGCTACACATGCTAGCCCTGAGATACCAGTGATCAAGATTCAAGATTTTTATTTGTCACATACACAGTTATACACTGCATTTAACTCACAGTGAAATTAATAACTGTGTATTTAAATACTAAATTAAAAATCAGAAATGAATAAGAAATAAGGAAAAAAATAAGATAATAGAAATAAGAAATATATGTACATGAATGTACAAAAAGGGATGTACAAAAAGCAATGAGTGTGCAAAAAATGGATATACAATATATGCATTATGTTACATGTACAAAATATGTGAGTATGTTAAGTGTAGTAACGATAAAGCGCAAAGTGCAGTGTGCGGAGTGTCAATGGCATGCAGAGTATCATAATCTTTATTGACTCTTAAGGGATCTGAGTGGTGGACATATCTGTATTGATGAGTCTGATGGCCCGAAGGAAGAAGCTCCTCATGAGCTTCTCAGTTTTAGCCATCAGACTACAGAAGTCCTTGCCTGACTGCAGCAGGATGAACAGACAGTTACTGGGATGGGTGGAGTACTTGATGATTTTAACAGCTCTTGTACTGCATCTCTTGGAGTAGATGATGTGCAGAGATGGTAGAGCAGACCTGGAGATGCACTCAGCTAAGCGCACCACTCTCTGCAGGGCTTTGCTGTCCTGGGTTGAGCAGTTACCCTACCACGCTGAGATGCACTGAGTCAGTAGAACTTTCTATAGGCCCGGTATAGAATGTTTTCAGGATCCCTGTGGAGGCCCTGAATTTCCTCAGCAGATGGTACAGATCATGACTCCTTCTGCTCTTCGTACCTGCCTGATCCATCCTGATGTTTAGAGTTCTCAGCACTTGAAAATTACTTGCTGCTCCTAAGGATGGCCCCACTTGGAGAGTCTAAAAATCACCATGAGATTACTGTGGATGGTGCCACTTAGAAACCATAAAGATGGCTGTTTTATGTTCTTCCTTGGATAGCGTTAGGACTGCAATTGCTAACAACAATTTGCAATCAAGTCTACATTAAACAGTTAATAACTTCAATTGTATACAATAGACTTTAAGTTAAAACTATAATGAATTCAGAAATTACTCCAACGCTCTTACTTATAAGTTGCTCATAAGTTCCTGTTTACACAATTGCCCTTTCTGACTATATACAGTAGTATACAGTTATAGAAGAGAAATTATTTATAATGGGTGTCACCCAGATGAGGATGTGTTCCCTTTTGAGTCTGTTTCCTCTCAAGGGTTCTTCCTTATGTCCTCACAGGGCGTTTTTCCTTGCCACGTTTGCCTCTGGCTTGCTCATTAGGGATAAACTTATAAATTTAAAATTTGTGACAATGTCCATTGTTGAAGGCTCTATACAAAAAAAATTGAATTTAATTTAAAATTGACTTAATTATTATCCTCTCCTACTGTCCATAAATATTGATATTGTTTGTAATATAATCCTAGCTAACAAAAATATGTTGCAGGGATGTCCCCTGAACCAACACTGCGAACGCCCTGTGGATGTTTTTTGTAGGGTTGCCAAAACGTTAAAGGGACGTTCTCACAGTACATTCGTGGTACATCCAGCAGAACTCTGGGGAACTATTTGGGGATGTTTGATGAACCTCCAGGGGACTATTTAGAGACGTTGGCAGAACATCTCTTAAACGTTGTTTTTATTTGACCATATGACCATATGCCTGCCTAGTCTATTCAATTGTCACAAAGCAGCTTTACAGAAATATATAAATTCAGGATATAAATTTTAAATTTCTGAATTTATCCCTAATGTACAAGCCAGAGGTGACAGTGGCAAGGAAAAACTCCCTGAGATGATATGAGGAAGAAACATTGAGGGGAACCAGACTCAAAAGGGAACCCATCCTCATCTGGGTGACTCTGACTAGTGTGATTATAAATAATTCTCTTCTAAAGTGCATACTATATGGTCATAAAGTGCAATTGTGTAACCACAAGAGTTTATAATAGTTTACACATAAACTATTTTGAAGTTATCAAAATATAAACTATGTTGAAGTTATCAACTGTTCACTGATGGAGACTTGAGTGCAAAACTGTTCATGGGAATCGCAGTCCTAAACTATCAAAACAATTGTAGTCCTAAGCCATTGTAGCAAAACTGTTCAAATCAGCTGAAGTCCAAAGCCATCTTATGGTACCATCCACAGTTATCTCATATAACTTTGAGCTGTCTGTGTGGGGGCATCCTCAGCAGCAGTGAGTGGTTTCCAAGTGATGAGAACGCCAACCAGTAAAGCATCAGGATGGATCAGGCAGGTCCAGAGAGCAGAAGGGGTCAGGATCACTAGCATCTCAGGAGTAGCATGTGTAGCTCAACAGTGTGAGAGAGAGAGGGAGAGAGAGAGAGAGGGAGAGAGAGGAGGGGGGAATGATGTTAGGTATGTGAATTGTCACATAATGGTTAAAGAATATGTACATTGTGAAGAGAGTGCCAGCAGGGACTCCGGCAACACTAGCTATGACAGCATAATTAAAAGGGAGCGCTAGAAGGTACCACAGACATGAGGGCACCCTCCACCGTCAACAAATCTGATTGAATGTGTGAGAGTGGGGGCATGGTGACAGGATCGAAGCATCCCAGTTCACCACAACACTCTATGCCCATGAACCTTCCAGATCTGCTCTTTTACCTAAGAAAAAACCTATTCACAAAAGGCCTGACTAAACAAATATGTTTTCAGCCTAGACCTAAACACTGATACTGTGTCTTAGTGCTGAACACTAATTGGAAGGCTGTTTGGTAACTGTGGGGCTTTGTATGAGAAAGCTCTGCCCCTGCTGTAGCCGTCACTATTAGAGGCACCAGCAAGTAGCCTGCACCTCTTGATCGAAGTAGGCACGGCGGATCATAAAAGACCAAAAGCTCGCTCAGGTACTGCGGCGCGAGACCATTTAGTGCTTTATAGGTCAATAGTAGTATTTTATAATCAGTGAAAAATTTGATTGGGAGCCAGTGCAGTGTGGATAAGATGGTACGATGTGGTCATATCTTCTGGTTCTAGTAAGAACTCTGGCTGCTGCATTCTGGACTAACTGGAGCTTGTTTATGCATCTGCTGGAACATCCAGACAGTAAGGCATTACAATAATCCAAACGAGAGGTAACAAAAGCATGAACTAATTTTTCTGCATTATGTAGTGACAGTATATTTCTTATTTTAGCAACATTTCTGACATGAAAGAAGGCTATCCTAGTAATATTATCTACATGAGCTTCAAAAGAAAGACTGTAGTCAATAATCACACCAAGGCAGCACATGATGAAACAGAAAGACCATCCAGAGTTATTATGTAATCAGAAAGCTTACTTCTAGCTGCATGTGGTCCTTTTACAAGTACTTGTGTCTTGTCAGAATTAAGTAGAAGGAAGTTAATGAGCATACAATGTTTAATGTCCTTTATACATTCCTCAACTTTATTAAGCTGGTGTCTGTCATCTGGCTTTGCTGAAACATACAACTGTGTGTCACGTTATAGCTGTATCATAGTACTAAATTATCAACGTGTGTCAAGTTATTGCTGTATCATAGTACTAAATTATTTGCTACATACGAATAAACGCATGACAAATGAGAGGATAGACACATTATTTATTTTTAAGACCAGCTGTTTAATGTGCGCGCTTTTGGCTCCCGCGAGGCAATTTTTATATGTATCAAATATCATTACATTTGAGTTAAGATTTTGGTCCAAAATGAAATTGATGGAATACAAGCAAAATCCAATAGATGGCGCCGTAGCCATGGAATAGAATGGGATCAGTAATGTCTTCATTCTCATGTAAATATGTATATACACACACACCGATCAGCCATAACATTATGACCACTGACAGGTGAAGTGAATAATATTGATTATCTCATTACAATAGCACCTGTCAAGGGTTGAGATATATTAGGCAGCAAGTGACCAGTCAGTTCTCGAAGTTGATGTGTTGGAAACAGGAAAAATGGGCAAGCGTAAGGATTAGGGAGACTTTGACAAGGGCCAAATTGTGATGGCTATATGACTGGGTCAGAGCATCTTTAAAACGGCAGGTCTTGTGGGGTGTTCCCGGTATGCAGTGGTTAGTACCTACCAAAAGTGGTCCAAGGAAGGACGACCGGTGAACTAGCGACAGGGTCATGGGCGCCCAAGGCTCACTGATGCGTGTGGGGAGAGTATAAACATCTTTTTTGTCAAATAAGTTTTTTATTCAGTCATCGAATAACCTTACAATAATCACAAGTTCCAGTATTAATTTTCTTATATGCACAAAAACTTAAAAAAAAAAAAAAAACACATTAAATGTAACACCCCATTCCCCTGACTGTTAATATAAAATACAGTGACATTCAAAACAACTTTTAGGTTACAATACATTGCATTAAGGAATAGAATTCCTCTTGAGGTAACAGAAGAAAGGGTCCCAAATCTTGTGAAACCCTCCAATGTTACCTTTTAAAAGATATCTGATTCGTTCCAAGTGCAGAGCAGATATCAGTTCCTCAAGCCATAGTTTGGCAGCAGGAGGATTAACCTTTTTCCAGAACAGTAATAACAGTTTCTTGGCTGTTATCAAACAATATGTAAGGAATTTCTGTTGAGCACTGTTCAATGAATATGTATAATTAGAATGTCCTAATATAATGAGCACTGGGTCTGGATCCAAGTTTACATTAAGGACATCTGAAAGCACTTTAAAAACCTCACACCAGAATCCCTGTATTTTATGACAGAATATAAAACTATGAGCTAAATAAGCATCCTCTGATTTGCACTTACCACAAATAGGAGAGACATTGGGGAAAATCCAACGTAATTTCTTTTTAGAGAAGTGTAATCTATGTATGTTGACTGATTGCTTATCAATATCCTCCAAGCCACTCTGCCAAATCTCCTCAGAGATTCCAGTTCCAATCTCTCGCTCCCATTCCTCTCTGATCAACTTTGTAGAGGGGGAAATAGCTGCTAGTAACCTTCCATAAATTAAAGATAGCTGACATTAGTTTCCCCTGAACTTTATGAGACAATCATCAATAACTGAGGGTGGGACCTCGTCTAGGGAAACATGTGTACGCAAGTAATTCCTTATTTGTAAAAATCTGAAAAAAATGTTTTTTGGGAGTTTATATTTCTGTTGTAGTTGCTTAAAGGAAGCTAAAGCCCCATCAAGATAAAGGTCCTTGACTGTGCATATACCCAATTCCATCCATTGATTAAAGGTTGTCTCCAACCTCGAAGGGGGGAATGATGGGTTATTTGCAATTGGAATTAAGAGAGAGAGTGATTTTATCTTAAGTTTCTCTTATCTGTCTCCAAATACGTAACTGACTCTTTATGACAATACTATTAACTGCTGTTTGGTCTAATATCACTGGGGAGTAGCACTGCTCCAAGATCATAAGGATGGCAGTAATCCTGCTCTATCTGAAGCCAGTCTGGGGCAACAGCCGACCGTCCCAACCATAGTGCCATAGTAGCCCAGTAAAAAGGGCCAAACCCCCCTCGTGTTTGGGTTTACAAAGATGAACTTTTTTGATTCTGTGACTCTTATAATTCCTTAGAAAGGGAAGAATAATTGAGTCTTGGTGTTTAAAGAAGGACTTGGGCAATAGTATTGGAATATTATGAAATAAATATAATATTTGAGGAAGAAATATCATTTTTATCGCATTTATTCTGCCAATTAGGGAGGTCGGGAGAGTCCTCCAGTAGTGTATACAGTTTTGTAACTTAGATAATAAGGGGTTGAAATGAGCTTTGAAGAGAAGAGAATATTTATAAGTAACCACAATTCCCAAGTACAGAATTTTTGCCGTGGAAACTTTAAACGGGGAAGAATGTATTACAGACAAATCCTTCAAACCAATGGGCATGAGTTCACTTCTTTCAAAATTAACTTTAAAGCCAGAAAAGTTCCCAAAGGTAGTGATAGTCTTGAGTGTAACAGGAAGGCTTACCTGTGGGTGAGTAATATAAAGCAAAATATTGTCTGCATACAGCGATATTTTATTAATGGTGTTTGAAGAATTGAAGCCATGTATACAAGAGTTAGAGAGATGGTTTCTGCAAGGGGCTCTACAGTTAACGCAAACAAAAGGGGTGAAAGGAACCCTGCCTGGTTCCTCTTTGAAGATAGAAAGAGTCTGAAATTGATGGTCTACTGTATAAAGTTTTAATCCAAGTTATAAACTCATCCCCCATATCAAATTTCTCAAGGACAGCGAACAAGTAACGCCACTCCACTCGGTCCAACGCCTTTTCAGCATTCCAATCTAACTGTCTCGAGTTGCCTTAGGGTGATAAATTATATTAAATAGTCGTCTAATATTATGCATAGTGCTTCTTCCTGGAATGAATCCATTCTGATCTGTGTTAACCAATTTATTAATTAATTTGCCGAGTCTATTAGCAAGTGTTTTGGATAATACTTTTTGATCAACATTAAGAAGGGAGATAAGCCTGTATGCCTCGACTTCTTCAGGATTTTTACCTTTTTTAGGAAATACCGTGATAATAGTCTCAGAAAAAGTCGGTGGTAGTCCAGTTGTTAAGGCTTGCTGAAAAGTTTGGAGTAAGGATGTCCTGGCAGCCCGTCAGAAAAGATGTCATTCTGAATTTTATCATTATTGGGCGATGTCTGTAAGGTCATTTCAGTACATGCGCAAAGTTAACTGAGCTAATAAGCCAAGGCTAATAAGCTAAGGCTAATAAGCTTAGGCTAGTAAGCTAAGGCTAGTAAGCTAAGGCTAATAAGCTAAGAACAAATCATCCGGTAACTTTATGCAACCGACTGGGATGAGTTTGTTTATTTATGAATGTTAAAGAGGCGGACTTTAACTACCGGGCCAACAACACATACACCCACCCACACACACACACACACACACACACATACATACATATATATATATATATATATATATATATATATATATATATATATATATATATATATATATATATATATATATATCTGACTTTATTTTTAAGTAAGTCAGCGCAGGTTGTCACGAGACCCAATTATCTGAACTCTCTTGCTGTGTTGTTACCAGATTAACCCAATAATGAAACAAATAACCCAACTAAAGTACCCAATATGTGTAACCCAGCTATGGGCTTAAATAATTTTATTTTTATAGCATTTTTTACAGTTTATAGTGCCTTGAATAGTATATAGCTTCATATTCCAAGAACTAAATCACAACCATTCTCCTGGGATTCAACCTCCTACTAATCACTTTAGCAACATACACAGATCTAGAAGATAAAATGGATTTATTTATTTAAAAAAAAAAATAGAATTATATTTACCAACATTAATTACATTAATTCAGATAAAAAATATAACTGCATGCAATATGGACTTATTGTACTGTATAAAATATGTACAGATTCATAAAAAAAAAGTGTTATTTCAAAGTTTGGAACATGCTTAATTCTGGAAAAAGACTGAAGAATGAAATGAAAAAAAAATTATAAGACTATTTTCACACTAGCCATTTTTGTGGAGGAAAGAAATTTTTTTTTTTGATGAATTTTAGAGAAGAAAGAAATTTTGCAGATCTTCAAAAGTGCAGTACCACACTTGCACTCTTTTAGAGATTGCCACAATTGTATTCATTTGTGCTAAAAGTGGGATGGTTAAAAGTGCTATTTTGTCCAGCTACCATCTAGTGGTCATTGTTAGTAACCACCAAAAATAAAGTGTAAACCATGTGTTTATGCCACAAGTTTATGCCAGCGGAAGTTATTATTTATTTACCAAAAGGAAGGCAATGAGAACCACATTAGTATTTGTTGTGAATCCTTTTAGCCTGACTTTAGCCTGACTTTAGCTTGGATTATGAATGGAATGTACAGAGAGGGTGGAGCTAGAAAGAAGATATTTTTTTCTCTTTGTTTTAAGTTAGAACGAATGAGAGTAAGTATTGAGAAGAAGCAGGTGATCACATTACACTTTCCCTTTTAGGGTTTGTTTGGATTCTATTTTAGTAAGTAGATATTGTTGTTATTTCTACTAGTGATAAATTATGATTTTTAACTTCTATATCTGTATTTATATTTCTACACAACTTGTGATATTTACCCCTGATGGCGTGTAGGGATTGACATAAGAACAGGTTTTCTCTCTCTCTCTCTCTCTCTCTGTCTCTCTCTCAACTTTCCAGACAATCCAGTAATGTTCAGACTTTTTATGTAAGGTTTGATGAGACTTTATGATTTCTGATTTGGCAAGCATTAGAGCAGTGGTGGGGATGATAACTTAGAATAATGGTGACCACCAATTTACAGCTACCATCTGAAGATCTCTGTGTAATTTGATTCCTAGCTATTGAAGATCCCATTCTGAGAATGAAGTATGACATGTCTTTCTTTTCACCCCTCACCAAAACTGCATTTTCTACTTTATATGGTTCATACCCCACAGTCTGCTTTTATTGAGATGGTAAGGCGTGTCTCACTATTTATCCCACCTGTTTTTCCATGCAGGTTAATATCCCTGACAATGATAAAGCATTGTACTGGATTTAGAGTTTCCTTGGTTGTACTGTATGCTACAGCAGTCTATCTAAATTATGTGGGTGAGTATTCTTCTCTCATTGTGCTTTTCTGTTAAAGAACAACATTGGCAACACTGTACTGGATGTGCTAACCTTTGAATTAAGCATAAACTACATCTGTATTTTATAACTTCTATGAAATAGACTCAGTTTTATACAATGATTTGTGCAGATTATGTCTTTATATTTAAGGAAATTATGTTACACTATACATTGATTTAACATAGCCTTTTCTTTGCAATTTATTTTGCTGTGCTATTTCTCTTTGTGTCTTTTACTGTACGCTTGGGTATGGGAGTAAATATAAGTGGTAAGGAATGTAACATGGCATAACATACTGCAAACAATATTAGTCTTTTTTCTCAACTTTCTTTTTTATTAAGTCAATAAGAAGCAATAATCACTCTCTTTATCATGATACAAGTCCAGTAAATGCAATTGTTTCAGCTGTTTCAAGGCCTTTTAACCTTGTCATATGTGATTCAGTTGAGCTTCTTAACTTACTTAACTTATGCCTCTTCATGTTAGTTCAATGAGTAGATTTAATGAGTTAATGTTAATTGTTAATATTAACGGTCAGTGGAACTATATTAATTGAATACATTCTGTTTGTTTGTTTGCAGCAAAGTAATGTAGGCTACATACACCAGTTCATATCTCCCTAATGTATGCTTTGCACTTTCAGTGGGCATACAGGTGACCTCCACAGGGCCACAGACAATCAAGAAAAGACAGGGAGCAGATATTATTTTGGGCTGTACCTACAGTGAGAGCCCATCTGACACTGGGCAGCTGGATGTTGAGTGGTCCATTGTCAGTCCAGACATGACTCAGAAAGACAAGTTGGTGAGAAATAATTAAATTCAATCAATCAATTTTGTTGAGCAACGGCATCTATAGAACTCTCCCTCTTATTTAGTTCTAGTTTGTACATCTGTAATGAGCACTGTGTGGTGTTTATAAGGTTGGACAACATAAAAGTCTCAAAATGAAGGCTTACCTATGGTCCCCTCTGAAAGTATTGGAACGGCAATGCCAATTCTTTCGTTTTTGATATACACTAAAGGCATTTGGGTTTGAGATAAAAAAAAATTAATATGAGGTCATAGAATGGAATTTCAGGTTTTATTCCCTGATATATACATCCAGATGTGTTTAACAATTTAGAACATGGCACTTTTGGTGGCATACGACACAATTTCTAAGTGAGTAAAAGTATAGGGTCAGATAGTATTAAAGTAAATAAAAGTATTTGGTTGCATATCCCTTGCTTGCAATAACCGCATCAAGCCAGGGACCCACTGAGATCACCAAATTGTTTTTGTCTTGTCTTCTTTTACGTTGCTTTTCCAGGCAGGCACTGTGTCTTCTTTCAGTTGTTTTTTGTTGGTTTCTCCCTTCAGTCTTCTCTTCAGGAGGTGAAATGCATGCTCAATTGGGTTAAGGTCTGGTGATTGAATTGACCAACTGACTTGAGTCTAAAACCTTATACTTTTTTCTCTTTGTTGTGTTGGCAGTGTGTTTTGGGTCATTGTCTTGCTGCATGATGAAGTTCTTCCAATTAGATTGGATGAGTTTCTCTGTAAATTGGCAGGCAGAATGTTTCTGTAGACTTCTGAATTCATTCTGCTGCTACCATCGACAGATACTGTCTTTCTCCATACTTGGCCTTTCCATCACTTTGGTAGAGGTTAATCTTGGTACCAGAATTTGTGCAACTCACCTCTTCTTTGTGAATTCCAATTTGGAATTCCCTTCCGAATCTTAATGCTGATGAGTGGGTTGCTTTTGGTATGGCCTGTATATTTCTGCTGTCTAATTCCGAAGTCCTCTTCAAATGAAGGATTGTGATACCTTCACCCCTGCCCTCTGGAGGTTGTTGGTGATGTTACTGACTGTTGTTTTTGGGTTTTCTTCACAGCTCTCAGAATGTTTCTCTCATCAACTGGTTCTGGTTGTTACTACACTAGTGGTTTCTTTCTTTTTCAGGACATTCCAAATGTTTGTATTGGCTATGCCCAATGCTTGTGCAATGGCTCTGATAGATTTTCTCTCTTTTCTCAGCTTCAAAATGGCTTGCTTTCCTCCCATAGACAGCTCTTTGGTCTTCATGCTGGTTTATCTTTTTTAACAACAAATGCAGTCTTCACAGGCAAACCTGAGGGCTCAAGCCAAGAGCAGACATTCAGAACTATTAATTATTCATACAAACAATCTAACAGGGCTCACCTGGGCAACAAGAAACACTTAGTCACATGGTCCAATATTTTTGAATACCTGATAAATGGGCGGGTTCCAACAAAAGTTGCCATGATCTAAGTTGTTTAGCACATCTAGATCTAGGAAATGAATGCTGAAATTCTGATCTATCATGTGATAATCATCATTTGATCTCAAACCAAAATGTCTTCAGTGTATAGCAAAAACAAAGGAATTGGCCTTGCCATTCCAATACTTTTGGAGGGGACTGTATATGAAAACAGTAGTAGAGCCTCATATGTGAAAATCTTTAAGACTAACATATAAACTTTCATTTTATGAAAAATTACTTACCACTTTTGGTTGATAAAAAGAATCAATCTTTATGTTACTATCATGTTACAGAATATATAAATAAACTAAAAAATGTATAAATAAATGCATTTTAATTAAATTAAATGTATTAACTGTTATCTAGCTTTTTTGTACATTACTATTTCTTGTTTTTTTGTTGTTTTTTTTGTAATTTGGAAAATGCCTTGATTACAGGATTTTCAGGGACCATATTCTTTGTGTTGAGTGAATAAATTGTTTGTTTTTTCAAGATAATGAATCTATGTCTCTGCGTCTTTATCAGATCTTATCTTACTCTGGGGGGAAGGAGTACAACTTTGGTGACCCAGGCCTGATGACTCGACTAAAGTTTCTGGGTGACCCCAGCAAAGGAAATGCCACCATCACCATCTCTTCACTACGTGTCACTGATACAGGCACTTATGAGTGCAAAGTGAAGAAGCCACCCGGAATAGACTCACGGAAGATCACTTTAGTGATACTTGGTAAAGAATGAGGCATGCTTATTTCACAATGGTCTGACATTCTTCCAGTTTCTGTTTTTCCAGTTCTGCTACTCCTCCCTTTCCCAACCCAGTGCCCTTGTTCACATTACTTTCACTGAGATTGTACTAGCGCACTGGGTGGAGGATGTTCTTCTTGTAACAGGTTTTACAAATTCTGTTATTGTTTTCATAATCTATTCACTTAAGATTAGACTAATTATAGCCTTACTGAGCTATCACCATGGACACTGCTATGTGCAAAACTAAGTTTTTATATGTTTACAAAAAAATGTACCCACTTCTTTCATCATTTCACCTAAAATTTTACCCTGTGTTCAGTGCAACCCTCTGTGCCCAAATGTTGGGTTAAAAATGGTGAGGAGGTAGGAGGTACTGTCTCACTGTGGTGCAAATCATCTGAGGGTTCAATTCCTCTAATCTACAAGTGGACAAAAGAGAATGGTGAGGCATTGCCATCCACAGCATTACAGAGTAAGTCATCTCTATGCCATGGACTGTTTTTCTTTTTCCAAGCTGAAACACAAGTAACTTCTCCTTTTCTAATAGCAAGATCATTTGGCTTTTTAAGATAAACATGCTTTCAAGATTAATATATTTAGATTTTGAATTCGATAAGATGTTTGTGTAGTATTAGATTTCTTTTTACCTGCACTGGACTGCTTTTTCTTCAGAGTGAATTCGGTTCAATTCAAGCACCTATGTGATAATTTCATGTACACTGATTATTTCATATAAATTTGGACTATACCTTTGCTTAATTGCATATTGTCATGTTAAGCAATTTTTTCCAATGCCATTACATGTTCAGAAATGTAACAAAAGTCATGCAACAGAAATTTACTTGAATATTTTTGATGAACTACCTTTTTACTCTCATTTATGAATCAAAGACCATTATCTGAATGATTCTTGATTTTGTTGAAGATCCTCAGACTGGAGAGCTGCTGATCTATAACCATTCACAGAGCTACACAGGCAACTATGTGTGTTTGGTCAGCAATGACGTAGGGACGGCGCAGTGCAAATACACATTGAAAGCATATAATCGTAAGTCTGGGTGGGGCAGTAGGTATGTTTGGAATATTGGGTGTGTCGTGTGTCGGTGGTTGTGTGACATAGTAAAAGAATTTGTTGAAGTTATTCCAAAGAGCAACTATTCTACAACATATTGAACCTAATCCAGAATATTTTGTGTGTTATGCACCTTTTAAAAATACTTACATTTGAGTTAATTTGGAAAATATGCTGAATAAATATGTTTGGCTCTTACGAAATGTTCCAAGCCAGCTATGATGTAAAATGATCATTGTACATAGTAAAACAAAATGTTTACATTTTGTTTTTACAGTGAAATGAAAAAGTATTCTTTATTTCCTCTGTTTTTTCCATATTTGTCACACTACATGGATTTATATCCTCATACAAAATGTAATATAGGACAAAAAGAACACAGGGAAACACAAAACACAATTTTAAATGATTTATTTATTGAAGGAAAAATATTATATAACACCTATTTCACCCATGTGAAAAAATAGTTGCCCCCCCAAACTTAACAACTGGTAGTGCCACCTTTAGAAGCAATAGCTGCAACTAAATGCTTCTGATAACTGGAGATCAGTCTGGAGGAAGTTTGGAACACTCTTCTTTGCAGCATCCCTTTAATTCAGCCACAATGTAGGGCTTTCTAGCATGAACTGCCTGTTTAAGGTCCTGCCACAGCATCTTTGTGGGGTTCAATGTTTAGGCCACTCCAAAACCTTAATTTTGTTTCTTTTGAGCCATTCAGAGGCGTACTTTTGCCTGTGCTTCATATTGTTGTCTTGCTGCATAACCCAAGTTTCAGATCACAGAGTGATGATTGAAAATTCTCCTTGTGGATTTTCTGGTAGAGAGCAGAATTCATGGTTCTGTCAGTTATAGCATGTAGCCCATGTCCTGAAGCAGCAAAACAATTCCACACCATTTTGTTCTTATTGTGGAATATGGTGTTAACCTTATGCCAGATGGAATGGGACCCATGTCTTCAAAAAGGTCCACTTTCAACTCATCAGTGCACAGAACATTATCCCAAAAAGCTTTTAACCTTGTCTCTTTCTAATGGAGGAATCATGAACACTGACCTTATTATTGTTCTTCTGGGTTCTTTTGTTTCTTGTTGTACAACTCATTGATGCATTCTTGTAGGAATTTTGGTAGGCCAGTCACTTTTGAGAAGATTCACCACTGTTCCATGTTTTCTCCATTTGGAGGTAATGGCTATCAGTGTGGTTTGCTGGACTCCCAGAGCTTTAGAAATGGCAATGTAACCCTTTCCAGATTTATGTATTTAAAAAATTTCTTTTGATTGCAGTATAGGGTGCTGCTTGTTGAGACCTACTTCACAATGTGGGAAAGAGTCTATTTAAGTGATGTTTAGTTTTACCAGACCTGGCAGTACTCAAGCCTGGTTGTGTCTAATCTAATTGTACCCAATTATCAATTAAATCTGGTTAATTGCTTGATTAAGTAACTAAGTCCGGAGTTACTTTTTCATACAGGGCCAGCTGGTTTTGGCTAACTTTTTTCCTTCAATAAATGAAAACATTTGAAAACTGTATTTTGCGTTTACTCAGGTTGTTTTTGTTAGAAATCAGGAAGGGGCAAATGCTTTTAATGGCACTGTAATTGATCTCAGTGATGTTTTTTAATATAATATTTGTATCTTCCATCACAGCAATCAATAAGGCAGGAGTAATTGCAGGGGCTGTGATAGGTGCATTGCTGCTTTTGCTCCTCCTCCTACTGTTAATCTGGCTTCTTGTATGCTGCTACCAGAAAAAACGCTACGAAAAGGAAACTGCCAATGAGATCAAGTGAGGATTGTTTTTCTCCACATGACATTCAGTGTACTATTTTGTAGTGTATTATTATCTATTTTCCTATAAATGTCAGTTATTCCAAGTTCTAGCCATATTTAAATATCCCCAAAAAGGTAGAGCTTATTTGGCTTCATTACTTTTCTTGCTCCCAAAGTGTCTCATAACTGTCCAGGAATTCATGATGCTACTGTAACAATCTTCTTCTGGACACAAGCTTAAATGACCCACCACCATATGTGTTTATCCTTATATTCAGTCTCAAACATGCCGATGACCACAACCCACAGTTCCAATTATAGTTGTGCTCAGACGGGGCTTCTTTCATGCAACTCTTCAAAACAGATGGAGGTGGCATCTAATAGTTGAATTGACAACCCCAAGAATCGTCTAAATTGTGCAATAACTGGAACCTTGATCATTGGGTTCTTCTTTGCCTCCAGGGAAACAGGAAATTGTCAAACGCAAAAACAGAGTTACTGAGGACCTAGAGCAATTTTGAAAAAAAAAAGAAAAAAATAAATCAAACCATTCTCCATTTACCTTTAAACAAAGTGAGAGCACCACATTAGTGTATCTTTCAAGCACCACAAACATGGGACAGAACATTACTAATGTGATGTGAAAGGCATAGCTATTTTTGTCTCAGTTAAAATTAATTCAGTTATATAAATCCCAGTGGTTTCTATTGCATGAACATGCAGCTGACTTGCAACAACCTGGGAATGCTGGCCATGAGGCCATGCCCATGATTGGGATGCACATACACATTCACACACGGGGCAATTTATCTTAGCCAATCCAACTATTGGCATGTTTTTAGGAGGTGGGAGGAAACCCTGTAAGAAACACACAGACATGGGGAGAACATGCAAAGAAGTTCTACACAGACCCTGGAAGTGTGATGTGTCAGCACTATGCCACTATTTTATTGATTAAAATAAAAGTCATTCTCCACAGCATTAGCAAAATGTTTGAGTCATAATTACCATATGTGGTTAATTGTGGGTGTGTCTACATTTAAAGGAGCATTGACATGCATGCATATGGTGGTTAAGAACAATTGTTATTTATAAAGTTTCATTGCTTTCTCTAACTACACAATAACACAAAAATAATTAACAGACTTCATGATTTTGCAATTAATCATGAGTAATTCTTGCAGGGAGGATGCTGCAGCACCAGAGAGTCGTCCTGGTAGCAGGTACTCTAGTTTCCGCTCCATCGTGGGTTACCACCCCCATCAGGGAGTCACCTACAGCTCAGTTAGGAGCAGTAAACCAAGAAGGGATTCAAACCGCAGAAGCTTCAATACCGACCAGAGTCAAGCACCTTCACAAGGCCCACTAACATACAACAGCAGATATGGGTATCCTGTATGAACACAGTCACCTTGCCAAGAATAGATCACTATGCTGAACAGATGGAATGCCACTTGGATTGAATACTGCTATTACATCAAGGATTTCCATGACATTGCTGGGTTTTCCCACTGTGTATTTCTCTGTGGCATCACCCAAAATGTCTGTCCTTTTGAAGTGATGTTGAAACTGATGTATTAAGTCATTTAATGTATGCAGTCCTGTGCAAAAAAATTGGTCAAGCCCAAAGTGGCAAAACATAAAGCTTTTAATTGTCTTAACAAATCATTGGTTAGGAAATTAGTAGTAAATAAACAAATAGATAAAGTAATTTAGGATGGAGCTTTTCATACTAAGATTTTTGCTTTGACTTCTTTAAATCTTAAAGGCTTGACCAGGCCAAAACATGAACCTAATGGACTTGTTCTCAAGCTACTTCTTGGTGTTCAGTATGGGCAGAACTGTACATTTCAGATGGTCATCCATGCATAATATGGCTTAGAGCCTTCCAGTTCCTTTCTTTCTGGTAACAACATCTGTTGTTTCAAAGCGTTGACCTATTATCTTAGTAGCTGATAGAGAAATAGGGATTTTATCTACCTACCTTTAGGATCTTGTGAATTTCAGAATAACTACAGTTGGCCTGACCAGCTATGTAATTTCTGATAGCAACCTCTGCATGATATTTTCTCACTCCTTTACCAAAATTGCATATATAGATCTCTCCCTGCTCTGTCACTCTTGGTTCTATTTATGATTTCTGACAGCAACCCCTGTATATTTTGCTTTTTTGGAGCAGATTTTCTCACTTCTTTACCGAAATTGTATATTGTAGCTCTCTCCCTACTCTGCCACTCTTGGTTCTATTTATGAACTTGTTATCAGGGCTTTGTGGGCTGCATCGAGTGGGGCAGATATTTTTGGAACATTTTTTTAACATCCAACTAGCAAGTGTTTACCTTACTCAAATTGAATTTTAATGTATCTTATGTTTTTATATGTTCACTACAAGTCAGTGTTTTTCCGGTATGATTATGGCCACATTCCTATAAACACACACTAAACAAATGTAAGGGGTTTAATGGAATAGCATATATGATTAATATTAAAAATCTTATATAAGCTTTACATCTTTGCATTATGTTACAGCATATGAATTTAGTAAACAATGTCTATTTTAACCACGAAAGTTAATTGTTTCTTAATCAGTTTTGTATGATTCTAAAGAAAAACATGTACAATTTCTCCACAATTTCCATAATATATTTATATTTTTTATAGTGCATTTTATGTTATGAATATGTTTTTAGAATGAAGTTTGAATGTCTAATAATTAATTCTTTCATGTTCTCAGGTAAATATTTTGCATTAGAATCTGTACGATTACGGTAATGTTTCTACATGACCTGTTGTGTGTGTGTTTTTTTTTTATTAAATCATACGATTGTGTATAATGCAAAAACATACAACCAAAAAAACTGTGAACACAGCTGGAGTATTCCAGCGTAAAGAGTGCGGTCCCGCAGCGTGTTGGCCGGACCCTGGAGGAGCACCGCTGGCGCTTCGGATCACTGCAGCTCTCTGAGTTCGGCCGCCCCTTCACCTATGCAGAGCAGCTGAGGAACTCCTGTTGCCGGTGGTTGATGGCAGAGGAGGGGATGCAGAACGGACCATCGAGCTGGTGGTATTGGAGCAATTCATCGCTCGGCTCCTGACAGAAATGGCCGAGTGGGTACAGTGCCACCAGCAGGGAAGCCAGGCATTTCAAGGGTCAGCGTTCCTTCATGGAAGCGGGAATATGGACCCAGATCCCTGACGCACCACGGTCCTCCCCTGATTGAGCAGGAACATGTCATGTGTTAGAGTATACAAGGGAGTATACATCAGGCCTTGGTGGACCCTGGGTGGAACCAGTCAATGCGGAGCACAATCAGTGAAGGTGAGGTGTGTGCACGGGAATGTTATTGAATATCTGCTGGTGCCAGTCATCATTAAATTCTGGGTACAAAAGCATAAAGTGGAGGCAGTGGTTAGTCCCCATCCATTAGTCACCCATCCACTAATTCTTGGGACAAATTGGCCAGGGTTTCGGACATTAGTAAGGGGAATGTTTGTGGATGGGTCCTGCAATAATGAGGCATGGTGTGGAATGTGCACAGCGTTGGCTGGGGAGGTGGTGCCGAGGCCGTCGACATCAGCTCCACATCAGGGGGACAGGGAGGGTGGGGAGGTCTCTGCCCTTCCACCCTTGGTAGGGATTCCCCTCAAGGATTTTCCCTTGGAGCAGCTGTGCGACGAGACCCTCGGACATGCCTTTGACCAAGTGAGAGTAATTGATGGTCAGCCAATTCAGACTAATGTTGTGCTATCCCACCCACACTTTTCAATTATTAAGGATAGGTTATATCGAGTAACGCAGGACACTAAAGAAGAGATGACCCACTTGTTGGTCCTAAAAAGCAATAGGGAACTTCTGTTCCACACGGCTCATCATAATCCCATGGCTGGGCATTTGGGCCAGAATAAAACACTTAACCGTCTAATGGCTCATTTTTATTAGCTGGGCATTTGCAGCAATGTTCGCAGATGGTGTGCGGCATGTCAGGAATGTCAGCTGTTGAATCCCACCCCAAAAGTGCCATTGTTCCCATTACCATTAATCGAGGTCCCCTTTGAAAGAATCAGCATGGACCTCGTCAGGCCATTAGAAAGGTGCACGTGAGGATATTGCTTTGTGTTAGTCCTGGTGGATTGTACAATACGATATCCGGAAGCCATGCCTCTGCACAACATCTCAGCATGCAAGAGATCCTGACTAACCAGGGCACTATGTTCATGTCACGGACACTTAGGGAACTGTACAAATTATTGGGGATTAAATTCACACCAGAGTTTACCATCCACAGACAGATGGACTGGACAAATGATTTAATCAACTGCTTAAAAATATGATTTGTAAGTTTCATGATGATGTGCAGAATTGGGCTAAGTGACTTGAACCTCTGCTGTTTGCAGTATGAGAGATCCTGCAAGGCTCCTATGGGTTTTCCCCATTCAAATTATTGTACGCGCACAAGCCTTGAGGCATCTTCGACATCATTAGGGAAAACTAGGAGTATGCACCTAACACAGGAGAGTTTGCACCAGACCCAAGATCGACAGACCTGACTGCATGACAGGGGTACTTGGCTACGGGAATTTGTCCCGGAGATAAAATACTCGTTTTAATACCCACATTGAGCTCTAAATTACTCACAAAGTGGCAAGGACCCTTTGAGGTCACACAGCAAGTCGGAGAAGTTGGCTATGAGGTTAGGCAAATGGATAGAAGCAATGCAAACATACCACCTCAACCTCCTAAAACCATGGCTCTGGCGATGCTGGTTCCTGAGAGGGAGGAGCTGGGACCGGAGGTAAGTCTAAAGTGCAGCCTATTTCATTCCCTTGACTCCAATATCTCGCTAACAAATGGCCTTTTCCACTCCATTTGGTTTACACCAGATTGTCACCCTTCCGTTTGGGTTGTTTGGAGCCCCAGCCACGTTTCAACGTCTCATGGACAGAATCTTCCGCCCGCACAATGCATATGCGGCTATCTACTTAGATGACATAATTATTTATATTAATGATTGGCACTGGCATTTACAACATCTGAGAGCTGTCCTGAGAACCATGAGATGGGCAGGACTCACAGAAAACCCAAAGGATTGTGCAATTGTGCACGAATCTGGGCTTCCACTTGGGCCATGGGCAAGTGCGTCCCCAAATTCATAAGACAGCAGCGATTGCCGTCTGTCAAAGAGAGAGAGAGACAGAGTGCGAGACTGCTTGGCAGAACTTGCGAGACACACACATACACATGCCAAGAAGTGTGAACTTGAACCTGACAGAGCAAAAGTCACGAGTTTTGTGTTGTTTTCTGTTGAACTTTGAAAGTGCACTGAAAAGCGCAGTCTGAAAAAATGTAAGCCCAGAGCTCAGTTAAGATTCCGCCTGCCTCCTGAGTCTTCCTACACACCCTTACACACAGGGGTTCTACAGCCACTTTGTCAGTGTTGCTCCTGTGAGAATAAATAAAGAAAAGGCAAAGTACAAATACTGTTGAAGTATAGTAGTTGTACATTTAATTGAAATGTTTATGCACTCAATAAAACTTGCAGAACACATGGTGCTCTAGATAAGGCATGAACCTCCAAGGATAACAGATATAAATCCACAAATCCTCCAAAATATAGCTACTGAATTCTAAGAGCTTAAAAACATATGGTAGATTGCATATAGAGGTGGGCGATATAATATTGTTCATGATAGTCCCCGTGTCTTATTAAATTTGACAGGCTTTTGGTATATTGTGACGTAAGCAAGTGTATGTGAATTGCGTGCATGATGTGTAACAGTATATATTATATATTTTTTATATATATATTTGAAGGTTTTATATTTTTTATTTTATATTTTTTACTATTACACTGAAAACGTGAAGATTATAATTTAATGTATATTTAATAGAATTTGTACTTAAGATTGGAGGATTGGCTGCAATTAACATTTTAAAACACTTTGAAGTATTTTTTAAATATATATTGTTAGTGAATATTGTTGTCACAAAAAAAATATCCCCAAATATCGTGATATTATTTGAAGGCCATATTGCCCACCCCATTTGCATCCACTTTGCTCTTCTCCATCCCCTGACTTGCCATGATGGTTGCTCACAAGTAACACATCCATGAGAAACACTGCTGTTGGAAGTGTATAAACAAATGATGAGGCAGAGTTTGCAATCTGAGCCACAGCCCAGGCAAGACGATCAGTGAAGATGTTGGATCCAGCATTGTGTATCCAATTGTATCCAGCAAATTGCCACTTGTTTTAAATGTGGAGAATAAGAAAAATTATCTGAACCTACTGAGTAGACAAAGATCATTCATATTAATCACTGCTTTAAATGTACAGCTGTACACCTAGCTAAAATTACTGGTTATTTCTTATGGCCCAACAACAATATTCTCTAGGTGCACATTGTAGGTCTTGACTGAAGCTACTGCTCCACACTATGTAGTAGGCACTTTCTACTCCACTGTAGAAATCAGTACAAAGCAGATGTTACTTGGAGTAGACCATTCTTGGCACAGCAGTGACATTTGTATTGGCAGAAAAAATGCTCACATGCAACCTATTTGCATCAACTTTCTGGTACAATTCAATTCAATTTTATTTGTATAGCACTTTTAACAATGGATGTTGTCATAAGGCAGCTTTACAGAAATAAATACATTCAAGATATAAATTTTAAATGTATGAATTTATTCCTAATGAGCAAGCCAGAGGTGACAGTAGCAAGGAAAAACTCCCTGAGAAGATCTGAAGAAGAAACCAAAGGGTACCCATCCTCATCTGGGTGACAACGGATAGTGAAATTATAAATAAATCCCTTCTATAATTTCTTGAACTTATCCACTGTTCACTGATGGAGACTTGAGTGCAAAACTGTTCGTGGCAATTGCAGTCCTTGCAGCAATTGTAGTCCTAAGCCATCATAGCATAACTGTTCATTTGAATTGTGGTCCAAAGCCATCTTCATGGTTTTTAAGTGGTACCATCCTCAGTAATCTCATTGATCTTCAGGCTGCCCATGTGGGGCCATCCTCAGCAGCAGCGAGTGATTTCCAACTGATGAGAACTCCAACCAGAAGTAGGGCATCAGGAGGGATCAGGCAGGTCCAGAGAACAGAACGGGTCAGGATCACTGGTATCCTGGATTATTAGTTATGTTTTTTGTCCCATAATGGTTAAGGACAATGTACTTTGCATGCAGAGTGCAAGCAGGGACTCCGGCAACACTAGCTATGACAGAATAACTAAAAGGGAGAGCCAGAAGGTAACATAGACATGAGGGCGCCTTGGGACAAAAAGTGGCCAGCCACTCCACCGTCAACAAAGCTGATTGAATGCGTGAGGGTGGGGGGGCAACAGCGTCCATACATCCCAGTTCACTACAACACCCTGTGCCCGTGAGCCCTCCAAATCTGCTCCTTTACCTAAGACAAAACTATTCACAAAAGGCTTGACTAAACAGTTTTCAGCCTAGACTTAAACACTGAGACACAAGCGTACCTTGCATAGCAACATCTCTAACTTTCACTCATATGCTCTATATGTCATGTTCTGGACCAAAGTATTTTAACCAAGCTAACCTCTACACGTTACCATACCATGACTTGCAAGCCTGATTGTGTTTGCAGAGAAGAGGAGAAGTTAGGCTTCTTTTTTCTATGCTCAGTATGTTTAAAAAATAAGTAAAATTATTTATTACATATCGATCTTATTCAAATAGACTAGTGGTAGAGATTAGGTTGGTTAAAATACACTGGTCCAGAACATTCCATACAGAGCATTCAAGTGAATGTTTGATACGGTGCTCTGCACCACATTCTTGTGACAGAACGCTGATATTCAATGTATCAAAGGTGCTCCAGATAAGTTGCATGTGACCTTTTTTCTGTGAAACTGGGATGTCCTATAGTCAGAAACTAACACTGAAAAAAGCTTGAAAGCAACTTAAGTGAGGAAAAGGATGAGCTTTATTCTCTTATTGTACTCCTACAAAGTGGACCTACATAGTAGGTGAATGTAATAAAATTCACTTAATGTACAAAGTGTTTAAAATACCAACACCACCGCTGTACCTTATAAACTCACAACAGTACCACACAGAGTTGTACTAAGAACAGGGGCGCGACTGATCATTTGCTGAGGGGTATGCAAGATCATGGGTGGCGCCCCCCTCTGCCTCCCTTTCCCCAAAAAAGAGGGGTAAATACACTACATGAAATCTGTTTTAGCATGCATTGTTTTTCCATACAATTGTATTAGTGCCAGTAAATAAAAATTATGAAATAATTTTATAAAATTATGAAATATTTACAAAATATTACCAGGCCACACACACACACATTGGTACTCGTCCTCATCATCTTCATGGCTGAGTAAACAAAGCAGATTCACACCATTTATATCTTAAGTCTGCAATACCCTAATCTACGATGTTTCTTGATATTGTCATTGATATAAGACATAAAATCTTGTATGGCGACTTCCTACCTGTTGTCTTCACCCGCTCTGAACTCATTTTCTGTCATTTCTTCGTTGGCCTCTCCATCTTCATGGCTGAGTAAATGTACCATTATGTTATTGTTATACATACTACAATGATAACTTTAAGTATGAAACTACTTCCATAAATATATTATGAAACAGTGGTTAAAAACTACCAAAAATATTTTAAGCGATTTTAAAAACTATTAAAACTAAAGTTAAAGTATTAAAAACTAAAACATATGGTAGATCAGGTCTTTAAGACATTTCTTCTGCTTCTGTTCATAACGGTGCAAATAATATTATACATGAGCACAGTTTGAGTCTCGTAATATCCTGTTCATACATCACCTGTAACAATAGTAACAGTGACTAAAGTAAAATAAAAAATGGCAACATAAACAAAGCCGTAAAATCTTATCGCAATAGTCAAGTGAGCAACACGCAAGTTCACCCGTCAAATTAACCAGCAGCTTTAATATCTGAGTGCAGGGGCGGCGCTGGGGGCGGTGCTGGGGGCGGGGCTAGGGGCGAGGCTAGGGGCGGGCTGAAGCAAGATGCAGCTGCTTCAGATATCTGTAACTTCCTATAGCCTGTAACTTATCGCTGTAACAATTTAGCCATCTGTCAAAATACGTTATTTGTTACTGAGCCGTGGCACTGTGAAGCAACAAATATAGATTTTTAAGCATGATATTAAATTTCTTATTCGTTTTTAAATTATGTGTTTGATTTACATTTTTGATCATTTAACGGTTGCGCAGCGCAGTCTTCCTATAGGGGACACACACACACACACACACGCATTTAGAGCGATTATGACCGGTTTGGTCATAATAAACAAGTTAATAAGAAATAAATATCTCGCTAACGAAAATGGTTCTGAACAAAGCTATGTTGCGCGTCTCTGCAGCAGCACACAGCGGTGAATGAACTTGTGAGTGAATGATTCAGTGACCTATTCATAAAAACACTTTCTTACTTCGTTTCTGAGTGAATTAGCCAATATGACTTTTAAACATATTTTATTTAAAGTGTATACTGACAGGTAATAATGTCTCTGGGCTAAGCCCCGGATATCCACTCACCCTAGAACCGCCCCTGCCTGAGTTATTATAATTTTGATTTATTATATTAAATTCATTTTAAGACATTGTTTTTCTTTTGCTTTTTTACGTTTTCTGTTCTGCGCTCCACTACGCTTCCCTCCTCTCTCCGTTTTGGACATGTGACTGTCTGTAACAGAGCAACGGCTCTTAAAGATGTCGGAGGGTTGGCGGTTGATATCACTTTATTTAATAAAATACATTTTTGCTCTCATGTAAAATGCTAAACAAACATTATTTTTAAACAAACATTACTTTTTAAATTTATTTTAAAGATGATTTTCAGAATTTTTTTGGCACAATGGCGCCCCCCTACGTGTGGCGCCCCTATACACTGCATATACTGCATACCCCATTTTTGCGCCTCTGACTACGAACAAACCACCACCCAAATAATTACAAGTGCTGTCTTACTTCAATCAGGCACTACAAGGAGATTTGATATTAATAGAGGAATACGTCAGGGAGACCCAATTAGTCCGCTTCTTTTCTTACTTTCAGTTGAATTATTAGCAGTGTATATTAAAAAATAATGAAAGTATAAAACCTTTAAGTGTTTTGGGTAGATCCTTGGTAATTACACAACTAGCGGATGATACAACTTTATTTTTAAAAGACTCTGATCAAATACCTAATGCCTTAAAAGCTGTATCCTTTTTTTTCAGATGCTTCTGGATTATATTTAAACTTGAAAAAATGTGAGATCTTGACTATTCATGATAATACACAAAATTAAATTTATAATATTCCAGCCAAAAATGAGATCACATACTTGGGAATAACTGTTACAAAGAAAATAATATTCAAGTTGTTATGCAAAAAAAAAAAAAAAAAAAATATTGAATAGCTGGTTACAAAGAAATATTTCCATTTTTGGAAAAATTTTATTAACAGAGATGGAAGGGATATCAAGATTAATTTACCCAGCATATTCATATAGCCAAGTTTTTGCTACACAGATGTAGATTTGTTAAAGTTTCTCCATGTTTTGAGGCATTTAAAAAAGATTTAAAAATTTTATTTGAATCCTTAAAAAAACTAAAAATGAGGAGTGCCTTAAAGCTCACTAAATTAGTGGCAATATATATGGATTAACCCCCCGGAAGGTAATGTACTCTGTTATAATTTGTTGTTCATGTTTTCCTTTTTTTAAAAAAATTATTTATTTATTTATTTATTTTTTAGTTATGTTATTATTATGCTGTTTACAAAATGCTGCTTGGTCTTATTGTTAATGTGTTTATCAATGATTATAAGTTAATGCCTGTTTGTTATTTGAAACGATTTAATAAAATAAAAAAAATTTTAAAAAAACACCACCCAAATAACATCCGTGGTAGTGCCTTTCCTGCTGCGGCTGCTGACAGAGGAGTTGAGTAATACTGAGCAAGAATCTTCAGAGCAATGTCTTTCTGTGTATTTGGAATTATCTTCCTTTTCTTTGGAATCTGTGAATGATCGAGAAAAAAAAGAGTTGAAGTAACATGGAGTAACACTGATCATCACTTGGTATCGTTCACCATCACCCTCCCTATCCTGTCTAAAACCATCTCTCAATACTTCTCTCCCACTTGTTGAAACTCCCCTTCCTCCATAGCATCTGAAGAGACTTGTGCTAAGAGTGCCTTGTACAAGGAAAAGCTGGAAATTTCTGCACAAGATCCTTAGCCCCACAAAATCTTTTCTTCACTACTCAACCCACCGGCTCCTCCTGCTCCATCCTCCCTGACTGCTGAAGACTTTGCCAATTTTTATGATTAAAAAAAATCTTCCAGACCTTCACTTCTACCCCAACTCCTACACTACACACTCAGGATTCCCCTTCTCCTTCACTGGCATGTTTTTCTAAACTAGCAGCAGAAGAGATCCTGCAAGTCATCTTGTCCTGCAATCCTAACATCTGCCCATTGGATCCAATCCCTTCCACAATGCTCCAGACCATCTCTCAAGACCTTCTCCCCTTCATCACCACTATCATCAATGGCTCCATAACATCTGGTCATGTACCAACTGCATTCAAATAAGCAAGAGTTATTCCCATGCTGAAGAAACCCTTTCCTGATCCCTCTGACATCAGCAACTACCGACCGGTACCATTTCTCTCTTTTCTTTCTAAAATCCTTGAACAAACTGTCTACAATCAACTGTCTCTCTATCTCTAGAACACAGTGAACCACAAGACTCTCTTGTCCACCCTCATTTGTGGCGCAGCATGTCAGTGGTTTGCTTCCTACCTGGAAGGACGGTCATATCAGGTGACATATCAGGTCACAGATCAAGTGACAGATCAAGTGACAGATCAAGTGACAGATCAAGTGGGGGGCAGTCGTGGCCTAATGGATAGAGTCGGACTTGCAACCCGAAGGTGAACCTGAAGGTCGTGGGTTCGAGTCTCAGGTCCAGCAGGGATTGTAGGTGGGGGGAGTGAATGACCAGCGCTCTCTTCCACCCTCAATACCATGACTGAGGTGAGACCCTTGAGCAAGGCACTGAACCCCCAACGGCTCCCTTGGCGCTGCAGCAAAAAAAAAAAAAAAAGGCTGCCCACTGCTCTGGGTGTGTGTTCGCTACTGTGTGTGTGTACTTGGCTGGGTTAAATACAGAGGACAAATTCTGAGTATGGGTCACCATACTTGGCCACAAGTCACTTCATTATTATTATTATTATTATTATTATTATGGAGGGGATCCACATCTGCTCCCTGCAGACTCTCCACTAGTGCCCCACAAGGATCAGTACTTAGTCCTCTTCTGTTCTCCCTCTATATTCGATCTCTTGCGGTCATATCCTCACATAGGTTTTCATACCACTGCTATGTGGATGACACTAAACTCATCCTCTCCTTCCCTCCCTCAGACACTCATTTTTCTCATCAGATCTCAGCATGTCTGGCAGACATCTCATCATGGATGAGAGCTTATCAGCTGAAACGTAATCCCAACAAAACTGAATTGCTGTTCATCTCAGGGGATTCATCCCCATGTCAAGATCTTGCAATTTCCCTTGTCAACTCTCTGATCTCACTTTTGTTTACTGAATGCAACCTTGGGGTAACCATGGACAAACAACTGTCCTTTTCCTCTCACATTGCTAATCTGTCACGCTCATGTCAATTTCTCATTTATAACATCAGAACGATTCGTCCATTTCTATCCACACAGGCCACTCAGGTGCTTGTTCATTCCCTTGTCATTCTGAGACTGGACTACTGCAACTTGCTCCTGGTAGGTCTGCCTTTGAGCTCCATTCGACCTCTGCAACTGATCCAGAATGCAGCTGGGTTTCAATCTTCCTACGTTCTCCCACACCACCCCATTGCTACGCTCCCTCAACTGGCTTCCTGTAGCTGCCCGAATCAGATTTAAAACACTGATGCTTGCCTACAATGCCAAAAATTAACCAGCACCCACTTACCTCAAAGCATTTATCACATTCAGCACCATGCTCCCTCCAATCCTCTAGGACTGCTCGACTGGTCCCACTATCTCTCAGGGTACAAGGGAGGCATGCATCAAGACTCTTAAAAAAACAAAACAAAAAAAAACACTTTGTGTTGTCTGCATGCTTTTTACTATATTACCGCCACAACAGAGTTTTTAGACTGATGGTATTCTTAGTCCAAGACCTAGAGTACCAGTATCAGCATGTATTTATTGATAGACTTCAATTAGATAGAATTTATTGAGCGCACTTCTGTACGTCGCTCTGGATAAGGGCGTCTGCCAAATGCCATAAATGTAAATGTAAAGATACAATGGAAGGTGTCTTAAACTGCCACTTGTTTGATAGTCCCTCTCTCTTTGTCTCTTTCCTGACTGTAGGAAAAGCCAGGGAGAGGCTTTGGCTGTACTTCCTCTGGCTGTACCCAGACTGGGTAAAGTATTTCAATTTGATTCAAGCCCCTGAAATGGTTTGGCCGCTAATGCAAATTGTTCTATGAGCCTCTGTCCCTCTGGAGTTTGACTATGGCCATTCTCTCTTTAAAAAAGACCGTCTTTCTCTATAGACCACCAACTATATACCGATCAGCCACAACAATAAAACCACAGACAGGTGAAGTGAATAACATTGATTATTTCATTACAATGACACCTGTCAAGGGGTGGGATATATTAGGCAGCAAGTGAACAGTCAGTTCTCGAAGTTGATGCATAGGAAGTAAAACAAATGGGCAAGTGTAAGGATCTGAGCGACTTTGACTAGGGCCAAATTGTAATGGCTAGAAGACTGGGTTAGAGCATCTCCAAAATGGCAGGTCTTGTGGGGTGTTCCCAGGAGTAGTAGTTACAGTTACCTCCCACACAGTGGTTAGTACCTACCAAAAGTGGTCCAAGGAAGGACAACTGGTGAACTGGCAACGTGGTCATGGGTGCGCAAGGCTCATTGATGCATGTGGCTAGCCCATCTGGTCCGATCCCAGAGAAGAGCTACTCTAGCACAAATTGCTGAAAAAGTTAATGCTGGCTATGATAGAGGTGTCAGAACACATAGTTCATTACATCTTGCTGCATATGGGGCTACGTAGCCGCAGACCGGTCAGAGTGCCCATGCTGACCCCCGTCCACCTCCAAAAGCACCTACAATGGGCACATGAGCATCAGAACTGGACCATGGAGCAGTGAAAGAAGATGGCCTGGTCTGGACTTAAAGGATCTGCTGCTATCGTCTTGGTGCCAGATACCACAGCACACATTCAGAGGTCTTGTGGAGTCCATCCCTTGATGGGTTAGTGCTGTTTTGGCTGTACTAGGGGGACCTACATAATATTAGGCAGGTGGTTTTAATGTTATGGCTGATCAGTGTATCTCTGATAAGGCTGGAGGTGTGCTCAACAAAATAGCTAACAGCACTCAATGCTGTGTCACAGAAAAGGGTCTGAATACTTATATCAATGTGATATTTCAGTTTTTTCTTTTTAATAAATTTGCAAAGTTATCATAAATCTGGTTTTTGCTTTGTTATTATGGGGTATGGAGTTTATACTGATATGAAAAAAAATAAGCATTTTAGCATAAGGCTGCAACATAACAAAATGTGAAAAAACATGGTGGGGTCTGAATACTTTCTGAATGCACTGTAAAGCCCATGGTATCTAGACCTAAATACTGACACTTACCTCAAGCAAATTTGTAAGATATTTCTTAAATTTCAGTCTGAGCCCAAATATGGAAATTAGACAGATCAGTGTCTTGTCATCTAACAGAAGAAGAGATTCCTGGTCTTTCTTCTCAGCTGTAAAATAAGAGAATAGAAATGGGCATTTCCAGTAACATGTTAGCATCTAACAAATGTAAACCTACAATGCTGATTCAAAAAGGGCACTGACAAGGGCTGACATTAAGGGACACATTGCAAAAGCTATAGAGATTGTGGTGATACAGATGGCCAACTGTCATGAACATTGATAAAACATTTAAACTCCATTTGTCTGTACTACAAGCACAAAAGTCAGAATAAATCCAACATGACAAATAATGAGAAGTAGCTCATATATAACTTGTCAGTGTAGCCTTTTACAAGGAATACATTTTTTAAAAGTCAAAGACAAAGCAGTATGGTGTGACTGAAGAAGGGTGGTGCAGACCTTTATAGGGTCATCAACTATAGGACAAATCTGCATTTGGTCACAAAAAACACAAAAAACTAACATCCAGATGAATAGTGCCAGTAGATATCCATTGGTACAACAGGGTTATCCACCTAAGTATTAGAAAAACACTCCCTTTTTATTTACATCTTATTTACATTTTCACATCTTTTAATTAAAACCTCTTGTTCGGACAAAAACTTTAAAAAGCACAAATTTTAATAGTGCGAAAAAATTTCCAAGGGTTACTTAAATACTGTAATTTGTGTCTCTTTTTTTATTTTATTGTAATCCACGTGGATTTTTAGAAGTGCAGATAAAAATTACATTATAATTACCCACCACAGTGCAGTGGCAGGTGCAGAAAAGTTTAATTTGCCTACATTGTTTTTATATGTCTGCATAACATTTACATTTACTAAAAGTATTATAGAGACACAATGAGATCAAGAATATATTCAGACTAGCAGATAATTTATGTAAGTATACATAACTTCAAATTTTTGAATTAAAGATTCAAGATTACATTGTCAGCTTGGTTTTAACAAAATCATCAGTCTGTCACTTCAGACACAAAATAAAATGAAATATACTTTAATACAATTCTTAGATGTTTAATTCAACAAGACAACACACTGAGTGTAATATTAGAGAGTAAACAAAAATGAAAAGTTCTTTGGTCTTTGAGCTATGCTATCAGGCTTTACCTTTACTTGGTAAGTAACCAAAGTGTTTCACTACCACGGTATAAGTTTCCTAGTAAGCAGACTTGATATGAATACTGTGTCAACATCTTTTTATAAAGGTGTTAATCGCTAAAATCACATTAGTGAAACTAGATAAGTAAAGGTCATCATGACAAAGTTTGATGTTGGCTTGACAATGCCAGTCTGAAAGTTTGAAACTGTTTTATAAGCTTGAAGGTAGAGTGAATTTGAAAGAAGACAGTGTAGTATTTGTAGAAAGACAGAAGGAGTGAGAGAGTGAAACATGTAGATTGATACAAAGAAATATGGAGAGAGAGAGAGAGAGAGAGAGAGAGAGAGAGAGAGAGTGTGTTACTATCCTGGACTTCCTGACTGGGAGACCTCAGTCAGTCCAGATTGGGAACAGCTCCTCCAACACCACCACACTGAACACTGGGGCCCGCAGGGCTGCGTGCTCAGTCCACTGCTGTTCACTCTGCCGACTCACGACTGTGTAGCATTGCACAGCTCGAATCATATGATCAAGTTTGCCGATGACACAACCATGGTGGGTCTCATCAGAAAGAACGACAAGTCAGCATACAGAGAGGGGGTACAGTGGCTAACAGACTGGTGCAGAGCCAACTACCTGTCTCTGAATGTGGACAAAACTAAAGAGATGGTTGTTGACTTCAGGAGAGCATGGAGTGACAATGTTGAACTTCGAAGGCTCCTCTATGGAGATCATCAAGAGCATGAAATTCCTTGGTGTTCACCTGATGGAGTACCTCACCTGGTCCCTCAACACCAGCTCCATAACCAAGAAAGCCCAGCAGCATCTCTACTTTCTGTGAAGACTGAGGAAACCCATCTCCCACCCCCCCATTCTCACCATATTCTACAGAGGGACAGCTGCATCACTGAGCAGCTGCATCACTGCCTGGTTTGGAAATTGCGCTGTCTCGGATTGCAAGACCCTGCAGCGGATAGTGAGGACAGCTGAGAAGAACACCCCTCTCTTCCCTCCATCACAGAGATTTACGCCACACACTGCATCCGCAAAGCCGCCATCATTATGGATGACCACATGCACCCCTCACACAAACTCTTCACCCTCCTGCCATCTGGCAAAAGGTACCAAAGCATTCAGGCCCTCACGGCCAGACTGTAACAGTTTCTTCGCCCAAGCCATCAGACTCCTCAATACTCAGAGACTGGATTGACAACACACACACACACACACACACACACACACACTCAACTGAACACCATCCCACTCCCTTTGCAATTTTTACGCATATCTGTATTTACTACCTGCATTATTTTGCTGCTACTGTATTTATAAAAATATTGTATACAATTCTTGTCATTACTATACTCTCTACCTGGCTGCTACCCCAATAATATATGGTATATCCATATATGGTATAAGCTTATCTGCTGAATACTATGTTATAGTTGTTATGTTTACATTCACAGCAATTTATTATTATTCTTTTTCACTACCTGTCATATCTGACACTTTCACACTAGAACTGTGTACTGGTCGGTGCTGCACTGTCTCTTACTGTGCCTATTGTTCTGTTTTAGTAGTTTTAGCACTGTCTTGTGCTGTGTGCACATATTTGCATATGCACTTTATGTAGTAATGCGTAGTCTCATGTAATTCTCTGTAATTCTCTGTCTAGCAACATGGTCCTGGAGGAATGTTGTTTCGTTTCACTGTGTACTGTACTAGCTGTATATGGTTGAAGTGACAATAAAAACACTTGACTTGACATTCCCTCAATGTAAGTCTATGGGAGTTTTGGGATTTTGATTGTCCGCTATGGGAAAACTGTAAGTCCAATCAGTTAGGAAAAATACAGCATGATCAGTCTGAACAGCCTAAAGGAGTTTGGTGGAAGTAGCTTAATAAGCTCAAGGAGTTATAACAGAAATTTGAATGGACAATCAGAATTCTGGCCACTTTGAGCTTCTGTAATGGGAAAACCATAATTCTGATCAGTTAGAAAAGATATAGCAACTCAAGTCAGAACAGGTTGAAGGTCTGTGGTGAGTTTGGTAGATTTAGCTTGAAAGCTCTGGGAGGAGTAGCATATAGAAATGTACGGTCTCATAATAATAATAATAATAATAATAATAATAATAAAAGGAAAACAACTATAATAGTAAAAAACTTTGTCAAACCAACATAATAATAAGTTTAAATAGGAAAACAGAGCTAATATAACTAGATAGGTAAAGTTTGTCAACAAAATTTGGTTTTGGTTTGACAAAGTCAGTCTGAAATTTTTAAATAGTTATCAGTTTGAAATCTTAAGGTAATGTGCAGTTTTAAGATAGATAGATAGATAGATAGATAGGGTGCCATTAATTGTACAGTGGGATAGAAAGAAAGAAAGAAAGAAAGAAAGAAAGAAAAGGTGCCAATACCTGTAAAGTTGATTAGATAGATAGACAGATAGAAAGGGCGCAAATGTTTGTAGAGTTGATTAGATAGATAGATAGATAGATAGATAGATAGATAGATAGATAGATAAAGAGATAGGATGCCAATAATTGTACAGTTGGATAGATAGATAGATAGATAGATAGATATGTAGGTAGCCAATACTTTTAGAGTTGATTAGATAGATAGTCAGACAGACAGACAGATAGGATGGCAATAATTGTAGACTTGGACAGATAGATAGATAGATAGATAGATAGATACTAGTAAATAGAGAGATGAAGAGAATGGTAGGAAGATAAATGGAGAGACAGACTGATACATGTAGATAGATAGAGTGAGTTTTAGGATTTGAAAGACAGAAGGAGTGAGAGAGTGATACATGCAGACTGACTTGTTATGCCTCTCTGAATCTAAAGGTAACACTTCCATGATTTTACAACAAATTATGAAGAAATTATAAACAAAGAGATCAATTTTTCATATCTAGTGACTAGTAGGTGGTGCTGTTCTAAAACTGCTCATGTCATATTACCTCACATTCATTTTGGCATGATCACCATCATATTCGTTGACATGGTATACATGAACAGTTTGGTCTATCAAAAATCTTTGAATAATTTTTGGTCTTCATTGTCTGCAGATGATCTGAGCAAAATTTAGTGAAGTTCTGACAAACAGTCTAGGAGGAGTTTGCAAAAAATAGGTTTTTCAAAAAAATTCACAATGGCGGAAAATCTTTCTCTGACCAAGGCACATTTGATATCATTCTTTTTGGCATGATCCACGAAATATAACCAGACTGGGTGCATGACAATAGGCTAATCAAATGAAAAGTTATTAGCATTTTTTAGAAATGTTCTTATATTTTTTTCTAACCACAAGGTGGCACTGCCCCCAAACATTTTGAGTACCTTTGGGGCATGGGGCTGATGACACCGAGTTTCATAACAATATTCCAATGCAAATACAATGTAAAATACAGCTTAACACACATATCAAAATGGCTGACACCCAAAACATTAATTGGCCGATATCAAGACTCACAACTGTCCTCAAAGACCCTGATGGGACCTTGGACAAAGCTATTTAGTGCAAGATTTCACGTCAGTTGGACAAAAGGTTCTATATTTAGCCCCAATTTCATGTTTTGTCCTGTTATAGCACCACCACGTGGCCAAACTCTGCCATTTTATGCATGTGATTGAGATTGAGCCCATGCATATGTCTGCCAAGATTGGTGAAACTGTGTGCTTCTGTTCAAGAATTATAGCCATTTCAGTAAAAGAGGCCACGCCCTTTTCGTTGAGCAAAAAACCTAGGACAAGTTCGCAAGAGTTTATTTTTTAAATAATCTCAAATATTTAATGAACAATTTGACTGGAAAGGTTCTTGAGGCAAAGTCTTTCAGAATGAGGAGCTCCATCAAAAGGTATGAGTTACTTGTGTTTGTGTGAAACACTGTGGTATATAAAACCATTTATGTGCATGAAAAATTTAATAGCGCGCCCCCATAGTCGCCGATTAGTTTCAAATTTCTCATACACCTCTGGGGCCATGATTCAAGCGAGTCCACCAAGTGTCATTCTGATCGGCCCTTGTTAACCTTGGCTAATAGCTGCTGAAACTTAATTGGCTGATGTTTGTCGAGATACACGACTGTCCTCCATAAATATTGATTGGACCTTTGACAAAGACAGTGCAGGCAAATTTTCAAGTCAATTGGACCAATGGTTCCGTAGTTAGATACAAATTCATGTTTTTTCCTCTTATAGCACCACAAACTGGTCATGGTCAGTAATTTTTTGCTGTCCTCAGATTGGGGTCATACCCGCATGCATCTGCGGTGCTTGGCCCCCTAATAATACAGGCTAGTTAGCCAGTATTGGATAGCATAATATGTTGGTATGGATATGAACTTGACTCCACTGCTAACTGATAATCCGAGATAATGTAAAACGTGAGAGAAAATGCAATTTAACTAGCTAGAAATTGCTAATAGTTATTCAGCAGCCCAAAATTGGGTAACTTCTTTTATAACTCTAAATATTATGTAAGAATCCAATCTTTTATAAATTTCTTACAAAAATACTGATTTGTCTTTTTCCTTTCGTTTTTTTTTTTCAGACATATTTCCCCTCAATTAACATTAGCTAACCTATTTTTTGTTAGCAGGCTAACATAGCTATTGAGACAAAATACACGGTTAAAAAGGTTATTGACTACATAACGTCTAGTTAATACATAAATATAATTTCCAAAGGTTCAACTGAATCATAAAATAAGCTAAATGTGAACAAAAACTTATTTCTTGTGGTTGCAGTTTCTTTTAGTTGCTGCTCTGCCTCAAGTGCTGTGGAAAGTTCCAGAAATGAAATCTTGACGCAGTGACATGCCTGTTCCCTTTCAGGTCTGTGTCCCTGACAGAGGTTTTTGTCTAATTCCATGTGTAGGTGGCGCTATAGTTCAATAATCTGTAAAAATTGCTCACAACTTTTTTAACCTCTCAACATCAAATCAAAATTATTTTGATTTTCTTGATTCCCTCAAAGATTCAGAGTGTTTTTGATTTAACAAAATTTGGAAGCAACCATTGGGAAACAAACCTGAACATAACTTGTTACTCAGAGTGTTGATATGATGAATGCTTCACCCATAAAGCACAAACGGATTTGACAGCGAGGCTGACAACAGCAAGTGAGGGAATATCTCAGCAATAGTGTGATATTTTCTGACCAAATTTTGTAGATAACTTGAAGGGCTCACCTTAAAGGCTTCCAAAGATCTTTGTCTAAATTCACCTCTGTGTGTCGCTATATTTCACAAATGCATAAAATTGCTAATAACCTTGAAACTGCTCAACATCAAATCAAGATTCTTATTTGTCTTGATTCCCTGGAAGGTGCAAAGTTTTACTGATTTACTGACAAATTTGTGATTTCTCACACAGGAAGTTTGCCAATTTGTATTTTAATAAAAGCTGTTTTTTTGCTTCCTTTCCTCCAAATTTTCTCCCATAACCATGAAATTTGGAAGACTAAATCAGGAGACCAACTCGAACAAAACTTGCTTCTCAAATTTTTGATATGGTGGACGGTTCTTCCATAACGCACAAATGAATTTGATGGCGAAGTCCCCAAACAGGATCTGTGGGCATATCTCAACAACAGTTTGACGGATTTTCACCAAATTTGTAGATGTGTAATGGGCCTTGTCCTAAGGAACTTGAAGAAGTGTTGCCTAAATCCCATCTAGGGGCCTCTCATAATTTTTGAACTTCATCTGCAATCATGATTCTTCTTTCTCTTGATTCCCAGGAAGGTGCATATAACAGATTTGTGATTTGCCAAACTGGATGTGTGCCATTTTTTACATTTAACAAAAGCTGTTTTTTGTTTCTTCTCATGCAAATTTCATCCAATCAGAACAAAATTTGGATCACAGAATCATGAGGTCAAAAATTGTTTACCAGATTTTTGATATGTATGTGACATTTCATCCATAACCTGCAAACATCAAACGTCTTGACATCAAACTTTTCACATAAATTTACAACATAATCTAAAGAAACAAGTCTTCACTTTATTTGCAGTTTGGGAGGTCTACTGAAAACAGGAAGTGAGGCAATATATCAGCAAAGATGGCACCAATATATTACTTTATGGGTCAATAATGAATATCTATAATGAATATCATATTTTTCCTATTATGAGCACATACTATGGCATGCTTAGCCTGTAAGAACACAAACTCTAATTTAAAAACAAATTAACACAGTCTGCCTTTCTACAGATAAGCATTTAATACAACTGCTCAATATTAATCATGAAATAATATCAAACGGCATAGAAATGACAAACCAGAAGTACAGTTCTATCACACTTTATTTTATTAGTACTAGCAGCAGTCACAAGGTTCCATCATTGTGTGTATACCCGTGTAATGTTATTATATTTGCCCTCGGGGGCTTCGTGGTTTGAAACAGGTGGTGTATAGCAGGGACCATGGTGCTGGAAAGGGAAAAGACTACTGTCAGGGCTGATTGCTGCTTTGTAAAGCTCTTCTGATTCCAGCTGAAGCTCTTTTAAAGCTTGTGTCTGGGCCTTTAGAGCCTCTTCAATAGCCGCCATCTCAGCCTGGTGTTGGGAGTTTTTGTATCTGGACCATTCCTTAAGCAGCAGTGCCCTTCGCTCACTCTCTTCAAAAGACAACTTGGGAGGGCCGCGGACTCTGAAAGAACACAATACAGAAATTATTTAATGCAAAAGGTTCAGCTCCACCCAAACTAAGAGTCTCTTTAAAATCTATTCACAAATCTGCTTAGAGGAACTTTACTAAGGAGTTCCCACAGTAAGACTAAGGGCATGGTCAGCCTCATTGCTATGGATGACAGTGTTTCATGAGCAAATACTAGTGGTGAATTGCTGATGTGGTAAACTCTTAAATATAATCTCAATAAACTTGTCACAATCACGTAACAGTCACATGATCATTCTATTTGTTAATCGTCACCAAATGAAAGTGTTAATTACAGTGCTTACACAGTATTGTTATTCCTTATGCATCTTATTACAGTGCCAGCAAAGCAAAGTGTTGTTATTTCTCATACTATTACTAATTAGAACAGTGTTTGCAAAGCGCCATAACACTGGTGTGCTGTCGAGAGCACATTGTCAAGGAAACATCTGAAGTGGTGCGACTGTTTCTCTAGCTAAGCTAACTGTGATAGATGGAGTCAACTAGCATAAGGAGCAATATAAAGGCAGTTTTCTGCTCTAAATGTTCTAAAAGTTCTGCTCTAAAATAATCTTGACAAGCAAACACATTGATACATCATCCACAGAGAAAAGACCCCATGTAGAGGACAGTGAGTCACCATCAGCATCTAATGTTTCACTGGTTGCGGCTAGTGATAGCTCCAGTGTCAGTGCAACTGATGGGGCAGACTCCTTCTCAGCTCCTTCTCAGACAAAAATAATCTTCTGATTTCACACACAGACCAAGCCCTCAAGGTTATGTTCTGCGGTTAATGTCAAGATCAGGTGAAACGCTGGCAAGCAAGAAGCCCTACATAACCGGCAATTAAATTTTTACACAGGATAACATTTATTAGCATTTATAAGCCTGTCAATAACACATAGATGTATTGCATTGAGATGCCGTCTTCTCAAAATATAGCCAAGCTGCACTGGCACCATCACTGCTGCTGTAAAGCAGCAAATAAGCGAGATGAACGAAGACGTTCTTTGAGAGATAAAGATAATCGTGAATAAAGTGTACTGCATTTCGCATGTGTTGTGCTGAAATGATTGGCCAAATAGCCAACGACATGAAAAGAGAACCTGCCACTGCCATCCAATTGTTAATTACTGATCATTACTGTACAAAATATACGGTATAATGCCTTTACTCATCTTATGTTACCAACATGAAAGGCCATTGTAGGTAAATAGCTGCACAAGAAACTGTGTGCATGTTCTGCATCATTGCTGAATATGTGAGCAATTTCAAATGCTGAGCTTTACTTTACTTTACTGGGGCCAAATCCCATCCCCCACATGCCTTAAAATGTTACTTGAATGCTGAACTAACAATAATTTCATTCATCTAACTCTACAAAATAGATTAAATGTGTAATACAAACTATGTTTTCCTAAACAATTGTGCACGTGGAGCCCATAATGGCTTGAACACACATGCTCTGAATGCACATATGCAGATTCTGGTAGTGAAAGTAATTCTACCAGTGTCTAATTACTGGTTAGTCATTTTAATAATCTGTTGAATAGAAATGGCTTTTCTATTCAACAGATTATTAAAATGACTACCCGCCTCCTTCAGTCTTATAGGACTTTCATTCAGCCAATTGGTTTACTCTATTCAAATTGAGGTGTATACATGAACATTTTTTAAAATTCCAATTGAGTCAGATTATTACGGATTAATGACAGATCATTAGACTGCTTGTAAACATAGCTAATAACAGAATGTGAGATTATTTACGTAACCATTTTGGTTTGTTTCAACAAGGCGTATCACCACAAACACCCCATACCAACTGTCAAGCATGGTGGTGGAGAGGTGATGATTTGGGTATGTTTTGCAGGCACAGGAACTGGGAAACTTGCAGTCACTGAGTCAGTCAAACTAAACAATCACTGAGATGACGAATTCCACTTTATACCAGAATATTGTTGAGACAAATATGAGGCCATCAGTCTCATTGGGTCATGCAACAGGACAATGATCCCAAACACACCAGCAAATCAACACCTGAATGGCTAAAGAAGAAGAAAAATCAAGGTCCTGGAACGGCCAAGGGAAAGTCCAGACCTCAACCCCATTGAGATGCTATGACAGGATCTTAAGAGAGCTGTGCATAAACGAATGCCTTCAAACATAAATGAACTGAAGCAATGTTGTAAAGAAGAGTGGGCCAAACTTTCTCCGTCATGATGAGAGACTGATTAACTCCTACAGAAAACTTTACTTGAAGTTATTGTTGCTAAAGGTGGTTCTACATGTTACTGAATTATAGAGAGTACTTATTTTTTTTCCCCACCTTGTTTCTGAATGTTGGTTTACGTTTTGGGGGAAAAAATGACTGCATATTGAAATCTGTTATAGTTTTTTTGTCACATTTTATTATTCAAAGTTGGTGATGACCACACAGTTGTATTTCAGGCCCTGATAAATAAAAACAGTGAACTGAAGGAGGGTGTACTTGCTTTTTTCAATGACCGTGTATACACACACACACATAATTTTATTTTATTTGTGTACTCATCTCCTAGTATAATATTAAAAATCTGTTTATTTAAATACGAACAACAAGAAGTCTAAACCATCTCTGTACTTTCACTAATGGTTAAAGTATTAGCACACTTGTCTGATTTAGCGTAATAATATCAGCTGTGCAGTCGGAAACTGCAGCAATTGTGAAAACTAGACTGGGTGGTGGATTCGGCAGTTAATGAGCAGTTAAAAACCTAACGGTACATTCCAATATAATTTTACAAATCTGTTGTCTAATGTTCACATGGCTGACATTTTGTATTTAATCACTTTCTAATTATCATCACCATTAACATTATTTGTAAAGTGTTTGATTTGACACTATTTAAGGTCTATTTAATCATTTCGAGTCAAAAATCCTTTTTCAGTGGCATTTTTTCAGTTTTCAGAAATTTTTCAGTGGCATCCTTGATAAATGTAGTTAATGGCTGTTAAATATACACTTGTCTAATGTTAGCCAAGTGCACACTGATAGATTTTATTGCACATTAATAAACTCAAACCATTCTCCATTTACCTTGACAGAAGGCGAGGAGCCTGTGCAAGTCAAGAGCATGTGAGATTAGGGGGGTGAGGGAGGGCTTCATGGCAGCATCAGTTATTATCAGAGATTTCAAACCACCTGCACAAATCATTCCACATTCATATGTCTATTGGTTCATCTCCCATTTTACTGGGGAGAAAAAGACTTCTCTTTTGGCATATTTTTGATTGATAACTCTATACTTCTTTAAATACTAGTGTACTACAATGTTACTCTGAGGCAGTGGCAAAGCTACGGGAGGCCTGGGCCATGCAAAAAGCAGTTTTGTAGCTAGGAATTACATTGCCGTCTTGTTTACATTAGTGATGATGCTCAGCAACCGGTGTAAACTTATCTCTCAGATTTGCATTTTTGAGATTTGGATTAATGGTTCAGAATCTCAAAACCAGACCCAGTAATATAAAATTATATGTTTTTTTTTTTTTTTTAAATGCAATCTTATCCCTAGCAAGTTCAAAACAAAGAAAAACATACCCAAAGACACCACAAGAAAAAAATGTATTTAATGTAACTATATAACACAAATGTACGAAATTCATATTCCCATACTTTTGTATTTGAATATGAAAGCCATACTTTCTGGCTTTGTGAATTGCATTTAGAAACAAAAAAAATATATATATTAAGATTCTTCAAATTAAGACTAGCTCTCCAGTTTTAACCCTCTCTCCTAGATTGGTCAGTTAGGAGTTTTTGGATGGAAGAGTGTTTTGTGACTGCAACCCCATAATTCAGCAGCAAGTAAGGTATGGATTTAAATTACCTGATTTCATCAAAGCACTTGGCTGGAGGTATAAAGTCTTCTATAGGAATAAGCTCGGGTGGTATTTTCTCAAGCTTCTTCACCTTTTTCTTCAGACGCTCTTTTACCATAAGCTCACGGCGCGGGTCAACCTTCTTCTTTTTCTTCGGCTCAGCTCTATTCAGGATGAGAACAGAAGCCCAATTGGATTGGCAACTAACAGTGGATTTTAATTTCACACATTCATATGTCTATTGGTTCATCTTCCATTTTACTGGGGAGAAAAAGACTCTTTCAGCATATTTTTGATTGATAACTCTATACTGTATAAATACTAGTGTACCACAATGTTACTCTGAGGCAGTGGCGAAGCTACGGGAGGCCTGGGCCATGCAAAAAGCAGTTTTGTAGCTAGGAACATTGCAGTCTTGTTTACATTAGTGATGACTAAACTTATCTCTGAGATTTGCATTTTTGAGATTTGGATTAATGGTTCAGAATCTCAAAACCAGACCCAGTAATTATATATATATATATATATATATATATATATATATATATATATATATATATATAACTATATATTAAAATGCATTTTTTTAAAAATTATGTATGTATGTTTAAATGCATTTTAATTTCACGACTAATATCACCTCACTGACCTTAGAGGAACTGAAGTCTTCAGTGAAAACACTGAGGCGATCCAGTGGCTGTGTCTGACGGAGTTTACAGGCCTGCATGTGAGGACAGAGCTGGAAATAAAAGTGTACCGGACATCAACAGCTTCAAATAAGGGAACACAATACATACACATTCTCATACACCTGGGCCTATCCGAAAAGCTAACTCATAATACTCACGCCACATACGCATGGCACACGAGACGTTCTTTACAACTATTGCTCCAAATTATACTAAACTAAAACATTTTGTTTGCTATGTAGATTTTACATATACCTCAAGCAATTATTACAGCTTCAGATATTTCCGAAATAATTGTAATTGAGTGTACGGAATACTGTTCTCCTGTCAGCCTACTTGCTAACATGCTAGACACTTAAGAACATATTAATAAATTGTGGAAAAAACATACCCCGTTAATAAAACCGGTCTTGTAAGCATGACCATTTGACAAAAAATCTTTGACATTGCTAATTTTAGAACCGGATAAACTCTGTCAAAAGTAGAACGCCGCCTTCTTCTTCTTCTTCTTCTTCTTCTTCTTCTTCTTTGAGGTTTAACGGCAGCTTGCATCCAAGAGCGTTGCATTACCGCCATCTTCTGGATTATTCTCCTGCGATGTTACTCCAGTTTATTTCCTCCAGCTTGTCAAACCCGTACTAATTAAGAAATTACATATATTTTTCCTGCTTTGTCTTACCACACCACTTTGCAGAATATCTTTTATACCTGCCCCTGCCAAGCCATCTCTTCTTAATTCTTCCATCATATTTCTCCTGCGTTCTTCATATCTTCTGCAACTTAAAAGTACATGTTCTCTGGTTTCTAATGTCTGACAATACTCACAAAAACCTGTAGGATGCTTCCCTATAATGTGTAATGTACTATTTAACTTACTGTGTCCTATTCTTAATCTTGTCATCACTATTTCTTCTCTCCTAGCCCCTCCCCAGTTCCTCACTGTACCAACTTTATTCTGAATGGCATACAAATGTCTTCCTTTAGCTTCCCTGTCCCACTGACATTGCCATTCTCTCACGGCTTCTTTCCAAACTATACTTTTCCCTTCAGATTTTGACATCTTTATATTTACTTCAATATTCTCTTTTTTAATTGCTTGTTTGGCTAATTTATCCACTCTCTCATTGCCCAGAATGCCTATGTGAGCTGGGGTCCAGATCAGTTGAATCTCATTACATTTTTCCTTTACTCTTGTATATGTTGCCAGTATTGCATATAACAGGTCCTGATGGCTATTGGACATACCTGTCCTGAGGCTGTACAGCGCTTACAATGAATCACTTCCAATTAAAACTTTACTTATTTTGTCCTCCTTTTTACTCCATTCTAATGCCATCATGATAGCATATAACTCAACTGTATACACATTCAGATCATTCGTGGTTCGTTTGCTTTCCTCACCTCCTTGATTAGCTATAAAAATTGCTGATCTAGTCCTTCCTGTTTCAGGATCTTTCGATCCATCTGTATAAATCTGAATATAATCTCTGTATTTATCATCCACGTATCTGTAGAATTCAGCTACAAGGTCTGCACTATTGTTTATTGTTTTGATTTGATGTAATTCAAAATCAACTTCCATGGTTTCAATGTTCCATACTGGCAAGTCCGGCCATACAACAGTTGGGCAGAACTCTTTTCCTAGAACGCAGGCTACTCGTTCACTGACATTTTACAGCAAATGATAAGGGTATATGTAGTAAGTTCTTAGAAACGCAGTTTCGATTTTTTTTTAAACTCTACATAAAATAAATGTTAGCATAATATTAGGTTTTATTAAATAGTTATATATTTTTTTGACTCAAGAATTTTTTTTTTCCCAATTCCATCTTTTTAGGCAGATATAGCGAATATCGAGTCTTGAATAGAAACTTGATGAATGTAGGTAAAAGGTCACTGTCTGACGACAAGCTGTTCTCAGGCGCGCAGTAACGAGCGGAGCATATTGACCTTCTTCGATTTTATATAAACTTACAATAATGTCGCTCTTACGAGGTAAACAAATGTTTTTTTTTCCACAAATAAAATGTGTAAGTGGGTTCACATGTTTGCTTTTTATACATAATTGTCAGTTTTGCTATCAGTTAGAAATTGTGACTGTGTTATTGATAACGTTACAGTTGAGACTGCACTTGCAGTCTCTTTATCTTTGTATTGCTTTATTTTGGCGCATTGGTGAAAACAGGTAGCCTACATTGAAGAATGGAAAGTAGAGCAAAGGTGACTGAAAAGCTGGCAACTGATTCTCTGTGTAATAGAAGCTAAATGCATTAATACTATCATTCGCAGTAACAGAATACAAACTAACAAGTTTCTATACAAGTGTGTGTTTAATACTACACACTTCAACACTGGCTAATTTAATAAGACTTGAGTAGCTGAGACATGAATGATGGTTATTTCACAGCTGTGATTTAGAACTGCTGCTGACAGATTACTCATGTGATGTCTTTGGTCTAGGTGTGTTTATTGTTTCGGCTAAGAGGACTCCCTTTGGGACATTTGGTGGTGTTCTTAAAGACCACAGTGCTACAGACTTGGCTGAGCACGCTGCTAAAAGTGCCCTTGCTGCTGCGAATGTAGCTCCAGAACTAATTAACAGTGTCATCATGGGTAATGTCATGCAGGTGAGTTACTGATATCTGTTCAGTCTGAACAGCTGATAGCTCACAAACTTATCCAACATACTTGTTTATGACTGTATGCCACTAGCATACCTGTGTATATGTGTATCTGTGTTTTCTCATTTTCCTACAGAGCTCTGCAGATGCTATCTACATTACACGTCATGTGGGCCTCAGGTGCAGTGTGCCAGTAGCAGTTCCTGCTCTGACCGTGAACCGCCTTTGTGGATCAGGGTTCCAGTCTATCATCAGCGGCGCTCAGGTAAGGGTACACCAAAAGTAATCAACCCAGCATATGCACACTTCAGCTAATTCTAACCTATTCGATTATGTGTACACAGTCAGTATCTGATATTTTGTCATTCTGTTGAATTTCAGAACTGAAGTGAAATTTGCTTGTGGAGAATTTCACTAAATGTCTTGTATGTTTTGTAGGAGATCTGCCTTAAAGAGTCAGAGATTGTACTCTGTGGAGGGTCAGAAAGCATGAGTCAGGCCCCTTACGCGGTGCGCAACATCCGTTTCGGCACCAGGTTTGGCACTGATTTGAAGGTATGTTTACAGACAACAGGTTGCATTTATTTTAAAGAAAAAGGACACATAAATAATTAAATCTCAGCATTTTTGGTGGAAAATAAACGCAAATGTCATAAAAGAGAGTAAAACATTTCTCCTGAGTAGCACAATAGAAAAGCATTCACCCTATTCTTAGTCATCCGTTTAAAACCTGATGATGCCACAGCCATCTGTGGCTCAGAATAAAGAGAGAAAACTGGCCATGCTCTTAAGGGATGGTATTACTCTTTCTTTCCCCTGTCAGTCAGAGAGAAACTACTCAATCTATGAGCTCATGTATGCAGAACAGGGTAGATAGCTGTTTCCTCCAAATGTGTTGCCCCACCCTTTGACACAGCAGTTCAAAAAGATGTGGAGGTTGGCTTCACGTGTCTCGGAGGACGCACTTGTTTGCCTCTCCCTTTCCAGTCGGTAGTTCTTGTGTAAAGCAGAGTTAGCTTGTGGATGGGAATTGGCAAGACCAAATTGAGGAGAAAATGGGGGGAAAATCCAAAAAATAAAGAAAGTGAAACTTTTGCAGAATTAATTATTCCTGTTGTTTTTTTGCTTGCTTTAGCTTGAGGACACACTGTGGGCAGGACTCACAGATCCTCACATAAATACCGCTATGGGCATGACAGCAGAAAATCTGGCAGAAAAATACCAGATTACACGAGAGGATTGTGACCAGTATGCCTACCGGACACAGCAGAAGTGGAAAGCTGGTCAGTATGCACTAATAGCAATTTTCCACCAGGCAGCCTGGAATCATAACTAATTCTCCCCTCGGATTATTCATTTCTTGATCAAATGTGTGTTTGTTTCCCATCATACAATGTTGGCAGTGAAAGTTTCTTTGAGGAGCGTGGGGTGAAAGTGGTCATGATCAGCAAAATACAGCTTTAAACTTACAGTGCTGCTAGTAAGTTTGTGATCCCTCTACAATTTTCTGTATTTCTGCATACATTTGACCTGAAATTTGATCAGATTTTCATCTAAGTCCTAAAACTAGATAAAGAGAACCCAATTAAACAAATGACTCCAAAACATTATAGTTTTTACATTTATTTATTGAGCAAAACTATCCAACATTAAGTATCCTTGTTGGAAAAAGTATGTGAACCTCTATGAGTTATTTTAAAGGGGTAATTGAAGTCAGGTGTTTCAATCAAGGGGATGGTAATCAAGCATGAGTTTAGCAAACCCTCCCAAGTTTCAGGAACGTAAACATGGGTCTTCAATATCAAAGTCTGGTCTTCAGCACACAGGTTTATGGAAGTGTGCAATGCCTCAATCAAATGAGCTTCCTGAGGACCTCAGAAAAAGAGTTATGGCTGGAAAAGTGTACAAAACCATTTCTAAAGAGTTTGGCCTATCCAAACCACTTTCAATCCACTGTGAGGCAGATGATATACAAATGGAAGAAACTCAGCACCACTGTTACCCCTTCCAAGGAGTAACCAGCAAAAATCACTCCAAGGGCGTGGTGAATAATATTATGGGAAATCACAGAGAATCCCATTGTAACATCCAAGGACCTACAGGCCACTCTTCCATTGAGTAATGTCAATGAGTGTCATGTTCATGAGTCCACCATCAGGCAACCACTAAATAAGAGCGGGGTGCAGGGCAGGATATAGCAAGGAGGAAGCCACTACTCTCCAAAAAGAACACTGCTGCCCAACTGAAGTTTGCTCAAGACCCCGTGGATAAGCCAGAGACCTATTGGAAGAATGTTCTGTGGACAGATGAATCCAAAATGGTTTAAATGAAAACCATTTGACATAAAACAGATGAATTGTTTTAAATGAAAAGTGCTATGTTTGGAGAAAACCAAACACTGCATTCCAACATCAGAACCTCATCCCAGCAGTGAAGCATGGGGGTGGCAATATCACGGTTTAGGGCTTCTTTGCTCCCTAGGGTTCAGGATGGCTCACCATTATTGTTGGACCTATGAATTCTGGATTGTATCAGCAAGTTCTAGAGGAGAATGTCACATGAACTGAAGCTTAATCGCAAGTGGTTCATGCAGCAAGATGACAACCCTAAACACACCAGTAAGTCTACAAAGAAATGGTTAAAGCAGAAGAAATTTCACATTTTGGAATGGCCAAGTCAAAGTCCAGAGCTTAGCCCAATATTGTGGAAGGAACTAAACAGAGCAGTTCATGCAAGGAAGCCCACCAACATCACTGAGTTGAAGCCGTTTTCCAAGAAGAAAAGGGCCAAAAATTCTCCAACCCGTTGGGCAGGATTGATCACTAATTACTGTTTGGATGAAGTTATTGCTGCTCTAGGGGGTCACACCAGTTACTGAAAACAAAGGTTCACATACTTTTTCTGACAAATATATTTAATGTTGGATAAATTTGCTCAATAAATAAATGTAAAACAAAAAATTTAGTTATCATTTGTTTAATTGGGATTTCTTTATCTAGTTTCAGGACTTGGATCTGATAACATTTCTGATCAAATTTATGCAGAAATACAGAAAATTATAAAGGGTTCACAGACTTTCTGCGGGCACTGTAGGTGGTGCTGCCACACTCCCTCACAGTGCTAATAGCTGTGTTCTGCATCCAGATCACTCACTACAGCACTATTATGTTATACCCTATAAAGAATATAAACAAAGAGTAGGAAGCCACGACTTGGGACTTGACATAAACTGTAGAACAATCAGAAGCATTTAATTGATCTGTGGCAATTGACTAATATGTTTTGTTTTGGTGTGCTTATACATACTCACCTGCCACATTAATAGGAACACCCATACCCCTGTTCATTCTTATAATTAATCGATCAGCCAAACATGATGCAGCAGCAGCACAATGCATAAGATCAAGCAGATACACATCAAGAGTTTTGACTAAAAATGACTCTGATGTTCACACTCAGTTTCCTTTCAACACACTTAGCACTGCTTGACTCTGTAGTACACAGTTATAGAAGAGAAACGTTTTATAATCGCACTATCTGGTGTCACCCAGACGAGGATGGGTTCCATTTAATCTGGTTCTTCTCAAGGTTTCTTCTCATCATTCTTCTCATTGCTCATTAGGGATACATTTAAATTTTAAAATTTATATCTGGATTTATATATAAATACTATAAATATATAATATATATTTATACTATAAAGCTGCTTTGTGACAATGTCAAGTAAAATTGAATGGAATTGAAGAATGGTGTGTTCAAGGAATCCAGATAGCTAGCTGGCTACTGATTATAAACAAGCACTTTGCTTTGTGAGTAAATTATTGTGATGAAATGAATTTATTAATCAAGCAACAGAAATGACTCAATGAATAAGGAATCCATCTTACTAGTAGTAATAAGGAATCCATCTTACTAGTAGTTACATGGGTGATTACAAGCATTTGCTAACAAAAAAAAAGCAGTAACTGCTTTCAAATTTCTCATTGTCCTCTGTTTTTGAAGTGCTAGCTGCACACTCGTATATATCCATAAGTTTTTGGTGGTGTATAGACCCATTTGGTGTATGTAAACAAAAAGAGACTGGCAACCTGATGCTACTTGGTTGTCCCTCCTGATTGTCTGTAATTACAAAAGTCTTCTGTTAGTTAAATGAACATATTTATGAACACATTCTGACACCCAACAGCACAATGTGACATTCTAGGAAACAAATTCTTTCTTCCTTCTCTGTTTTTGCAAACGTGGCAGGCTCTTCCTGTTTTTAGAGAGTCAGAGTGATGTTCTAGAGTGACTTGTCTCACTCTGGTTCGGAGTTGGTTGATCACACTAGGGATTACCAGTGGATGAATTACGTTTTTGTGTATTGCATACTGGGTATTGTAGTTTCGCCACATTGATGTGTGAAAACAGGAAAACGATACAAAATCATAAATTTTGTTAAAACGCTGACACTAAGTGATACAATACCATGCAACATAATACTACATACCATGACAAATAATATATAAAATTCATGTTTATATAAAATACACACAGGAAGGCTCATTTAAATATACTATCTATTTTACTTAGTAGAAAATCTGGATGGTGTGTCATTTCTCTCCCAGGCCAATCAATACTATTTTCTATCTTTCACATAGGTTCATTCACTTTCATTTCTTTTTTCAATATAAATGATAATGTTCCAAATGATACTGTAGTAGATTTATAAGTAATGGCAGTAATTTGTTTGTGGGCTGGTCATCTTAAAATGATCAGGAATGTGGGTCAGAGGGACCATGTGAATTAAATCTGGTTATTTAGATTATGCTACATGTATTGCAAAGCCCAGTCCTAAAGCTTTAACCACTGCTAAATGCTAATGCTTTATTCACCTGATAACTGATCATCATAAAACCCAGCAAGACAATGTAATATTTACTTACTTCCCTGCATTAAATCTGGTCATTTAAATTAACCAAAATATTCTGCATGGCATATTCGAAAGAAGTCTAATCCTAATTCTATGTAGAACAATGTGGTGATGTCAAAAGTATCAAAATAACTATATTTAAAATATAAAAAATATTTTTAAAAAGATAACATTTTTTGAATATGGATTTATATTCTGTAATGTGTGACACACACACACACACACACACACACACACACTACACTTCATATGCATAATGGGGGCATCTGGTGTGTTGAGTTCCTCAGCACGAGCTGAGCGCTGATTTCCACTTCTGCGTGTGCGTCATGACGTCGTGACGTCGTGCCCCGGCGCTCGCACAGGCTCAAGTATTTACTGTGTACTTGCATGTGATGTGAGCCTTGCTCTAGGAGGCGCTGTTTGTATTTACACCGCGAAGAAAAGCCGAAAACCAAACGCGAGTTTAAATACACAAGTCTATCCCTGATTGATGGATGATTTAGATTTTATTTTTATTGAGCTCCTGTAGTATACATCACCTATACTGTGTTTTTATTAGGAGTCTGTTAGAAAAAAGTGAGCAATCCTGCAGGATTCAACTGACCAATATAAAGCGTCGCATTTTATATAATGTTTTTATATTAACACAATATCGTGATTGTAGTTTTCAGGTAATAAATCCATTATAGAATAATGAGATCATATCACACTATGTGTGAAGCAAACATGAAACTCGCTGGCTGTTCATTTATACTCCCCAGTGCAAGCGTTTAATCGCAGAGGAGAAATGTTATTAGACTCACTGAGAAACTAACAGAGGCAATATGTTAAAACAGAGTTATACAGAGCGTTTTTGTTTCTGTCGTGAGCCGTTTGAAGCTTTCAGAAAGCAGTTTCGGAGAACGAGCTCGTCTACAGAGGACAGAAGACGGAAAGATCTGGATCCCTGAGACGAGGGGAAATGGACTGTTTACACTGTGCTGTTTTAGCTTTTTATTGTTTGCACTTCTTTGAACAGTATAAGTCTGATTTAGATAATACTTATGTAATTTTGATTAAACCCGCCGAAGCAACGTCACAACGTCTCATCAAACCATTTCCGTGTGCGCAGTCCGTGTGCGCAGTCCCACCTCCCAGCCAATCAAGCTGCGTTTGGCCTCACGAGCAGAGACGCGCAGCGCCGCAGAGACGCGCAGCTCGCGCGTGGGAGTATTGCTCGCCCGCATGTCTCTGCGTGCCGCTTTTACCCATAATCCCCCTCTTTGCGTCGCAACACAAATACGCGTTAACGCAGAAGTGTATCTGTAAAGTACTCAGAAGGTCTTATTGAAAGGCAGTGTGTTACATGAATTATCCAGAGATTAAGGAATGTTATGGTATGTTGTTATGATATGTGGCTAGACAACTTCCAAGTTTAAAGTAAATAGAAAAAGTCTTTGCTTGCAAGTTGATCCAACCTTTGAGCTAACGGAATAATTGCTTAATAAATGTACATGAGTCTCTGATGCAGTAATATCACATTTGCAGTAAAAGCTGAAACATATTGCATTGAATGCTGAGATATTACACTTCCAAAAGGTTACTGTTTGAAATCAGTTGCATTAAGTTGCAATGAGTCAGATCAGTCATTTATTATTAAATGATAGTAATTTAAGTAGAAATAAAATTAACAAACATTTAACTTTCGCCTATTTCTGGCGTTGGTTTTAGGAGAGCAGTGGATTACACATTGCAATTTTAAACTTAGTCTTACAGTATCTTACAGTTGATTGTTTTTTCTATTCCCTACCTTTTAGTTTCTGTTATTTTGAATCATTTTAAATCTGGTTGTTTTCTCCTGCAGCTCATGAGGCCAGCTACTACAATGCTGAAATTGCACCTGTTGATGTAAAGGCAAAGAAAGGGAAAGTGGTTATGACCCAAGATGAACATCCTCGTCCACAAACTACGCTGGAGCAGATGGCGAAGCTGCCACCTGTGTTCAAGAAAGGGGGCACAGTCACTGCTGCCAATGCTTCGGTGCAATTCTAATGCATATAATCTGATCTATTCTAATTTCATGAATAATGATTTAATGTTTTTAATGTTTTTTTTTAAGACATGAGATGTATGGTGATTTTTAAAATTAATACAGTTATACAAACACTGCCCTCTGGACGTATTGGCATCCACCATGAAAATGAGCAAAGCATACTATAAAAAGAGTAACACATGCAATAAATGACATTTTGAGCTCAAACAAAAGTAGTAACATAGTTCTAGTTAAATGTTTTTGACGTCCATCCTGGGGACGTCCATCCCGAGTCTCTTTTTGTAATGTATAACAATGTTGTAGACAGTTGTAAAGGGATCTTGGTCCACTCCTCCGCACAGGACATTATAATCTTCTTTATATTATTATTAAGTTTGTGAAGTGTGGAATTTTCTCTTCAATTCAGACCACAGGGTTTCAGTAGGGTTCAAATCTAGAGATGCAATACACTGCAATTTGTCTTTCTTTAACCATTTCTGTGTTAATTTTGAAATATGATGCTAATATGATGCTTCATTCTTAACAAGAGGCTATCTTGAGCCTTTCTCCACACCTGTAGAAATAGTTCTTCTACAGACCACCTTCTCTCCAGTTGTTTTTTTAAACTTTTAAGTTTATAGTTGATGTTTTCTATACCAACTGTGTCTCCCGCAGGGTGTGTCAGATGGAGCTGCTGCTGTGGTGTTAGCTAGTGAGGATGCCCTTAAGGAGCACAAGCTCACTCCATTGGCTAGAATTGTAGCATATCACGTCTCAGGCTGTGACCCTACAATCATGGGCATTGGTGAGTGATGTATTTACATGTCTACACACCTGCAGATAACTGAAAGTTCCTTTCCTCTCTAAAACACCATTTCACATCTCTTTGCTCCAGGTCCAGTACCTGCTATAACAGAGGCTCTGAAGAAAGCAGGGCTTACTTTGAATGACATGGACTTAGTAGAGGTATGTGCACCACTAGGCATGGCAGTAAATGTAATTATGCCTCCCCCCCGCAAAAACATGAACAAATGCTGTAAGTAAGCGAATGTGTTACATTGTCTTGCCGTGTTTTATGATTATCTGTTATCAGGTGAATGAAGCATTCGCTGCCCAGTATTTAGCAGTTGTTAAAGCTTTAGGGCTAGACCCAGAAAAGACTAACGTCAATGGAGGAGCCATTGCAATTGGCCACCCACTAGGAGCCTCTGGGTCCAGAATCACTGCACACTTGGTTCATGAGCTCAGGTACTCTGTACACTTGTGTATAATTGCGCTGGGGTTCCTACAAGAGCAGATACGGTATACTTTAAGTAATATTCTTGTGTTAACTTTCATATTTTGTTCTTTGTTTTCAGGCGGCGAGGTGGCAAGTATGCAGTGGGCTCAGCCTGTATTGGTGGTGGCCAGGGGATTGCAGTAATTCTGGAAAATACCCATTGAGCAAAAAGAGAAACATGCATTGAGCAAAATGGATCCAAAATATGTAATCAGGGACTGAAAAGTCTTTAGATGTTGTAATTACCAATATTCATATATTCATACATTTCTAGCAGATTTTTTGACATATATTAAAGAATGCATTCATAACACTTTACATAATGATAGTCACTGTATTAAGGTGTATTCTTTACCAGAAATGTACAAGTAAATAAACATGTGTCCAGACGTATTTTTCAAAGTTTTTCTAGGAATTCAACAGCAAAGCTTGTACAATATCCTTTGCTGTGCCAGTGTATAGGCTTTATAAGACCTTAAAAGTACTTCAGAAGTATTAAGAACATTGTGCTTTTAATGTAATTGGACTAATTTATAGTAACGTAGGGAGTAATGAGGAGTAAAGTGCCTGTTTTTCATTTTTGACTATTAACAGTGCATGCACTGAATGCCTTTTTAACTCACTCGCTTCAATCTGATATAGTTGTAACATAATCACTCCAGTGTGAGGCACATGCTGTACCTCATAGACCGAGACTCTGGAAAACCTGTGATGCCTTCTGGATTCATGATAATAAAAGTTTAATATCTAAGTATTTAAAGAGCCTTGTCAATGCACAAATAAAGAAAAAAATGAGTATCCACTGTACATTCTTCTTGTTTAATTTTCTGCTTTCACCCTATGACACAAAGTTATGTTCAATATATCCTTGACTGCAAAATTGTGCATCCTCCATAGTTTTGGAATAGAAAAACAGAAAAAAGTATATTTTAAAATTTAGGATGAACTTATTTAAAAATAAAAATCTGATTTGCTATGAACTGGCAAAACAGACTGGGCTGGTCAAACAGATAGACCATCATTACCAGCTGGCAAATGCTGATAGAAATGAAACAGTTTCTGAGTTTCTGCTAATAATATTATATATTGTACAAGTTATTTTTCAGAAAAGAAAAAAAAACAATAAGCTTAGAATAATCTAAGCAATCTCAAACAGTGACTGATCAGTTTAGTCAGTAATAAGGTAAATACCTTTGGCAGCTGGTAGCAGGACAGTCTGTGCAGGGTTTTTCAGCATGGTTTCTGAATGTTATATTCATTCATTCATTCATTTGTTCATTCAGTCATTCATTTATTTATTTTCAGTAACCAAATGAACAGCTTTTGCATGGTTGTAATATAAAATACATGCCATACACAGGCTTTTCTGAAACATGCCTGCAGATAGATATGACAAAACTTTAATTTATAATTTTTGATTGTTTTCAACCATTATTCTGATATTTTGATTTGTTTTCTGTCATTGCACATTTTATTTTTAAATACACATGAATCGCTTGAAGATAAATTGTAAAATTAATTATTATTCCAGACTATTCCAAAACCATGGAGGAAGCACATCTTTTCACACAAGCATATATTGCATTATATATTGCATTTATTGCATTTATGTGTCAAATGTTGAAAGCAGAAAATAAAATAAGCAGAATGCACAATGGCTATTCGGTTTCTTCTTGATTTGTGCATTAAGACGTAGAAGTATGGATTTATTATTTTTATTATTTTTATTATTATTATTATTATTATTATTATTATTATTATTTTACCAGGGAAGGGAAATTTTCCGCGTGTTGCCGTAACTCCGGTCTATAGATGGCGCTGTGATTCTCATGCACTAAAGACGAGCTTTCAGGACACCACAGAAGCAAACGTAAGGCACTACGTCAGACTATATATGCGTCAAGTGCCCGGATGTAGGCCTTTTTTTCCGAGCTCGAGGTAATTGTGGCTACCATGTCTAAGTTCTCAGAAATTTAATCTGTTGTCATCTTACATAAATGCATCAGTGTATTAGATCCGAAGTTTTATATAAGTGTAATGCGTCACCTATAACACTACAATCTGTGTCGATTTTAAAGAAAAGGATGTTTTTTCGCTGTTATAATGTTTGTGTTTTAATGATGGGCCCGAAACCCGAGCTGAACGTCGCCTTGCTCTGAGCTGTAACATTAACACGTTTTCGATTCTTTCAGAACTGTTGCTATAATCATGAAAACTTCTAATGTGTTTGCGTTTGTGTGTATTGTGTTTCTCAGTTTCTTATGTTAATAGTCTTCTGTAAGGTGGAGGTTTTCGGTGAGAAGCGCTTAGCTCGTTAGCATTGCTAACGCCAGTCACGTTTGTTCGCCAGGGAGCGAGCGTTCCTTATTAAACTGATTTTCACTTGGATTGTTTAGTTGTGTGTATAGATTTTAGGCAGGGCGGGGATTAATAGCTGGGCTCTGAGCAGTTTGTTAGTGTGTCGTAATTTCTGTAATTTGTATAAAGTTTGCTGTACTAGCGAAAGGAGACACGTTAATCAGCAGCAGTGAGCCCAGAGCTTCAGGCTGTACACTCATGTTTCCTCAGTGTGTTGTCAGAGTCGAGATGCTTCTGTATGGCTTGTCTCTGCTGTCGCTCTGAAGTGTCTTAATTACTTGGTATGTCATGACCACACAAACAGACCTTTAATTTGAGAATGTTTTAATGTTTCAGATGGCTGAGGGTGATAAAAAGCGCGTTGCCCGCAAGCGGCACTGCAGCCGCAACCCTGTCCTGGCCAGGGGCATTGGCCGCTACTCCCGCTCGGCCATGTTCGCCCGGCGCGCCATGTACAAGAGGAAGACCAAGGCACCTGAATCCAAGGTGAGTGCACAGCACTGAATCTGGCAACTGGCATGGATTGGAAATGACAAAATATAAATGGAGTGGAAAAGTTTGGAGTGAAATGTGATGCATGTTAAAACACAGATTGAGAAGAAGCTGAAGGAGAAGCCCCCTACCACTGTGGTGAAAACTGTTGGTGGAGACAAGAATGGAGGTACCCGTGTCATCCGACTGCGCAAGATGGTGAGTTTCCCCCCTTTTCTTTCTTTCTTTAAAGCAGTGCTGTTTCTTTCTTTACTAAGTGATAGTCTAAGATGGAAATGTTCTTCTGACAAGTATTGATTGAAGTTCCCCTGAAATCAAGGAACAAACAAAAATCATTAATGTTATGGACAATGGTATAATGTTCCATCTGAAAAGAAAAGGATTATTTTGGAGATATTTTCATTTTAAGTTTATAGTTGATCATTTCTGGAAAAGCAGTAAAATATTTAGAAGGCTCATAACTAGGCACAAACTGATCATCTAGCTAAATGCTATATATCTCCTGCCACCAGAGGCAGGTCTGGTAGCTTGTGAGCTGTAGACATTGTCTGTGTTTTGGCCAAGTCTCCTTGCGCAGTTTCTGGTGCATCAACTGGTTTAAGGGAAACAATCGGTTGGAGTGTGTTTTGTAGAGGGGTGAATTTGTATGAGGTTATGGTTATGGTGGGTGTTTCTAAGGTGTTTCACTTGGGGCTTTAAGATTGAAATATTATTTCCTCAGATTGAATGAGAATGTGGTTGTCCATACACAATTGGAGCCTCTCCATCAGTAAAAGTAAATGGTTTTCTGTAATCTTTTGTTCTTCCTATTTATCTAGTTTATTAAGCTATTGGTGGGTTTGTTTAGATTTGGTGATATGGCTCATCTTAAATGTTATTGGCTGTTCTATGTCTGTCTAGCAGTTCAATACTTCACTCTTTCTGCCTGTTTCAGAAGGAAACACATGGACTCAAATCAAAACTAATAAGAGATTTAAAGCAAGCTTGATTTCAGTTTCATTGTATTTTATTTCTTTCCCTTCATTTTTTTTCAGCCACGTTACTACCCAACAGAGGATGTACCCCGGAAGCTGCGCAGTCATGGCATCAAGCCCTTCAGCCAGCACAGGAGGAAACTGCGCTCTTCCATCACGCCTGGAACTGTACTCATCATGCTCACCGGGCGCCACCGTGGCAAGGTAGTTATTATACTTACTGTGAATACGCTGTTCACCATGAGACAATCCACATGTCCCTTTTCGTGCTTAGACACAAGGAAGATGAGTGCAATCTAGTTGCAAAAAACTGTGTAGTCAGTATGCTGTGAGTATTAGCTGTCTTTTTTGTGGTCTTATTTTAAAGGTTGGTAAAAGATAAAGAAAGCTAGGTGTGCTGGCTATAATATGAAAATTGAAAAATGGCATAACCAAGTCTTTTAAGACCCCTCAATAAATAAATGACTAGACAGATTGGCTGATCCTATAACGACTGTACTGCACATCAGGGCTGTCACTGTTGGTTATTACTAACTACATGTGTATCTTTGTTGCAATGCTTTGGGAGAAAGTTGATTGGTTGGCGGGGGGGGTGTTTGCGTATACGAAAACGGTTTGATGAAACATTGACATTTTTTGCTCTTGTTTAATCAAATTTGGATTATAATGTGGTTTAAATCAGAGTGAGACCGTTCAAAATACTTATGAAGTGTACAAAAAAAAAATACTTTTAACACAAGTATAAATAACATTTTCCATTGTCGCATCCTGATTTTTCAGTCTTGTATAGAGACTATTTGAAAGTGTAGTCTGTTAAAATTTTAAAACAGCTTGTGACAGGATCTGATGGTAAACGCTCTGTAAAATCCTCAGTTTGAACATATTCATGCATAGTTTCAGACCAGTGATATTTGCCAAATATTTGATTATGTGGACTTTTCATAGAGGTGTGTGTTTTTTTTTTTTTTTCTTCTTTTTTTAAATTTTTATATAAACATAACATTCGAGCCGCTTACAGGTGGCTCATTACAATAGCATCTGTCAAGGTGTATGTGTGTGTATATAAAGGCAGCAGTTAGTTCTTGAAGTTGATGTGTTGGAAGCAAGAAAAATGGGCCAGCGTAAGGATCTGAGTGACAAGGGCCAAATTGTGATGGCTAGACGACTGGGTCAGTGCATCTTCAAAACGGCAAGTCTTGTGGGGTGTTCCTTGTATGCAGTGGTTAGTACCTACCAAAAGTGGTCCAAAGAAGGACAAATCGGTGATCAGTTTATGTGCTGGTCATTAAGACAGTCATTTGTTTGAATATGATGGTATGGTACAAGTGTATAAAGCTCTGCTTGTTAACGCAGCCATGTTGGCATCTTGCAGCTGCAGTCCTCCCACACTAAAATGATGAACCTTCCACACTTCCCACAAGCACAAATTTCACTCCTGTCTTTCTTTTGAAACAAACGAATTGTAGCTTGTAAATAAGAATGACTATTGGTTTGACTTTAGTAGCCATATATTTAGTCCTGTCCCCCCAGTCTAACTTACAGGCACTTGTATCATCCATCATCAGGGACCAAGCGGTGGGAACAGTGATATAGCAGTTATTTGTCATTGACTTAGTGGAAGTGTTTGAAAAATGCACTTTTCAGTTTTCACTTTTCAGATTCTTTTGGGCTGAATTCTGGAATAACAAGTACAGTACATTGCTGTTTGACTAAAATCTTGCCTCTTTCCTACTTCCAGCGTGTGGTCTTTCTCAAGCAGCTGTCTAGTGGCCTTCTCCTTGTCACAGGTATGTTTTTATTTACTGGCTGTGCAGCCAAGAAGAGGCTTAAAACGGCCAAGCTTACTGCAGAAAATTGGCTTAGTCCAAGTTTTTGTGCTCTTGTTGTTGGTCACTGGCTCCAAGCTGACTTTATGGTTCTTCTATAGGTCCTTTAGCCTTGAACAGAGTTCCTCTGCGTCGGGCCCATCAGAAGTTCTGTATTGCCACTTCCACCAAGCTGGACATCTCAAGCGTGAAGCTTCCCAAGAACCTGAATGATGCTTACTTCAAGAAGAAGAAGCTCAGGAAGCCCAAACACCAAGAAGGGGAGATCTTTGACACTGAAAAAGAGGTACCAAATCAGTTTTCATACACTATATGGCCAAAAGTATGTGGACATCCAGCAGTCACACCCATATTTCCCCAATTCAAAACCATGGGCATTAACATGGAGTTGGTCCCCCCCTTTGCTTTCATAACACCTTCCACTCTTCTGGGAAGGCTTTCCAAGATGTTGGAATGGCTGTAGGGATTTGTGCTCATTTAGCCCCAAGAGCATTAGTGAGGACGGGCACTGGTAAGTGAGAGAGCCTGGTGCTTGGTCTGTGTCTGAAGCCAAAGGTGATGAGGGGGTTGAGGTCAGGGTTCAGGCCACTTGGGTTGTTCCACACCAACTCTGGCAAAGCATGTCTTTATGGACCTTGCTTTGTGCATGGGGGTATTGTCATGATGAGAGAGGTTTGCACACAAGGTGCACAGGACTAAAATGTGTTGAACGAGAAGAAATGGGAAGTGTTGCCCTCCTGTATGCCAGCACTCAGAGTTTAGAGTAGCTGTTACAAACCTGAGTTTATATTATCACTGCATACTTGCAAACAGTAGCCTGGGAGGTTGATTTCTAATTGTATGTAGATGCCTGTAAATGTATCTGCGTGAAGACTTGAGGGCTTTAGGGGTAAGTGGAACTTGCAGAGCTTCACAGAGAAGCTGACATGCACAACTGCCATATCTCCACTCTTGTTTTGCTGGGCCCACAGTCATGCAACTTCGAATGAAAAATAATGAAAATCCTGGCCACATAAATGTGTGCATAAGAAAAGCAATACCACTTCAGATGAAAGAAATGAATGAAAAATGCTCACCCTTTCAGAAAGACTTTTCAGATTTTCTGAAATAATGGATGAATATTTTCATATTCACAAAAATATGGGGAAAATGTGAAAATATTTAAATGTGTTTAAAATCCTTGTTATTTTCACATAAGGTCTCATTTGTGCTTTATGCTGTACTAAGCGTTGTAAACACTTAAATTTTCAATCGCACCATATTTTTCTCTTTACATTAATACTCTTTGCTTTTTCACTAGTAAATGGGACTTCAGTTTGTTTTCATGTGGCATTGCCCACATGTTCAGTTTACATGCAAGTTTGCTGCACATGCAGAAGTGTAAGTCAGTCTTGTACAGTGGTTATTGCTTTTATGTTTAGAAAATGGTTCCTTCTGCATTAAGTCAGCATTAAAGGCTGATATTTTTTAAAATTAAATTGGGATAGCAAATTAGTCTCTACATTTTAATTGAAATTAGAGGTGTGATGACAAGTTTAAGAATATGGTATAAGCTTTTATACCACAGCATTGGTAAATTCTTGGGGGCGTTGGGGTTAGGTAGGGGTTTACACTGGTTGCGTGTGACAAACGTAACATGTGACCTCAGCATCTCATCTCTTCTAAACTTGGATAAATGGCTTGCCTTCAGTGTAATTGCAATCTTCTGCAAATCTGACAAGTATAGTTCCTGGGTATTTTTTTTGCTTTGTTTAAAATGTACGTTATTTCTTAAAATAAATCTGCCTCAATTAAATTACTCATCATTTTCTGTGTGAGATTAAGCCAAATAAGCTTAATTAAGTGACAATTCTGTAGCTGACTAAATGTAAAATTCTGAATTTTTTTTCTTTTTTTTTTTTTATTTAGCTAGCTTGCTAGGTTTTGTATTTTTTTTATTTATTTATTTTTTTTTCTACCTCCTGAAATTTCAGCTGTTGTCTTTGCTTATTTACTGCAGAAATACCAGCTGACGGAGCAGCGGAAAGAAGACCAGAAAGCTGTTGACTCTCAGCTGTTGCCTCTCATTAAGAAAGTTCCTCAGCTGAAAGGGTACCTGCGCTCCCAATTTTTCCTCTCCAATGGGGTGTATCCCCACAAACTGGTTTTCTAAATAAATAAAACCTGGTTATTCCACCCACTACCTGGAATGTGTGTTGTTAAACTGTCATTGTGTTTTAGATAAGTGATAATTTTATATTTCATTGCTGAAGCATCTGTATTGCTGTTTGTTTTTGTCTAACATGACTCAAAGGTTGTTGATAACTAGCTCATGAATTTATTTATAACCTATATGGCTAAAAGTATGTGGACACTCCACCCCCTGCTGTTACAAAAACCTCCACTCTTCTGGGAATGCTTTCCACTAGATTTTGGAACGTAGCTCTGGTGATTTGTGCTCAATCAACTGCAAGTGCATTAGTGATATTGGGCACTGATGTCAGGTGAGAAGGCCTGGTATGCAGTTAGTGTTAAAATTTATAAAAGACCTGGCCTTGTGCACAGCGGCATTGTCATGAAACGGGTTTGGGCCCTTACTTGCAGTGAAGGTAAATCTTAATGCTACAGCATACAGAGATGGTGTTTACAACGTTGTGGGGAAGAGCCATATATGGGTGCGATGGTCAGGTGTCTGTGTACTTGCATTTATGTTTAATGGCATTTGGCAGATGCCCTTATCCAGAGTGACTTACAGAAGTTTTCTATCAAGGAACAGAAGGTCTCTATCAATAAATACATAAAAATTTATAAGTGGTTCATCAGGTCAGGAACCACGAGTACAGGCTAAAAACCCTGTTGGAGGTAGGTGTGTTTATATTTAAAAAAAAAAAAAAAAAAAAGGTTGGTTGTGCTTCAGTTTAGACTTTAAAGCTCAAAAAGCCTTCAATCATACAGTATATCCCAACTGAAACCACTCTAGTCTCACTATCTCCCAGTTAAACCTGCTAACTGGGATAAACATTTAATTAAGGTCTGCCCCTTACATCAAGTCAGCCAAGCAGAAAGTTGTACAGTAATCATTTAATTTGAATAGTTTGCAGTTATTGCTTAACATCTTAAACCTTACATCTTTACTCTGTACTTTAACAGAAGTTAATGAACAAGGTTCAAGTGTGATTTTAAGCCAAAGTTGAGTGACAATCTATAGGGACAAGTCCTACTAAAATTCTAGGGAAACTGTTGGGTTGTTTGTGTGAAGCCAAAATTTCTAGGAAAGACACTGGCATATTTTGAGATGATTATTTTAAATCACTGAGGTGAAAGCAGGAGGAAAAGCTTCAAGTTGATTAAAATGACTGAACACAACAGTGCAGTACAGACCTAAATCTAACTCCATATTAGCAAAACGAGGAAGCTGTATTAATGTTTTGGAGACATACTGGAGGTTAATGCAATAAACTTGTGTCTTCACCAGTGCCTTGAGGCTAGCCACAACATACCAGACCACTTCCAGATTCCATTTAGACATTGACTTTTATATAGAATTTCAGGCTTAACCTTTCATTGTCCAAAAAGAAAAAATAAATTACTCCTTACATCCATCCAGTGGGTCAAAACATTTTGTTTTAATTAAAAAAAAAAAAACACTGAAATGACACGTGTTCAACCTGTGTATAGAAAACAAAATAAATACATGTTCCTTACTTATCTTTTTCCTTGTACATAGCCATTTTCTTAAAACAAAAAGAGGAACAAAAGAAGCAGCCAAAAGAAGGCAGGTCCCAGAACAGGAATGCTCAGCCTTTCTGAAGTCAGTCAGTAATAAATGGTCAGGTGATGAGGTCAGGCTCAGTCTCAGCCAGACTTGAACAGCAGAATGGCCACTTGGCCCAGGTAGAAATAGATGAAGTGCTTGGTCTCATGGGTCACGTAGCTGCCGAAGTTCCTTCCCACAATGCAGTGCCAGGTGGGGTTGTATTTTTTGTCAAACTCCTTGAGCAACAGATAAAGAGAATTCATCATGTAAGCTGACTGTACTCTGGTATCAAAAAGTGCTTAAGCTCTCACCAACCGGTATTTTGGACAGGCACATTTTCTGCTCAGTATTCTCCCAGTTAAAAACACTTTCATTTAGAGCTGCTGCAGCTTGGTGTGACATCCAGATCCGAGACTTACCTTTTTGATGTAGGCAGCAATGTCCTTCTCAATGTTGTACTTCTCTAGAGCCTGTGTAGCACACTCAACAGCATCCTGCTGCATCTCCTCGGACATGTCCGCATTTTTTATTACTGCCTTTCTGTCAGACATGACTGCTCTGCAATCACAAAGATGTATGATTTTAGATGTACAAGATCATTTTGTTGCCCAAGAATAGACCCAAACTCCTCTGGTCCCTCTTTTTTTGCTTCATGGTAATCATTTAGGAGAATTAGAGTATAGTCTGAGAACCTTAATCATTATGTAATGATTTGTACAGAATAGCTATCACACGCCCGAGTCTTTTTATCCTCACACAGGGGCATCTTGTCACTGAAGGCGCATATAGTGCCGTTTCAATGCACTACGCAACTTTCACAGTGTACCATATATTACAGGTAATTTACACATTACTATTAACGCTGCCATTTTTGTACAGTTTAGTAGTGAAAAGGACCAGCAGAGCTACACGACACTGCAGGCACTGGCCACCGTGCAAAAGCAGGTTACATAATATCAACACCAAATACTGGGTAGCCTTTCTTCCATCATTTTCTTGCGTAACAACCTCATCAACCTACATTTCAGTCGGGCGTTGCTATGGTGAATACTCCCATTATCCTCATACAGCAGGGTATCAACACACTAGGATCGTAATTTGAATTATAGCTGGAAAACATAGTTGAGTAACTTATAATGTAAGCTAAATCTAAATGGAAGCGCCTAACTCACTAGCTAGCATTTTGCTAATTACTTTAAGTGACCGGTTATCTGTCTTATCTTAAGACACAGTCTGCAATTATAGCTAGCTAGTATCCCTGGTAGCATTACTCTTTTAAACACTGTGATGTTTAAAGAAGACAATTATAAGATGCCTAGTTAACTAAACAGATAACCTACATTAACTCGTTTTGGTTAGCTAACGTGAGTTATTTCACATAGGCGTAAAGCAAAGCAAAACAGTCTTTCTTGCGAATCTGAAGTGGATCTAAACCAAGTTATGAAAAATACTTCTCTAAATTAACACAAGACAACTGCGAAACGAAAATAACAATAACAATTTGAAGTATCTATTTACCTGATATTGCTGAGTCTGCTCAACGAGAATAAGAAAACAGTCTGACCGTTTATGAAGAACTGCTGCTATTATGTCATTCACTGAAAGTGAGGTGGGTGTGTAGCTGACTCGTTGTACTCTTCTTCTGTGTTGTTGGCTGACGCTTACCGGTACCATTCACCTATTGGTCGGCTCGTAGTGCATTCTCTCTGGTATTTACTCCAGCATTTTATTTCAAACCATCATGCTTTGCGGCTTAGACGCATTGTTTGTCTCCATACCAACGAAGGTGGGAGTGCGCACGCGCCAAACCTAAAGAAGAGAAAACCCAGGGTATTATGTTGCGTTCGTCTACAGGTTGTAATTTGTAATTCCCAACCTCCGAGCAGGCAAAGCCAAATTCTGCAGTCTTCTTGCCTTGTAAGTGGTAATTCGCAGGTCGGAATTAAGTCATTTTCGAGCTCGGCGAATTCGACACACGAAGTGGAGGACGCAGCCATGTTCTGCTGCGTTGGCAGCGATGCTGCAACTTGTAATTCCCGCATACAACCTGCACAAGCCACCGAAAAAGCCCCCTCAACTTGCAATTCCAACTCGTCTTCTCAACTACAAGTTAAAGTCTTGTATTGATAAGGAACAGCTTCCGCCCAGCATGACGCAAGGTGTTATCACCTTGGTACCAAAACCAAATAAAGGCAGGGATAGCTTAGAGAATTGGCGTCCAATAACGCTGCTAAAGAACGATTTTAAAATTGTGGTCCTTGCTAATAGACCTAAAGATGTAGTGGATATTATTATTGACGCATCACAGTCTGGTTTTATGAAAAGTCGTCACATTGCAAACAACATTGGGTTAGTACTAGATTTATTGGATTATAATGACCTTATTAGTGATGAGAGTATCATTCTGTTTCTTGATTTCTAGTAACTTTATGATTCATTGGAACACGATTTTATTTTGAAAGCCCTTGTCAAATTTGGTTTTGGAAATTATTTCTGCAAAATTATTAGAACCTTATATAATAATTGTGTAAAATTGAAATTTGGCACATCTAGATTTAAGGTGTCACGGGGTATTCGACAAGGTTGCCCAATCTCCCATTATTTATTTTAATAGCTTCTCAACTCTTAGCTCTATATATCTCTAATAGTCCGTTAGATGTCAGTTGCTGTCAGAAGTATTGCCATTACTCAGCTTCCAGATGACAATACCCTTTTGCTATAAATAAATAAATAAATGCTTCACAAGTGAGTCTTGCTATTGAATCAATCACAGTTTATTTCTATGGATTTTGGTCTTTGTTTAAATTTTTAAAAGTGTGAGTTTTTGTCCGTCGTGCTCACTCTATGGTTTGTAGTATCCCAGTGAAGGACCAGGTAACATATCTAGGAATAGTTATTACTAAAAACCAAAGTACAAGGTGTCTATTAAATTTTAACATCCTAATTGAAAAAACTCAAAAGAAACATGATAGGTAAAGTTTGTCATGACAAAGCCAGTCTGAAAGTTTAAAATAGTTATCAGTTTGAAATCTGAAGGTGATATGCAGTTTTAAGATAGATAGATAGATAGATAGAGTGTTACTGGTAGAAAGATTGATGACAATAATAATACAGTTTGAAATGTGGAGACTGTGATATTTAAGAAAGAAAGAAAGAAAGAAAGAAGGAAAAAGAGAAAATGGAGTGATATATGGAGAGAGTGAAATATGGAAAGGAAAAACAGATGAAGATAAAGACATTTATAAATAAAAAGAAGAGTTAATGGTAGAAAGATAGATGGAGTGAAAGAGTGTTAATTGTGGAATGACAGATGAAGAGAGTGATTCAGATAGAAAGATAGATGGTGTGATATATATATATATATATATATATATATATATATATATATATATATATATGTATATATATATATATATATATATATATATATATATATATATATATATATATATATATATAAATGTGTGTGAGTGTGTGTATATATAAAATATTGATTAAATCTGGGTACCAGAAACATCATGAAAAGAACATGAGGGAGGCCAGGAGAACTGCTGGATCCCAGAAGTCTATCAAGACCTTCTTTAACAAGACAGGTTAGTGCACTGTAGAGATGTCAATGTGATGGGATGCCGTGCCTTGATCATTTCGCTGCCCGATTTACTTAAAATATAAGTATTAGAAAACAGTTAGATTTAGAAAGCAATCCTGCAAGTTTTCTGCACCTTTCAATAATCAAAATAATGAGAACCCAGAGGAAACCCACACGAACATGGGAAGAACATGCAAAATTATGCACAGCTAGTAGCAAGCTCAGCATCAAACTGAAGACCCTGAAGCTGTGAGGCAGCAACGCTACCTGCTGCAGCACCATACAGCACCTAAATAATTCCCTGGCCAAAAATAAATGTGGTAAGTTTAAAAGTCCTTTTCCTTATTCTTTAAGACAGGTTTTTCGAAACTTTTCTTTTTGGGCCAGATGGAGAAAAAAATGCAGTCACAGGCCACATGCTCTCTAATACATTTTTATCACCACTAATACTGCATTTTTGTTCACCTCACTAGGTGAGTTTTAAGCACTTACTGTAAGCTGAATAGTTGACAGGGTTGTGTAAATAAAGATTTTACTCACAAATTAATAAATCTAATGGGACCAGTAATGTTCAAGATTTCAAGATTTTTATTTGTCACATACATAGTTATATACAATATATAACTTGCAGTGAAATGAGAACTTGGCCTACTCCTCTTTAGACTGTGCATTAAAAAAAATCAGAAATGATAGGATAATAAGAATAAGAAATATGAAGTATATGTACAGGAATGTGCAAAAAGGGGTGTACAGAGTGTAGTAACAATACAAAACGCAAAGCGCAGTGTGCGGAGTGTCAGTGGAGTGCGGCGCGACTGGAGAGTCTTTATGGAGTCCTAAGTGATCTGTATGGTAGACATGTCTGTGTTGAGAGTCTGATGGCCTGAAGAAAGACGCTCCTCCTGAGCCTCTCAGTTTTAGCCAACAGACAATGGATGTGCTTGACTGAATGCAGTAGACTGAACAGTAGGTTACCGGGGTGGCTGGAGTCCCTGATGATTTTAACAGCTCTTGTACTGCATCTCTTGGTGTAGATGATGTGCGGTGATGGGAGAGCAGACCTGGAGATGAGCTCAGCTAAGCGCACCACTCTCTGCAGGGCTTTGCAGTCCAGGGTTGAGCAGTTCCCCTACCATGCTGAGATGCACTGAGTCAGTAAACTTTCTGTAGCCCCAGTATAGAATGTTTTGAGGATTGCTGGGGAGGCCCTGAATTTCCTCAGCAGTCTCAGATGGTACAACCATTGTCTGGCTTTGTTCACCTGTGGTCCTCAAAGATGTGTACTCCAAGGTACCTGAAGCTGCTCACTCTCTCCATGGGGGTCCCGCTAATCTCCTCGTTCCTGGGAGTGAAGAATTACTGTCAAGTCAGGTGTAAGTCTTGTTGTGGAGATTCAAAGCATGTCGCAAAGGTGACTGACAGTTATCTTGGACCTCAGTCAGCTCTTGTTTGCTGACAAACTAAACAAACTTCCCTCTGAATTCAGTGAAAAATATTAATTTTGCTAATGTGCCTGAGATCTTTTGCATTCGCTTTCTATTTCTTCTTTGGTGCTGCCAGTAGCTTGGCAACATTAATGTAGCCATTATTTTCAAATTTGATCTTGTACTCAACTTTTAAAAAAGTCTTTTATGGTGGAGCTACCGGGGTCAGAAGAGGTATTTCTGAGGTATGGCCCTCTATTAAAGGTCCAGATCTTTAACCAGTGTATAATCTGGAGGTGGAGGCTCACCACCAGTTTTTTTTTCCCCTTCTTTCTCCTATTAGTTGTAAGAAATATCACCAGAGCAGTTTGTCATAGGCACAGCAATCAAAGAAGAGAGTATAAGGACATCAACTTTTAAATGACTCACTAGTTTGTATATTTTTATATATATATATTTATATATATATATATATATATACACATATATATATATATATATATTTTTTTTTTTTTCTGCTGCCAAGACCATGTAATGCAGTTGGGATTGCAGCTGCAATTACTAATGACAATTTACTGCTAGTTATTAGGGGTTCAAGCATGAAGTGCTGAAACCCTATTGTTTTTGTAAGAATTATTATTATTATTATCATTATTATTATTAATATCAAGTTTTTCATGCACATAAATGGTTTTATATACTGCAGCGTTTCACACAAAAACAAGTAACTCATACCGTTTGATGGAGCTCCTCCATCTGAAAGAACCTTTGGAGTCAGTCAAATTGTTAATTAAATATTTGCGATTACTTAAAACTCATACTTTTGTGAACTAGTCGTAGGTTTTTTGATCAACCAAAATATAACAAGTGCAGGACAGTTGTTTGGACTCCTTAGATCAATAATTTTCAAACAAAGTTGAACTTTTAATTCATCACCATGATGGCAGGCAAAAACGTTTTTACTGAAGTGGCTGTAACTCTTGAACAGAATGAGATATTTTCACCAAACTTTGCACACTTATGTACGGACTCAGTCTGAGGTCACCTGCCCAAAATGGCAGAGCTTGGCCACGTGGTGGTGCTATAACAGGACAAAACATGAAATTGGTGCTAAATATGGAACCACTGGTCCAATCGACTTGAAATCTTGCTTGAAGTGTCGTTGTCCATGGGTCCCATCAGTGTCTGTGAGGACATCTGAAAAACGAAAAAACATGAAAAATCTTGAATCTTGAAATACATGGCCACCAGGGGGCAATCAATCTTCAGCAGCTATTAGACAAGGTTAATGAAGGCAGATAAGAACAAAACTTGGTGTGCCTGTTGACTCCCTGCCCCAGACGTCTGTGCAAAATTTGAAAAAAAAAAATTGGCCATAGGGAAATTCAATTCAATTCAATTCAATTTTATTTGTATAGCGCTTTTAACAATGGACATTGTCACAAAGCAGCTTTACAGAAATAAATGGATTCACAAAAATATATTGTAAATATTTAAATTTATCACTGTGAATTTATCCCTAATGAGCAAGCCAGTGGCGACGGTGGCAAGGAAAAACTCCCCGAGATGATATGAGGAAGAAACCTTGAGAGGAACCAGGCTCAAAAGGGAACCCATCCTCATCTGGGTGCAACGTATAGTGCAATTATAAATAAATCCCTTCTATTGTGTACTATATGGACAAATAGTGCAATTGTGCAACCAATAAATTCATCACAGTATTTGCAAGAGGTCCGGCTGGTTAAAATCTATCCACTGTCCACTGATGGAGTCCTGAGTACGAAGCTGCTCGTGGCAACTGCAGCCCCAAAGCCACTACAGCAATCGCAGTCCCAAGCCATTACAGTACAGCTCCCCATATGTGATCCCCAAGCCATCTCCACAGCCCCAGGTGGCGCCATCCCCAGCAATCCAAACAGTTCTTCAGGCAGTCCATATGGGGCCACCCCCAGCAGCAGCGAGCGAACTCAACCGATGAGAACTCCAACCAGAAGTAGGGCATCAGGATGGGTCAGGCAGCGAGGAGGAGCAGAAGGGGTCAGGATCACTGGCATCTCTGGCATCTCAGAAGTAGCATGTGTAGCTCAACAGAGAGTGAGGGAGAGAGAGAGATGGAGAGAAAGGAAGAGATTGTTAGGTGAAATGCTTTCACGTTGTGCGTGTGTAAATTATAGTATATTATGAGCACAAGGTATTCATATCATATGTTAGATCTCCTCATTCTGAACAACTTTGCCTCATGAAGCAGTGGTGTCAATCAAATTGTTCATTAAATGTTTGAGATTATTTAAAAAAAAAAAAAAAACACTTTTGTGAACTAGCCCTAGGTTTTTTACTCAACCACAACAAAACCAGTGTGGTACAACTGTCTGGACTCTCTAGGTCAATAAATAATCAAAAAAGAATGTTGAACTTTTTTTTATTTAGTTAGTCATAACAGGGTTATTTACTTATTTTTGTGGCTTAGTGTACCCAAAGGTCAATAACTCCTACAGGAAAACTCAACACTGCATGAAATAAAGTAAGCACATGCAGCATAATGTGCTTCTTATATAAAGCATGCATAATTTAATGAAGATCGGACAATAGCGCTACAACAGTTTATATGTTTAGAAATGCTACTTCTTTATGGTAAATTACCATATAATTCTTAAAATGATCTTGCTTTTTCCTCTGATTTAGGTGCTTATAGCGTTGCACAATAGTAAGTAATATCTATTTATGTCCTTAAAGGTCCTAAAGTGCTTGAACCTCGATAACTGCTGCTTGCAGGTATAGTTTTATTTGCAATTACAGTTACTTAGAGTGTCACTGGAATTAAAATAAGTTTATAAGTTATCTGTTGTAAGCTATTTTTTCAGCTATTTTTTCACGCGCCTTTTCAGCAGCCACACTATTGCGTTTGGCCGTTTTTAAAGAAATACATTATAATTGCTCTTCGGCTGTAAAATTTCCTTAAACAGTTCCATCTGCAGCTCTTCCAACAAGCATTTGAGCCAGTGTGAGATCCGCCCTGGATAAAGTGAACGCTGATATGACCGGCTCAGTTTTATGGAAGGCCATGCAGTTCAGAAATACGCGATTTTTAACACGTGAACAACATGTTAAAGACGCGTGATCTCAGACGTCAATTTCACATACTTTTGAGCCACTTGGCCACTTGTCCAGTTTGAACGGGTGAGTGTCATAAGTTCCCATTGGCTGCTGAGCACTAGGGTTAAACCATTTCTGTAAGCGTAGGGGTTGTCTACCGCTCACAGACTCTGCGCTAGCATGAATTATTAATCAGGCGCCCTCTACTGGCCAGTGAAGTCATTGTTCTTTGTAATGGCAGTTCAGTGCTCCGTGGTAGAATTACACTGTTAACATTCAAACCGTTCAGTGCTACAGAGATACACAAGAGGAAGAATTCGAGGGATTTTCTGAGGAGTGAGGGGACTAAAATATTTTCATTAATTCATTTAGGCTTGGCGTTTATAATCAATAATGTTTACAATGAATGCCATTATAATTTACAGTTTATTTTATATATTTCTTTCTTGTTCTCTTCTGAATACCGTTAAATTTAAAGGATTTGCTGAGGAGCGAGGGGACTAAAATACACTGATGTTTATAATGTTTATACGTTTAAAGTGTTTATAATGTTTGTAAACTTGTAAACCTTCCATTTTATTACCGTCCGATGTAACAACAAAATGCGACTTATGCATCGATGCGACTTATCTATGTTTTTTTCTCTCTCTCTCTCGCAATTTTGAACCGGTGCGACTTACATGCAAGTGTGACCTTTTTTTCCGGACAATACGGTAATAAAATCAGTGCAGATGAGAATGTGTGTACAGGTATCGATTGTTTCACTCACTGAAGTGCCATGAATCAAAAGGTGAACATAACCTTCTTGTAGCTTTCACAGCACTCAGAATTAGTTGTTCCAGACAGAACAATGTATTAATAAAATGGTCTTTGAACATATTATATATTATATCATAATGTGGGACATTTATTGCACTTCAGACTTGTGGAATATATTGCGATATGAAGCCAGTGCATTCAATCCACACCCAGTACCACTCCAAAATCCCAAGGATTTGTCCTAATCAAACCAAAACAGAAAAATGCAGATATCACACTCATGAAAGAAATGGTATCAGTATTCTTAGTGCCAAGTTGTCTGAGTCAATCTGAATTTCCTAATGTGGGACACTGAAATGTCTGTGGTAAAAGGCCTGAATCACCTTAATTCATAAAAACCTCTCAGGTCAGTAACACTCAAGGCTAAATGTGCAATCCCATGTTCAATAATTTTACCACTTACAGTGTTATTGCTGCTACAACACCTAGGCTTATAGCCAGGTGTGGATGTTACATGGAGAATCGAACAACATCAAGCAAACAATAGACTATAATAGTTTTGATGCATTTATTAGAAAGACATGAAGTAGCCTATATTATCATATCTGTCATGCAGAGAAAGCAGAATTAAATGCACAGCTAAACATTCATGAACCTGCTGTGAATTGCAAAGTTAAAATGTTAAATGTTAAACTAAACAGGGAACACATACAACCGTAACAGGCATATTTGAAGACAACACCTCAAACCTTGAGGCAACACATAAAACCTGCACCTACGTAAAACCATTGCTTACCACACACTGCATTATGGATAATTATTAATTATCCTGTAATGCATAGGCGTAAAAACAACACCCTGAGGGAATTAGCTCATTACATTTCTGGAAACAAGCAGTCCTTGCATGTCAAGGAGTCATCGTCGTTCTATAACCCTATTATCTTCTGCTTTCTTGGAACCACTGGACACAGACTGTACATGAAAGCCACTCCTCTGTGGACCTGGGATCCTTTCTGTGCCCATAATGAATGCTGGTGGATTGCAAAAGCTTCTGGGTCCACTTGTCTAGTTTTCCTCTCCTTAGTTTTTTTTATTTTCCCCTTGTTCTTTCCCCATTCCTCTTTGATGTAAGAAAAATGGTCATTGCTGGTCAAATTATAGGAAGGAGTTTTGACCCTCTTGTGGCTGCTGGTTGTGCGTTCTCTTACTGGAAGTTTGAGCAGAGATCGGAAGGAAACTTCTGGCTGTGTCACCACTTCAGCGTTCTCTGCCAGAGGTGGTGGGGTTACCATGGTGGACAGATGGTGGTGGGGTGGAGACCACTGAGGAGCAGAAATTGTTGGCTGAACAGCATGCAATAAATAACAAATATAGAGTATATTTACACCATATTATATTTTTTGATGAACAAACATATCATAAACACATCCTTATAAAAACTAGCAGGATTGTTTCATTCAAAAGAAATTTATACCTTTAACATTAATTTTGTCTAAACACTGTCACTGATGTTTGGGTGGTCTTCACAGGGGACGCTTGCTGTTTGAAGATTGTCCACCCTACTCTAGGCTTGGACATTTGAGAAGTCATGTGATTTTGATCACATCATATCACAGCTTGTGATAACCCATAGTTTTATTGACTTTCATTTGTTTGAGGAAGACAATGCAAATAAAGCTTAGGTGCCCCACATTAGGCAGGGTCTCACAGCAATTCACCTTATATATTATATTATATACAAACAATAGTAAATAAAGACTACTATCATCATTATTATTATTACCCCCTCTCTTTCTTTTCTGCTCTCCAAGTAGCAGCTACTCCACAGTCCCAGACCAGACTTTAGCATTTTTGTTTTCTTGCTTTTTTCTCTGTATTACAAAGGAGAAAAGGAAAATCAGGTCATTCATAAATAAAACGAAAAAGTGCTTGGCGTCTCTACATGTTAGACACACCTGTGTCAATTACTAAACTGTCATTATAAAGAACAATTTCATCAATGGCCTGTAGAGGGCGCCTGTCTAATACATGATGGATCACAGTGACCTTTCGAAAAGCTCTTGTGTGTGCGTATGTTTTTGCGTGTTTGAAGTAAATTAATTGCGTTATAAGTTATAAATTGCTTCAGACTATATGATCAAGATGATTAAAAAAGCGGCGACTTATATACCGGAAAATACGGTAATCAAAGCATGTCCATAACAACCATAAATTGCTACAGTTATAATGATGCAAACTTTAATTCTCTACAAAATGTAATTGAAATTTGATTATGAAGTGGAGCATACTGTTGCAGGCAGCATGTTTCATCAGCTGTCACTGCTCTTTTGAGCATAACAGCCAGTTTATTTTAATGGAATAATTTACTGTTGTGTTAGTGTTCTAGGCCAGATCTGAACATTTATGAATGACTTCATGGAGGCAGAGGGTGTAGTGGATGAGGGTGGCCCTACACGAGAGTTTTTCTGACTGCTCTCAAGGACAGCACCCTATTTACAGGGCCACAGAACAGTAAGAACCTGTCCCTGGATGGCCATGGTTAGTATCCACACATGGCACTTGTCCAACTCACTCATTTTAACATATTGAAATTGTAACCACCAAATGCCTTATTCTGCAGAAATCTGTTCTGTTTTTCAACATTTCAATTTTTGCAGCATTATACAGGAGGTCTGTACAGAACATATGGAGTACTGATAGCTGTGGCACTGGTGCATGGAGGAGTGTTACATTTTTTTGAGAGGCTCTACCAAAACCTGTGCTCAACAACTACATCACCAACTCTCAGAAGTAGCAGATCTGGATTTGCAGTGGAAACACAAAGGCGTATCAGTTTTGTCGATCAGTTCCTTATTTCATTTCTTAATTTTTTTCAAGCAAATGGTGAAAGTATCACAAAGGCCTGCTTCTACTAATAAACTGTGCATAATGTCAAAGATCATTGAGGCAGGTGGTATTACAGCAGCTAGAGCTGCCATTGAGGAAGCTGCAGTGAGCCGGTCCTTGTTGGGGTCCCTGAGGCACATCACCATAGAGGAATGGGACCAGTTGGTTCAGGCTGCCAAGTTTATACATGGAAGGAAGGACAAAAGAAGCCTTACAACAGTGAGTATTTGTTAATAGTCCCACAGTTCATCTGTAATGGTCACTACAAATTGTAAATTGGATTTTAACTTGTTTGATTTTAAAGCCTTAATTTTGTTCATGACAGTGCTACAGCAGTTGGACCAATTTTTTTTCTGAGGAAAATGCTTGAGTGAGCTGGAGAATCTGTACTTCTTGCTGAAAAACAAACGTACCTGGTGCCACACACTTATCTAAAATAGTGCACTTTCTCTGTCTGAAAATATTTGGGGCCAGGGGTTGTCTGTTCAATGTGTTGGGCCTGTCTGCATTAAAGGATTGCTTAACTGGGTACTGATGGCCAATTAAGTGTGGCACTCCTGACTCACTTAATCTATGGCAATTCCTTGGTTCTCATCACTTGGGTGTGATAACATGCTTTTCTGTGAATATGCTTCCTTATACATAACTTTTTATTCTCCCTTGCAGAATAGCATACAGTCAGGATATACCAGACTCAGAGATAACAGTAAGAACCAAACACAAATTTATTAGAGGATTTGGCAGAACAACAGGCATGCAAAGACAGGGTAAACACAAATATAAGTACTGCAGGCTGGTGGAAAACACAGATAGAGTCACTAAGCAAATGAATGAGAGAAAGGAGCACACACTTCAGGTGTCTTGAAGGAGAATCACTGGAGAAAAAATAAGGAGCCATAGGGAACTACCAGTGTCCACATGTACTCACAGATAAGAGGTCTATTCCTAGTTGAGGCCAGACAAAGAGTGAATGTAAGGTGTGTGCTTATATAGTGCTAATGAGTGTGGTGACTGGGGACAGGTGGTGCTGGTTAGTACTCTGGGGAGAGAGTGCGCTGACTGTTGGTGACCTGTGACACATACACCATTTAAGTTACCCCCCCACCCCCACCCTCACCCCCACCCCCACCCTCACCCCCCACCCTCACAACTTCAAGGAGGTGTTCAGAACATCTACCTGTTCCAAGCGGAGCTGTCCGCTCCTGGAAGCAACCAGGGTGACTGGAGAGACTTTCTTCTAGATATTGAAGATAAATAAATGAATCACTCTGTAACAGTTGCGCAGAGTATTTTGAGATTTCATTTGAGCTACCCTGACTTTTGCTGACACAATCCTGCATATTATCACAAATGTTAATGATTTTACAGATGGTGTGTTTGAGATCACACGAACAACTTATGGTGTTTGTCTCTGGAACTGACCGAGGATCAGCACTTGGATTTTCCCCTCAGCCAACGCTGAATTTCATTCATGAGCCATTTCATAATGGCTGTTTGAACTTCCTCACCCAAATGCAATTAAAAAATGAACTGAAAATGATTGAAACCTGTTGCATATTTCTTTCTTTCTCATATTATTTGATGTCTGTGCTATTATAAGTAACCAATTCACCAGTATAATAGGACATTAAGAAATGTTGTACATGGTTGAGTAGTTTTCAAGGTTTAGCTGGTGGTTCAGACCGATAACACACAATGTGAAATGACATCCTTTATCACATTTTGATATCTTAATAATTCAAAGCTGTATTGAATAATCACACAAGATGAATAAGCAACGGAATTTGAGGAATGCTGTTTGAAAGTAAGCAGCTGCACAGATCAGAGTATTAAAACTTGGGTTTTTAGGGAAACGTGCACCACTGTTCCTAAAATGTTCATTAAAATGTCCTTTTCAGCAGCGAGATTTGTGCCGCTCTGTGGTGCATCTCGGTGGAATGAGTCTTGCACTGAATACACACACCAAAATGTGGAGCAAAAAGAGGCAATTTTATCTTGACGAAAATAATTTAAGTCATAAAACTGCAATCCAAATATTTTATTTTTATAGGCTACAAAAAAGGAAGAAAAGGACAGAAATAAAACGATCCTTAGCATGTTATATAGTGGTAGCGTAGAGTCTGTGAGCGGTAGGCAACCCCTACGCTTACAGAAATGGTTTAACCCTAGTGCTCAGCAGCCAATGGGAACTTATGACACTCACCCGTTCAAACTGGACAAGTGGCTCAGAAGTATGTGAAATTGACGTATGAGATCACACGTTGTTTGCACGTTGTCTACGTCTGAAAAAATCAGCACATTAAGAACACATAAACAACATGTTGACAACGTGCAAACGTGTTAAAAATCGCGTATTTCTGAACTGCATGGCCTTCCATATTGTATAAGCCGTGACGTTGTTGACGCATGCGTGGCGGATTGAAACGAGCCGTAAAACGTAAACGCAGCTTGTGTGTGATCATGACGCGACAGGCATTATTGTGATTTAGCTTTACTGCTTAGCGAAGGGTGCAGGAACAGTTTTACGCTTCACCCGCGTCAGTACAGATGGAGAAGTACTCGGGATTGTATAAGGAGCCGACCGATGCCACGAAACAGCAGGAGAGACACTATTATCTCCTGTCCGAGCTTCAGATACTGGTCAAAGACTTGCCAAGGTAGCTGCCTAATTAGCTAGTTAGATGGTTAGCGTTATACAAATGTGATCGTAACAAAGCAGTTGCTTCTGATTATGCTGATTTAAGAGGAATACGAACGCAAAGCATGAAATATATTGACGGACCTGTATTAGGTTTGTATGATTTTGAACTTGTGTGAACTTTACACTCTCTTGAAAGCTGGTTTCAGCAGCGCTTGTCGTACACAACGCTGAGTGATTTGGCCCAAGCTCTCATAGATGGCACTGTGTATGAGATTGTCCAGGGTCTACTGGACATCCAGCACCTGACTGAGAAAAACCTCTACAACCAAAGGCAGAAATTACATAATGAGCACAGAGGTGTGTTGGGGTGTATAATGATTTGTGACCCATATATGATTTTTTGCCTTATTAAAATCCCATTGTTTGACTTAAGGATGTGCTCTGTCTCAAGTTCTCAAGCATGAGTTGATACGGAAACAAAAAGTGGCTCTGCAGAACTGCAAATCACATAACCTCACTGTACTAAAAGCAAGCCAGCGTGCAGAAACAGAGGCAAGTTAAAGAAAAAAAGTCTTTTTATTTTTTTTTCAAAGAGGATTTAAAAAAACAAAAAATACAAAGCAGGCTTTTCTAAGTTGCAAAATGTGTTGCTTTTTACGGTTAGCTACCATTGTCACTGTAAGCAAAACATGTATGCACAAGTACATACTGCTCTGTCCTTCTCTCTTGATGTTCCAGGGTCTGGAGCAGCGTGTGAAAGATGAGCAAAGAATGATGGATGAGAAGATTGTGGCAGAGATGGATCAGAAGGTCCTGGACCAACAGAACACACTTGAGAAAGCTGGAGTTCCTGGGTTCTACATCACCACCATCCCACAGGTGCACATAACATGTTCGTGTCCTGGGTTGTCTTTTACCTTTATCTTTTTCTTGATAAGTAATTTTTTCTTAATGTTTTCTTCTGTCTGCATCTTTGACAGGAAGTGACAATGCAGATGAACTTACTGGAGTTGATCTTGAAGTTACAACAAAAAGAGTCTCAGTCTGGATCACTGCTTTGAAAGACATAAACCCTATTTTGTTCATATTTAGGTTGTCCATTGCTGTCTGCATATTAGGCTGCCTGTTGTTGTCAGTATGTGGAATGAACTGGCAGGAGTTATCCCCAAGTTTGATCATGAAAGTTGTACTGGGTCTATGGGGACACAGAGTACTTGGTAAGAAATGTTAGCTGCCCTGCTGCCTTGAAAAATATTAATTTTCAGTTTACTCATGCAACATTTTCTAATCCCATCTCCAATCAAATGATAATTGGGGGTGTTTACCCAGGCAGTATCTGATGCATCATTGCCTAGTCATTGTTCACCAGAAGCTCTTGACTATTATAGTCTATAGTACCACCATATTAAAGCAATAAATATCAGTGAGACTTTTCACTGTCAAGAATGCATGTCAGCATGCTCACAAATGTGGGAAAATAAAACAAAAAAAATCATGGAGCTGAGCATCTCTATGAAGAGTACTGTTTTTTTTAATGCCATGGTATAAGTAGCAACAAGCTCTCCTATTCATAATCTACATAATCACTTGTACAAAATCGATAATGTAGCCAAACAGAATGGGTACAGAACTTAAAGGATGCGCATAACAAAAGTACTACAGAGAATTATTCATTCAATTCAATTCAATTCATTTTTATTTGTATAGCGCTTTTTTACAAAGGTCATTGTCTCAAAGCAGCTTTACACAAACAAAAGTAAAGTGAAGTGTGTGTGTGTGACGTCTCTGATGAGCAAGCAGGGCGACGGTGGCAAGGAAAAACTCCCTGAGATGGTGATAGGAAGAAACCTTGAGAGGAACCAGACTCAACAGAGAACCCATCCTCATATGGGTTTACACTGTAGTGTGCGTGTGTGTGAGCACAATGTGTGTTGGTGTAGTCCATGGAAAACAGCTGAAGCGTTTTCGTGGCAGTATGAAGCATTGCCGGTGGACAGGTCCAGAGTGAAGGGGGGGAGGTCTGGATTACCAGCAGCTCAGAAGTGATGCTCATCTGGTCCAGAGCGTAGGGGGGTCTGGATCACCGGCAGCTCAGGAGTGTAGCTCGGCAGAAAGAGAAGGAAAGTGGTTAGGTACACTCACAGTCACCGTGTGGAGATAAAACTCAACATCCACGAGTCCCCCAGATCTACTCCTTTGTCTAAAACACTAGTCGCTAAATGCTAGGTTAAATAAATAAGTCTTCAACCTCGACTTAAACACTGAGACCGTGTCTGCTTCACTGCTTCATCACTGCTTAGAAGGCTTGTGCAATGTAACAGTTTTATTGTCCATAAACATTACATTGCCACAATATCCAAATATCCATTGCCAAAATATAGTGATATTTATTATATAACCTTTATTTAACCAGGTAAGTCAATTGAGAACCAGTTCTCATTTACAATGATGACCTGGCCAAGAGGCAGCATAAAAAGCAGGTGCAACAATAAAGACATTATACAATTACAAATAACACACTTGACATAAAAACAAACAAATAACTAAAAACAAGTACAATGACCTTGTACTATTGACTGAATTAAATTTTTAAAGGAAGTAAGTGAAATGAATGAACTAAGCTTTAAGGTCTGCTGCAGATGATTCCAGTCATCCATTCAAACTAAATGAAGACTAGAGAAAGCATGTTGGATGCGAGTAAAACTGGCCTGCAATAAAAATAGTGCAGTAGTCAGGGAAGAATTAAATGTATAAATGATAATGCCGTCAGCGTATAAATGTACATGAGAATCACCTGCATCAAGAATAATGTCATTAACATAAATATTAAAAAGTATAGGCCCCAATATGCTTTCTTGTGGGACCCCTTTGAGTAGGGGCAAAGGATCTGACAGAAGCCCCTCCACCCTCACTGATTGTAAACGACCAGAACAATAACACTTAAACCAGGCCACACAGCTCTCAGAGAGTCCTATTCCTCTTAGCCTATCCAGCAATATTTCATGGTCCACAGAATGCAGCTACACAGTACTCCTTGTCAATGGCACATATAATGTCATTGAGAACTTTAAGTGGAGCAGTAATACAGCTATGCCCTGATCTGAAGCCAGACTGAACCTGATTATGAACATTAGTCTCCAAATGGTGCATAAGCTGCTTGTTGACCAATTTCTGTAATATTTTAGAGAGACAGGGCAAAATGGAAATGGGTCTATAACGATTTAAATCTGAGTTATCACCCCCTTTAAAAAGTGGGGTTACAGCAGCAGATTTCCAGTCCCTCGGGAAGACACCAGTTTGGAGAGAAAGATTAAAAATGCAAGTGATGGGAGCTGCGATAATATAAGCTGCTTTCTTTAAAAATAATGGGTCTAATTCATCCAATCCAGCATATTTACAAGTATCCAGGTTGAGAAATTCCTCAAGTACCTCGGTCTCCTATATTGACTGAATAGAGAAGGAGGGGGGACCTGAGGCAGGTGAATGAATAACAGATGCCAGGTTGACAGGAGAATAACTAGATGTACCAGAACTATTCTCGTAGGCACAACCAGCATTGACAAAATGTTTATTGAATTGATCAACCATTTTGGATTTATCTGTGATAACAACACCATCATATTTAATTACAGTAGGCAACCTCGAAGAAATGTTTTGATTTTCCATTTTTTTGATGGTATTCCAAAATTTTCGGGGATCAAGACCATTAACAGTTAAATGATGTTTAAAATAACTCAATTTTGCCTGTCTAATAGACTGGGTACATTTATTTCTTATAGCCCTATATGAATGCCAGTCAGATATATTATTAGAGATGATTAAAGATGTCTTTGCTCTACGCCATAAAGTATATTTTTGGCGAATAAGCTCAGACAAATTTGGACTGAACCAAGGGCTAAGATGTTTTTTTACTCTAATCTTTTTAAGAGGGGCATGTTTGTTCAAAACAGTTCTGAACAAGAATTTAAAATATGCCCAAGCCTCTTCGACTTCAGGAATAAGCCCAATTCTGTACCAGTCCATATCAGCCAAGTCATACAAGAAAGCCTGTTCATTTAAATTTTTCAAAAAACATTTGAAAACGAGCACAGGAGGGTTTCTTAAGGTGGTGTCCTTGCGAACACAGACTATATTACAGTGATCACTAAAGCTTTGACAGAACACTCCAGATGTATACCTCTCTGGCCTATTAGTGAGGATAATATCAATTAATGTACCAGATTCAGGAGCCTGCACAATCTGGGACAAGTTTAAAGCATCCAGTTGCACTTGTAAGGATGATGGAGGCTCAAACATATCCCAATTCATATCCCCTAACAAAATACACCCAGAGGAGATGTAAGGAGCAATTGTTTCACTTAAAACAGTCAATGCACATGCAGGAGCAGAGGGCGGTCTATAACAACCAGTGATAAAAAAGTTTTTGGATAAAGTGATTTTTAAAAGTATTAACTCAAATTGTTTAGCAACAGATTTTGAGGTAATTACAGAGCACTGTAAATTATCCTTACAAAAGACAACAACCCCCCACCTTTAGAAATTCTATCTTGACGAAAAATATTGTAACCAGGAATGGAGACAGCAAAATTGGGAATAGATTTCTTAAGCCATGATTCAGAGATGAAAAAATATCAGGATTTGCAGTGTGAACATATGCGGTGAGCTCAGCAACTTTAGGGAGAAGACTACGTATGTTCAAATGCATTAGACCAAGACCTTTACGATTACAAAAACAGTCAAAAGTCAACGAATGTATAGATTTGTTTACCAAATTATCAGAAAATGAACAATCAAGTGGTCCGGGATTTGAGTGGATATTCTCTGACATCAACAACAAAAGAATAATAAGACATCTCTGTCTGAACAATTTGATGGTAAAGTCCTTATTAACAGTCTTACTAGGATGAGGAGGCACGGAAAAATTGTCCTGTAGGGCCATGATGCTGATTATACGAACCAAAAAAACTGAGCTGGCAATGACTGGAGATGATAAAGGCAATGCCTTGCCCTATGGTGAGCAGCTAGTTGAACATGTGCTTCTGTCTGATATAGATGGAATAGACAGAACTGCAACTGGGGCTTTACAGTTATTGAAAACGTCAATCCAGTCCGAGTTTACAAACCGCAGATTTAAAGACAGTGAGTCGTCCGTCAGAAACAGCTCCGGATCCGTGACATGTAGTCCAATCCGAGTTAGCAATCCACCGAGTCAGCTGAGAGATAACGTTGAATTACAGCGCATGTAAACAAAAAGCCAATGCTATCAGGCAGCGTATCTTCATCCAAACAGCACTTGCAGCAGAAAATATTGTCTTTGGAAATGGCTCTGTAGACCATTCCGTATTCACTGATGCTGTGTTAAAAGACCTGCCAACTTTTACATGTTTTCCATACAAGCTGCAGAATTTAACACCAAAGTTGAGTTATACCTCAAAAATATGCCAAAAGAGCAGTTATATTTTAAAACAGGAGCAAATTGAAAATCAAATAAAAAATCAATCAATCAAATTAAAAATCAGTTAACTATATTTATTAGAGTAAATATGGTCAAAAACAGCACTTTGGCAACAATATTTATCTAAAACGGTTAAATAGGCCATGTGTCAAATGTAATACTTTACAAATAATGTAAATGGTGCTAATTAGAAAATGATTAACAATTTTTTTTTAACTGGCACTCTCCTGCATTTGAATTTTGAGTTCAGTCACTTTGAAGAGCAGCAGAACAGGGAAAACGTTAGCATATGGACATTAGACAACCGATATTAATATTATATGCAAGAAGTTAATTGACCAGTTGTGGTCCATTCCCACGTAACTTCAAGACAAATGAAGCAGATAAAAGGTCTGGAGTTGATATCAGGTATTGAGTTGGCATTTGGCAGCTGTTCGACTGGAGCTACCAATATGAAGTCCAAGGAGATCTCAATGCAAGTAAAGGAGGCCATCATTAGGCTGAAAAACAACATAAATCTATAAAAGAGATAGCAAAAACCTTAGGTGTGGCCAAATCAACAGTTGGGTACATTCTTAAAAAGAAAGAAAGCACTGGTGAGCTCAACAACATCGAAAGGCCTGGAAGACCACAGAAGACAACTAAAGTGGATGATCGCAGAATCCTTTCCTTGGTGAAGAAAAACCCCTTCACGACATCAACAGAAATCAAGAATATTCTAGAGAAGGTAGGCGTATCATTGTCAAAATGTACAATCAAGAGACATCTTCATGAATGTAAATACAGAGGGTTTACAACAAGGTGCAAACCACTGGTAACATTCAAGAACAGGAAAGACAGATTAGACTTTGCCAGAAAACATCTAAAAAAGCCTCCCATATTCTGGAATAAGATTCTTTGGACTGATGAAACCAAGATTAACTTGTACCAGAATGATGGCGAAAGAAAGGAACAGATCATGATTCAAAGTATACCAAATCATGTGTCAGATATGGTCGAGGAAGTGTTATGGCATGGGCATGTATGGCTGCCAATGGAACGGGCTCACTGGTGTTTATTGATGATGTGACTGCTGACAGAAGTAGCAAGATGAATTCTGAGGTGTACAGGGCGATACTCTCTGCTCACATTCAGCCAAGTGCTACAAAACTGATACGATGCCGGTTCACGGTGCAGGTGGATAATGACCCTAAACATACTGCGAAAGCAACTCAAGACTTTTTGAAGGCAGAGAAATGGAAGATTCTTTAATGGCCAAGTCAGTCGCCTGATCTCAACCCAATAGAGCATGCTTTTCAGAAAGACCCACAAACAAGCAGCAACTGAAGGTGGCTGCAGTGAAGGCCTGGCAAAGCATCTCCAGGGAGGAAACTCAGAATTTGAGTTTTGAGAACATGGGCTCCAGACTTCAGGCAATCATTGACTGCAAAGGAGTTTCATCCAAGTATTAAAATTATGGTTATAATTACAAGTCACTTTGTCCAAATACCTTTGAGCCTCTGAAAATGGAGGTACTTTGTTGAAAATGGCTGTAATTCCTAAATGGTAAATGCCATATTTTTGTGGAACCACTTAAAATAAAGCTGAAAGTCTACACTTTGATCACATCTTGATTGTTTTACTTCAAATCCACTGTGGTGGTGTATAAAGGCAAAATCAAAAAACACTGTCACTGTCCAAATATTTCTGGACCTGACTGTATATTATATATATGCTATATATATTGAATATTTCCTGCACAAAATTAAATTTACACAATTTTGTTTCCTGCACAAAATTAAATTTTTAAAATGTTTGTATGTCAGTAAAGAAAGCAGCGTATTATGTAAGAGACCACTTTTTAGAATGAAGGCTGCTGGGTTTTGCATGCAAAAATGAGAAGTAAGTGGGACAGTCAGAGTCTCCAGAAGAATTGTAGCTGGTTCTGCAAGATGCTCAGTAAAACTTACCAGCTAATTTCCTTATAAAACTGCACAAATTGTACCTGATACTAATAAATTTTTTAAGCAAAGGGTCATCATACCTAATATTGACTTTGTTTCATTTATTACAAACATTGTTGCAGACCAAGTACACCCCTTCATGGCAACAGTATTCCCTAATGGCAGTGGCCTCTTTCAGCAGGATAATGTACCTGCCACACTGCAAAAATAGTTCAGGAATGGTTTGAGGAACATGACAAAAGTTCAAGGTGTTGACTTGGCTTCCAAATTCTCCAGATCTCAATCTGATCCCCCCTATTAATAATAATAATAATAATAATAATAATAATAATAATAATAATACCCAGATAGCCACTCTGGGCCAAAGTTGTTTTTAGCCATGAAGTGGTAGGCTCTGTCACACAGAGAGGTCGGCACAGAGCTGGCAAGGAGTTGTACTAGTGAAACACAGCATCTCTTTAAAGCTGCTGATCGACGTAAGACTGACTCTAGTATGTTCTACATGATTGCCCTGGTAACCTAATTATTACAATGTAAATGATCTTCAAGACAACACATAATACCTTCAGTTCTAAATGAATAACATTTTATTCCATTCCGGATGACTGTATGCCTCACCTAGTGGGCAAATCTTTAAGCATATTACTAATAGATCAGAACAAAAATAATGTTTTTGTTGCTTACACCAACCATAAACATCTCAGTATATTTCTCTGGTGGTCATACATATAGGACATATGGACAAAACAGTGTTACTGGTCTAACCAACAGAGATGAACTGGCAACAATAGACCTACAGTTATAGCTAGTGAACCAAGAGTAACTGTTTTTATCTCAGTTATGCTTGAGGGGCTAGACTAATACCCACTAATTAATTTGTTTCCTTTTACTTTCTGATTAATAGCAAAACACCATGAATCAATCACTTACACACTTGCATCACAATACTGTTTGAAAAAAATATTAGGATTTCACCACAGCTTGTGTGGAGGCATCATGTTAAAATAAGTAAAAACAGAAAAGGTTTTCTTATATCTCCTTCTAAACATAGCTTTGCATCCATAGTACTATGACCTGTACGGAAGCCACTTTGTTGAGGAGAAATAAGCCTTTTACTTTCAAGTACATAATTTAATCTATATATAATAATACATTTCATAAGTTTGCATAAATTGGATGTCAGAGCAGCAGGCCTGTAGTTATCAGCATTAGACATGTCTTTACCCAGTTTTCCTATAGGCACAATCACTCTATGTTTCTATGAAGGAGGCAGTCTCTCTGCATTTTATATCTCATTAAAAAGACATAGTATAATCTTCAATTACTTTTCTGATAGATGTTTAATCACGGAATAACAAATGTCATCTATTCCTGAAGATGTTTTTTTACTCCCCCTAGAGCTCTCTTTAATTCATACATTGAGAATTCTGCATCAAGGGTGTCACCAGAAGGCTTTCTTTTGACCATAATTTCTGGGTTCTCTCTCTATATTATTATTACTATGAACTTTATAAGTTCTATAACAACATTTCAGCTAACATTTCTGCTTTTTCTGATTTGAAACAGCCACTATTTCTCCATTATTTAAGACTGGTGAACTATTGCTTTTGTGAATTCCCCCCATCTTCCTGATCATACCCCACATCTCACTAATATCTACATCTCTACCTATAGAGTTACAATATTCCCTCCAATAATTCCTTTTAACAGTTCAGATTACTCTTCTTACTTCTGCCTGTGCTTTCTTATATATAATAATATCATCAAACGACTATGACCTCTTAATCTTCTTGAATGCTTTATTCCTATATTGTATTGCGTTACTGCATTCTTCTGTCTACCAAGGTACTGCTTTCTTACTTTTTTCCCTTTCTGTTTTCCAGTTCTCTCCTCTGCAGATCTATTCAATATTTCACGTTATTATTAAATTCTTCTATATCCTGTATATTTTCAAATACAGCCAAATCTTGCAACCTCATTTAATTCTTTAAATCCCTCCCAGTTTGTTGTTTTAAACCTCCACATAGGAATCTTTTCCTCTACTGTTTCTGTGAAATTCATACCCGTTTTGCAGAAAATAGGTAAAAGATCACTACCTAATATAGTTTCATCACAAACATCCCACACACATTTCCTTGCTAAACTTTCTGAAACTAATGTTAAGTCTATTGCAGAACATCTACTGTGTACATCAATTCTTGTTCCACTACCATCATTTATGCATACTAATCCTCTCTAGTCTAGCATTTCTTCTACAGCATTACCATTGTGATCTGTGCTACTACTTCCCCATAAAGTGCTATTCGCATCGAAATCCCCATACTTTGTGACTGCCAATTACCATTATGTTTTCTACAATCTCTCTACTAAGTCTATCGCATGGGTTATAAAAATTTATCACTCAAATTCTCTGCTCTCCAGCAAATATCTCAACTATCACTGATTCATATTCTTCATTAATATCTGCCACTCTATTCTTTTTTAATAAAAGTTGCCACAAAACCCCCATTACCAAGCTTTCTATCTCTGCGTATTACTGTATATCCTCGTAAGACAAATTTTAATTGTAGTTTTAGCCAAGATTCTTGAATACACATCATATGTGGTTTCTCTTCTTGATCATCAATAAATGTTTTAAATTCTTGCCTGTTCACAATTAGGCACCTTGCGTTCACTGTAATAACTTCAGTATGATTATTTATTTCTAGATGGCATTTAGGTACTGCTTATTTGACCTTGAGTTTTCTACTTATTTGTTCAAGGGTGACACCTTCAAAGTTCAAATATTTTTCTGCTGCTTTGATTATAATTTTGATCCTTTCCGTTCTGCTTTCTGATTGTGCTGAACAGTTTACTACCTCTGCCATGAATCATATAAACTCCACTTTTTTGACAACTAAGGAATCTTCATTTACTCTGCAATGTGCTGGAAATTTTTTCTACCTGTATTGGATATATATTTGTCTCATCTCTGTAGACACTTTTTTTTTTTTTCTTAACATTTTGCACTTTCACTGCATTTTTATGGGCTATGCATCCCCCATTCCCAGCACTGTGTTCAACTGCAGCACTTTGGCTTCGTTTCATGCTTACACATTCCGTATTCATGGTTGCCACCACACCTAGCACATCACTGTTTACCCTTACGAAATGCAGCTACTTGCCTGTATTTTTGGCATTTAAAGCATAAGTGGTGGAAATACGTAAGGTCTAACTGCATAACTAACTGTATCCACTATGCACCCTGTCAGGCATTCTGTTTTCATCAAATTGTAACATGACTGATCCACCTTTTCACTGCCTCTAACACATTTTAATAATTTTGCTTCAGTCAGCTTTCCTTCTAAAAAAGAGCTCTTAATTTTATCAGGCAGTATATCTGTTGGGACTTCAGTAATTATTCCCTTTGTCCAGGTCTTTCTAGTTGGTTTTATGCAAGATACTGACTGACCAAGCATGGAATTTAATTCCAACACTACCTTCTGTTGTTAAAAAAAAAAAAAAAAAAAAAAGATTTCCATCTCTCAATGTCTTGGCACTGTCAAATTCCCCTAAACTTTCTTCAGCTCTTTAGTTAGCTTACTGGGGTTTATCGCTGTTATTGATTGGGAAAACAGTACTTTCAACAGTATTACGATTATCCTTTTCAGCAACTGTACTCGATCCTTGACTACAAGTTTTCTTCCTTTTTCGGTTCACAACTGTACACCATCCTTTCCCTGTCATTTCCATGCCAAATATTTCATCCTCCATCTCCAGATCAGTCACTTTCTTCCATCGACACTCCAGTCACAATCCACTGTTGGAAAATATTGACTTAAAAGATTTTGTCACAAGTTATGGACCAAATAATATATTTACTTTTATTTTTCTTTAAAATACTGCTTTTATTAATTTTTTTACATCATAAAACATCAAAATATTCAGAACCTTTGTTGGAGATTATAGGTATCATAAGAGTTACAGTTATAGGAATACTCCTATGACAAGATGAGTTATTTTGTAATGGGTATGACTGTTTTTGAACTGTATTATTTTAATTGCAGGTTTTCTCGGGGCCCCAGTTGAAGACATCAAGAACGTACAGATGTTGGCCTTAATCTGCCAGCCTGGACAGACATCTATTCCAGTCCTATCTACACCACACCAGACTTCTCTCTACCTTGTATGGATGGCTGACTACCACAAAGTTCTCTTCAGAATTGGATGTATGGAAACATAGCAAAAGGACATAAGCAACTGAATATTGCAAGAGCAAAGAACTTACCTTACTTCAGAAATAAATGTTAATCGCAAAGGAAAACAATTTATCTACTATATTTACTATCTACTACTTGTGGAACACAAAAGGAGACAGAGTATTCAGTCTAACTCACCATTTATTTATTTTATAGAAAAAAGATGCAGTGATAGTGACTGGTGATGAGGTGATCAGTCTCTTAACATTCTGCCTTACCTCCTCCTTTTCGATCTCCTTTTGTCCTTCAAGCCGTCAGACTCCTCAACACTCAGAGCCTGGACTGACTACACACACACACACACACTCAACTGAACATCACCCCATTCTCTCTGCAATTTTTGCACATCTCTGTATTCAATTTCTGCTGCTACAATATATATAATAAACTGTATATACTCTTTATACATTCTACCTGGCTGCCACTCCTTATGTTTACATTTGCAGCAACTTATATGGTTACTCTTTTACACTACTGTCATCTGATTGACTTTCTACTGGAACTGTGTACTAGTCAGTGCTGCACTGTAACTTACTGTGCCCATTGTCTTGTTTTGGTGGTTTTGTACTGTCTTGTGCTGTCTGCACATGTTTGCACTGTGCACTTCATTTAAATATGTGTAGCCTCCTGTAGTTCTGTGTTTGTTTTATGTAGCACCTTGGACCTGGAGGAACGTTGTTTCATTTCACTGTGTACTAACTAGCTGGATACGGTTGAAATGACAATAAAGCCACTTGACTTGTGTCCCACTCAAGTTCCATTTTGGGGTAAATGATCTTTTTTAATTTGTATCGTTGAGACTAGTTCTACTAGCTATTTATTTATTTATTTTATAAATCAATTGAATGCATGAGTGTGAAGGCATTTTTCTATATATGGCTATTTAGTCTTAAGTTTTATATCCTGCAGAAAGTTTATTCTAAAGATGTATTTGTGTATGTATATTTTGTATAAATAAAAGTGAGTAACTGAATGTGATGTGTGTTTAATAAATGATTATATATATATATATAGGCTGATTTAGGTATTTATTTAAGTATTTGAGATTTTAAAAACATCATATAGACAATGTGTTGGTTGTGTAACGTCGTTTCACACGACTGAAATCAACATCATTTCAACGTACGGTAAGCAAACCAATGGCATCGCTTTTACGTTTGTTTTCAGCGGCGTGTTCGACGTTGATTCAGCATGACTTCGATGAGCACAAAGATGCTGGATCAACGTCAGCGGTCAGCGCTGGTTCAGAGCCACGAGAGAGATCGATTCTGCGCTGACTGTTTACTCGTGCATTTCGACATCATGAGAAAAATAAGTTGTGATCGCGAGAAAACAACTTTTGTTAAAATAAGTTCACAAGAAAAAAAAAAAACCCTATGATTCTGTACATAGGGCTACACTGTCTGCATTTAATTTTCCCTTTGTCATAGCATATGTTTGTAGAAATTGGTTTGATTTAATTTCGATTATTTGCTTTACTAGAAGATCTTGTCGGCCACGGACTGTATTTTTTATTTATTTTTTTTAATCATCCCCAAAATGCCACCAGCCTTCCACATCATCAACCTTTTTCCGAAACTAGCACAGAATTGTGTAAACCTGGCAACCCTACCGGTGCTGGGTTTTCCCATGACACACTCCGAGAGTGCGGGGTCAATTTGCATATGAACGAAATATTTATATTTACGTTTATATTTACCATTTACTTTTAATATATACAGTGAAACTTAAAACTATTATTTGACGTAAGTCGCTATCTAAATTCATCAGATTGGTCTCAAATGTCTCAAAAAAAAAAAAAATAAAAAATCAGAGTATTCATCTTTTTACCTTTTTACTTATTTCACTGTTACCAGGCGCTGAAAACTAAAAGTCAATTCCACGTATCAAAAAATGATTTGCTCCACACGTGTGTGGCAAACAAAATTAATTTTGCATTTTTGAGTTTTGCAGATTTGCAGGCGAGACATAGTTGGTGTAGTCTTGTATGATTTAGTTAAGATATAGACACTGTACTAGGGATGTAAAGATACACTTCTATCATGATTCAATTCAGTTCATGATACTGAGTTCACGATTCAGTATTCTCCGAATATTTGGAACAAAATTTGAATGAAGAAAAATTATGACTGAAAAGACTATTTCTGAATTACAAACAATGCAAAACAATGTACAAAACAATGTCTGTAGAAAACTAAAATTAAAAAAAAAAAAAAAAGGCTAGGAACAGAAATTTAATATTGTAAACAAAATGTTCTACAGATTCACCATATATAAAAATAAATAAATAAATAAATTTATGAATTCTCAAAAAAGTTTGATTGAATAAAGTCTGTAGCTCTGTAGTAGCACCGTTTGTGTCATTTTACCCAGAAACAGAGCTCCAAAGTGAGCTAAAATGCCCGACTGCCTGCGTCAGCCTCTTTCTTGGACACAGTTGATCACAGAGGCATGGGGCTGGTGTCATGAAACCCACTGAAGAGTACATTTTAATGGTTATAATGTGGTTGTGTAATGTGTAATGTGTGTCGGTCAATGCGATCCAGAACTATCAGGCTATGGGTCACTGCACAAGTGCAGATGATTCCTGTCTCTGTAAGAACCAGTAAAAAAATTGTATAGAACACCTTCACCTTGTGTTAGTTTGGGTAACTCATTTGGTTGATGTAAGCATGTAATAATATTCTCATACTGTGGTATTATCTGACAAAATCAGTAATTTTGTACTGCAGTTCGTAGTGTGTTATTTAATATTATACAAAGAAATATTTTAATTAAATATTTTTGGTATGTATGTTTTTTTTTTAAAACCCTAACCCTAACCCAATCGATTAATTGAGTATCAAATAATTGCTAGATGCAGCCCTTCTGCAGACTACACCTTTAAGAGAGCTGTGATGGCTACTTGCGTGTGAGAGAGAAAGAGCTCAAAAAGTAATTTTTGATTTTTTAGGGCTTATAGGGTCCAGGAAGCTACAGAGGAAGGAGAGATAGAGCGGAAGTTTCAGCAAGTGGGAAAGCAGTATTGATAGCTGATGTTAGGCAGGATAGGAAGGGTGATGGTGAAGGATCCATTTTATTTCTTTTAGTTTATTTATCAAGTTTTAAATGCAGGTAATTGTGTCCTTCTGTCTTGATCGTCAACACAACCTATTCGCATATCCCATTTCACTCAAAAATTAATGGGGCACCCCACATGATGTATGAGGTAATTTACATTGAGCATTTATGGATATTTCTGTGTGGTAATTGGGCAGGAGTAGAGCACTTTTTACCTGTGCATATGTTCAAGAAGACTGTGATTTATAAAGCAGAACTTTTTAAAACTTTCACTCTGGTATCCATGCAAAGTTTTATAAATGAGGCCCCTGGGTCCCAGGCATAGCCCACTAAATACTAAATCTTATTTTAAACCTCAGTTAGTATGTATGTGTGCAGTATTTGTGGATTAGATATCACTGAATTATTTTAATGTGAGAATGTTCAAAAAATAATGAAAAAACAATAATTTTGGGGGAAAAAGTACTTACTGTAATATACAGAGATAAATGTATTAAAATGTATTAAAGGCAGTTTAATCTGTTTCAGAAGTACTGCAGACAAGACAAGTCTCTGACACAGTATAATGAAACAAGGCCACCAAGGGCCTATGTGGGCCCCATATGTGTAGACTTTCTGGGTTGCCCTCTTGTAGTCCACATATACACTCTTTATTATCCTCTTAATATCCACTCTTTATTTACCATCCTCTTTTTTGGTACACCTGCTCATTTATGCAGGTATCCAATCAGCCAATCACGTGGCAGCAGCACAATGCATAAAATCACGCAGATACTGGTTCAGTTAATGTTCACATCAAACATCAGGATGGTGTAAAGGTGTGATTTCTGTGACTTTAACCATGGCATGGTTGTTGTTTGACAGATGGGCTGGTTTGAGTATTTCAGAAACTGATGATGGGATTTTCACGCACAACAGTCTCTAGAGTTTACATAGAATGGTGCGAAAAACAGAGAACATTGTGTGAGCAACAGTTTTGTCCTGGTATACTATTGTTTTAGGCAGTGTTGCATGTTGTCTTGGATAAACCTTTGCTGCCATCGTGTGGCCAAATTTAGGACCTACCTGTTCCCTGAAGAATTTTTCTGGTATGTTTGCTAGGGGCATTTTATGGTGATGAAGGCCGTAATCTACTACCAAGATTACTAAGGGGCAAAACAGCAATTATTCTGGTGATAGATAAATTCTAAAGTACATTTTGCAAACCATTAAGCATATTTGTCGTTGCAGAGATGCAACTCACGTGTAGCTAGTTTTATGTGATGTAACTATTCTAATAGGAATGCAGTAAGTGCACATCCAATTCGTTTATACATTCTTATTTATGTGTGTAAATTACTACTCTTCTTTGGATATATGCTACATTGCCAAAAGTATGTGGACACCTGACCAATTACACCCATATGTGCTTATTGAACATCCCATTATAGATTTAATACCCTTTGCTGTTTAATAACCTCCACTCTTCTGGGAAGGCTTTCAACTAGATTTTGTAGCATGGCTGTGGGTTTTTGTGCCCATTCAGCCACAAGTGCATTATTGATGTCAGGCACTGATGTTGAGTGAGAAGACCTGGCAGGTGGTCAGTGTTCATTTATCCCAAAAGTGTTCAGTGGGGTTGAGGTAAGGGCTCTGTGCAGGAGTTCTTCCACACCAACCTTGGCAACCCATGTCTTTATGGAGCTCTCTTTGTGTAAAAGGATATTGTCATGTTGGAACAGGTTTGGGTTAGGCCCCTTCGCTCCAGTAAAGGAGAAATCTTAATACAACAACATAGACAAAGACATTCTAGACAATGTGTACTTCATACTCTGTGGAAACAGTTTGGGGAAGGCCCACATATGGGTGTTATGGTCTGGTGTCCAAATAATTTTGGCCATATAGTGTATTTCACCTGTTCTACAATTTTACACATTGACTTGTAGATGGCGAGCGAGTGTTCTGAATAGGAGTTTTATTTTTAGCAGCAGACAGATATTCCTGTGTTAACTTTTATTTCAACTATGGAACCCCAGCCTCCCAAACAAATGTTTTAGCCTAAACAAATAGAATAAATCCACTAATAGGCTCCACTTACTTTACTTACCTGAAGGGCATAATGATGAACCAAATAATGAGCCCTTTCTTCAGTTGCTTTCAGATGCATCTCTTTAACATATCACATGCTACACAGAAAACTTAATTAATTGTACCAGTATGTAAAGCTAATTATTGCATTGCATCCAAAACAATACATTACTTGCCATCCACGAACACCAAGTGATTAACAGTCACACCTCTTTTAAGTCTGTTGAGAGCAACAAAGTCCAAATTCTATATTTGTTTGTTGTAATCATATATACAGTGTGTATATATACACACACACGCACATACGCACACACACACACACACACACACACACACATATATATGTATATATATATGTGTGTGTATGTGAGTGTGTGTGTGTGTGTGCATGTGTGTGTTTGTGTTGTGCAGCAGGAGCACACATGTAACTAGATGCACAGAGTATTTGTCTGTTTACCAAAAGGAAAGGCCTAGTGCTTTAAAGTTAGGGGAACTTACAGGGCGCTACAAGTACAGGCAGGTTGGCAGAATGACTACAGTTCAGGTAGATGAAAAATGCAGTCAAGCAAGATTTTAGATTAGCCCCAAAGCAAGGGTTGTCACCAGCTGCTGACTCTTAAAAAGGAAATAAAGGCAGAACAGGACTTGTTTGTGGATTCCAGTAGGAGCCAGGGAAAACAGTCTTGAATTTCTAAGCTAAGGTAAAGCATAGGTCTTCAATGCTTCTGTCTTTTGCCATGTATACACAGGATATTCAAAACATACACAAGATGAATTAAACAGTATTCTACATGTTTACAGTTTTACTATTAATTCCATATTGGAGAAGTTAAGGACACTAGAGGGGTGACAAATAGAATGTAGTTCACAGCTTCTTACTAGACTCCTCCCTTAAGGAATCTGTGGAAGTAGCATCTTGGAAACAGAAGCACACAAAGAACCAAGGAGCAGGGGAAAGGAGGTTGGACTTGATACAGCCAATGAAAACTCTGGAAGACAACACAGAGCAGAAGCCACAATCCTTATACAGAGTGCAGTGAAGATCCTTACTGATCCTAACCTTTACTATTACTTACGGTGTCAGTAATCGTAGAGCTCAGGTGGAGTTCCTTTGCCAGCCATTGCCAAGGGCCCTGAACAACTAGAAACCAAGGATCTGGAGCCATGGCTGTCACAAATTTCCATTACATCACCCGGATGAGCAGTGGTTTCAAAGTTTACATCCTAGAGGGTAATTATCATTTTGTGCCACATGGTCTACTTAATGTCTTAACTTTACCAGTCTTCTGCTAGCACCAAAGATTTCTTCATTATGTTAATGAGGTCCTGACACAATGCAAAACTGAAATTACTAGGAAAATGTGGAGATTTATCCACAGGAATTTTCATGTAATTTTAAATTTGTTTTAAATTGAATGAATTCATGTAAACTAACTAAATATTGATGTGATAACTATACAAATTGGTGAGATAAGCAAGATCTTTTAATTTGTATGTAACTTTATCTCACACTGTTGAGATGAGTGAATGTATATGACAGATGTTAATGCTGTTAAGAGGCAGATAGTCAGTGTTACCTTTGGAAGGTCTGTTTTTTTGTCTAAGCATTGAAGGAAAATAATCCTCCCTCAGGCACTAGAAAACCACTGTGTTGGAAGGTGTGGTTTTTACCCACTCCTCTGTCCTCTTACAGATCATGTCAGTCTATCACACTCCACAACATATGGACTATGCTTTACATGTATACCTATGTGTGAGGGTACTGGTCATGTGCACTTTGTCAAGATTTCCACCCAAAACACCCACTTGGACATTTAGAGTGTTTGATATTTAAAATGATAAAGCTGTTTTTCACTCACTTGTACATATCATGAGGCACTTTTCTATACTATTGACCCTACACATACCAATGTCAAATACCATGTTAACACATAGTTAGAATGTGATAGTCTTTGTTTATTTCAGTTTGGAGCAGTGTGTCCTGTAATTATCATGATGCTGATTGAACATAGGAACACAGAAGTAGCACTCTATGGCAAGTCTTATCTCACAATTCTCCTGTCTCTTGCCAAAAGGGAAATATCTCTAGTGGATAAAGTAGTTTCAGTTTGTTTCCAGACAGTTATGATTGTTTTCATGTCTCACATGATGCACTTTACATTTATATGGCACTTACCGTTAGTAGTGAGTCAGATCAGGTTCCAGAGTAATACTCATAGATCCAGTCAATCTTGTTCTGCAGCTTAACAGAGTTTACATTATTATGATGGCACAGCAATGTTTTCCCACAATTAGGTTATTGGTCATGATAAATTGCAAAGACTAAAATTAAGCTGGTTGTTAGTGTATCAGCCACTTCTTTTTCATTGTTCGGCCCTGGATATGTAATGATGACAGGAAGACCCATCTATATTATTCTTTAACCTACATACCAATTTACATTGTTTTGATTTTGTTTTCCATAGCTTAATAAAAAAGTATATGTGTAATATAAGCTGTATTTCTTTTATCTCATAGGTCAGCCACACCTGAGGAGTGAGGACCGGTTCCGTCACATAACCAGTGACAGAATCAGAGTGACTGCTGCTCACCCATTCAAACATAAGCACAGTTCAGAACAAGGACGGACACTGGAGGAGAGGTACAACACCAAACATCTACTGTTCTTATAGTAGCTGTCCACAGGTTATCCAAAGACTCTCATGGTGGCTAATAATAATGACTTGGTTTCAGAAGAGAGAGGGCTCTTAGCAAGAGCCTGGTCAATGCTGACAGGACATCATCACGGTTCAACGTGCCTGAGAGTCCTACATCCACCTGGAGCCCCACAGCAAGTCCAGCTCACCTTTTCTCTAGTGCAGTTATGGATGAGCCACTTGCCCTTGTCAAGAAAATTCACCAGGAGACAGAGGAGACAGAAGACAAAAACAAAAAAACTGCAGTCCGACACATACAGGTAATTGTTCCAAAAAGCTGTATTGTATTAATCACAAATTTTAAATGAAAATGATACATATAGTACATAGTGAACTAACATAGTAGCATTTTGCCAACATAATGAAACATTCCAGTAGACACACAAGCAGCCCAGATTAGGTACAGTTTAATTTTCTGTTATTAATTTAATCAGATTAATGTTCTCATATATTCTGACTAACACTATAACACAGCAAAATCCTATGCATTAGACATTAGATATTAGACAATTGTACTATGGATATGACCATTAAGGATTCTCAAATCATATCAAAGTAAACAATTAACCATACATGCTGCAAAATATTTTATAAAACATTGTAAAACATTACCAAAGAGTATGGTAGAAAATGAATTTTAAAAAAAATTCTGAAAGAAGACTTTATAACATTCTGGGGCATTTCAGGAACATAAAAGCCTTGCTTTGTCCTTTCACCCACACTCAACCAAAAACTTCACATGGAGTAATCCAATAACCACTAGATTAATTTCTACCCTGCCCAGTTTATGGCAGAGTGCATTAAATAAGCACATAATATACCTTTCCAATTCTCAGGATCTCTCCAAAAGCCACTTAAGTTTACTTATCTCCACTGTCTATGAGAATTCAAGATAGGTATCAAGCAAGACTGCTTATGGGGGCTCAGACAGGCCTTTGCTTGTTCAAGATATGTAATCCAGCCTGATTCAGAATGAAATGTAAGCAATGGGTGGAGGAATGTTGTCAACAAGTCCCAACAGACCACTGCTGTTATTGATCTGTTGGTGGCATTGTGGATAAAGGAACACTGAAAGCTTCAGCTAGCCTTTCTTCTTGAAAGAATATGCCCAATAAATAATAAATAAATAGTTGTTAATGTAGTTCTATTATAGAGTTAATAAATGGACTTCTTCATTGTAACGACCCATATACTTGCAGGTTCGTCCCTCAGTGATCACATGTGTCTCATCAACAAAGTCAGTCTGTATGCCTGAAGATGGTTGCAAGCACTCCACTGGTATGTTATATAAGAATCCATCAGTCTATAATGGCTGATTTCCCCTTTACAACATTCTTTTCATTCACAGCCCTTTAAGAGAAACAAATTCATTCACTCAACACACTACAATAACATTTTTAATGTAGTTTTAAACTATGTGGCCAAAAGCTTTTGGACACCTGACCATCACACCCATATGGGCCTTCCCCAACTGTTGCCACAAAGTTGGAAGCACACAATTGTATAGGATGTCTTTGTATACTATAGCATTACAATTTCCTTCACTGGAACAAACATGTTTCAGGATGACAATGTCCCAATGCACAAAGTGAGGTGCATGAAGACATGGTTTGCCAAGGTTGCTGTGGAAGAACTCATGTGACTTGCACAGAGCCCTGACCTCAACCCCACTGAAAACCTTTGGGATTAATTGGAAACCGGACTGTGCCCTAGGCCTTCTCACCCGACGTCAGTGCCTGACCTTACTAATGCTCTTGTAGCTGAAAGGGCAAGAGCATTAGTATGGGCCACAGCCACACTCCAAAATTTATTGGAAAGCCTTCAGAGAAGAGTATATATTATTTTAACTGCATTATTTTTGGACTAAATCTGGAATGGGATGTTCAGAAAGCACATATAAATGTGATGGTCAGATGTCTACAAACTTTTGGCCATATAGTGTATATGCTATTCTAAATCTCATTTTCTGTTGGTTCTCATAGTTATAACACAGCACAGTTATGATAACGTGGAGGAACATTTCCAGCGGAGCCTTGGGGTGAACTATCAGAAAGGTTCCTCTAAGCAAATCTCCATCAGCGTGTCTGTGGATGACCACTTTGCCAAGGCCCTTGGAGAGAAGTGGCTACAGCTCAAAGCATCTTCTTCCGCTTGCAGTTCATCTTCCTCACAGTCAGCATCTTCTTCATGTCTACCCAGTAATCCCACCTTCATCCACTCACCTGGTTATGGCCAGAGCCCTAAAAGAGCTCGCAAAGATTCTGTCAGCCCAACTACAGCCACATCCAGCATGTGGTCAGGGAAATGAAACTGGAGGAAAAAACGTTTTCTAAATGCATAATGGACTTGTGAGGCTTTCGCATAGAACCACATTATGTGTGATCACTGCAGCTGAATAAAATGCCAAAAGCATGCAGTTAAACAACAGAGTGATGGGATAGTGATGCAATATTGAGCATCACTAGTAAGGATTCAGGTATCTCTGGGATTTTCTTTGGAGGATCTGATCGCTATATGTTCTAACTTCATGTATGGAAATACATGGTGTCTGTGTATTGCTGGTTCAGTTATAATCAGTTAGTAATTTTTTTTCATTACTTTTTGTAGTCCTTGATTGCACTGATAATAAATAATATTATTAAATTGGGGAGTTTGCCAACACTCTAATGTTATATATGTCTGTAGGTCCCATAGTCAAATAATGGTACCATGCAAAAAGAAAAAAAACAAACATTTGTGACTATACTGTTACAATGCTGTAGTAGTAAGAAAAGGGTTAGCATCAATAGCTAATATTTGTATATTGCTTATTGTTCTGTGGACCAGATTAAAAATTTTAAAAAAGGGGCATTTAAAACCCGCTACACAAACAAACTTTAAAAATTTTCAGAATAAAATGCCACAGAGGTTAATTTGTATTTTAATGTAACTTTTTAATGTTTTTAAATTAATGTAAGAATTAATGTGTTTTTGTGGGTTTTCTCCAGGTTCCCACCTCCTGAAAACATGCCAGTAGGTGGGTTGGTAACTCTCAATTGCCCCTAGGTGTGAATGAGTGTATGAGTGTTTGTGATGGACAGGAGTCCCAGCCAGGGTGTATACCTGCCTTATGCTCATTGTCTGGATCCATCACAACCCTTGTATCCAAAACTTGCTCTTACTTCTTTGGTGTCTCGTATAGATGTTTAAAAGAAAAAAAAAACATATTCTCAAAAAGACAAGTTCTCACCTGTAAAATTGTCATTCAGAACAAAAGTCTGCACTATAATTCTTTTCATTTATTAATTCATTCATCTTTGATTGGGTAATACCAGGAGCATGTGGTATTACAAAATTCCATTTACTCATGAACTATAGCTTTTGATATCATGCAGACCTTTATGAGTGACTCCATGTACACCTTTGAACACAGTTGAAAGGGCAACCAAATTATTGTTCTGATCCACACATACCGACGCAAACACACAAAACAGATTTTTAGAGAGAACTTGTCAACTGATTTGATTTGAACAAATATTTGGATACAGTAGAAACACAGTTTAAAGGCTTTTTTTCAGTTTGAAGAAAGCTTTTTATTATTCGTCACATATACATTATAGCACAGTGAAATTCTTTTCTTCACATATCCAGAGCACAGGGTCAGCCATGATACAGTGCCCCTGGAGCAGAGAGGGTTAAGGGCCTTACTCAAGGGCACAATAGTGGCAGCTTGGCAGTGCTGGCGCTTGAATGCCTGACCTTCTGAGCAGTAACCACTGAGCCACCACTGCCCCTATATAACAGTATTGTTTAGACTCAGCGTATCTTGTTAAAGGGAAACCAGTTTTTGTCACTTGGAGCATTTTTTACTCATCATAAGAATTCTCATGTGGCTTAGCACTGGACATGTTGTTGGGTGTCCTCATGGCATGTGGACACTCTAGGGCAGAAGTATTCCTCATGAGGAAAAAGTTTCAATATGTCTGTTGTTAGAGCTGTTGTAATGATGATCACAGGTAAATAAAATCTGATATAATTTTTGTCAATTCTTATGCACAACATACATTTAATTTATCGGAAACATAAGAAAGACTGTTTACTTGGTTATGATAATATATCAGCTTAATATATCCTACCCAATATCCAAATTACAGCAATTTTTATATTTGGTATTTAATTTCAACTGTTATATACTGTGATAGCTAATATAACAATAACTTTATCAATGTACAAATATTTATGGACCTGACTGTGCATATATATATATATATATATATATATATATATATATATATATATATATATATATATATATATATACACAGTGCCTTGTAAAAGTCCCCCCCCCCTTACCTTTTTCCTATTGTGTTGCATTACAACCTGGAATTTAAATGGATTGATTTTCAAATGATTTACATTTGATTTACACAACATGCTTACAATTTCTGAGATGCAAAATATTTTTTATTGTGAAGCAAACAAAAAATAAGACCAAAAAAAAACGAAAAATTGGGTGTGCATAACTATTCACCCCCTCAAAGTTAATACTTTGTAGAGCCACCTTTTGCAGCAATTACAGCTGCAAGTCTCTTTGGGTATGTCTGTATGAGCTTAGCACATCTAGCCACTGGGATTTTTGCCCATTCTTCCAGGCAAAACTGCTCCAACTCCTTTAAGTTGGATGGGTTCTGCTGGTGTACAGCAGTTTTTAAGTCAGACCACAGATTCTCTATTGGATTAAGATCTGGGCTTTGACTGGGCCATCCCAACACATTTAAATGTTTCTCCCTAAACCAATTGAGTGTTGCTTTAGCAGTGTGTTTAGGGTCATTGTCCTGCTGGAAGGTGAACCTCCTTCCCAGTCTCATCTCTTGGGCAGACTGAAACAGGTTTTATTCAAGAATTGCTCTGTATTTAGCACCATCCATCATGCCTTCAATTCTGACCAGTTTCCCAGTACCTGCTGAGGAAAAACACCCCACAGCATGATACTGCCACCACCATGCTTCACTGTGGGGATGGTGTTCTGGGGCTGATGAGAGGTGTTGGGTTTGCGCCAGACATAGCGTCTTCTTTTATGGCCAAAAAGTTCAATTTTAGTCTCATCTGACCACAGTACCTTCTTCCAGACATTTGGGGAGTCTCCCACGTTTCTTTTGGCAAACTCAAGACGTTCTTTCTTGTTTTTTTCTTTAAGCAAGGGCTTTCTTCTGGCCACTCTTCCATAAAGCCCAGTTCTGTATGGCTAATAGTGGTCCTATGGACAGACACTCCAGTCTTTGCTGTGAAGCTCTCCAGCTCCTTCAGGGTTATTGTTGGTCTTTTGGATGCTTCTCGAATTAATGCCCTCCTTGCTCAGTCTGTGAGTTTTGGTGGGCGGCCCTCTCTTGGCAAGTTTACTGTGGTGCCATATTCCTTCCACTTTGCTATGGTGGATTTAATGGTGCTTCATGGGATATTCAAAGTTTTGGATATTTTTTTGTAACCCAACCCTGATTTATACTTCTCCAAATTTTTGGCCCTGACCAGTTTGGAGAGCTCCTTGGTCTTTATCATGCTGCTTGCTTGATGCTGCCTTTTGCTCAGTGGTGTTGCAGACTCTGGGGCTTTTCAGAGCAGGTATATATGTAAGCTGAGATGATGTGACACTTAGACTGCAGACAGGTGGACATAATTTAACTAATTATGTGACTTCTTGAGTTAACTGGTAGCACCGGAACTTATTTAGGAGCTTCATAGCAAAAGGGGTGAATACAAATGCACACACCAATTTTTAGTTTTTTATTTTTAAAATTTTTTTAAATGAGTTTTTTATTTCATTTCACTTCATCAACTTGGAGTATTTTGCGTAGATACTCTACATAAAAGCCAAATGAAAATCCTTTAAATTCCAGGTTGTAATGCAACAAAATAGGAAAAAGGTAAAGTGGGGTGAATACTTTTGCAAGGCACTGTATATATATATATATATATATATATATATACAATGGATTTGAAATGAAGCAATCAAGATGTGATTGAAGTGCAGACTTTCAGCTTTATTTCAAGGGGTTTTATAAAAATATTGTATTAACCATTTAGGAATTACAGCCATTTTTTTACAGAATCCCTCCATTTTCACTGATTCAGTGTCATGGCCAGGTGTGCCCTGTTTCCTTGTTATTTCAGGACAAATTAAGGAGATAAAAGGTCAGGAGTTGATTCCAAGCATTGAATTTGCATTTGGTAGCTGTTCATGGAAACTCTCAATATGCTGTCCAAAGAGGTGTTGATGCAAGTGAAGGAGGGCTTCATTAGTCTGAAAAAAAAACAGACCTATCAGAGAGATAGCAGAATCTTTAGGAGTGATCAAATCAACAATTTGGTACATTCTTAAAAAGAAGGAATGCACTGGCGAGCTCAGCAACACCAAAAGGCCTGGGAGACCGTGGATGACAACTAAAGTGATTGGTCGCAGAATTCTTTCCTTGTTGAAGAAAAAAACATTCACAACATCTAGCCAAGTCAAGAAAACTCTTGAAGATGTAGGCATATCATGGTCAAAGTCTACAATCAAGAGACACCTTCATGAATGTAAATACAGACATTTACCTCAAGATGCAAACCACTGGCAACACTCAAGAACAGAATGGCTGGATGAGATTTTACTAAAAAACCTCTCAAAAAAGCCTGATCAGTTCTGATGCAACATTAACTTATACCAGGATGATGGGAAGAGAAGAGTATGGAGAAGGAAAGTAAGGGCTCATGAGCCAAAGCATACCACATCATCCGTCAAACATGGTGGAGTAGCTGCCAATGATGATATGACTGCTGATAGAAGTAGCAGGATGAATTCTGAGGTGTATAGGGCTATACTTTCTGCTCATATTCAGTCAAATGCTGCAAAAACAATAGGACAGTGCTTCATAGTATAGATGGATAATGGCATACTGCAAAAGCAACACAACAGCTTCTTAAAGCAAAGAAATTAAATGTTCTTAAATGTTTGATGACCTTTTCATTTACTGAATACAAAACTGATGGCAGAAAGACCCACAAACAAGCAGCAGATGAAGGTAGCTGCAGTAAAGGCCTGGCAAAGCATCTCAAGGGAGGAAACTCAGCATTTGATGATGTCCTTGGGTTCCAGACTTCAGGAAGTCATTGATTGCAAGGGATTAAAGTAATGAAAATAATCCTAATATTTATGATTGTTAGTTTGTCCAATTACTTTTGAGCCTGTAAAAATGGAGGGACTATGTAAAAATGGCTGAAATTCTTAAATGGTTAATACAATATTTTTGTTAAACCCTTTGAATTAAAGCTGAAAGTCTGCACATCTTGAGTGCTTCATTTCAAATCCATTGTGGTGGTGTACAGTGGCAAAATGACAAATGATAAATTTGGAAAGAACCTTGCCTCCAGACTTGGTTTGGTGGATCAACTTGTTCACCACTATTAGACTGGATGTATGCCCAGTCATAATTCTAGCATCTTAGCATTTTTTTTTCTGAGATTGTGGAGGTTAATATGTATAGACCCAGATATAAAGTTAGTAGTCTAAGAAATGTCCAAAAAAGTGCAATATTTAAGTATGGCCCAGTGCTGCTTTTTTAATGTGGATCAGTGACGACTAAAAAACTCATCTCATGTTCTGGTAAACGGTAGAGGCACCATTATTCAAACTGTGGCTCACAGAATTAACCAATATAGTACATCTTGAAAAAATTAGATACATATTAAAGGATAGGTTAAAGGAATTTGGAAGAATTTGGGTCCCTATTTCTTCATATTTTGACAAATAGTCCATTCACTCTTGACGGTGCTTCCTCTTCAGTCTGGTAGACCTGCTCAGGATGGGTTGAGATAGGATGACGTGGGGGCATTGGGGGGTGTTTTTTAAAATTCAACTGTTGGTTTATTGATATATGTGTAATATCCTGTATAAAATAATAAAGATACACTTGGGGAAAATAATTATTTTGATTGGCGAAACTGATTGGCTGCTACAGGTTAATGAATTGTATGTACTAAAAGAGCCATATCTTCTGAATGCAAACTCCCATTTCTATGAACTTTACAAATTATAGTCACTAGAATACTCTGTGTCTCTGTATCTCTGTATCCCTAAATTTAATCACAATTGGTCTATAGGGGCGCTATAACCAAAAAATGCACATATCTCCTCATATAGGAAGATGTATTTTGCTATGTTTTTTCTTGGACAAACCTGAGAACTTATTGTCCAGCATGTATTTATTTTCCTGCTTTATTATTTCTTGTAAATAATATACTGATAAAAAAATTCTTTTTCCACCAATCTCTTCCACCAAACTCTTTTTCCACATGCACAAAAACATCACGTTACGAAACTTGCCTGCCCACAGTTCAAACAAATGCAAACCATGCAATAAAAACTTTTATCATAACATAAAAGGCATGTTAAAAGGCTGTTATGAATAGCGTATAGTATGATGGTCTAAATTTCCAACATTTTGCTTCCATGTTGGAAGTTCCCTTCCTCAAGAATAACTAATAACTAATAACTAATAACTAAACAATTTTCCTCTAGCCCTTACTTAATATCTAATATTATTTCCAGTTTTGTATTCAAAGTTGGTGATCTCCAGATTTTTAGTATCAGGTAGGGGCCACAGACTGGGTAACCACATATACATTTGGGTTGGCAAGTCACATGGTAACGCAGTATGTAATGGTATTTTCAAAATGTGGAAATTCTCTGTAGTTTCTGTAGTCTAAAGAATTTATAGAATTTATACGAGTCTCTCTATATGCGTTTTTAAGCTGATCAATCCCTGGCTTGGAACGAGTAAAAACTGGCTCATAGTTACCCAATTATGATAAAATTTTAAATGTGTATTTTCACGAATAACATCTTTTCTGTTAGTGGCCATTAATTGCTGTTAAGATGTGGTGTTATTCTTTATAGAGCACTTGGTAATATTAGGTTTACTACACTCTGTGGAAAAAAACACCACATATAACACATAGTTACATTTATTATTAAATGTGTGATGTTTGTAAACACACTGCAGACTCGTGCTCCACACAGTCTCTGTGCAGTCTAGTAGAGAATTACATTGTGAGAACAAATTGCAGCAAAAAGTATATTTATTTAATATACTAAGATATTAAGATATATTAAGATATTTCTATGCCAATAATAATAACAACCAACAACAACAATAATAATAATAATAATAATAATAATAATAATAATAATAATAATACACAAGCCAACTAATCAGTTGGGTCATTTTTAACTCAATAGGCTAGGCAGAGAAACATACCCAATGCAATGAGTTAAAAATAACCAAACATTTGGAAGGTGCTACATCAACCCTTAGCTGGGATGATAATTGGATTGGTTTTAACCTAACATTTTTTAGAGTGTAGCTACATTACTATTTAGCTAGCTAGCTGATGAAGCTAAGCATTGTTGGAAGGTAGCATTTGCTGGGATAACACATTTTCAATTACACTGCTTACCTTGTCAGCTACTATCTGAGACAGTTAATGCTAGCTAGTTAGGTGCAGCGGTTCAGGTAGATGATAGTGTGTTACCATTAACATTGGACCAACAATGTAACTTTTTTATGGAAGTGTACCTACTAACTTTCATGGACTGCTTCTTTCAGATGGTAGACAAAAGTAATCAGTTGCTGTTTTAGACTGTTGTGTCTTAATGTTAAGTCAACATTAAACCAAAATATATTTATGTATTGTTTATGCAGTGTACATGTATTGATTTATATTAAAGAGGAAAATATATGTCCATATTATTATACTGAAATGTATTGTATTGTATTGTATTTGGCCATATGGACAGTGAAATGAAAGTGATTTATTCAGCTCTTTGTGTCTGCTGATATTCCAGTCCAGAATTTTTGCTTGAAATTAAGGGGCTTTAATGAACAATTTACAAAGCATATTCAATGATGTTAGTGTCTTGCTTCTTGCACAAAGTTTGGAAGTAGTAAAATATAAAATATGGAAGTAGTAAGTATAAAGAGTATGGCCCCTATGTGGCCCTGATTTTGAAAAATCCTAGATCTGCCCTTGGCCTTTTTGACACTTTTTTTTTTTTTGAAACTTTGTGAGGATGGGACAAAAATCATAGGACTAGTTTCCAAAAGTACAGTTTGCATATGATGCAAATTAGCAAAAGTTGTCTAAATGGGCAGAGCTAAGTGGTCCAAATTGAAATGTGGTTCATAATTAGCCAAGAAATCAGCAAAACATAATTTTGTTTTTAGGCCTTACGGTTCTCAAGATATGAGCTAAAACATATGCTGTACTGTAGAGCGACCATTAGGTAGATCATCTCTCATGCCTGAATAGATGGAGGCAGTAATACAGAATGGACAAGTTTCATGTCTGTAGCTTACTTTTTTGGTGTTGGGGCAATTGGCAGTCAGGGGAATTTATGTTTGGGTATGGGGCAAACAGATTTCACTGGTATATTTATTTTTTGGACTTGGGTAAATTAGCAGGCAGGAAGTTATTTATATTTGGGTTTGGGGCAATTAGAGGTCACTTTCACAAATGCTCGAAACCCTGGCCAATTTGTCCCCAGGATTAGTGGGTGGGTGAGGTGAGGACTAACCGTAGCCTCCACTATGTGTTTGCATCCCCAGAATTTAATGATGATGGGCACCAACGGATATTCGTGAACATCCCCGCTCACACATCTCACCTTCACCAAATGTGAAGCGCCCCCACCTCCATCATGTGGCACTGGTCTTGGAAGTGCCTGGGCTCCCTGCAATGCCAGCACGCTGGCACAGTCTTCACTCCCAAACCTGCAGCCCCGGATCCACCCACCTGAGTGGAAGACTAAACAGACAGAGTGGGACAGGATGGGAAGGGATAGGTGCGGGGAACTGGTTTCGGGGGGTTGGCCCCCATTTCCGTTGTGCAGGGACGCAGAAAGGAGGAGAACGAGGGGAGGGATGAGAATGAGAGTGAGAGAGAGAGAGAGAGAGAGAGAGAGAGAGGAGGGGGGTTCACCTGCCCCTGGATATGCCGCCAGGTGATCCTCTGCCAGCTGGACTGCCTCTTTGAGCGATGCCAGTCAGTGGCACTGGACCCACTTGGGGAGTCGGGCGATGAACTGCTCCTGTAACATGAGGTCGATCACTTCTGTGGCGCTGCGTCCCTTAGCCAGCAACCATCTTCTGCAGGTGTCCCTGAGCGTCTGGGCGAAAGTAAATGGGCAGCCAAGCTCCCAGAGGATCAGCGAGCTAAAGCGCTGATGGTGCTGTTCAGGGGTATGGCAAAATCTACCATTTCAGATCTGGGTACTCCAGCATGTTGGTGACTGGCAGCTGCTGGGCCGTGAGTTGGGCTTCTCTGGTCAGGAGTGGCAACAGGCGGGCTGCCCACTGAGGTTTGAATACTTCTGGTAGTATCTGAAATGTTTAGGGAAGGGATCTAGCACACAAGTTGATGATTTTGATGAAGAAATTAATGAAAATAGTTCGGGCTCTTGAAGGGAAGCAAAGCATTTTAATCGCTGATTTGATGTAGTTATTTTGTATTCGACATGTTAGTTATTAAATTGTCAGACTTTAATATTCTGAATTTTTTTGGATAATATTTTCAATTTTGTCATTGAAAAAATTCATAAAGTCATTGCTGTTAATGACTGATGGTGTGCATGCTTCTGTTATGATCTTATTCCTAGTTAACTTTGCTGCAGTATTAAATAAGAATCTAGGATTATTTTTGTTATTTTCTATTAGGGTGGGGCGATATGCTGATCTAGTAAATGCCTTTCTATAGCTAAGAAGACTCTCCTTCCATGCTGTTTGGAATACTACCAATTTAGTTTGACGTTATTTACATTCTAATTTTCGAGTGGTCTGTTTTCAGGTACACATGTGATAATTATATCAGGGTGCTAGTTTTTTCTCTCTGATTATTTTTCTTTTAAGTGGAGCTACATTATCTAGCATATATTATGCCTAAGACACATGATCTGTGATCTTCAGACTGTGGAAGTATGACTATGTTTTCTATATTTAATCCGAATGTTAGTATTAAATCAAGAGAGTGTCCACTGTTGTGGATGGGTCCTATTTTCCCCTGCTGTAGAATGGACATAAACGTTAGTATCACGTTAGTATTAAACGTTAAACGTTAGTATATTTTTTTTTTTTTACATCATATGGATGACTGGGTACATATGCGTCGCTCACCTGGGGAAGAGATGGCACCAGGATGCACTATGGGAAGAAGGCAAGTCAGCAGAGGGAGTGTGATGCTCTGGGCGATGTTCTGCTGGGAAACCTTGGGTCCTGGAATTCATGTGGATGTTACTTTGACACGTACTACCTACCTAAACATTGTTGCAGACCAAGTACACCCCTTCATGGCAACGGTATTCCCTAATGGCAGTGGCCTCTTTCAGCAGGATAATGCAACCCATCTATCCACCCCATGTATGTACAGAATAGTTTTTAATCTACCTTGTTCTTGTGTGCATACTCTTTCTGTACTGTACCCCTGCTGTTCTTGTGTGCATACTCTTTCTGTACTGTACCCCTGCTGTTCTTGTGTGCATACTCTTTCTGTACTGTACCCCTGCTGTTCTTGTGTGCATACTCTTTCTGTACTGTACCCCTGCTGTTCTTGTGTGCATACTCTTTCTGTACTGTACCCCTGCTGTTGCTAAATACAATTTCCCCACTGCGGGACAAATAAAGGAATATCTTACTCTTACTTTTATCACATTGCAAAAATTGTTCAGGAATGGTTTAAGGTTTTGACTTGGCCTCCAAATTCCCCAGATCTCAATCCGATCGAGCATCTTGGGATTTGCTGGACAAATAAGTCTGATCCATTGAGACCCCACCTCGCAACTTACAGGATTTAAAGGATCTGCTGCTAACTTAGTGCCAGATACCATGGCACACTTTCAGAGGTCTTATGGAGTCCATGCCTCGACGGGTCAGAGCTGTTTTGGCGGCACAAGGGGGACCTACACAATATTAGGCAGGTACTTTTAATGTTATGGATGATCGGTGTATATTATGTTAGTATAAAGAATTTCAAATGCATCAAATTTATGTACAGGTTTTTGTCTGACACCTAGAATATCATTATAAATAATGGGGATGCCTCCTCCTCTTCCAGGTATAACTGTATCCAGGTGGAGTAGCTTCAATTAATGCTACATACTCATTTGGTTTAAGCAGTCCTTCCAAGCAGTCCTTTTTTGTACTTTTAATGGGTGTATATTACAAAATTAGAACAACAGGCTGAGTTTTGTCACCTCAAGCAAATGCGTATAACTCAGAAAATATTTACTTAACTAATGACATAGTTTCTGTCAGGACACTGTGCTGATCAATTTGAAACAAAAATGTGTAGATTGAGTGTGAATTGTTTGATTTATGGCTGATTAAAAAACTGAACATTTAATAAAACTCAAAGCTGATGGCATTTTGAATGGGAGTGAATGGGACTCTTGACTTGCCCTAGTGTCAAACAAATGCTCATAACGAAGTATATTTTGACACGATTACATATTTAGAGGTTTTTGAAAGGGGGAGTAGCTCAACAGTTTAAAGCTTGAATTGAAAGTATAAGAATTTTAGATGAAAATGTTTTATTGAAACAGTAACTTTAGAAAATTTACATTCAAAGCTTGAGTGGTGATGACATCACCCACTCTGGAGGATGGATTGAAAGAGAAGCATGAGTGTGATCTTTCAATCCATCTTTCAAAGCTTAATGCCCCAAACTCCAACAATTAATACCCTTATGACCTTTAATTGCCCCACAAGTAAATATACATAAATACTACCCTGACTGCTGCTAACCCAAAAATAAATATCATAACTGTTAATTGCCCCAAAAGCCAAATATAAATATTTCTGTAAAGTTTAATTGCCCCAAACCTGGAAATAAGTATCACCCTGCCTGTTAATTGCCCCAAAACCCAAAAATAAATATCCCCCAACCTTTAATTTTCCAAAAGCCCAGAGATAAATTCCCCCGAACTGCTAATTTCCCAAACTCCCAAAATATAAATACCCCAATGACTGCTAAATGCCCCAACACCCATACTATACTATAGTAGACTGCTAAATACACCCAAAACCAAAAATAAATATCCCCATGAACACTAAATCACCCAGAAAAAAATATCCCCCAATGACTTCTAATTTCCCCAAACTAAATATAAATACTACCACCATCACTGCTGATTGCCCCAGACTGCTAACTGCCCCAAACCCAGAAATGACTGCTAAATATACCCAAAACCCAAAATAAAGTGACATGATGCCAAGTATGGTGACCCATACTTGGAATTTGTGCTCTGCATTTAACCCATCCAAGTGCACACATGCAGTAGTGAACACACACCCTTGAGCAAGGCACCGAACCCCCAACTGCTCCCTGGGCGCCACAGCAAAAAAGGCTGCCCACTGCTCCGGGTGTGTGTTCGTTCGTGTGTGTCCGGGTGTGTGCCCGGGTTTGGGGCAGTTAGCAGTCAGGGGACAAATATATTTGCTTTGGGGCAATTAGAGGTCGAGGCATATTTTGGGTTTTGTGGCAATTAGCAGGCATGGTGATATAAATAGACAGAGGATTACTTTTGAGGAGAAAGGCCTGTCTCTGTCAAAGTGCAGGCCTCCACACCTCTGCTGTGTGTGTGTGTGTGTGTGTGTGTGAACCTGGCCCTTGACATTCTGGAACTCTTAACTGACAAACAGTCAGTTTGTGTATTATTATGGGCTGCCTATTACGAAATCCAAACTGCCGGAACTGTCAAAACTCAGAAACTATTTACCATGCACGTAAGGACCCTTTGCTGATCGAGCTGATGCAAAAAAATGTGTAGACTGAGCAGGAATTGTTTGATTTATGGCTGTTTAAAAACACGTGAACATTTAATAATAGCCAAAGCTGATGGTGCCAGATTTTTCATTGAAATGAATGGAGTATTTTGTGGTCCCTGATGCCAAACAAATGCTCATAACTCAAAAATACAGAGTGTCCCAAAAGTCTACATACATAGGGAACCTGAATAGCTTGAATGGAGTTTTTAGGGGATAGTATAAGGATTTTAGACGAAAATGTTAAAAGGGTGAATTCTGACTATTTGAACACAACACTAGAGTGGTGATGACATCATCCAATCTACCTTTCCCTATTAAAATCAATGGGGAAAGAAAAAAGATGGCTAGAAGAGAAGGATGAGTGTGATGTGTCTGTAATTTGACATGACAGGTCCTGGTGTACCGAGGTTTGACCCTGTGAATTATGATGGTGGTAGCTTGAGACTTGAACGAATTGGAGCAGTTTTTAAAAAAAACCCATTCAAGTGAATGGGGAAAAAAGGGATAAAAAAACAGTGTAGCAGCAGTAGTGTAGCAGTAGAATGAATGGATATTTCCAAAACCTGAGCAAAACCATGAACACACTTCTCCGGATCAGACCAGACGTTAGAGTTGGTTTGGTGTTGATATCGCAAAAGCTGAAACTTGGTATACTGCATCTCTATGCTAATCTGGAACTGGATCTTTGTTGATGACCTAGTTACTAAAAACATGGCTGCCATCTGTCAATCAGCTTTCAGCAGGCATCTGAGGTAAATGGAGAGCTATTGTCACAAAACTTGAAAACATGGACCCTCTAAGAGCAATGTTCATGGTTTCACGCTTAAAAATAAGCAAATCTTTGGTAAAATAAGGGGTACAATGAAACTTCCTTTTCCCATGCTTTGTTTCCTTACCCTCTGTCCAATCAAATTTTTAATAATTTAGAATCTTTTCAAGAATGATTTTAGCCCTCTCTTCTCTTGAGCACAGCAGGACTTTAAGAGATGGTCATTACTCCCCTTATCTCTAGCGGCTCGAATAAATTCAGTTAAAATGAATATCTTGCCTAAATTTTCCTTCTTATTTCAATGCCTTCTGATCTTTATCCCCAAATCATTTTTCCAAAACTTGACAGGATTAGTTAAGACAACTGTCAAAATTTGGAACCAACTGAAATGCCACTTTAGACTGCAAACCTTCTCCCTACAGGCTCCTATATCTAAAAACCACGCTTTCTATCTCTCTTTAGCAGATTCTTCTGTATGGTCAAACCTAGGCATTAAACCGTTCAATGATTTATATGTTGAGGGTACCTTTGCATCCTTTCAACAGATTTTAGCTAAATTTAACATCCCACAAAGTCTTTTTTTTTCTTTTTTTGCAGGTTTGTGGTTTTGTTCGGAGCAAAAGCTCCCAATTTCCCTTTCAACCTGTCAGCCCCCCTTTTTATTATCACCACCTATGGCAAAAGGTATCATTTCATGCAGATATGAACAGCAGTCAAAACATTATGGGAGCAGGATACAGGCAAAGAAATTAATGATGACCTATGGGATGATATTGTTCTCCAGGTCCATTCTTTATCTATATGCACTAAGCATGGTCTAATCCAATGTAAAATTGTACATTGTACTCACTGGACAAAACTCAGACTCTCTCAAATCAATCCTGATATTAATCCTGTTTGTGACAGGTGTTGACTAGCTCCTGCCTCTTTAATTCATATGTTTTGGTCCTGCCCATATCTTCAGATTTATTGGCATACTTAGTCAAATTCTCAGAAGTACTTCAGGTACCTTTAGATCCATTTCCAGATGACTGATTTTACTTCTTTGGAAGTCATTATCTCCTCCATCCCATGAAGCCTGGATCAGAGATGTTCTTCATTTTAGTAAACTAGGAAAAATTAAACACACACTGCGTGGGTCACGGTTACATTTTTTCAAATATGGAAACCTCTTTTTCATCATATAAAAATGTTACAGTTTCAGAATGTACCTCAATGTAGCTGGTCGCTGATTATTATTATTATTATTATTATTATTATTATTATTTATTTCCATTTAATCTTGGTCCTTTGATTATTTAATACCAACCTGTAGCATTAATAGTATTTATTTTGTTATAGATGATGGAGACTGTATGTTTTGTGTTTTTTGTTTGTAAGTTTTTGTGTAATTGCAAATTCTGTTACAAATATAATGTTTATGTGACATTATTCTCTGTGTGTATGTTCAAAAAGTGTTGAAATAATTCAACAAGCTTATGTTTACAATTTGAAAAAAAAAACAATAAAAATAGTTTGCAAAAAATAATAATAATAATAATTTGCTTAATATGCAAAACCTAATTCTAAGAACTTGTAGGATTTTTGTCCTATTTTCGCAGTTTTGGTGTCAAACTATTCAGCAGAGTGTGAAGTTTTTTTTATCAAAAAAATCTTGACATTTGTAAACAATATGGCCACCACTTGTCAATCAATTATAATGAGACGGAGCCTAATGTACCTAAGTAGCTGTAACTCCTGAGTGGTTAGGTGCATTTGCACAAAACCTGAAAAGCATTTACAGGACAAGATTCTAAGGTCATGTGCAATGTTTGGGTGGTCATCCAAAGGGGGTGGAGCTAAGGTCAGATATTTCTCAGGAAACGTAAGTCTGATTGAGCTGAAATTTGGTATGATGTATCTGTATGTTATTGTGTAAGTGGCTTTTTGATAATGACTCAATTGTTTGAAAAACGTGGTTGTCATCAGCCAATCAGGTTTCAGCAGGAATTTGACAGGGCTACCATTGAGCTATAGTCACAAAAGGTGAACGGTAGGTTAGAGTAGGGATCCATTACTATCTGATGCAGTCTCACTCAAATTGGCCACTTGGGGGGTGCTGTTCATGTTTGTGCACACAAAAACAAGCAAGTCTCTTGGAAAAGGTATACAGTGAAAAAAACCTTTTTTTACCTTGATGTGTTTGCTCACACACTAAAAAAATGCCTTACCCTTTACTTCTGTCCACTGAAATTTGTGATAATCTGCACAATATGCATAACTTAATTTTGTGAGATAGTCCTAGGATTTTTGACACATCTTCACAAACCTGGTGACAAACTTTTCAGGAGAGTGTGAACCTCAATAATTATCAAAAAATGTTGACATTTGTAAACAATATAGCCACCACATATCAATCAATTCTAACAAAGCGGGGCATAATTTGATCAACGAACTGTAACCATGAATTCTTGTGTGCATCTAGATGAAATCTGAAATGGATATACAGGACAGGTTATTCACAGGGGTGGAGCTAAGGTCAGATCACTGTTTCTCAGGAACCATAAGTCCGACTGAGCTGAAATTTTGCATGGTCCATCATTATTCTAATCTGTAATTGGAATTTTGATGACCTAATTACCCACTACTATCTGATGCAGCCTCAATCAAACTGGCCACTAGGATTTTTGTCAGATTGTCACATCTCACACAACTAGCACTGAACTGTCATCACTGTCACATCTCACACAACTAGCATTGAACTGTCATCACAAAACTTTATAAATATGTTCATGTATGGTCTCTGTATTGTTCTATGTACATTGGTAAGGACTGGTCACTGGGGGCGATGTCTGCAATGACTGCTTGGACCCAGCAGATTGCCACTTGCAGCTATATTTACTATTATTATTCTGATTCTTAACTAGAACGTGATGGGCACCCCAAACCATAAGTCATAGAAACACCAAACTTTGCAGAATTCCCAGTGCTACTCAGGGAAGTAAAAGGACCAGCATTGGCCTAATGGTGGCACTATAGCTCAAGTATTTATGTATTGCCCTATATCTTGAGAACTGTAAGTCAAACAAACAAAACTGATTTTTCCTCTTATTCCTTTTTGCTAATTTGCATAATATACAAAACCTACTTTTTTGACTGATCTTCACTGCTATATGTTGCAGTCTCATTGAAATTGGCCACTAGGGAGTGCTATTCATGCTGCACACAAAAGCAAACATAATGAGAGATCATGGTGTTTTTATTGTTTGGGTTTTGAGGCAATTAACAGGCAGGATGATACTTATTTTTGGGTTTGGGGAAATTACAGTTCACAGAGGTATTTGTTTTTGGCTTTTGAGGCAATTACCAGTCAGTGTTATTTATTTTTGTAAATGTGACAATTAGCAGCAGTCAGGGTGATATTTATATTAAGATTTGGGGAAATTAGAAGTCAGGGGGATATTTATTTTTGGGTTCTGTGGCAATTAGTAGGCATAGTGGTATTTAATGGATGTAAGTGAATAGACAAAGCATTAATTTTGAGGACAAAAGTTTGTCTGTGTCAAAGTGCACCCTGCACACCTGTGTGTGTGTGTGTGTGTGTGTGTGTGTGTGAGAGAGAGAGAGAGAGAGAGAGAGAGACTGGCTCTTTGTGACATTCCGGAACTCTTGACTGAGTCAGTTTGTGTATTATTTATGGATGTCTTTTAGAAAATTCAAACAGCAGGCTGAGTTTTGTCACTTCAAACAAATGCTCAAAACTCGGAAAATATTCACCAAATCTCTTAGCTAATGATATGGTTAGTCTAAGAAGACTTTGCTGCTTGAACATTTAGTAATGAACATTTAGTAAAAGCCAATGCTGGTGGTGCCAGATTTTGAATGGGACTGAATGGGACCTTGACACTCATGACTCATGACTCAAAAAATATGTTTTGAAACGATTTGATATTTAGAGGATTTATAAAGGGGGGCTAGCTGTGAAGATTTTAAAGTATGAATAGAGTTTTTAGGTGAAAGTTTTTAGATGGAATTTAAATGAAAATGTGTTGAAACAGTGAATTCTGATTAATTTCACTCAAAGCTAGAGTGGTAATGACATCACCCACTTTAGCTTTCCTTCATTACAATGAATGAAGGAAGAAAGAATCTGCAGAAAGTGTGATCTGCCTGTAATTTGGCATGAAAGGTCCTGGTCTACCCAGCTTTGACCATCTGGATTTTGGTGGTTGTAGCTTGAGAACTGAATGAACAAGAGCACTTTTTAAAAAAAAAATCCCATTCAAGTGAGTTGGGGGGGGGGGGGGGGGGGGTGTATGCACAGAAAATCATTTGGAATAATAATAATAATAATAATAATAATAATCAGAGAACAATTAGTGTATTGCTTCCACAGTTAGTGTGTAGGATGCCTAAAAATATTCTGTGTTTTGCCCCCTAATAATAATATACAGTGAATTTACTGATGAATGTCTTTGTCTTATAAACACTTCACACAGGTTACTTTAAACTAGGAAATTCTGTTTCATGACAGAAACTACATTTATGTTGAATTCTTTAACAAACTATACTGAAAACAGTGGTCTTTAATTAATTAAAATATATTGACATGTATATTGCAATGAAAGACACAGACTGACAGAAAGGATACTTCAACGGTTTTATTAGACAAAACATACAACTCTAAACAGCAGAAAGGGAAACACTGTAACTAAACCAAGGTGGAAGCTTAGACCACTATTAAACAGAACCAGGAAGTAACCAAAACACAGTGAACTTGAAAGAGAGCTACCAACAGAAACTACAAAAAACAGGATATGCTGAAAAGAGCTTAGCTGAGCAAAAGACAGCTAGACATACAAAAACAGCAAGTGATACAGGCAAAAGCATACATGGAAACCATGGCAGAGTAAGAACACATAGGAAAGTTGCAATGCTGTGCAGGAAACTGATGAAATGGGGGGTCTTTTATGTAACCGGTGATGAGGCAGAAACGATGTTCAGGTGTTAACACTCTGGCGAGGCTGGGTGCTGGGTTCGCACTGCTGAGGGTGTGGTGGTGTAAGCTGTGGAACTGGCTGGACTGGGCATGTTACATACATATTTTCAACAAGGTCTTTATTTAAAGTTATTAACCAAAAGTCACACAAGCATAAAACTACACAGTTTCAGTGTAAGACTACACTGAAACTACCCCAGCAAACAAGCCCCTTTGGAGCCTGTGTGGGTCCACTGCGGGCAGAAAATTGAACCCGCAGTGGGCATCCCACTCAAGCGTGAAATGCAGGGCACGTGTGGGATCCACAAAATGGGGCCCAGGTGGGGCCCCAGTGGGACAGCCCAAAGTGTGGGCTGAGTGTGGGTGGCTCACACTAAATAGAGTGGGCCCCCAGTGGGACCCATTGTCGGCCCACAACATACCCACAGACCCTAAAGCCTGTGTGGGGCCATTGTGGACCTGTGTGGACAGCCACTTGGGCATACTGTGGGCCCACTGAAGGATTGGGCATAATATGGGCATATTGTGGGCACAGATCTGGGGCATGCTGTGGGCACATGCATCTGTGAGGATGCTCTGTGGGTCCTAAGCAAATAACAAAATTAGTTTGGTCCTGCTTTGTACTTGCAGTATACCACAACGTTACTATTAATGCATATGCAGAATAATTGCACTTGTTGAAAGTAGCAGTAATAAAGCAAGACTCAGTCTTTAAGTTTAGGCTGAAAACATATTTGTTTAGTCAAGCCTTTTGTGAATATTTTTTTCTTAGGTAAAGGAGCAGGTCTGGAGGGTTCACAGGCATAAAGTGTTGTGGTGAACTGGGATGTTTGGATGCTGTCACCATGCCCCCACTCTCACGTGTTCACTCAGGTTTGTTGACGGTGGAGTGGCTGGCCGCTTTATGTCCCAGGGTGCCCTCATTTCTGTGTTACCTTCAGACTCTCCCTTTTAGTTATGCCGTCATAGCTAGTCTTGCCGGAGTCCCTGCTTGCACTCTGCACGCAAAGTACATTGTTCTTAACCATTACTGGACAAAAGCTTACCTAACAATCTCTCCCTCTTTCTCCCTCTCTCTATCTCTCTCTCACACACACTGTTGAGCTACACATGCTACTCCTGAGATACCAGTAATCCTGACCCCTTCTCCTCTCCGGACCTGCCTGATCCACCCTGATGCCCTACTTCTGGTTGGAGTTCTCATCAGTTGAGGTCACTTGCTGGCCCCACAGGGACAGCCTGAAGATCACTGGAATTGCTTGAGATGGTGCCACTTGAGGGCAGTGGAGATGGCTTGGGGATCTCATATGGGGAGTTGTACTGTGATGGCTTGGGACTGTGATTGCTGTGGTGGCTTTGGGGCTATAGTTGCCATGAGCAGCTTTGTACTCAGGACTCATCAGTGGACTCATCAGTGGACAGTGGATAGGTTTAACAAACCGGCCTTCATGTGAAAACTGTGATGAATTTACTGGTTGCACAATTGCACTATTTGTCCATGTAGTACACAGTTATTGAAGGGAATTATTTATAATTGCACTATCCATCAGCACCCAGATGAGGATGGGTTCCCTTTTGAATCTGGTTCCTCTCAAGGTTTCTTCCTCATATCGTCTCAGGGAGTTTTCCACCATCGCCTCTGGCTTGCTCATTAGGGATTACAATTTATTTTGGTTTAATTTAGTTTGAATCTATTTATTTCTGTAAAGCTGCGTTGTGACGTTTGTAATGTCCATTGTTAAAAATCGCTATACAAATAAAACTGAATTGAATTGAATTAACTAAAACTAAAAGAAAAAAATGAAGAAAATATAGAAAATTGAGTAATCTGCATGTGGATTGAATACTGAATGCTGAATATAGAACTACAGAGGCCCTAAAGTGCAAAACACTTTAACAAATCAAAAATGCAACAGCAAAACCAAAAACACAACAACATTAGCTCAAAACGGAAAGGGTAGGTCCTTACTGAAAATCTCATGCTCGTTTCTAATTGGACACAGGGTATGACTATCAAAGTGAAAGGCATACTTTTTCAGTCTGCTGTTATCTTAGCCTAGCGAAAAGGGTTGAATGATTTAAGTTCTTTTCTTCTATTTCACAAATTGAAATGTTTTGCCCTTACTGTGGCAAAAACTTTGAAGCCCTTCCAAGCTTCACTGCGGTTAAGCCAGCCGTTCTTCCTAAAACCACGGTTAATCTAGCCGCACGTACAATTTATAGGCGCAGCTATTAGAGACTTAGCGGTAATAGCGCCGAATTCGGAAAACGAGCGTCCGCGAGCTCCTACACAACCAAAGCAACTTAACTTTCTACACAGCGACCATTTTATTTTAAATCAGTAACAAAACAAACACACAACAATTCACAGTATGAGTATACAGGCTGAAAGTTCACATTTAAAAATGGGCAATCTGATCAAGTTTAAAGAGACGCTATAAAGCATTTAGCCAAATAAAATAACTTTAAAAACCATCATTTAAGAACCTTTATTTTCTATTATTATTATTATCATTATAAATCAAAGCACTAGATCTGTCAATATAATTGTGCCCGGAAGCTATTTTAATTCATTATCAAAGGGACATTTCAAATTGGTAGACGATCGAACCCACTTACATCAGTTCACAGTGACCTACCCTATGCTCACAATAAAGATCATTTAATTCTACTGGAGAATTTAAAAGTAATTGCTCTTTAAATTCACAAGATCTTATAAAGGTTATAATGGATTACAGTTTTTCCCAATTGTTTGCACACGTTTGCTGAATCTCTGGCCCATTGTCCCAAAACGCTATACACAGAATACAAATCCCTAGCAAAAGCAAACACTGCATTCAAAACTGTTTTAACACAACACTTGTTTCTTTGCACCAAAATGACACACACACGTGTCACTTGAATAGATCTGTCTACCAATCAACAACACACTGATGTGCTCGACACAAAACACTACTATGAATATCCCATCAGTAGCTTCATGCCTTTTGCATTGTCAGTGTTACACTGTAGCCCGTTGTAAAAGATTGTTACAGTAATGTATACCTACTCAGATATACATAAATAAACACACAAATGCAATACAGTAACAAAAACATTGTCATTTACAGTATTTCTAAAATGCAGTATTTTTGAACACTGCGTTTTGTATGTAACACTTTCCATACCCAACAGGAGAAAACCAGGAAAAACAATCAGTAAGATAAAGGGTTTTCTGTACAAAAATAAAAAATGAAAGTGGCTCATTCTTTCAAAACTCTAAACACAAAAAGTCAAAAACACATGCAAAATTTAAGAAAAAAGAAATTAGGTTGCATCCTGCCTCCTGTTTTGGTCTGGCCACAGCACCTCATCTACACCACAAGCAATGTTCTCCCTGGTTAAATAGCAGGGAAAGAATCTTCTGGAGTGAAGGATCCAACTGCCTAAAGCCCCCACTTCAACTTCACCACATGCATCCTCCATTGCCTGGAGAAGAGGCACGTGTATGAGGGAATGGCAGTCATACACCTTCCATCGCCATGCCAAAAAAAAAAAAAATCTTCAATTGGGTTTAGGATTGGGGAATATGGTGAGAGGTATAGAACAATAAATTGTGACTGGTCAATGAACAAGTTGCAGACCAGAGCAGCCCGGTGGAAACTCATGTTGTCCCAGATGAAAACATACCTGGGCTGCTCTGGTCCACCCCTCTGCTCAGCTAGAATGAGGATTCCATGTAGTGTGTTCAGGAATGTGATGAGAAGGGCGGTGCTGTAGGGACCAAGGTTGACATGGTAACGGGGGACGCCTTGCTGGCTACCAGCTGTGCACATGGTGATATTCTCTCCACACTGTCCAGAAACATTCACAATGGCATGGTGGCCAATAATGGTACCCTGTAGACCTGTTTCATCCAGATTTGGTTGTGCTATAATACACGGTTTAATGCAGACAAGCCTACTTGGTGAATGTTATTGAATATTGTATTATCTGCAATTATGTGGGTCTGGATTTCTCATAATCTAATGGTATTGTTTGCCACCACCATGTTGACAATAGCGGTCTCCAGATCTGGTGTGGACAGCTGGTGGACCATGGCCTGGCCGTCTCTCTGTTCTACAGAAGAGCCTCAAATATGATTTGATTGGTTACAGTAAGCTAAAATAATCTATTTTCTTTCAATATGAAATGACATTACTGTAACATTGCCCAACAATCACTGAGTAACATAGGCCTACTGATATGTCGGACTGCAGTATACTACAGTATACATACATAAAGAGCATAGTTTAGATGGTAGGTAACTTACCGGTTCTCATTTCTGAATGTAGGGATGAGATTGGGCTGAACTGTGGAGTGGCTCAGGTTGGGCTGAACTTTGGTTGGGCCATTCAGGGTGTAATAGAATAAGTGCTTCTGTGAATATGTGAAGGGGTGTATCCCCATCAGACATCTCACTCATGCTACTTAGACAACTACTACAACTATCTCCACCTCGACACAACATTCACAATAGTACAACATTGATGCAATAGTAATAATAATAATCCAATAATATAATATAATTTTGAATGCAGGACTTTAACTTGTTACTTGTTTTTATAATGTTGTAATATTATTTTTACTTAAGTAAAGAATCTGAGTACTTCTTCCACCTGTGTTAATTTTAAATAATCAATGCCAGAACAAAGAAACTCACTGCCTTATATGATTATACATACATTTTACCTCTTTCCTTTGCTGCTGGCTCTAGTGCTTTGACACAATATACCTTCTTAACTTCAAGCCCTTAATTTCAAACACTTTCTGGAATTGAAGTAAACTTTTACAATCACAACTTAAATATTTTTTCATAATTTATTTTTTTCATTAAGAATAGAGTACATATTTATATATATACACACAAAATAAAATATAATACAGAACAAAACAGAACCCTCTGCACTGGGAAATATCTGGAAAGAAGCAAATGAAAATAACACCAGGGTGAATGCCCCTACACTTTCATAAACCCACAGTCATCAAAACATGCAAAGAGTAGCTATCTAATTGTTGATCCAAAAACCTGTGATTTAGATTATATTCATTCCAATTGCAGTATAAAAATAGCAGCATACCATCAGGTCCTGCTGGGCCAGAAGAAATGCTTGGTGACTGTGGTTCTGGTTCTGAAGATGGTGTATCATGATCCCCTTCAATAACACTCTGGCTGTCTTCATCTGAACCTGTGCTATCCAAGTTTGCAGCTGAAACACAAATAAATGTTACAAAAATCCATGCATATTTTCAGCATATAGCATGTTTCAGGAATGAATACTGACAGCGATTGGCGGATGCAGTAAGCGAAATTCCAGTGTCATAAACAAGGAAAAAGGAAAAAGTTGCTGAATTAATACATGAAAATAACCAGCTAAATGCTCACATCAAATATATATTTTAGCAAATATATAAATATATTGGATTTTACATAAATGTCTAGAAGAAAACATATTTGACAGCTCAGAATAGATTTTTTTATTTCAGCATAGTGTGAAATCAATGCTTTATTTTCATTTTATTATTTTTGTTTATTCTAAAATGACATCACAAATCAATCACTGTCAGTATTCAGTTATGAAAAATGTCATCATTGCACTGCTACTATCAGTCTAGAGAGGGTGACAAATATATTGCCATGTTTGCTGAATTTTAAAACTACTGCAGAGTTTCTGTGTGTATGACGAATGCGGCAGCCAAGACAAGACGACCAAGATGCAGTTACCTCTCTTCTACCAGTGAGCAACACACTACAGAATAATATAAATGGGTGTAGAGCTGCCTCAACCAATGAATGTGCAAGTAACATGAATACATTAATTCATTACCAAGCACAAGGGAGAGAGCAAAGTGCTACACTATCCCTCTCTCAGCAGCCCATTATTACAGCTAACAGAATTAACTATTTAGGAAAGTCCAACATCTTTAGTGTTACTGAAACTAACTGGCATAAACTCTGTAGTGTCTATTAAAACAAAACTTTAAACTTAAACCTCTCTTTTAAAAATCTACAGATAACCTACACAGTCCATGTTTTTTAACTTCTAACTGTTGTATCTTGCAGGTTTGTGAATTTCCTGCCCACTTATTGTTGTCTCTATATTAGGTTCCACTCCTTCAGCATTGCAGTCTTTGTTTTTCATGGGCTGAAGCATTTCCGCTTGTCCTTTGGATCATGCATCAGTTAGTTTCTTTGTGCCTTGTCTTTGCTTTTCAGGTTGCATTGTGAGTTGTTCCTGCTTAGGAGTGTCTGGGATTTTGTCAGTACTGACAGGGGACTGTTCAGTGTGGTGGTGAGACTCAAAGCATGTGCTGCTTTAATGGTAGGAACTGCACTGCACTGTAGAATTTGTTTCCTCTGGCACTGGATTCATGCAGGTATTACTTCACTATCATAAGGTTTGAGAGCTGGACACTGGAAGTGGTCCTAAGATACCCAGATGTAGTCGATCCAGAGGTGCTCCAGATTGGTCAGTGTGCAGTTTAACCCGTTTAGCAGGGCCTGCAACTTTGCGCTCATTACAGTGCTGGCATCTCTGTATGAACAAGTGGACATCTCCTCCCCTACTATACCTGATGGACCCATTCCAGGGTCTTCCCCTCCCCTAATTGACCAGACTGAGGAGGATTGTGGCATGTTTGCAAGATTTCTGTTTGCAGAGAGGCAGGAACCAGCAGGAGAAAGAATGGATTTAGTTTCCCAGGTCTCTCCCAATGGTAATAGAGCTCCCCTTTCCATAGTTCTACTTGGGACCAACACAACCAGGATTTTTCATACTGCTAGGCTTTCTAGTGCTACTTTGTATAAGGGGGCCAAATTCTCTCTGCAAAATGGATAGGATAGGGTCAGCTCTCTGCTCCTGTGCCAGCTGCTCATAGGTGAGGGGCTGTAGTCACTTTACAGATGGAGTGCCTGGTAGCTTGTAGTAGCCGTTTCCTCTGCACATTTCTCCAAAAGTTCAGGGCTCCTTAGTGCCAAGGAAACAACATTGTCTACATCATCTTTGAACCTTTCCCACAATTTTTGGTGTCTTTGACAGTGCTTACAGTCTGTACAAGGTAAATTACTCAACTCTGCCAACAGTTACACTCGCCCCAACTTCCACCATCTCATGTTGACACTGCATCTGCATTAGAGTGACATTTACCTGCCCTGTGTTTAATGTCAAAGTCATATTGACTTAGACTACAAGCCAACTGTTGGTCAAAATGTTTAAATTGAAACACCCACATGAGGCTTTTGTGGTCAGTATGCAGCACAAACCTTTGACCAAGTAGGTAATGGCAAAACTGCTGAGTGTAATGGACAATGGCCAGTAACTCCCATCTAGTAACACAATATCTCTTCTGTGCTGGAGTAAGGTGGGTACTAGCATATGTGATCACTTTCTCTTCCCCCCACTGGAGTTGTGACAACACCAGATATCCAGATATATCAGCAGTGTTTCCCATTGGAGTCCTATAGCACTAGCTCCATGGCTCTCGGAAATGTATGTGGTGCACTGTATAGCCCAAAGGGCATATGGGCGTGTTCATAGAAGCCATATCGGGTAATGACTGCCATCTTCTCACAATCTTTGTCATTAACAGTGATCTGCCAGTATCCAGATTGATGGTCAAGGGTTGAGAAAACTGCTGACTCCTCCAAGCACGTCAAAACACTCTTCTATCTTGGGAAAGGGAAACGCGTCCTTTACTGTCACACTGGTAAGTTGATGATAGTCAACACACCAGCAGCCCCTCTGTCCTTCTTACGGACCAGGACTACTGGTGATGCCCATTCTGAGGATGATGGTAGGACAACGCCTTCCTCTACTATAGTCTGAAGGTGCTTCTCTTCACCCTGGAACCCACAATGTTGTTATTCATACAGGCTGCTGCACTGGCCTAGATGTTCCAGTATTGATTTTATGAGTAACAGCAGACAAGTAGCCTAATTTAGTGTCACTTGTTGCTGCTTATATCTCAGCAGGAGCATGATGAGTCTCTGTTGCTGTGCTTCACTGAGTTTCACTGGAAGCAGCAAACAGTACTTGAAGGTGTTCTGGCAAGTCTGTTGCAACCTCGACTCTTCTCACTTCTGGATGCTGTACTTTTAAAGACTGTGTTTGCTGGCTACAAGGTGGCTGTTCCCATAAGGGGAATCATCTGTATATATTTCCACCAGAAGACCAAGGCAAGCTTTCTTAGGCAGGGTAGCCTTATCCTTTGATAAATTCTCACTTGACTTGCTTCTCTGTGGTTATTGCTACAGATGTGGCCAATCATCAATCGGTATCATGCAGGATCACGCTCATGCTGCGGGCACAGGAAAAACAAGACCAGTAAGGGGCAGTCATGTTTCATTTGAACAAACATGGCTTGCTATTAGATATAGTAGTTCTGCCAGGACATATACTGTATAAAGCGTATACTCTTTTTCCAATCCAACGGTGCTGTTTCTTGTACTGAAGTTCGTGATCTACCTGGGTCTGTGAACCTCTCTCAGAACCGTTTTGTAACAAGCAGCTGTGTATTGAGCTACAGTATGTTGTTCCATGTGCAACCTGGTGTGAAAAAATTAATTTAAATTCTAAGAAGCCTGCCTGCAGGGTGCCGCATGATCACGTGTGATGAATCGTGTGAAACCACGTGGAAAAAATGTGCCTTCTTAAAGGCCACATCTGTATTCTGCCTGAAGCAATGGCTTTGGAGATGCTAGAGGGCTCCAGAACAGCACAGATCCCTGGCCTTGGCTCATCAGCTTCACCCCATACAAGGCATTCACATTCAGGAGGCAATCTCTAGAAGCACTTGAGCTATGTGTTAGTCTGGTCCATCTCCCCCAGCTATCTCGGCAGGCAACAGCTCGTGTTCAACAAAAGCCTTCCCGCTAGCATGGATCATTACATTAGCAGCTCTTAGTAAATGAAGGCCAAAAAGGACATTGTCATGGATAGGGTCCAAATACTCTTCTCATGTAAAGCTTCTAGTGCCCAACTGAAAGGCAACCTTCAGCCCCCTCACTTCAGTCATTTTCTTTCCTGACTCAGCATTCCTGAGGCAAATCCTCTCCAATGGAGTCTGTTCATTTGGAAGAAACTGCTGGTACAGGCTCTCTGAGATAACGGTTGCTTTGGCACCAGCCACCGACCACCACTTGAACTGAGATGCTGTTGACTCTCAAAGCTAGCAGCAGACTGGGTCCTAGATGTCGTGCAGCCAACTTGTGGGGCAGGGGATTGATTTTCTTGGTTGATACACCTTCCTATGGAGGTAGCTTCTAGCGCTACTCATCTAAGTCTACTCCAGGATATGCAAGTGTCACCAGCTGCCTAATTATTGTCAAAAAAAATTCTAAAACTATTTTGATTGGCCAAACCATTTTCTACGAACTTTACAAGACAGTCAGTAGGACACTCTCTGGCCACACTTAAAATTTTCTTCAAACTAAAAAATGCACATTTGACAGAAATTTTCTATGCTTTTTCCTGGTGATTTTTCTAATTAATAAATCATATATCACACAAATTAATAAATACGTGGTTGGCATGTTTGCCTTTTTACCTCCAGAGTTGGGGGTTCAATTCCCATCTCTGCCCTGTGTGCGTGGAGTTTGCATGTTGTCCCCATCCTCTGGGTACTCTGGTTTCCTCTCCCAGTCCAAAGACATGTGTTGTAGGCTAATTGGCATTTTTAAGTTGTCTGTAGTGTATGAATATATGTGTGTGTGTATGTGTGTGTGTATGTGTGTGTATATATATATATATATATATATATATATATATATATATATATATATATATATACTTGCATTGAGATCTCCTTGGACTTCATATTGGTAGCTCCAGTCAAACTGCTGCCAAATGCCAACTCAATACCTCCCAAACGGAAATGTGATATATGTACACATATGAAATATACATATATTAAATATATGCACATAGAAAGTGAAAACATATATGTACATATATATCTGCCCATATATAAAACCTATTAGAAAATGGAACAATCTCATATATTGACATATAAAACTAGCCCATATAAATATATATGTTTATGTATGTATAATACATTAGGGACATATATATGTCACATATATAATTATCAATATATATGACATATATTTCTTTCTTAAATGTTTAATATACAAATTACACATATATGCATAGCATATTGCTTACATACATGTTACATATATATGTCCCTAATGTATGTTTTTATATAGTCTTAGTATATATTTTACATTTAAAATGAAATATATATACAAAATATATTTTTGATAAATGTAAATGGAATATATAAATGTCATATATAAAAACACTGTGTGCACATATATTTGGAATGTATGTTATGTTCTTATATTAGGTATATGAATTGCAAAATATTTTGCATGAATGTATGGTGTAAACTAAACAAATGTAATAAACATGCTTTCATAAATTTCTTACATATTTTTAAATATAGGTTATGGACAGGTACTTACACACTTGCAATGCAATGCACATGGCATGCCTAAGCCCTATACGGTAAACGGTGCAGTTAGCAAAAAAGAAGTAATACAGTAAAACAGTTAAAACATTAAAACTTTATTAAAACTGTTTTAATTTAAAGAGAAAAACTGTTAAGCTGGGCAAAATTAGAAAACTACCAAACACACAACTATTGAACTGATTATGTTTAGTTAAAACTGAACATTTTAGTTTTAAAACATTTATTTAAGGACATTCAAATTATAATCACCTAAAACACACTAAATTAACACAGGACGTACTTCGTTAGGTAGATAAACTGAATGTTTCTGAAATTTAGGCATTATTCAGAACCAGGTGTAAAGTGTCATCACACTGATACACCAAGATGAAACTGATAAATTCTGATGGTTTTATTGTCACATTTGGTTTAACACAACTGTAAAAAAAAAAAAAATGAGCCCAATTAACCAAGTGATGTACATACTAATTATTGCATCAATTTTTGTTCTGTCCAAGGCCACTTTTGTTTCCCCAGGGCTTGCATTTTTGGACTTGCCACCTAAGAAAGAGCAACATAATGGACATTAGAACAAAATCAGAATTAACTCCACTCATATCTAACTACTCAAACATAAATTAAAATTTTCAACCTAATTCTTGGACAGCCTGCTTCAGTAAAATCAGTATAGTGTAAATAGTCAAACTCAAATTATTTATAAAGCATCATATTTCAATGTAAATGAGTGTACATATATCTGTAAATATGCCAGAATTACTATACTAGGGTAGTTTTATTTTTTGATTTTCACCCCTTATCCAAAGACTTATCCTATACAGACACATACACACAATAACCTAGGGGTGGGCGATATACCAGTAGAAACGATTAACCAGTAGAAATTTGTCAACCGGTAGAGATTTTGGACTATCGTCTCTATCGCGGTTATGCGCTCACTTCACGCTGATGTGCGCGTGGTCAAATTAACGTTTGCACACATTTTTAAGCACTGCAGTTTAAACACAAGTGATTTTAATCCATTGAAACACAAACGCATGTGTAACAGTATACTGGATCCGGACTTCGCTCTTAAAGGGGAAGTTACCTAATATTGCTATTGTCTTGTCATTCAGGTTAATCAAACAGCAGTGAGAGAAAATCACTTTTGTTTTTTGTACCTTTAATAAGAAGAAATTCATATATATATATATATATATATATATATATATATATATATATATATATATATATATATATATATATATAATGTGTGTGTGTGTGTGTGATATTGACACTGGTGATAAGAATTATGAAAAATCTATGGTATCAAAGATTTTAATATCTAAAAAACATATTAAAAGACTAAACTATATCATGATATATATAATTATCATAATATAAAATTACTCATATCATGATATAAGATTTTGGTCATATCGCCCACCCCTAGATTGCTCTTTAGAAGTGTCTCAATATCAAATACTCCAAGGAGAAGCATCCGTGCCATGGTAGTGGGGCTGTTTGCATGGCTAGCTGACCAGAACACATTTTTTTGTCACACAAACTCCTGAGCCTGGGTGAATTTCAAGCTGTGGGGAGAGAACAAGCATGCATTATTATTAAAGTGATATTAATAAATAAAACATTGCTTTAACAAAAAGTTTTTAGGGGGCCTGATACAATATAGTGTTGCATTACATACTTTCTATACTATTACTAATACTACTTCTACTACTATTACTAAATAATAATAATAATAATAATAATGTTTTATTTATATAGTTCCTTTCAAGGACCTAAGGACATTTTATAAAGCAAGATATCAAGACATCACAGATCATACAGAAATGACAATTAACATATGACAAATAATAACCAATAAACAAACAAAGGTTGAAGCATAAAGGGGGAAATGTTTACAAAACAAAATGAAGGTGCGTTTTAAGTTGTGTCTCTGAGCTCAATGCACACTGTGCGATTTTGGCCAAGATTTGGCTGTCTCAGACAAATTTCGAAAATCCTAAACAATTTCTGAAATCCTAGGCCAAATTCTGTAGTCTTTTAAGCGCTAGTTTGACAGGTTCGCCAACTTATTATCATGAATAAGTGGACAATTTAATTCAAACGGTTACAGTTATATAATGTAGTATGTAGTTTACATTTTTACAACCACATGGTCTATGGTGAAAATACATGAACTGCAGTTAAGAAAAGTTAAAACAATTGTACTTGGTTAACTTTGTGTCAAATAAACAGTTTCTTCTAAAAGGAATTTCAATGCTGTCTCAAAATATTATTTTCTTGTTTTCTTTCCTTGAGTTTTCAACCTAACCAGTCACGACAGCGTTGTGCAATGTCAAAGAATTTTATTTTAGAAATGGTCTCTATTTGTCTGAGATGTTGCACCAGAAAGCCTTGTGTAGCTATGAAAATGCTGTGGTATGGATCAGAAGTTTCCTTTAGATGTTAAGAATCAAATATAGATCATTAAAACATGAAAACATAGCCAGATTAGAATGTTTCAAGGATTAATATATTAAATATGGCTGGGTATTGACGCAAATTTCACAATTCAATTTGATTTCCGATTCGATTCAATAGTGATTATTTTGGATATATATAAGGTATATGGCAAATTTTCTCAAGGAAAAAACTCTCTCAACTACTACTGTAAAATATAGTCAGTTGGTACTACATTATTGTAACATTAAAGCTAAAAATTTACTGATTTGTATACAAACACTTAATTTATACACAAGGAGGTTTTTATAATATTAAAGTTACAATACTATCTTTACATAAGTATGTTTTTTTGAAATGTAAACCTTTATAAAAACATTTATTTAAACATACATTAAATGTTGAAGAACAAGAAACATTACAATAAATGTGTGATATGTTGCATATATTTAACAAAATGCTCCTCTCCAGAGTTCTTTTTTCTAGCTGATTAACGAGTTTATGGTCATTAAATATGGTTTTAATAAGGGAAATGTGACGTTATATGACATCTTGTTGAAGCTGTTGTTGGCGTCTTTGAAGCATGGTTAAAGAACTGATTGAGCAATTACATGAGCCAGGATTCATTTCAGTAAATTGTCCTGTATTTATTTATATACCTTCTGGTATTCAATTCATGTTTATTTCACACTTTTGCCCGTAACTGGTATTGAAGATAGAGGAAGAGATGATCTGTTCACGTTCTATGTTAAAATAGAGACATCGATATTTGAAAATATATATTTTACCCAGCCCTAATATTAAACACTGATTGTGTATTCTGAATAAGGTTTAAATATTTAACTTTTGGTTCACATGTATGGTGAACAGATCCTTGGAGACCTTGCTGATACAGCTGTTACTACAGTAGTGGTTAGGCAAACAGCATACTCACAGTTTCCTGTATGGTGGAAGGTGATGCCAGTTGTTTCTGTGGGCTCTGCTCCTTCCCTTCAAGCCATTCCCCCAGCTTGCACATTATACTGAGGAGTTTTGGCATTTCTAGGGAGCAAAACAGTTCAAAAATTGAGATTTTAAATAAGGGCAAACTTATAAATATATATATAAATAAATATTTGGAATTATTTTAATAAACACTTACGACTGACAACATTTGTTTTTAGATTCTCTAATTCCATTTTGAGGGCTTCATTTTCTGCCTTTAATTGTGCTATGATGTCTGGCAAAGGAGGATCAGAAGAAGGTGAGGTAGGTGGAGGTGAAGTAGACGATGATGAGGCAGGTGAAGATGGAGCTGATGGTGGTGTAGGTGGACAGTTAGGCAGCGGTGGTGAGGCAGAAGATGGTGAGGTAGGTGAAGGTGGAACAACTGAAGTTGTAGCTGAAGGGAATCGAGGTCCATGGGGTAATTTTATTTTCTCCAAAAGCTCCCTGTCCAAATTTCCATCACTAGTTTGCCTCTTTATAAAACATGACAAAAAATATTAGGACATAAGGAAAAACATTAAAAACAAAAAGCTGAAAAAAAAAAATAAAATGATAATATGACACTATCTCTGAATTTATCTGCCTCCATTCCCAATAACTACATGGTTATTCTTGGCTGCTCTTCACAACCAAGAACAAGAATAGGAACCTCTACAGAATAAGATGCCTAATTGGGCCTCTTTTCCAAATTAGAGTACGTACTACAATTCGGGCAATTTCAAGCTGTCTAATTATTCACCTTTATTTGAGGAATAAAATGAGCAGACCAAAACAGCTTCAGCCATATTTGTTGAATGATGAGATTTCTTTAACAGAAAATGAAGATCAGCTAACCCAAAACAGTAAGCTCAGAAATAATAGCAGAGTGGATAATAGCTGATGGCATTAAAACAGGTAAACAGATATGTAGACTTGTACATAAGCTTTATGTACCATAAGTAAAAACAGGCAGAGCAACATAAACAACTCTGACAGACTGCTTGTACTTGGCTGTGAAAAATGACTAATCCTGTCAAGATCTAGGGAAAATTGTAGATTATTAGGTACTCCTAACTTTTTAAGTATTTAATTTCTAAATTTAGCAATTCATTTGCAAAGTTATATGTAATAATGATTTTTTTAATGTTATCTTTAAGCAACAACTTTATAGTGGGCAGCCAATTTTTTACATTTGCAATGCAGATGCTAGTTTTGGGTCTCAGTAAAAAAAAATAAAATAAAATGTTGTAACCTTTTTGGGGCTAGATGGTCCATCATTGCTGGTCTCCTCTTCAACAAACTTAGGGTTTGGCCTGCATTTTCTTTTGCTCAGAAGTTTTGGACTGGACTGACGTTGTGTCCTCATTAGTTTTTCTAGGGTGCACTGTTTCTCTGTGGGGAAAAAAGGGGAAATACAAATTGTAGAATCTAAAACAAAAGATACAACTAAGGCTATGACAATGACAACAACATAGGCTGACCATATTTTTTAAACCCTTATTGTAGTGGACAGTCATGCACATGTAAGTGCTTATGCACCCACAGTAAGTATGTCATGATGGCGGACAGTGTTCAAAATATTAGCACACGCACTGGCAGGGAAAGAATATCGCGCAAAATATTCTTACTTTACTTGAGTATTATTGTATTAGTTCTAGACCACGACATTTATAGGCAAATATTGTATTTTTTTCCTCCACTTCGTGTGTCTAACAGCTAAAAGCTTACTTTTTTTAAGATATTATTCTCACATAAACATTTAGCTAAAGATCTTAGAATGATGCACTGCAGTGTAATAATCTACTCGTAGTTAGCTCTTAAACATGATCATGAAAATGAGAACATGAAAATGCAACGCGCACAATAATGCAGTAATAATAGTAATATTAAAAATGTAACAGTTAAACACGGTGAATATCTGCACAATTCCCCGATCTGTACTAGCTTCAATCTGATCAGTAGCTTGGTATATAAATGGCTCATGCGGTCCAGCAATTATTTAAAATTTATTCTCCATGCAATATCATTGTGTGAATTATAATAAAAGTTCAGAAATTACCTGCAATTTTATGCACCGTTGCCTCGTACAAAGGCCATCCGCCTTTAGGTTTTTTCTTCAGTCCTCCTCTCCACTTAATTAAATATACGGATGTGTCATCCAGTCCGTCTAAGAAATCATTATTATCGAAGTTTTTTATGTGTGACGTTGGAACAATGCTCCAACTTTCATTATCCGTTTCTTCTTTCCACTCGACAAGGGCGAACATGTTCATCATCCGTTGGTCTCTCTCCTGAATGCGCGTAATTTGGCGGTCTTTTGATTACGTTTGAATTTTGGCGCGAATAATAAAGACGCCTATTAGGCAATGACGCAACACTAGGTACTGAGGGTGGAACGTATGATAAATGCACGGCCTGAAATGCAGACTGAATGTGTTTCTATCATTCTGTATTTTTGTTTGTTTGTTTGTTTTTTAATCTAAACACTTTATTCAATAATCAGTAAGCATTAAGCATAATGTGTTTATTATGTAAGTCTCGGTTTAGGTCACAGCAATGTAAAAAAAATTAATAATAATAATAATTTGAACCCTACAGTACGTGTATGTGTGTACATGTGTGTGAGGGAAGCTGGATTGATAGAAGTAGCTATGGCTTCTGTAGCCTGTCCACAGCTCTGGGAAAAAAGTTGTTCCGTAACCTATTATTCGGTGTTCCTGGGGTCTACCTGAGGGGAGTGTTCTCAGTCTACCTGAGTGGAGGCTGACAGAAAGGGGTTTCCAGGATGAGAGTGATCCTGCTGAATGTTTGTGGCCTGTGTGAGAAGACGGTCATAATAGATGTCACGCAGATTTGAGAGGGGTGCCAACAATACTTTCATCTTCACAATCCTCTACATATACAGTTTTGTCTGCAGCAGGTAGGATATTAGAATATTACTACATAGTTGAAAGATAATTTCCACTTTTAAATGCGTAAAGTGTCTTAAAAGCAATATATAATAAAGATACATAAGGATACATAAAACCCTTTTTTTTTTTTTTTTTTTTGCTATTTGAGTATTTTTTTTTTTTATTTGAGAAAAAAAAACTCAAATAGCAAGTACATCCCCAAAAACAAACAATGCAATATAATGTTGTCCACTGATAAGGTTTTCTTTGAGATTAATACATTTCATTTCCCCCCCAAATTAAAAGGAAGTTCATTGTTGCATACAGTATATAACAATACAATGCTTTTTCTAATAAATGTAACTGCAACACAATGCTCTTTTTGTACTTCAGTTATGCTAAGTATTTCCACATGCTGTACGTAGGCTAAATAATTGTATTATTGTATTGTCTTATATTATTTGACGGTATAAGAACAAATCTAAAAAATAGTAGCTAGTCCAAACTGGATGGGCGTAATTTAAAGCCCCCCATGAACATCTATCTTGACCCATTTGTGAAGGAGTGCACTGATCTACATGAGCGTGGCTTTGATTGGGTTACATCTGATGATGTACATGGTACCAGCAAAGTATATGCTTTAATACTTGTAAGTGATTCTGTTGCCCGTCCACTCCTACAGAACTTTAAGCAGTTCAGTGGGGAGTTTGGATGTTCTTTTTGTCTTCAGAAAGGAACATTTGTTGAACATGGTCAGGGAAAGGCCAGGGTTCACCCATTTGAGGAAAATGTGGAACTTAGATGTCAAAGTCAGACTTTGCTTTTAAATTATATGTCAGATCCCTAGATTTTAATTTTTAAAATTTTTTTTTGTATTTGGAGACATAGATTAACTGTATATTATTCTGTATGTACCTGCATATGTAGTGTATGTATTAATACGTATGTATGTATTTTCTTACATATAGAAATTGATACTGATGATATGAAAAAAATAAAATTTAAGTTTGCAAATAGAATTTGTGTAGTATTTTTTTGTTTTTATAAGCCAGTTAAGATAAGGTAAAATAAATCATGTAAAAAAAAAATACAATATAAAAAGAAATCATTTTTATTAAAAATTGTGCTAATTCTAAAATGGGATTGAAGTGAAATGTGGATTGTGTAGACTTCTTAAAAGTTCAAGCTGTTCAAATAAGGAAAACAAAGAATTAATGAGGAAAACATAGGCATGTAAAATGTTTGTATGTATGTTGTTTGAATAAAATGACATATATAAATTAAACATATATTGGTGACATATATGGTCATAACGTACAATATTATATAAACAATAATCATATACATAGTATTAATATATGTCAATATACTCATTTAATATGGACAATTTATATATGTTATAAACTTATATCAACATATATCCAGAGATATGTATATATGTGATAGCATTATACTGTCTTATATTTAGCATATATGACAGCGTCACTTGCGATATAGGGACATATATGTCATATATTACATTTCCGTATGGGCTGATATCAACTCCAGACCTTTTATCTGCTTCATTTGTTTTGAAGTAACGAGGGAATGGACCGCACCTGGTCAATTAACTTCTTGTCAGTCAATTGTCCAAATACCTTTGAGCCCCTGAAAATGGAAGTACTTTGCTTAAAATGGCTGTAATTCCTAAATGGTAAATGGCATATTTTTGTGGAGCCTCTTAAAATAAAGCTGATTACATCTTGATTGTTTTATTTCAAATCCATTGTGGTGGTGTATCAAGGCAAAATCACAAAAACTCTGTCATTGTCCAAATACTTCCGAACCTGACTGTACACACACACACACACACACACACACACATATATATATATATATATATATAGGCTGATCAATTAAAAAAAAAAAAAAAAAAGTTTATAAATGAATATCCTTATTATAGGCCCTCAAAAGCTCAAACTTGGACTGGACAGAATTAGAGTTTGAAAACCCTGGCTTATATGGATCCTTATACATTCTGTATAAAAGCCATGCTTCATTTTCTAATATTACGAATATTAAAGGCCAGGGAATAACTGCACACAAAACGTCTTTATCAAAGGTTCTGAGGATGTCTCCAAAGGTTGGAGTTAAGTCCACTAGCTGTTTCTCAAGCACCAAAAATACAACTGAGCTGAAATTTGGTTTGTTGCATCTGCTAATCTGTAACTGGATTTTTTAAATCATTGTTAAATTATTTTAAAAACATGGCCACCTGGCAGCCATTTAACACAACTAGCATTGAGCTATCATCAAAAACTCAATAATTATGTTCCTCTATTGTCTCTTCGTTGTTCTATGCATCTTGAGAGGACCTGGCCACTATAACACAAATAACCAATGTAACAGTCACACATAAAACGGTTTCAAAACTCTGACATTAGCTACGTTTACATGGACACTAATAATCCGATCGTAATTTGACTAGAAGCACAATCAGATCTAAAGTCGCATGTAAACACGTCAATCGGAATGAATTGGCCAAAAACGATTAAAATTTCATTCGGATCGTAAGGGGTGGTTTAAACCTTTTCTAATCCGATGGAGAGGACATGTAAACACTTCATCGGGTTGAAAATGAAACCAGATAGTTCTGCGCATGTGCAATGACATACAAATCACATAATGACGTATGACGCACGGCTGTCAGCGGTATTGGGGCTCTGACCGTAGCCTCACCAGGTGCCATGTTCCCCTCTACCATTGAGCATAGTGTCATAAATGACTGTCGTGTCATCCTAAAGTTCTACTTCCACTCCTCGTCTATGAAGTGGTGCAAGACGACGTTGTCCCACCAGTCCTTGCTTCGGAGCCTCATCCACAGACGCCTTGTTCTGGGCTCGGGAAGGGGCGTTTTAATTGCTTGATAAATACACGCAGTACCGCACAAAACATCACGCGCTCGCGTCTTCTAATTAGCAGCTGAAATAGGCAAATGTTAAGTCTGCTTTTTAAAACGAAAAAAAGAAGCAATGGCAAGAGAGTGGCTGCTAGTATCTGCATGTTGGAATAGCGGGAAACGTGTATTCGTGCACTGTGCGCATGTCAGAAGATTCTGTCATGTAAAAGTGCATATCAACCCGATTACTTTATTCAGCGTTCTTGTAAACACTGCGATCAGATTAATCAATGTGATTGATTTCATTCCGATTGAAACAAAAAGTGTCCATGTAAACGTGACTAGTGATTTCTGAGACATTTTATATAATTGATGTCTGACACTAAATGTATCATTTGATATATTGATTTTTTTGCCACATAATGCTGCAAAACAGCAAGAACAGTTATTCTTTTGCAATTACAAACTAAAAAAAGTTTAATAGTTGTTTATGAATTATATACAGGTTTATATTAAATCACAGACAGTTTTCTCCCATGTGCCTAATCATGCACATCAATCACACTATTTATGACAAAGATTATAAAGCTTTTACATAAAAATGCAGCATGGTTCCAAGTCAAACTTGTTAGATATAATGCATCATTTTACAATACAATGAAAAATCTTTTAATACTACACCCACCCTCATTAACCCACAGCAAACCATGCCAGCAAAATGCATAATGGAGCTACTAGTTTTTCAAGAAAGATGAAAAGTTTTTGGAACCAAAAGATTGTGACAAAAACCCATTAAAAATATATATATATATTTTTAATGAACATTCAAGTATGCTGCAAATGAAGGTCTTTGTTGTAGGTGGCATTTGCTAATCACACATAAGCTAAATGAGAAAGAGCAAGTTAGAAGGAAAAGTTATTTAAAAAAAAAAAACAACATACTGGTAGGACAATAAAAGAACAGAAGGCATTACAGTTTATTTTAGTTCTTTCTTAAAATAATTATTAGACTAAATGAGAATTTGTATGAGATCTGTTCCACTTAAATGAAAGTTCCTGTGTCAACAAGAAACAAAAAGTAAATGGGTCCATTTAACTGTAATTTTAAGTTTTTCCAATTTTCAACCATTATGTACCATTTGTAAGCCAAACGCCAATTACAGATTTTTTTCTATGTACAGCTATGTAAATGTGAAAAACAAAAAACAAAACAACCCCCCTAAAAAAAAAAAAAAAAACACTAGACAAGATTATAGGTAATTGCTTTAGGTATCAATGTATCAATCATAAGCTCTACTGGCAGCATATACTTGGTTGTTATATTCAGCATAGAATTTATCCCACTCTAAGAAATGGGTGAAAACATACACCAATACCAAAACTAAATTACTAAAATTGAATTAAAATTAAAATAGTAAATCAAACCAGAAATTTGATTAGCAAATACAGAGTTATACACAGCACAAATTTATCTGCTCACACAAGGAAATCGTGTTTTTTCTGTTCTCAGTATATTTTATATCATTTGAGCAATATTCCTCCACAGTGCCTGTTCCATTACTCTCATCCAATGGCCAATTTGAAAAATATCATTATATATAAAACAAAGAATAAATATACTTTTAGTTACATAAATATGCATGCCCTTACTTGTCATGGAAGAGAAATGATAAATGAACATGAACACCAGCATACATAATTTTAACCAACTGCCTTTTTAAAAAGCGTGATGCAAGTAACAATCACAAAAACTGCAACAGGGTGATATGCTAGTGATATTTATGAGTCTGTGTTATGATGGAGGGTTTTAAATGATAAATGGTTGCAAAATGTACAGGAGAATGCATGGTTCTTAATTCGTCTCTTAAGCTTGCCTTCACTAATATAATTACACAATCAAAAAGGCTGGTCCCTTCTTTAATTCACTGAGATATTTAAATATTCATGTTAAATATTGATCATTAAAAAAAAAAAAAAAAAACCATAGTAAGTCCCACCACCTCACTCAAAATAAGGGATATAGTCCAAAATTAGTTTAAGGTCAATGTATGGTACCCTTCCTCCTCTACAGTTAAATCTAGCTACATCACCTCACATAATTGTACTTAGTTTACTTTTATTTTTTAATATAATGGCACTTTTTCCTTTCTTTTTTTTTTTCTTTTTCTTTTTATTATTTTTTTTTTTTATACACATTCAATGCCTCTGTGGCTCTAAATACAGTTAAATGACCTAGACAAAGTGAAGCAGTGCCTTGTTGAGTAGGTTTAGTGAAAGACAGTGTAGTTGGTTGTGAAGTCTCATCTTTTTCTCCTTCTCCTTCAACAGTTGCCCATACAGGTGGCTGTTCTGCTTCACTTGCGCTCGTCGATGGTTTTAATAAATTCAACAGCGGCTGTGAACTGCATCCACCAATAGCACTCCTCTCCACTCAGCTGACTGGCATAGAAATTACAGATGTACTGAATGGTGGACAGAAGGCAGGGTGGGTTTGCCTGGAGAGGAAGTGTGAGTAAGAGACAGATGTTCATACTGGAGAACCCATGTATGCATGCATACATACTTCTAACCAGACTCATCCTGAAGGTACCAAAATAGTGGAAATACACTGAATACACAGCTACAGAAAAAAAAAATGATTTTCTTTTGTTAAATATCTAGTCCAAGTGGTCAAACGTACACTCCTTTAAACATGTACTGATTTAAACAGCTTTAGTTATACCTGAAAGGTAATTAATGCTTTAAAATGGGTTCCTGGCAGAGTTAAGCTCTATTTAAGACGTTGGCAAAGAATACAGGAAACACTGGGAAGCAGCTGCTGGAGTGGCTGTGTTCGTCTATAATTTACAATGTACATGAACAAATTTAATGTTACAAACTTTTGATACCTCTAAGGATGTATTAGGTATCGAATGACACACAACAGATTCAAAGCCCCAATTGCTGTGCTATATTTCAGAATAACACACTTCAAATCATGCTGTTACATGATTTATTAAATAATCCACACCAGGTTGGTGTCATATGGTTCCATACAAACACAAAAGTGGATTCTTTTCAAATAACAGCATGGTCTCAAGTGTGTTCTTTCCCATGTTCTTCGATGTAGTCCTTTCAGAAATCAAGTCAAAGTTACAAAGTGCATAGTGTGTATATACAGAGTTATATGGTAACCATCAAGATCGTCTGTTTTAATTAAGATGTAAACACTGTATATATTCACTAAACCCTGTATATATTCACATTCCGGTTTATATTCAGACAGGCCTGACTGCCCGTTTGACTGTGGCTGCGCTCAGTGGTGCAGAGAGCAATCAGCATTTTTAATAATGTAGTAATTATCATTATCACTACAATTATTTGGAAAGTATTAGGTGACACTTCTTTGTAGGCCTATTTAATCATTTTCACATTTCCTCTTTTGGCCAAAAAAAGTGACGTTTTGGACCATGTTCGGATGAAGCTTTTGGTGGCATCCCGAATAAAATAAATGAAAATTAAAAAAAATAAGTAAACTGATGTTAACTATATACTTGTCTAAGGTTAATCAAACATACATTTACATTTTATTTCACATTTATGAAATGGAAAATGAAAAATGTTCCATTTACTGTGACAGAAAGCAAGGACACTATGTTACATCTTTCAAGGAGGAAAATCGAGACTAGATGGTTTGGAAAGGGATTGAAGTCTCTGGGGGTCAGTTAATACTAGAGAGTTCAAAAGACCTACACAACTGTCAATCATTCCAGCTTCATATGTTGATTGGCTCTCAGCTTTTTAAAAAAAAAAAAATTTTTTTTTGAGTGATAAGTGGTAGCAACATACTCCGCTGTTAAAAAGTGGAGCTCTCATGCAAAATGCATAAAGGTCGGAAAGTCTGTGACAGTGTTTTAAAATCTGTTGTGTATGTGTGGGCTTTTTTCATTCATTTTCTTTTACGCAGTACCTCCTTCTAAAGAGCAAGACATGATGGCCACTGTATGTAGGGCAGGGTGATAAAGACCCTAAGCATATATAGAGTAACAGATGCCTCCTATAAAAGTCAATTATGTTGGTAAAGCTGGTCAAATATCTGTACTGTACTCATCAATCAGGACATTTTTCTTCATTCATGTATTGAATTTTGCAAGCCTTTAACTCAGCTCACCTTTATAAGAACAAATACAAGCACAGGGACAAAGTCATCAGCTCCAGGTACAGCATCCTCATTGGCCAAGCTGAGCAGATTCATGATGGTGGAGCACATGCGCAGGATGCACTGCACTTTGTCCCGCGGCGTCTTGTATGCACTGATCGTCCTGATCTCTGCCTGTGCAGAAGGCCATGGAGCCTCTTTCAGATACACCTATAGGCACACAGAGCACAACTCTTATGTTGGAAGGGACATGTTTTTGAAGTGTTTTACATATGCTGCTATGCTCCTATTAAATTATCAACAATTGCTTGATTTTTGAGTTCTTGGTTTGAGAGAAATTAGTTTTGCCTCATGCTAGTTTTATTAATTTCTTTTACTGAGTTTATACATTAAACCTGCAGCATATGAGCTAAAAATAAAAAAAGAAATCTGTTTAGTCAGGTCAGAGTTTCAGTAACTGTGCCAGCATGCAGTTCCTGATTGCACAGCTGATAATATTATGCCCTCACATACTTTCCTTAAACCTGACGTGGTGGACATGCTTGTCAAATATGTTGCATGAATTTGAGTCCTACTTGCCACCTTCCAGCTAGGTTAAAAATCTACCCTCATCAGCACTGTACTCAGTAGCATAGCACTGTATGGAGCCCTCTAATTCTCAGTATCTCACAGCCTGTTAAAAAACACTATTCACCATTACCACACATACATTAACAGACATAAAAATACTATGCTGAAGTGTAGAGGAAATGCTGAATATGCTAACTAGATGTTCACTCGGGGTTCCTTAGACACAAGTGCCTGAGTGCACATGAGAGAAGTCATTTTACTTTCTAGGTGAGCTGAAGTAAGCAAGTGGCTAATTTTGATTGGTAGTTAGGATGACCTGATGTCACCTATACTCAGTAGGGTATAGTAGGTAGTTTGTATCTAGAATAGTGAATAAAATGTTTGTATGACAACTCAATGGGATGAAAGTGAACATTTCAAATGAATAATTGGTTCATTGCCAATGAAGCAATTAGCAAAGCTATTTGAATCAATTAGCCTGTAAGCTGTAAAAATAATTTTTTCAAACAAATAGCATTGACAAATTCTACACTGTTTCATTTTCAAATGAGACACAATATATATTTTTAATACATGCTGTGTGAGAAGTCATCAAGTCTCCGTTCTGCTTTTCAAAGTCGATCCCAAAAAGAGTCAATTTACTGATTCCAGGGATTGCAAATTAAGAGAACCCCAAAGCTTTGGAGTCAATTTCAGTGGAGAAAATGATTCATCTTGCACATATATGTCAAGCAAAATTAATTTAGCATCAAAGTGTTTCAGTTATCAAGTCAGCCAGTGGGTATTTATTTTGCATTTTACTGGTTGGAACTGCACAATGCTTGAAATGCAAAAGAAGTGTGTGGAAGCAGTAAAAATAAATGTACAGAATACCATCACCTTGTGTTAATCTGGGTGTCTCATTTGGTTGACATACAGCGCCACTAGAAACTTCGCGAACCCTTTACAATTTTCTGAAATTCTCCATAAATTTGACCTGAAATGTGATCAGATCTTCATCTAAGTCCTAAAACTAGATAAAGAGAACTCAATTAAACAAACGAAGCAAAAAGTTTATAGTTTTTACATTTACATACTGAGCAAAATTATTCAAAATTAAATCTCTTTGATGGAAAGAGTATGTGAACCTTTGCTTTCAGTAGCTGGCGTGACCCACTTGAACATCAATAACTTCAACTAAACGTTTTTGGTAACTGGTGATCAATCCTGCACAACAGGTTGGAGGATTACAAAACTACTTCGACTCAGGGGCTTCCTTGCATGAACTGCTCTGCTTAGGTTCTTCCAAAATATCGGCTTAAGGTCTGGACTTTGACTTGGCCATTCCAAAATGTAAAATTTCTTCTGCTTTAACCATTTCTTTGTAGACTTGTGTGCTTTGGGTTGTTGTCTGCTACATGAACCACTTACATTTAAGCTTTAGTTCATGGACAGATACCCTGACATTCTCCAGTTGAATTTGCTGGTAAAATCCAGAATTCACAGGTCCATCAATAATGGTGAGCCATCCTGGACCCGAGGGAGCAAAGCAGCCCTAAACCGTGATACTACCATCCCCATGCTTCACAGTTGGGATGAAGTTCTGATGTTGAATGCACTGTTTGGTTTTTTTCATTTAAACTAGAAAGTTCTATTTTGGATTCATCTGTCCACAGAACATTCTTCCAATAGGCTTCTCCACATGGTCTTCAGCAAACTTCAGACAGGCAGCAGTGTTCTTTTTGGAGAGTAGTGGCTTCTTCCTTGCTATCCTGCCATGCATATCATTCTTGTTCAGTGTTTGCCTGATAGTGGACTCATGAACATTGACATTAATTACCCAATGCAAGAGTGGCCTGTAGGTCCTTAGATGTTACCCTGGGATTCTTTGTGACTCCCCGTAATATTATTCACTGCCCCCTTGGAGTTATTTCTGCTGGATGACCACTCTTTGGGAAAGTAACAGTGGTACAGTTTCCACCATTTGTATATCATTTTCCTCACAGTGGATTAATGGAGGCCAAGCTCTTTATCACCATTTGCTAATTTTTTTTGCATCATTTGTTTAATTGTGTTCTCTTTATTTAATTTTAGGACGTATGTGAAGATCTGATTACATTTTAGATTTATGCAGAAATACAGAAAATTGTAAAGGGTTCACAAACCTTCTAGGGGCACTGTAAGCACTTGATAATATTCTCATGCTGTGACAGATTATCTGATAAATGTCAGTAATCCTGTATTGTAGTTAGTGAACTGTTATTTAATTCTGTAGTAGTATTAGTTGAATTAAATGATGCAAAGAAAGATTATTGGTAGTTAATATATTTTTAAAATATTCCAACTAGCCAATTATTAAAAAAGATCAAAATAATTGCTAGTTGCAACCCTAATCACAATATTATTATATTTCAGATAATCAGCATTACTGACTATTTCAATACTATTACATAGTATATCAGTACAACATTGATGAGTTTTGTGCTCTTTGGAGCAACCCAATGCAGTTACCTCTGGGATTTGGAGGGCCTTGTGGTTGGCAGTCACTACTTTGGACAGACGATTAATATGCTCCTGCAGAACCCTGGAAATAAGAGGTGTCATACAAACAAAAGATGGAACAATCTCTAATCATTCTGTAAATTATCTCTCTTGACAGAGAGATATCTGTAGTGTTCTCTCACTGGTCTCGCAGAATGTCTCCATCCTGGTTTGGGTAGAAAGCCAGTTTGAAGATGCGATTCATGACACTGCGCTCAATAGCCATCTGGGCATCCTGTAGCTGTTCCTCACTGGCATATTGCCAGATGACATCATGCGCCATCGCACCATAGAGGTAACGCAGGAAATCCTCCACTGCTGCAGTTTTATCATCAGCTGCTGTGAAGCTCTGAAATGCTGTGGCAGAGAATATTAGCTGCTGAGATGATTTAAGGATCTTAATTATGATAATAATAAAACAACAGTAATTAACTTGAGCAAGTTGGACAAATACATATTATCTGCCTTTATGCATTAATCTTTGATGAACAAATACTTAAATAAAAGACATGCACACATACATACACACCTCTGATAAAGTCCTGCATCCTGGACTCCATACGTTCTAGAAGCAGTCGGACACAGACAGTAGTAAAATAGCGGTTGGCCACTTCTTTATCTCTAAGAACTCTCTGCAACAGCTTCTCTAGATGAGCCTGAGAAGTCTGCAGTCCCTGCCGGCACCGTGTCAAATACGCTATGTATGGAGCCCGCTTTCTACCAGACACACATCACATTACATTACATTTCTCATGTCAGCCAAACAACAGCACACTGACAAAAAAATCTAATTGCCTACAAGCTTAATTAGAATCTCATTGCCCACATAATTAAGAACACCTGTACACTTGCACATTCATGCAATTATCCAATCAGCCAATCATGATGCAGCAGCACAATGAATAAACTTATGCAGATACCGTAAAAGAGCTTCAGATAATGTTCGTGTCAAAAGAAATGATGCAAAAAAACAAAACACTTCTGCGGTTCTTTAGGTGGAAATGCCTTGTTGATGAGAGAGGTCAGAAGAGAATGGCCAGACTGCTGCAAGCTGACGGGAAAGCTACAATAATTCAAATAATCACTCTTGGTGATTGTGGTGAGCAGAAAAACATTTCAGAACATAACACATTGAACATCAAAGGGCTACAACAGCAGAAGATCAGAACGGTCCCAGTCCTGTCAGCCAAGAACAGGAACCTGAGGCTACAGTGGGCACAGCCTCACCAAAACTGGACAGTTGGGGACTGGAAAAAGACCTGCATCTACATGATTTTATTATGCTGCTGCCACATGAGTGAATAATTTCATGAATGAGCAGGTGTACGTGTTCTTAATAAAGTTGACGGTGGGTGTATATCTAATTATGGTAATCTTCAGTGACTGAAGATTGCCGGAAGGTTTGGTTGTTTGTGTACCTGTAGTCCTCAGCAATTGCTGTGAGCAGCTTTCTGCAGGTGCGTGGGTCGAGGCGACTGACACAACGCATGGTCTCCTGGATCTGAGCCATCTGGTTTTTATCCTGCAAGTTAATAGCCTCTGCTAGCTGCACTTTCAGAAAGCACACAATCTCATTGTCTATGCAGAGACAGAAAGACAGAAATAAGACTGAGACCAGACACGAGGAAAAAATATGACATTTGAACTTCAGGGTTACACATATTTGCAATTAAAAATTCAAGAAGAGTCAAGGTTAGTTTTAGATCAAAGAAATAATAAGAAGGAGGGAGGGGAAGGGCAGAGAAGGGAAGGGAGGGAGGGGGTAAGTAAGAGAAAATTAAAGACAACTGTAGCAGAATGAGGATTAACAGCACAGGGCCAGCATTGTAAGCACTGTAACTTTTATTATGGTCTTCACCTTGAAGGAAGAGTGAATGTGATGTAAAGATAGCACAAAAATGCAACATGATGTAAGCATGGATTTATAGTTGCTTATGTTTCTTGCTTGAGTTCTTCATTAACTATTCCAAAGCTTACTACTTTCAAATACTGCATGACTTGTTTAAAAAAAAGTGTGTGTTTTATGTACCCTCAGGATCTGCATGGTCAGGGAGGCCATTCCGTGTTACAGTGGGCATAATAGGAAAAACAACAGAATCTGCAGAGCACAGAGCCAGACGTAATTTCTTCTTAGCATCACTGAAAGACAGAAAAAAATATACAAGCGGAGTTACCCACTAGATCAAACCAAGAGTCTACCACCATCATCTTGAAGCAGCTAAGCTTTCTACAGATGTGTTCAATTTTTAAGGAATGCAAATCTAAAAGGAAGAAAGTACAGTCAGGCCCATAAATATTGGGACATTGACAAAATGATTTTATATCATTTTGTACATTGGTGTTGAATTTGAATAATGAATATTAAACTTTCAGCTTTAATTTGAGGGTATTTACATCCAAATTGGGTGAATAGTGTAGGAATCCCCCCCCATCTATTAAGGGACCAAAAGTAATTGGAGAAACTAACATTCATAAATTAAAATGTCACTTTTAATACTTCCTTGCCTTCCAATCCTTTGTAGTGAATGACTGCCTGAAATCTGAAACCCACAGACCTCACCAGATGCCGGTTTTCTTTCCTGGTGATGCTCTGTTAGACTTTTACTGCAGCTGTCTTCGGTTCCTACTTGTCTTTGGGGTGTTTTGCCTTTGCCTTCAAGTAAGTAAAATGCATGCTCATTTGGATGCAGGTCAGGTGACTGGCACCATCCAAATGAGTTCTGAAGCATTTAGCTGAAACTGAGCAGATAATATATGTAAGCCCTATACACTTCAGAATTCATTCTGCTGCTTTTGTCAGCTGTAACATTAATAAATCCAAGGGAACCAGTTCCCATGCATGCATGCATACTTCCCCCATACTTTACAGATGAGGTGCTATGCTTCACGAGTAGTTCCTCCCCTTCTCCATATGTTTCTCTTCCCATCATTCTGGTACAACTGAATCTTTGTTTCATCTATCCACCGGATGTTGTTCCAGAACTGTACAGGCTTTTTAAAGATGTTTTTTGGCAAAATCATCATGTGGTAAACCCTCTGTATTTACTCTGGTGAAGGCTTCTCTTGATTGTTCACTTTGACACAGATACACCTACCTCCTAGAGGGTGTTCTTGATCTGACCAACTGTTATGAAGGGGTTTTTCATCACCAGGCAAAGAATTCTTCTGTTGTCCACCACAGAAGTTTTCCATGGTTTTCCAGGCCTACTGGTGCTCCTGTGCTCTAATGATTTTGCTATCTCTATGATGGGTTTATTTTGATTTTTCAGCCTCATGTCTTGCTTCACTGGCAGGAATAACATACGCGGGTATGGAACAGCTGAGCAGCCAATTGTTCAATTAGTTTTGGTCCCGTTAAAGGGAAGGGCACATAAGTGATGTAATTCGCCAGATTTGGATGTACATACCCTCAAATTAAAGTTCAAAGTCTGCACTCTGAGCTCATATTTTATTTAAACTCCTAAAATAATACCTTTGCCAATGTCCAAATATTTATGGACCTGACTGTTTGTGTATGCATGTTTGGGAGACCTAAAGGAAAACTTGCTGTCCTGGGGCTGTGCTGTCTGGCTTGCAGAGTCCATCAGGTCATCCGTAGAGATGTTCTGCAGGCCCTCATTTCTATGGGATTTATGTTCACTTTCACCCTCTTTACACATTTCTATACAACAATGGCACAAACAGGAAATGCTTAAGGATTATTTTAAAAGTGCACACTCTTGACAAGCAAACACTTATAAAATTACAGTAATATTAATATCGCAGTGCATGTAAATTTCAAACTTAAACCTGTACTGGATCAGTGGAAAGTGACTTAGGCATACTTGCAGTTTATTGTGCATGTGTAACAAAATCACTGCGTCATTACTTGACAATCAACTGACATAAAGAGAAACGAATGAATTCAATGAGTACTTTAAGAAGATTAAATTACCTGTTACATCATAGGTGGTCGGTGTTGCTCCCTCACTCGGGCTGGTTCTCTTAATGTTCCTGTATTTGTCCAATATGTCTTCTACTGCCTGAGCCTGACAGCTCTGCCCCAATAATGAAGGCTCATCTAACATACCCAAAACACACACAACAGTACCCCTGAATATATAATTTTCAACTGTTGGAGGCAATCTATCTAGAATAATATGCTGCTTATTATGTTTTCAGTTGGCCAAGAAAATAGCCAAGGACCTCTAGTCCCAACCCTGAAGAGAAACAACGCAACGCAGTCTCGGCTATGAGGCCATTACAGACAAAATTCAAACTTTGTCTCTCTCACAGACACTCACGATCAGTATTACTATCAGTGAGACTTTGTGTTTGTGTGTGTGTGAGACTTTGATAGAATGTAAGACAGATTTTGGAAAAAATCTTTGAAGATGGTGAGGACCACACAATTGTAATTTAGGACCTGATAAATAAAAGCATACACTCATCATCCACTTTACATACATACATACACTCACCATCAGTAGCAGCACAATGCATAAAATCATGCAGATAAATCATGCAGAGCTTCAGTTAATGTTCGCATCAAACAACAGAAAGGGGGAAAGAAAAACGTGATCTCTGTGACTTTAACCATGGCATAGTTGGTGCCAGATGGGCTGGTTTGAGTATTTCAGAAACTGCTGATCTCCTGGGATTTTCACACACAACAGTCTCTAGAGTTTACAGAATGGTGCAAAAAACAAACTAACAAAAAAACATCCTGTGTGTGGAGCGTCTGCAGGCTAAAATGCCTTGTTGATGAGTGATCAGAGGAGAAAGATCAGACTGGTCTGAGCTGACAGATAGGTGTTCCTATTAAAGTGATTATATATATATATATATATATATATATATATATATATATATATATATTCTGCATCCTTCTGACTGCCAGTAAATTGACTTTTCAGCTTTAAAAAAAAAAGCACACAGTCCTAATGGAAGTGCATTAAGTGCATTAGTTAGAGTCTGGTATGTTTTGTTAACAGTAAAGTTGGATTTTTTTTTGTGTGTGGGTGATATGTGAGAGACAGATGGAAGTAGGAAGTAGGTAAAGAGATGAAGGGAGACTGGAAAAAACAAACAAACAAACAAAAACAACAGGGGCAAACCTTGAGGGACCTTCTCTGCTCCCAGGTCGTCTTTCTCGTGCTTGTCCCGCTTTCGGAATGCTGCGATTGGTGCTGTAGAACAAAAACAGTCACCACAAGGAGCATTAAACTACATTAATGGTAACAAATAAACAGTATTCTATGGAAATGCATTTGTGTGATTTATTCTGACTACTTAAGAAGTGAAAATGCAGTTAACAAAAAAAAACAAAAAAAAAAACAAACAAAACAAAAAAAAACAAACCATAAAAAAGAAGCTGCCACATGATAGTTACTACAAAAAGGCTGAAATATAATGATTATATCGTCTCTACACAATATTACACTGCCACGATATCCAGTGACATTTACTCCAACTATATTGTATTACCAGACCTGCCAACCTTTACATGTTTTGCGTAGGAGTGCTACAATTTAACATCAGAGTATGCTAGTTATCATTTGCCTAAAGAGCAGTCTTTTTCTCCCCAATATGACAGGAGATGAGCCAAACAACACATGAATCTGGAATGATTTGCACAGGTGTTTTGAGCTCTCTAATATTAAAGGACCCCGACCAGAAGACCCACACCCATCACCCAATGCCAATACACTTTGAACTTGCCCAGCATTCTCACTTTGTCACATTAAATTTAGAATGTTCATTAATATGAAATAAGATCTACCAGTGTATGTTCGGCTTAACATTAAACAAGTACACAGTCCCCTCCAAAAGTACTGGAACACTAAGGCCAAACAAAAAGGTGCTATGTTCCAAGTTGTTTCAAACATATAGATGTAAATATCAGGAAATCACAGCTGAAGTTTTCTATCTCTTTAACTATTCTCTCTCTCAGCAGAGAAAGTACAGATGCTGCTGCTGATGTATTGGTGCCAGAGACCACAGTACACCTTCAGAGGTCTTGTGGAGTCCATTCCTTGATGGGTCAGAGCTGTTTTGGCGGCACAAGGGGGACCTGCACAATATTACGCAGGTGGTTTTAATGTTATGGCTGATCGGTGTATATTTATTAGGGATGCCACTGAAACATTTAAAAAAAATGGAACTTTCAGTGTTCAGCTAAAAGAGAAAAAAGGAACATTTGACCTAAAACGGTTAATTATGCTTAACAACAAAGTGTCCAATCAAACACTCCAAATAATGTTAATGATGATGACAGAAAGTGATTAAATACGCTTTCCTTTCACTGTGAGCAGCAGATAAACAATCAAAATGTCAGTCATGTGGACATTAGACAATGGATTTATTTATTTAATTATGTTATTATTATTTTACTGTTTACTGCACATTACTGCAGAATCACCAGAAATGCACCATTTAGCCTATCGGTACAGGATGACGTAGCAGGGAAAAATCGATATCATACAAGCCTAGCTACAAACATCTAGCCTCCAGCTGAAAGAACATATTGCTTATATCCAACTTGTACTTTGAAGAATAACTTTGTACATGGCATTTTGCATTGAAATTAACTGTCAAAATTTCAGCACAAATCAAAATATGAATGATAATGTAACTGGATGGACTGAGGCATACCACAGCTCTAGTGTTTCACAGCAGGACGGATTCAAGTCTACAGGAAGGAGAATGCAACAACTATACATGAAGGACCTGTGGCATACAACACTGACTCATGTATGAGAGTTACCTGGCATTTCACTCTCTGCAGTCCAATAGAGCACTGTGTGAAGAACAAACAGCACAGATACAATCGGGCTTCACAGACAAGTAGGTTCACAGACAATCTTCGCCTTAAATATATTTTGCCTCAGCCATCACTAATCACTAATTAGAATAAACCATAAAACTAAATCTTTTTAGGTGAGCAGTCTAGTTTTACTTGGGAGTACAGTATGTCTCTGCAGATGTCCCTGATACCTTAACTGACATTAATGCAGTTACAGACCATTTTAGGTATATTAGGTTGTTTTCAAATGCAAACACACACACACACACACACTATATGGCCAAAAGTTTGTGGACACTTGACCATCACATTCATATGTGCTTTTTTGAACATCCCATTTCAGATTTAGTCCCCCTTTGCTGTTATTATAACCTCCACTCTTCTGAGAAGGCTTTCCACTAGATTTTGGAGCATGGCTGTGGTGATTTGTCTATTCAGCCACAAAAGCATTAGTGAGGCCAGGCACTGATGTCAGGCAAGAAGGCCTGGGGCACTGTCAATTCATCCCAAAGGTGTTCAGTGGGTTTGAGGTAAGGGCTCTGTGCAGGCCACTCCTCCACACCAACCTTGGCAAGTGTTGTGCTAGAACATGTTTGGATCTCTTAGTTCAGGTGAAGGTAAAATTGTGAATTGTAAAATGCTACAACATACAGAGACATCCTATATAATTGTGTGCTTCCAACTTTGTGGCAACAGTTTGGGGAAGACCCACATATGGGTGTTATGGTCAGGTGTCTACAAACTTTTGGCCATAGTGTATATATATGTATGTATGTGTGTGTGCTATTTGTATTTCAGTCTTTATGAAAGCATGTCATGGCCATGCGTCAACTTGTCATCTAAGGACAGATGTGCTGTGCCACAAAATTAGCGACTTATTACCTTTAGGAATGGCAGGAACAAACCGTTTCTTCCACCAGGGTCTGTTCCTGTCTGATTTCTCATCATCACTGTCCTTCTTGTCATCAATCTAGACAGACACACACACACACACACACACACACACACACACACACACACACACACACACACAGACACACATCTAGTCAGTGCATGATAATAAATGTAAGGTTTTAGCTAATTATAGTTAGTTTTGATAAAATAATCTATTAAGGGAGATAAATCATCCAATATAAGACTGAAAATAGAACAATTTTAGTTCTGAAGCACAAACAGACCTGTGGGAACAAATAAATTTAATACTTTCATAAGTTTGTCTGGTAGTAGTCTGGTGCATTCAGAACAATGTTGAAATAGCATGACCTGCACACCTCCACTTTGAGTGAATCTTTGCTTGGGGACGTTGTGGATCCAGTAGCGAAAGCAACTGCTTGGTCCTGATCCTCAACCATGGTCCTGCGGTTTATGCCTGGATCACTGTTGGGTCTGCGCCCTGCACAGACTATGTCCGTGCTGCGGCTCCTGACCAGACGCTCAGGGTATGAATGCCTCTGCTTGGGGTGCTCCGGATCGTGGATGGAGAAGAGAGATGCCCTGGGTTCAGAAGGTCCTGTGGCACAAGCCTCTGGGATCGGTGGGTCTGGGGGAGGATGAGGGGGTCTGGTGTAGTGCGCCTTGGGCCGAACTATGGTGCCAGTACCTGAGCCAGTAAGTGAGTGAAAAAAGCCAACACATACACAAGACATGCATAGAGAATCAAGAAAAACGTTGCCAATAACAAGCCCAGTTTTTCTTCGTTTAATAATATTTAATAGCCAACGAATAATTTTATTTTGGCTCATGAATGTTGGCATTTAAAACTAAACTGATAGTCATAAGGATTTAAAGTACCCTTGAAATCAAAAAAACTTTTTTTCCCCATTTGTAAACCCTCTACATAGTATTCTCTATCTAAGGTCAAGTTTGTTTTAGTGTAACAAATAACAAATTCATGTCATCATCAATCGTAGCACACACGTGTTGATTTTAACCTGCATTAAACCAGCCACAGAGAAAACCAGAGTGCGTGTATATGCTACAGATTTGCTGTAAATTCTGGATAGTTTAGAAAAAATCGAGCCATTTCATTATTACTTTTTCCATAAGTTCACGTGGGCCAAATGAAACAAGGCTGGGGCCAGATTTGGTCTGCGGGCCTTGTGTTTCACATGTGCCATAATGCTTCCATCTGATTGGCTTACATTTTTGGTCTATTAAGCAAGCATGCTTTGAGACAACACTTGTAGGTTTCCATTCACAAACATCATGCTCTGTATGCTATTACCTCTGGTACTGCCACCTAGTGTGTAAAAAAGAAGAACTCATAATGAATATTAAAAGGAAATATCGTAATACACCTCAGAGAAGCAAAATTTGCCTTGCTACTATTTTGTATCACAATATTCAGGACAGCAAAATTCTGTCTCATGCCTAACACTCACTCACTCACTCACTCACTCACTCACTCACTCACTCACTCACTCACTCACTCACTCACTCACTCACTCACTCACTCACTCACTCACTCACTCACTCACTCACTCACTCACTCACTCACTCACTCGGTGCATAAAAACAATCAAGCACAATCTCAATAAAGAACCACTGACAGTAGAATACTGTCATACTGAAGAAGAGCTCAGTAAATGTGGCACTGTCATAAGATGCCGCCTTAGCCACAAGTCACTTTGTGAAATTTCTGCCCTGCTAGATCTGTAAGTGCTAGTATTGTGAAATGGAAGTATCTAGGTACAATAACAGCTCAGCCATGAAGTGGTAGACCATGGTGTATTAAGATAGGTGTAAAAATCACCTATCTACTGTTGCATCACACAATAGAGTTCGAGACTCTGTAATATCCAAATATTAATGCCCATGGTTTTGGAATGGGATGTCCAACAATCATAGGTGTGATGGTCAGATGCCCACATACTTTTGGCCATAAATTGTGTGTGTATATGTGTATACACACACACACACACACACACACACACACACACACACACACACAAACACACACTCACTCTCTCTCTCTCTCTCTCTCTCTCTCTCTCACTGGCCAATTTATTGGGAACAGTACGCCTGCACAAATTATCAGATCATATGTCAGCAGCACAATGCATAAAATCATGGTCAAGGGCTTCAGTTAATGTTAAAAAAAAAATACTAAATAGAAAAAGAAGCATTTAGATGCCTTGTAACTAGTTGACTGACTGGTGCATCAATTTTTTTTGTTAAAAATATGTAGAACACGATTAAAATTTTTTTAAGTAATGGCCTCAGCGTAAGTGTATTATGTAGCTGAGAAATCCCATTTGGAAAACAGTGTTACGAACTGTAGGGCTTGTCTGTGTTTACACGGGCCTCTTTTTATAGATACTCACAATGTCCCTTCTGTCTGCCCTATCTCAGTCTGTTTGGAAAGAAAAAACATGTCTGAAACCATTATCATAAATCAGTAGAAGCCAAATTTCACGTTTATAGTGTCAAAACTTGGCTTTTGAACTGATGAATGGTCCACTGCACTTGAAAGTGACGTCAGGACAGTCCTTGTTGATGCTAGCCATAGTTGAACCCTATGAGCCACAATAGGTTGTGGGGCAGAGCTTTGTGTACATGGATGTGAATGGGGGCAGGCTAAATAAAATCATTTTAATGCTGTTGAACTCCACCTACTTAATTGCTCGAGACCATATCTTGACTAATGCACCTTTAAGTGCATATTAGATAGAGCTTAATGTAAGTGCATATTATTCTTGAGCATAATTATGAGGGAGTGAGAGAAAAGATTTTTATTGGGTTCTTAGCATTAAGCACAAGGTCATGGCAATAACTTCTAACAGCACACTGACATGCAACTGTAATATTCCCTACAACAGGGCAGGCTGGCGGTTTACATTACCTTCTCCAGAGGAGAGCGGATCAAACATGGACAGCAGAGTGTCAGCTTGAGCAGGCACACAGGACAAACCATGTGCTCCTGTAGACATGCAGGAATGACGGAGCCAGGAGAGGGAGAAAAATGGTTAACCCCACACCAGTAAAGCCTTTAACAGCATATCATGTGGTGTCCCAGCACACAAGATTTCATTGAAACAAATTAAATTACAGCTCACTTAGGGATACTTTTATTTAGATTTTTTAATTTAGATTTTTATTTATTTAGATTTTATTTTATTTTATCTTTCCTGTTAAACCAGTTATGTCTATTTGGGTATGTGTACCGTGTACAGAATCCTCTCCATCTGGGCTTGTGACAGAGTCTTTGCCTCCAAAATCTGAGCTACATTCTGAGCGCAGGTCTTCGATCTTGTTGGGGATGTCTTCAGATGTTGCACTAATACCTACAAAAAACGACAATACATTAGTTTCCGCAACATTCATACTTAAACATTCATAGTAAAATGCACTGCCATCAAGCTACAAAACAGACCCTATATTCCTGGACTTTGTGGTCCATTGCAGTCATTGCAGAAATTCTTATTAGTAATAATTAGGAAGTTGTTAGCTTTTCAAACTGTACAAACTCCTACGAACGTGAGATGGGTGGGACAGGAGGGGCTTCCAGTGGGTGAGTTTATATTGGAGAGTTCACACATATGCAACTGTAAATTATTCCATATTCATGTCAGGTGGCTCATCTGCTGTTTTAATGTGGGACGAAAAAATACTGTTCATTTTTGCATATGTCTGAGTTATAACCTGTAGCAAGTATGCCAATGTGCAAAATGTATAAAAGTTGGCATGTCTGTATAATGGTGCTCATGTTTAGCAGCTAACTTCTCCTTGGGACATCTCTGTCATGAGGAGAAGTGTAAATACATCAACATTCAAGGGTAAAGGTTAAAGAAACTTCCTAAAATTCTGCATAAGAATCCAAAAATGGCAAAAAAAAAATAAATAAATAAAAAAAAATTTAAAAAAAGGAACGAGAGAAGAAACTCTGATGTGACATCACGGTAACAGAGACCTTATAGGTAACATTATACTCTCTTTCTCTCTTTTTCCAACTTAAAATGACCAGAATAGATAAGCTTATATTTATTTCTGAAACAGCACTGTAGATTCTTCTTATGAAAGAAAATGTATAATATACAATAAGCCATTTTATATACATACATTTTGAAAGTTTTATGTCTAGTAAACAGTACATTTGCAATTAATCCATTAAATTAAGCATTCACTAGCAAGCCACTTATTGTGAAAGACTACAGTTTAGGTCAAGTCTGATTAGTCATATGTTTATGAAAGGTATTTTTAAATTTTTGTATTTGTAGAAACTTAAACTTTGGAATGAGCATAGATGTTCTAAAGTTACTGGGTGAGTGCAATGTTGAGGGTAGTGAAGTTTAGTAGCAGTGATTTTGACAGCAGGCCAGCAAAACAGGAAGATGAAACCTGAATTGTGATGTTTTTAAGATAGCTTAATGTTGTATGATTTTGAAAAATTATATAGATTTCTTTATGGGTACCTGAGATGATGCTTAATCCTGGGGTGCTTGGTCGGGAGCTGACCTCTCTGACTTCAGTATCATCTGAAGTGCTGCCCACCCCTGAGCAGCTTTCTAACTCCTGCAAGCGGTCCTCTTGCTTTAAATCTGCAGTTTCTACACACACACACACACACACACACACACACACACACACACACACACACACACACACAGTAATGGTTTATTAAACTTCCTCAGGTACTGCAAGTGTATTACACATACACTCACCGTCCACTTTATTAAGAACACCTGGACATTCATGCAGATATATAATCAGCCAATCATGTGGCAGGAGTGCAATGCAAAAAACCAAAACAAAACAAACAAACAAAAAAAAAAAACATGCAGATATAGGTCAAGAACATCGGGTAATGTTCAGATCAAACATCAGAATGAAGAAAAAGTGTGATCTCTGTGTCTTTGATCATGGCATGAATATTGGTACCAGATGTGCTCGTTTGAGTATTTCAGAAACTGTTGATCTCTTGGGATTTTCACACATAGCAGGCTCTAGAGTTTACACAGAATTGTGCAAAAAACAAAAAAGCATTGAGTGACAAACAGTTCTGTGGGTGGAAGCGCTTTGTTGATAGGTGAGGTCATAAGAAAAAGGCCAGATTGGTTCAAGATACCAGGAAGGATATATTAACTCATATAAGCACTCTAATAACTGTGGTGAGCAGAAAAGCATCTCAACAAGAACAAAACATTGAACCTTGCAATGGATAGGCTACAACAGCTGAAGACCACATTGGATTCCACTCCTGTCAGCCAAGAATATGAATCTGAGGCTCTCAGACACAGGCTCACCCAAACTGAACAGCTGAAGACTTGAAAAATACCATTTTTTTTTTTTTTTTTTTTTGCCCTAATCTTCAACTGTCCAGTTTCACTGAATCTGTGCCCAAGATAGCCTCAGATTGTTGTTCTTGGCTGACGGGAGTGGAACCTTACGTGGTGACAAGGTGACCAAGCAAGACTTCTTAAAGTGTTGCTTCAAGTTCCATTAACTCACCATGCTTATGAGAACTTCTGCCAGGATAAAGTTATCGATTTTGAAATGTGGAATGCACCTGACACATTCCAGCATCTGTTTAATAGGTACTGGGGGAAGTTACAGGCTGTGAGGCTTACCATGACAATGTGGTAATATACAGCTCTTGGTCACAACATCTAGAGCTACAGTTGTAAAAATGCTGCTACAGTTGTTGCTTCCTTCTTAGTCATAAGGTCCATTCTGTTTGGACTAAAACATGTCAAATGGCTTTTGAAAATTTAAAGGTCTTATGGAGTACTGCTCTGATTCTAGCAGCTTCCAACTTTAGTAGGTTTTTTAAATTAGCTATTGATATTAGTGTTGATGTTGGTGCTGGTGCTGTTCTCCAGGATGACTCCCTAGGCCAGGGTTCCCCAATAGGCGGCCCACAAGAGTCAAACGTTTCGCACACGCCACGTTGTTATGTACATCAACTTAACTTTCAAACTGTGTGAAATCTGCTAGGGACTGCTGAAGTTTCACATACGTGACCTTACCTACATCAAACACTTGATCTTACCTACACATGTAGACCATTCCTTGTCCCACAGTATATAGATGATTTATATGGTTGATCAACCATTGGTTAGTTAGCCACTTGCTACGTTTTTACCAGTCAGTTTGCTTGTGTCACACTACTACAGTCCTTCTTCACTCAGGTGAACACTGGAAGTCAGAACAGCACACGCAATTCTGAAAGTAAGCAAACTACAGAAAAAACTTGCCCAGTGCCTGGCTGAATAAGGGACATTGTGTTGTTGAGAGTGTGCAACTTTGCATGATGAACTTTTGTCATTTTTCGGCAGCCTGCAGAGCCAAAACGCGCATGCATTTCAGGCATTTCTGGACAATCTCAGGGAGATGGAATATGTGCATTTTTGTGTGATATGTCTCACCTAAATCAACTTAATTTGTAATTGCAAGGTATGAACCACACTGTTGTGGACCTGTATGAAGCTGTCGAAGCTTTATGCTTAAGAAAGTTACACTTTCCATGTCTGCAGCAGTATTGCGAGAGAATCAAAATGCGAGAGGACCTGCTGATGTATGAATTTATTACAAGACTGACAGAGAATTTTAACAAGTCATTTGAGAGCTCCAAACTCTCAGGTGAAATCCTTCTGCTCCTAAGACGGCCAGTAGACTGCAGAGGCCAAAAGGCTAGTTCCATCCATAGATGAGGCATATATTCAGCTGGAGATCTTGGAAATGTCAAAATCAGATTTGCTCAAAGAACTAATATTAAAAATATATATATATATATATATATATATATATATATATATATATATATATATATATATATATCAGGGTGTTTGTCCCTTTGCTTTGCATTGTTGAAATATTTTGGCCCTTGGGGGAAACTAACTGGGGAACCCTGCCCTAGGCATACATCATCCTGTGTATTATTTCTCTAAAAAAGCTTGAAAAACACCAGAAACACTACTCAACAGTTGAGAACGAGGCTTTAGCTCTTATTTTAGAGCTAATACACTTTGACGTATGTTTCCTCCTCTTTATCTCTACTTGCAGACCAAAATCCTTTGGTTTCTCTCCACAACAAAAAGAACAGAACCCAGCAGTTAATGTGATGGAGTTTGTTTTTAGAGGGTGATTACTTAAAGTTGTGCTACAGTCGTGTGAAAAAGAAAGTACACCCACTTTCAATTTTGTGTTTTTATTTATCAGGGCCTAAATACAGGTCCCTGTAAGCACATTACATGTTTATGAAAAAGAAAAAGACTGAACAAGTATGGCTTTCACAAAAGGGTGGCTAAGAAAAAGCCCTTCTCTCCAAAAAGAATATGGCAGCACAACTTCAGCTTGCAAAACTGCATCTGAAGAAACCACAAAGGTTATGGAACAATATCCTTTAGACTGATGAGTCCAAGGTGGAGATGTTTGGTCATCATACACAGTGCCATGTTCAGCAAAATTCAAACACAGCCTATCGCCACAAACACCTCATACCAACTGTCAATCATGGTGGTGGAGGAGTGATGATCGGGCTTATTTAGCAGCCACAGGGCCTGGGAAACTTGCAGTTAGTTTGACAAGGATGAACTTACCAGAATATTGATGATGTGAGGCCATCTGTGCAGCAGCTTAAGCTGTGCTGAAATTGGGTCATGATACCAGACAACAATCCCAAGCAATAGAATTGAAGGAGGGTGTACATTTTTTTCCCATGACTATATATTCGTGGATGGGACAATTAGTTGGCAGATGCCCTTCCCAGGTCTTAAGTGTCTTCTACATATGAAAGCTTTGTCATGGGATTCTGTAGGTTCTCCACACTAGTTAATGCTGCACTACAACAACCATTTTATGGGTGGGGGTGTTATGTCTGGTATTCCTCTCTGGCCTGCATTTCCTAATTTGTTACTTTTAACAAAATCAATGTTTTAACCACAGGTAGAGTCTCCTAACACTTCCTGATTCTGGCAGTTGAAGTCAATCAAGTTGTCAGTCAAGTTGAGGTTTACATTAGTCATCTTATGTGTAAATTTACATGAGTATAATATGAATTTTTTTCTGAAATTATAGGATTTTCATGAATACCAAATTTCTTATGTAAACGCATCCTGTGAATGATTTATGAATAAATCCATTTGTATCCTGCTTGATAAATGAGGTCCATTAATTTTCACTACTTAATTTTTACCCCAGATTCACACCAGAGGCATAACAAACATTGCATCAAGGGTCATGTCAAGTGTCATGACATTAGGTGCGTTATTTTGCAAGCTACTGTTTGTTTATAGTAAATGTTTTTGCCAAACTGTCATGAGGGCACTAATACAACAAACTAGATGTAAAACATCCAAAAACCAAGAAGAAAAGCTCACACTGCTCTGTTCATTTTGTTTGTAGCAATTTGCTATCTTAGGACAGTGAATAACTGGGATGTATGTATTGTTTTTTGTTTTCTATGTTGGTGGAAAATGAGTGTCATAGTGTATAAACACTGGTGTGAATGGGCATTTATTCCTATACCTAAGGCATACACAATTGGTTTCTCTCTCACGTGCACTCACTCACTCACTGTTTGTGTAGCCATAGTTATAATGCTCTTCTGACAAAGTTTCTGATGTAGCACATCATCTGTTTTTGTTATGAGTTGTGCTGCTCTCATCTCAAATAGCATCTGGCTAGTGTCATTATTTGCTCTTGACATGATTAAGAGCAAACTAACAGCAACAGTTTTGTGCTGTACTTTAGTTTGCATAGTTTCATCAGTGTTTCCACATACCTACTTGTTTCTAATTCTTAAAAGATTGTTTTTCATGCAAGACAATTAGTCTGTCTAGTAAAATGTGTTGAATGAACATACATATCATGTTTTGTCAAAGACAGTAGGCAGTAGGGTTATTTTTTCCTCTCTCTGGTCATTGGACAAGAGAAAAAAAATGCTTGCTCTCTCTCAAAAACACCAGTCTATACAATAGAGTGTATATCTTTATCTGTATTTCTATAAAGAATAATGTGGAGTCATGTATGGCCATAGTGAGTGACATAAATATGTCCAAAGCTGCAGAGTCTGATATTAAAGGCTAAAATGGTACCAATAAATAATGATTGGAGGCATTCACCAGGTGGAAGAAAATTGTAAATCTGACTATCACATTTTGGGGCTTATCTTAAAACATTACTTTAAATCATGCACTCTCCTCCTCTGAATGCTCACCTGAGTCACTGGGCAGGACTTCCACACTCCAGGCTTCACTTGTGGTCTCAGACATTGTTGAACCGCAGGGGTCCAAAAGAATAGGGCCAGGTGTGGGGAAGCATAGCAGACTCCCCAGCATGTTTTCCACCATAGCCCCTGAACAGAAAGAGTGCAGCGACACAGGTCAGTGTGTGTATATATAGAATATAGGGCTGCAACAACTAATCAACCAAACTGATATAATCTAATAATATTTGCCAACAAATTTTTCTTGATTTCTTTTATTGACAACAAGATTTTATTGATTAGATAGACTTTACATTACATCAGTGGTCACCAACACTCTTCCTTCCTGCAGGTATCATCTCCAACCAAAATCTAACACACCTGTTTTAGCTGATCAAGAACTTCTTAAGGCAATGATTAGGTGGTCAACTGGGCATGATTATGGTTGGAACAGGGGTGGTGACCACTGCTCTACACTATACCTCATAACATAACTTGTGTTTTCAAGTTAGTAATATTATGATTTTTAATCACTCATTTGTTGGACTGTGAGAAACAGTGAAAGCTTGAAGTCCCTGACACAATCATGCTTATTAACCATTGTACATTGAGTTGTCCTACCTTATGCATATTTGTCAATCTTTCCTGCACTATCAGAAAACATTATCTCTTGCAACTTCAGCCAAGAGATGTAGTTTATATGACAACCTGATGGTTTGAAAAGGACTGAACAAATTCTCAAATGAATGATTAGTCAACGAGACAAACGTTCTCACTTTAAAACACAACTCGTGTCATGAAGCATGTGCATTCAGCAGTGTTGCGAGTAGTGAGGATATTTGAATCAATTAGTATTTGATAAACTAGTTTTTGATCCAGTAGCGGTGCTAAACTGTACATTGTTTAATTTTTATAGCGTACACAATATGTTAGTGTACACTATATGGTATAAAGTTTGTGGACACCTGACCATCACACCCATATGTGGGTCTTTGACTGCTGCAACAAAGTCGAAAGCACACAACTGAAGGATATCACTGTATGCTGTAACATTACAATTTCCTTTGACCTGAACTAGACCAAACTTGTTCCAGCATGACAATGCCCCTGTGCACAAAGTGAGGTTCATAATGACAAGGTTGCCAAGGTTAGTGTGGAAGAATTTGAGTGGCCTGCACAGAGCCCTGACCTTAACCCCACTGAACACTTTCGGGATGGAAAGTGGAAATCCTTCCCAGAATAGTGAAGGTTTCCAAATTTGGAATGAGATGCTTTAAAAAAATAAAAATAAATAAAAAAATCCCGAACAGAGTCGATAAAAAGATTCCAGGCATCGAAAACTAAGAGTCAACACCTTAAGCTTTTGAGTTCATTTTACACAATGAAAATGATTCGACTTGCATGCACATATGGCATGCAAAATTTATTTAGCAATGGAGAGTTTCAATTAGCAAAGACCAGAGGATAATTATTTGCCTTTATGTTTAATTTGTTTGCTTGGAATTGAACAAATCAAAGTTTGTAATTCAGCTAAGACATATAGCTGCAAAAAAAAAAATGTGCAGAACCAGTTAAAAAAATAATAATTTACAGAATATCGTCACCTTGCTTTAGTTTGGGTCTCTCATGTGGTTGAAATAAGCACTTGATTATGCTAATGCTGTGTCACATTATCTGTGTCAATAATGCTGTACTGCAGTTAGTCGCCTGTTATATAATTAAGCCTTGTTAAGAGTTCTGTACTAGTATTAGCTGACCGAAATGCTGCAGAAACAATGTTTTAAATATGATTTTGCTATTTAATATATTTTAAAAACAAACTCTGCATGATGTAAAGTGGAATTATTCCAATGTTCCTATTTGAGCATCATCCTGTGTTATTTTACCTCTTCATTAGATCAACAAGGTTTGACATTTCCTTCACATATATGCATCATTTACAACTTCAGATCATGCTGACCAAAGTGCAAATACATAGAAATACAAATAGACATAATACATAGAAAATGTGAATCTTAAGATATTTGTATATACTGGTTTTGAATTCAACTATCTGAATTTAAGGTCTTGAAAATTTAGGTTAAAAATTCAGGTAATAAAAATTCTTGTTTATTTCAAGTTGTCAAAAATTCAGGTTAATAAAAATTCAGATAGTAAATAAAAATCAGGTTTTAAAAAAAAAAAAAAAAAAATTTAAACCAGTTGAAAATTCAAGCATTCCACATTTCAAGGAGTGAAATATTCGAGCAATGCAGAAAAATACACTCAAGTTACTCAGAAAGAGCACACAAGCCAGGCTCGAAATGAACGCAGTCTTGGCCAATCACAACACACCTCAGAGCTAGTGGAAGTGGGGCTTCATTAGTCACATTTTATGGTGATGCATGGTGCCATGGAGGATAAGAGTGGCACAAGCTTGTGCTACCTTTTCATGATAGGAAATCATCAATACCAGTGATACTTCTTTAATTAGTTGTCATTGTAAGAGATAAGCAACTGCTTAATTTCTAATGGATTTAATTTTCATCAGTGAATCCAGCCATGTTTTAGCATATGACCAATATCTAGCCACTTGCAGTTAGAAACCCATGAGAGCAGCTCTCTCTTTTTCTTTCTTTCTTTTTTTTTTTTTTAAACAAATATTTAAATTCAGTTATGGTCCATAAGAGGATTTTAATTTAGAACACAGAATTAAAATTTGTTCGATAAACTAGATTAGAACCTTAATCAGGCTGGTCCCAGTCTGCGAGCCTTATGTCCGACACCATTTCTCAAGCTTTTATGCATGCAAGATTAAACAGAATTAATACTTCATTATCTTGGATGAGGTTTAATAAACAGTTCAATAACCACTAAAACTGCATCAGATTGGATGGCTAGCATCTGTGAACTGCCATTTTTCCTACCATTTTCCTCTCTTTATCTCTGCATCTATCCTTCTGCCTTCACATTCTTTCTCTTCTTTCCCCCCATCTCTTTTTCCATTTTCCTTTTTGTCCTCCTTTCATTTCTTTCTGTATTTCATTTTTCCATCACCCTCAGCTCCTTCTAAGCACTGTATATTTACTTTGTTAAGATAAGGGAACATTTATAGCTTAGGTGATATTAGAATAATTCATGGCACACGCTCGAGAACATAACTGTACCTTTTAATGTGGAATGGAAAATTTGAATAAGAAACTGGTGAATAAGCAGCAAATCCTTGTGAAATAAAATAATTAAAAGCTGAAAGTAATCCTCAAGACAGTTATGTAGTTATTTAAATTGGAATTCAATTATGTATTCAAATAGAAAGTGGAGGGGCAAAGTTACATGTTTGCAAGTGCTCCATGTTCATCATTGCTCAGGCGCCTATGAGTCCCAGAAATATAAAGTGCACAGTTTATATGCATTTGCACATGCATCTGATATATTCAGGTTTAACTTCAGGGGTGATTGATATGTTTTCTGCTTGCCGAATTTATTCCCAAGACAGAGTAATTAATAGAACGCCTTACCTGATATTTCCTGAAGTCTGTCTTCATCTATATTAGGATCAAAATCACTACCAAGGACGTCAGTGCTCCAGGTTTCACTGACAGTCTCAGAGATATCCCGATCATCTGTCAGACCCATCATGTCCCGAATCTCAAACTTTCGAAGTTTATCATCCAGATTATCCTGCGTGGTGGCTAAAGGCAAAAATCAACATTATAAATTAATACATAATACATAAATGACTAACAGAATAAATACACTGTACAAAACATTAGGAATGAGCAAGACAAAAACACCAGCCATATCAATGACCATAACCAGGGACAATGACCCTAGACGTTGTTCCACATGACACCACTCACGCATCCGACTCGTGGGAAGTTGTTAGAAGAAGTGTAAACTCCCAGGAGATTACTAAAGTACTAAATAGTACATAACAAACATACACTCACCATCCTAAATATATATGCACTAAATATTACATTATCAGTGATCATGAGATGACTGTACCAGTGAGAGCTCTGCATAATCTTTGCAGTTTTGTTACACGTAAACAAATGCCCTGAGCCTCGCCATAAGCATTTTGATGTACATTTATCTGGACATATTGTGCAGATAATAAATAAACTTGACAATTACTAAACAAGTGAACAGTGTTTGTGAACAGAACTTTATTAGGAACACTTGTTTATCTCTTTCATGCAGTCAGCAGCAGTTTCTGAGATACTCAGACCAGCCCCTCCGACACCAACAATCACGTCATGGTCAAAGTCACTGAGATCACATGTTTTCTCCATTCGGATGTTTGATATGAATATCAGTTGAAGCTCTTGATCTGGATCTGCACAATTTTACGCTGCCACACTGGCTGACTAGCTGAATGGATAACTGTATTAAGGAGCAGGTGTACAGATGTAAGAATTATGAGTGTTATTCCTATTTCATCACCAATAAGGCACATTGTTGCAATTGTAATTCGCTCTTGATTCTATGAGGAACTAAGTAAGGGACTTATGTGGACATTCACATAATTAAATTTTTTTAATGTTATTTAACAAAAACAAACATATTACTGTCACTATGGTGAAACTTTCTGTAAGGAGAACAATTATAATTTATGGAAGAAGACTTCACATCAGTGCTTGGTAAAGGTGTTCCTTGAGGTAAAGGAACATGGCAAGTCACATTTTTGTTTTTTTAATTTTCAAGTCAAGTGGCTTTATTGTCATTTCAACCATATACAGCTAGTTAGTACACAGTGAAATGAAACAACGTTCCTCCAGGTCCAAGGTGCTACATAAAACAAACACAGACTACATATATTTACATAAAGTGCACAATGCAAACATATGCAGACAGCACAAGACAGTACAAAACTACCAAAACAACAAAACACAGAGAGAGAGAGAGAGAGAGAGAGAGAGAGAGAGAGAGAGAGAGAGAGAGAGAGTCTGGTGAGGGAATGGCTGTTTATAGCTGTTACACCGTAAGTGATCACACAAACTAACTAGTTTCATGGATGTTCCACAACAGTAAGGACAAGTATAACCAAATAAAAAAGTTTGAAGTGTTGCTTACTAATAAATAAATAAAAAAATTATTAACAAACTGCTAGAGTATATGAGGAATAAAACACTGATTAAAAATTAATCAACTTTGTGGAGCAAAATGGAACACATTTTATGCACCATTAAGTATGTGACTGCCTAAAAAAAACAAAAAAAACCTATTGGATGTCATTCTGGCTGAATTCTTGAAAACAATTCAAAAAGGCAAAAATGATGAAAATCATGTTTTGACCAAAACTGAGTTTTTCTGCCAATAAACTTTGGCAGATCATATCAAAATAGAGAAGGACACTTACTCTTACTCTTTCTGGCCCTACCCCTTACCAATGGAGGAATCCCAGGAAGACAAACTCGACTTCCAGGGAATCAACAGAATCATGATTTAAAGGTGCAATATTTGATTTTTTTTTATTTCTTACTTGTACAAATAAATTGAAATTTATGTAGAACATGATAAACAAAAATAGTTGTGGCCTTTGCAAAAGTGCAAAAAATCACACACACACACAAAAAAAACTGTTTTGAAAATGGACTTCCGGTCCTGAAAGCTTGTTTGCGTTTGGATGCACCTATTTTTAGTCATTTTATAGACACTGTATGGGACACCACAGGCCCTCTGGAGGAGGAGCTTTATGAACAGGGTAGGAATCATTCAAATTTCGACCCACCTAACTATGAATAAATTACACTCTATGCCCTCACTTCCCATTTGGCAACTTCGTTGTCAATTGCACATTATGGACGAACTGTCCTGCATACCAAACCTGCAGGAAACAAATTTTGTTCAGACTCATGATGCTGTGAGCTAAATTTCGTTATGACAGGACAAATTGTATAGGAGAAGGAGCAAAAAACAATCTTTTTTTTTTTTTTTTTTTTAAATAAATAAATAAATAAAACATGGTATCCGTTGAACTCAACATAACCCAAAGCATCAGAAGAAAGTGTACAAAGTGTTCTATTGGCTGCCATATACTTCTATATCAATGTAGCAGTAGTAGAAGAAGGAGGCATACAATTAAAGTAGGTGCCTCCATACTTCTGGTGCTTGGCCCCTACTGAGAAATTTAGTCAAATTTAGGCTCCGTAATAATGATAATAAAACACACAGTTACAATTGGACGCATGCACACCTTCAGTGCTTGGCCCCTATAGACAAATTTAGTCAAAGACTACCTAAATGAATTTATCAGAAATTTTGGTGCAAGTGACTTTTACCTCAGATGATTAAACAGAGACTAATGTGGATGACGCTGGTAAATTTATAATTCATTTCACATTATAAACATTTGTCAGTAATGCTGCTTTTCAATATGTAGATTAAGATAAAAATGTAGAGGTAGATGGCACATCTTTTAATGAAATTGACATGAAATCTTTCATTTTAATTTTCTCCCTTTTCACTTTTAAACAGATTTTAAAACACACTATATGGCCAAAAATATGTGGACACCAGTCCATCATACCCATATGTGCTTGTTGAACATCCCATTCCAAAATATTTCAGTTTGGAAAGCTTGCAGTTTTCAAAACTACAGTCGGGTCCATAAGCATTTGGACAGTGATACAATTTTCATAATTTTGCCTCTGTACACCACCACACTGGATGTGAAATGAAGTAATCAAGATGTGATTGAAGTGTAGACCTTCAGCTTTAATTCAAGGGGTTTAATAAAAAATATTTTTGCATAAATGCTTAAATGTAATTGGACAAAGTAACAATTATAAATATAAGGAATATTTTTAATACTTTGCAGCCAATGACTGCCTGAACTCTCTGGAACCCATGGACATCATGAAATGCTGCGTTTCCTCCCTTGAGATGCTTTGCCAGGCCTTTAATTGGTGCTTTGCAGCCGCCTTCAATTGCTGCTTGTTTGTGGTTCTTTCTGCCTTCAGTTTTGTCTTCAGTAAATGAAAAGCATGCTCAATTGGGTTGAGGTCAGGTGACTGACTCAGCCATTTAAAAACATTCCATTTCTTTGCCTTAAGAAGCTCTTGGGTTGCTTTTGAGGTTTGTTTTGGGTCACTATCCATCTGTATTGTGAAGCACCTTCCTATCAGTTTTGCAGCATTTGACTGAATCTGAGCGGAAAGTATAGTTCTATACACTTCAGAATTCATCCTGCTACTTCTATTAACAATCACATCAATAAATACCAGTGATCCAGTTCCTATGGCACTGCCTCCACCATGTTTGACAGATGATGGGGTATGCTTCGGATCATGAGCCCTTCCTTTCCTTCTCCATATCTTTCTCTTCCCATCATTCTAGTACAAGTTAATCTTGGTTTTATCTGTCCAAAGAATCTTGTTCCAGAACTGGCCAGGCTTTTTTTTTTTTTTTTAGATGTTTTCTAGCAAAGTCTAATCTGGCCTTTCTGTTCTTGAGTGTTACCTGTGGTTTGCATCTTGAGGTAAACCCTCTGTATTTACATTCATGAAGGCGTCTCTTGATTGCAGACTTTGACAAAGATACGCCTACCTCCTTGAGAGTTTTCTTGACTTGCCTTGTTGTGAAGGGTTTATTCTTCATCAAGGAAAGGATTCTGTGATCATCCACTGTAGCTGTCTTCTGTGTTTTGGTGTTGCTGAGCCCACCAGTACTTTCCTTGTTTTTAAAAATGTATGAAATTGTTGATTTGGACAGTCATAAAGTTTCTGCTATCTCTCTGAATGGTCTGTTTTGTTTTTTTCAGCCTAATGATGTCCTCCTTCACTTGCACCAAACCTCTTTGGACTGAATATTGAGAGTTCAAATGAACAGCTACCAAATGCAACTTCAACACTTGGAATCAACTCCAGACCTTTTATCTCCTTAATCTGTCATGAAATAAGGAGGAAACAGGCCACACCTGGCCATGAAACTGCTTATCAGTCAATTGTCCAATTACTTTTGAGCCTGTGAAAATGGAGGGACTATGTAAAAAAAATTCCTAAACGATTAATGCAATATTTTTATTAAACCCCTTGAATTAAAGCTGAAATTCTACACTTCAATCACATCTTGATTGCTTCATTTCAAATTTATTCTGGTGGTGTACAGAGGCAAAATGACAAAAATTGGGTCACAGTTCAAATACTCATGGACCTGACTGAATATACAGTAGAAAACACTAGATTTTGACCATGTGAAGGGTATTTCCCCAGGCCACCATGCCTTTCGGATATTTTTATTAAAATGCACTTTGCTTCCAAAGCTGATAAAGGACTTTTGTACAAAACATCCTGTTTCTGGATCCCACAGATCCAGTCGTGTTTAAAGTAATCAAGAAGAAAGACTGAGTAAAGCACATTAGCCCAAACCTTGTTCATGTTCCAGCAGCTGCAGAGCTTCAACACCATTACTGGCGGATGGCCCTGGGCCTAAGTCCGACACAGATTCCGCTTCCATGTCCAGAGATGAGACAGAGTTGGAGCGGTTAGATGGCCCTATAGAGACAAGAGCATTTTTACCCTTAAAACCTCTCACAAGCACCTTTTTTTGTGGTTAGGACCAACTGATCTTAAATCAGCCTTCAGTGAATTATGCTGATTTTCATCGTAAAAAAATAATGGAGATCAAAACACTGAAGCAAATGCTGACATGACTTTTCTATATGTGGGTGTAACTAAATAGTGAGAGACCAACATCTCCTGGTAATTGTGGGAATACATACCCTCAGAGACTCCTTCCAGATTGTCACTGCATAGAGAGAAGCGGAGGGTTTTGTCAGGTTTGCCATGCAGTTTAGCCTCATCAGCTGGGGCATCTCCTTGAGCTTCATCAGAAAGTTGCAAGTTCAGCACCTACACCAAAAAAGACAAAATAATATTTATTTACTAGATCCACAATATTTATCTGCTGCAATTTTCTAAACTTGTAACTGGGATTTCTGTATGAAATGATTCTGTATAAAAATTTCAATAGGGCAAAAAAAATTCTTTAAATGCATTCTATATTGAAATGAATAAGTCTGCTGGATTGATATGTTTTTTAAACACCTGTTGCCATTTTAGGCCCTTGGTGAAAGAGCTATTTAAGGAAAATCTGGGGTCTCAATTATCAACCGTGTTTACACAATTTTGTGTGTAAACCATGCATAGGCACGTTTCTATCCATAGGATACAATTTATCAAATTCTTGTGTGAGGATGTGTGTATATTGTACATACACTCTTGACTGTGCCTATGCAGGAACCCCTAGTGGCAGAAATCTAAACTGATCATGAGGAGCTCTCATCCAATTTAGTGTCAATCATATCAGCATAATTAACAGAGTAATTACTGATTTTGGTGCTCACAACAAGGTGAAGACAGGTGACACAGATGAAATGTGCCTTTTATATTACTTTACTTACAGTACAGATATAGTTTATCTTTAGTCTAGGGTGTGGAAGAGGAGGTGGGGTCATGTGTACTCCTTTGTGTGATTACTGTCACACCTTTTTATACGCTTTTGTACAAATTCTGAGCAGAAAGAAACAACTCTGTCAAGACCTCAGAAAAAAAAACTGTGAACCTCCACAAATGTGGTTCCTGCTTAGAAGCAATTTCCAAACAAATGGTACTATAAGCATCTGTACAAACAGTTCTATACAAATACAAAAAAATCTTGGGACCCCTCAGACACGGCATCGTTCAGGAAGGAGGCATAAATTAACTCTCAGGGATGAAAAAACTTTGGGCCAAAAGGTTCAACTGACCCACAAGACAACAAAGGAACTGGTGAAGGATTTGGAAGCACGAGATACCAAAGTATGTACATCCACCATAGAAAGCACCCTACATCACCATGGAATGAAAGAATGATGTGCAAGAAAGAAGCCCCTACTCCAAGACCAGCATAAAAAGCCTTTTAGAGGAGTGCACACTGGTCAAATGTAACAAAAACTGCACTGTTTAGCCATAATGATCAGCACTAATTATGGAAGAAAAAGGATGAAAAAGGCTAGAAAAGGGACTGGTGCACTTCAGGAAACAAATGGCATCATGAGGAAGGTGGATTATCTAGAAATACTGTAGCAAAACCTCATGTCATCAGCCATAAAGTCAAAACTTAGTCACAACTGGGTATTCCAGCAGAACAATGATCCTATGCATACCTTCAGTTGCTTAGGATTAAAGTTGTAACAAAATAGCTTAAAGACAACACAGTGAAAGTATTGCACTGACCATCACAAAGCCCTGACCTGACTCCCATAGAAAATTTGTGGACTGAATTGAAAAAGCTTTTCTTACTGAGTTATACCAGTTCTGTCTTTAGGAATGGGCAAAGTATTGTGAAAACCTGGAATTAAAAGGTTAAGAGATTAAAAGGCCTAGCAACCAATTACTAACAGTGTATGTAAATGTTTGACCCACTAAAATTCTGATATAGTAAATAAAAGCCGAAATAAATCTTAGCTATTTTTTCAATTTCTTATGGAATTAAAGTAGATACACTATTTGACAACACAGGAAATGTATGGTAACGCTGTGAAAAATAGATTTTAAATGTCCTTAGCTTAGGTGTTTGTAAAGGCTTTTGGCCTCAATTGTACATGCATTCATATCACACAGGCTGCAATATATTACTTTCCAAATATGGCAGTGGAGAAGACAACACTGAAAAATCACAGCATTACACAGGACTGTAACAATTTGGCTCACATTTATGATTTAAAAACTATTCTGTATGAGGATAAATATCAATTCACACACACTCCTGCGATCGCGTTACCAAGGACGTGCTGGCAAAGAAGCGATTGAGGTAGTACGGTTGTGTAGCTAAGCTAACTATGACGGATGATGTTAGCTAGAATAAGAAACACCAAAAAGCTATTTTCCAGTTCTAAACGTTACCTTGACAAGAAAACAACCTGGCACGACATCCACTAAGGAAGACCATGTTAAGAAGAAAAGTCACCCACAGCATCTGATGCTTCTACGGTTAAGTGGTAGCTCCAGTGGTAGAATATCCTCCTCAGCCGACAGAAAAAGCTACCAATTTAACCCTTAGGAGTCTGAGGCATTGTTGGATCCTGGAGATGTTCTGACATTTGTTCTTATTTCAGTTACTTATAACATATTAATGGCAAAACTTCCATTACACTATATTCAACACAATTTCTGATACAATAATGTGAGCAACAGGTAAGTACATGTTTGTATTTTTGAGAAAATCAAGTTTAAACTTGGTTAGTTTATATAAAAAAAAAAAAAAAAAAAAAAAAAAATTTTAAGGACACTGAGAAAGGGCCATAAAACACATACTGAACATATTTTCCCAAGACTTTTGAGTACTGGATTATGTAGACCAGAGTCTTTGTTACAACATGTTATGAAAACCATTGTGTTCATTCATTCACATAAAACAATGCATTGATTTAACTTTTGTGTGACACTTTTTGTTTTAGAAAATCTGTATGCGAGAGAGTGTCAATGGCCATGAATACTGATGTCTTTCACACCTGGGGAGATAATGACCCACCCCCTAATGAGTGTATCAAGGTGAAATGCCACTGTGGAAACTAAAAGAAAGAATCTGAGGAGACTAAAAGAAAGAATGTTTTTGTTTGTAGTTTATTTACAACATAGTGCACAATATAATCAAAATATAAAAATTGAGGGTCAAAGGCACATTTTTGAGCACACAGTCACACACCTTTGTGGAAACAGTTCCTGGTTAACACACTCTCTCTCTCTTCCTCTCTCTCTATATATATAAAATAAACATGTGATTATCATGGTTGTCATTTATCATTGGGTGTGTCTACATCAGTGCTAATGAGCTGAGACAGAAAACTATACCCATCATTAGTTTCATGCACATTATATAATCAGAGAATATTTGTTTTGGATTTGAATCGGTTCATTTAAAAGTAGACATTTCAAGGTTTCTATAGACATATTTCTCATGTCTGTGTGACAATTATACGCCGAGTTTCGGTTCATTTTTGTGACGCGCTTCAGATAGAAGTTCATGGAGATGGATGCTGTGGAAAGTACATCCTGTTTGTTTTCTGTATTTTACAAAAGCACAATATTTTGTTTTTATTATGAGTGGACACAAATAAAAGTAGACACTTTTGAATGATTTTTTTCTGTATGACCATAAATGACAGTATTTTAATTTGTTGCTGTTGCTATAAGAAAAAAAAATCCAAGTCATCCCATCTGCATCTCCATCAACTTGTAAGGGTTAACACACAATAGGTTATAGTTTTGCCTTGGCTTTTTATGATAAAGCCAACAAGTTTACGTATGGTAGGTATGGTCAGGTGAAACACTGGCAAGCATTATGGCCTCACAGAATAAAAGATAGAGAGTGCACTCTTGTGCAGTTGTTTATAATGCGATTGTATCCAAAACAGGATACAATAACCTATGCCAGTACGCACAGAAGTCAGTTGGCAGTGTACTCACTATGTAAAAATTGTATTTACACATTTTTTTTAAGCTCTAGGTGACTAGATAAGTTGTAAGAGCTTCAAACTAGAACTAGTAGTGGTAGCTACTACTGAGTACTGGTCCACAAGCATTTGTTTACAATGAGGGTGAGGCAAGAGGGCAAGTGCAGGAAAGTGCACAGATGCTGGCCACAGCAGCCAGGCTCCAGTAGTCCAGATCCCCAGAAACCAATTGAAACATTCGGCTTGTTCAGTGTGTTAAGTACAGGATGTTTAGTCGTTCTTCCACCATCATTAGAAGTAGCTTTATTTGTGACAAGTGTATATAAGTTAGATGGAGAAGAATGCAGCATTATAGGTGTGCAACCAGATGCTACAGAGGATTAGCAAGAGTAAGATCACCATAGTTTTGGTAGGAGAACATCTGGATGCTTTAGGCAGAGTTAGCAAACCCCCAACTCTGGCATTAAGGCCCCTCATAGCAAGGCAAATGGGCGGCAAAACTCGGTGGCATAATCACAAAGCCGAAGCTAATGTTAAGGGTCACCCGCAGGAACATCACTCCTCTCGGCTTTACATGTCAAGCAGGTTTGCTCTCCTCAGTGAACCAGAAGCCTGTTGAAAAAGCTCTGGTTAAAGGGGATTCTATTTTACAGTGCGTGAAATTAGCTAGGCCTTTAGGGGCACCAGCAGGACTAGTTAGGTGTATATCAGGAGCCAGGGCACCAGACGTAGCAGGTAATCTTAGGATCTTAGGGGAGTATAGGTTTTCAAAGGTAGTTTTTCCACGTAGGAGCTAATGATATACACCTTTGTCAGTCATCATTGTAGAGGTATGTAAATTAGCAAAGGCAATGTAATATGCTCTGTCCCCATCCCAATGTGGAGTGGTGATGTAGCTTACAGCAGGTTATGGTCGCTAAACTGCTGTATGTCCAGGTGGTGCTCTGAAAACAATGTGGGCTTTAGTGATAAGTCCAGTAGTTTTGAGGGCAAGGCTGGCCCGTTAGGGTGGGACGGTATACATCCCACTCAAGAAGGTGCTCTCATTTCTTGCATAGCCCATAGTCTTAGAACAAGCCTAATTAATCGGTGACAATCCAGAGCCATGGAGCAGACAAGTAGGCTAAATTGATTGTGTGCTAGCTGCCATGCGTCATCAGTCAGGTAGCCTAATTAACATAAAATTAGATCATACCAAATGCACAACCAGCACCTTTGAAATGAAGCTTGGACTGTTAAATATTAGATAACTAATAATGAAACTATTACTGATCAGGAACTTAATGTACTGTGTTTAAACTGAATGTGTATGTGGCATTAAATTAAGCTAGTCCACACGGATACAGTTATATACATCACCCACCATTCCATTTGAAATTCTTTATAATAACATGGTAATCTGGTTGTTTCTGTAGACAAAGCATTAACTGTCGGAGACTTTAATATTCATTTTGATAATCCACAAGACCCTCTGAGAACAGAGTTTGTGTCCATTCTAGATTCAGTAAGGGGTTAGGTAGTACGTAAAATGATCCACTCACAACAGTGGATATACTCTTTATTTAATACTAATACACAGATTAAATACAGAAAATAACCAAGAGCAGATATTCAGATCTATTAATTGTTTTAACAATCAATCTAACACCTATCAGTCACAGGTTCTAATATTTTTTGATCACTTGACAAGTGGGTGGGTTCAAACAAAATGTGCCATGTTCTAAATTGTTTAACATCTAGATATAAGTATAAATAAAGCTGAAAATTTGATCTGTTGTCTCATATTCGTCTTTTGATCTCAAACCCAAATCTCTTCAGTGTACAGCCCAAAAAAAAAAAAAAAAAAAAAAAAAAATTGGCCTTGTCATTCCAATAATTTTGGAGGAGATTGTAAGTCAGCACAGTTTATGGCCACAGTTGCAAGAGATACCCAAAAGGGGCACTCATACAGATGGTGACTTTTCACCTTGTGTCACTTAAAAGACTCTACTCTGGTCGCTAGTGGATGTTCCTATCTTTAGTTTACTGATACTGGTTTCACTGCAAGAGTGAAAGAGTAAAAGAAAACTACATCAGTATCCCCTGAAGGAAATATGCAGTGCTTACTAGGAGCTGAGAGAAATAGAAAAAATGAAATACAGAAAGGAACAAGAGAAGGATGGAAAAAGAGAAAGGGAAAGGAGAGAAAGAATGTGAGAAAGGCAGAAAGATAGCCGCAGAGATAAAGAGGGAGGATGGTACAAAAAATATAGCAAAGAAAGAAAGATAAGTCGAACTTGACGTCAACAGCATTGATGGGGATACTTCCACCAACAAGTAGTCTAGTCCTTATTGTTACTAATTTGTTTGCCAGAACTACACTTAAAACATACATCAAACATGAAGGAAACTGTTGAAGAAAAACTATTTCAGACATTTGAGCATGCTGCGACCTTGACACTCTTTGGATCAATTCCAAAATCAAATCAGTTCATCTGTTTTTTTTTTACAATGAAGCTGCCATATAAATCCTACAAACATTCAACCACTTGTTCTTGAGATATCTTGAATCTTAAATCTCAGACAGACACATGGATAGGCCGATAGCGAAAATCATAGCCAAAACTGGCTTTGAGCTCCGGAACATGGATGCATAAATAACATCTTTGTATGACAAACAGAAAGGAAGCTATTGAAGAAAATCTATTTCAGACATTTGATCTTGCTGTTACCTTGATCCTGTTTGGATTGATTCCAAAATCTACTCAATTCATCTGCTGGTTACAATGATAATCCCATATAAATCCTACAAACATTCAGCCAGAGACTCTTGGACAAATGGATGGGCAACCCAAAAAAACATAATGTCTCCCCCACTCAGAGAGCATGAAAAAAAATGAAAGAAAACAAAGAAAGAATATTTTAGAGGTCGGCTTGGGGAAGCACTGATCGTTGTAAAGTAAAATATGTACATTTACTTTCAAACAAACATTAAACTAAATGCAACATTTAAGTAAATTAGCAATTAATAGGGCATACTTTAGACAGAGTTCATTTGTTACCTCATTTTCAGGCATCATTCCAGGCATAGTCTGAGAGGAAGTTCCCAATGAGATGACAAGCACCTCCTCAGGCATGACTTCCTGCTGTGGGTCCTGGTAGCTAGGGTCCGCCTCACTGTCCTGAGCGATGTTGGAGCGGGAGCGGCTACGGGTTGCTGCTGACAAATGGGCATATCAGTGGATCTTTAGTGTAGCATTAGAGAGGGTAGATAATTAAACTAACATCAAACCACATTTAATGAGGCATAATAAAAGTACAAAGAGGTGATCCAAAATTAACCTGAAAGCTAATAACAGATTAATTTTTAAAGTTATCTAACTGCCTACTAAGAAGTATGCGAGCAGTCACATACAATTATTTGTTCAATGTTTATTCAGTGTGGCTCACATATAACAGGTTTCAGTGTAATATGAATAAGGATCAAGGCCCTATGTAATCTTACTAAAACCTGTATGTGGGTCCTGGCATTAATATTACTGTGACACCCTGGTAATGAGGGGAA